>NC_079151.1:128414850-129050350 GCF_947563725.1 Argiope bruennichi | reverse complement strand
CAAACATAGAAAAATAGTATACCTTTTTGCTTTTATGTCTCCCTAACGGGCGAAATTAATTAGCTAATCAATAGCTTAATTAACTGCTTAAATCTAAATTAGCGAAACATGGATTATTCCTGAAAGAAGATACTGTATCCATAAGGACTGATGGAGCAACAGTTATGAAAAAAGTTAGAAAGTTGATTGGTGCAAATCAGCAAGTGTGCTATGCTCATGGAATTCATTTCAAGTAATAGATGTATTATACTAAAAAAATAAAAAAAACAGAAGAATCCAAATACTGTGGATATAGAAACTTCGGATTCCGACCTTGAAGAGAGTGAGAGTGATATTGACAATGAAGATACAGACAATGTAATTGTTGAAGAAGGTATTGCTAATGAGGATGAAATATTAACCCATCAAGAATTGCTTCCTATAATTTATAAAGTTCGAAAAATTGTTAAGATATTTAAACGTTCCCCCATAAAAAATGACGTATTACTAAAATATATATACTAACTGAAAATAAAACAGAATATATGTTAATATTAGATTCTAAAACACGTTGGAACAGTTTACTCCTAATGATGGAACGATTTTTGAAACTGAGAAATCCAATCAAAAAGCAATAATCGACTTAAACCTGTAAATTAATTTTTCAGATAGTGAATTCGACTTAATATCCAGAACTGTATCAGCTCTACTTCCAATAAAACAGACTATTGAGGCATTATGTCAGACATATTCTAATTAATTAACAGCTAATGCAACAATAAATTTCATGTTGCAGTCACTGAAAGAACAGTACACTTCTCTATCTGAAAATTATATATTATATTGAAAAATCGCACAGAAGAAAACGGCATTTACATAATTATAATGATTTTAAAAATGAAAATGAAAAAGAAGAAAAGAGACTAACCAATTCAAATCTGATCAAATAGATTCACATTCAGAAGAATTCGGTACAGTTATCGAAGATTATGAGGACACTAATGTCGATAGTGAAAAGGAATTGTCTCTTCAACAAAAATTAGAATTAGCGATAAATAAAAAAATTCAACAAACCAAAATATAATACTGAAATCAGCTATATCTAAAACCATCCGACGAGAAATCGATTTATTTAAAGATGGGGGATTTAGAGATAAGTATTTGTAAAAAGTATATCGCGCATTGCTAACAGTAGCACCAACTATCGTAGATACCAAAAGAGTGTTTTCGACAGCTGGTAATTTTTGCACAAGATTGCGTTCCAGGCTTAATGACAGTACAATTTATGCATCATGTTTTTTTAAGATCACATTTCAAAAATTTGTAATAGTACCACAGACTGAATAGTGATATTTACATTTTTTGTGATTTAAATAAATAAGTTCCTTTACTTTTTTGTGATTCTTTATATAATGTTATCATTTATAAGTTACAAATTATTTTTTGTGATATTTACGCTCTCTAATAAAACTGGCAAATAGAACAAAGAAACACCTGTGTTTTCTTTCTTTTTCTAAAATTTCTAAAACCGGTATTCCGGCATTAAGATCTAAAAAATACCGAATACCAGTATCGAAATTTTGGTCCGATATGGCAATCCCTAGATATATAGACTATACACGAGATGCACTCACGGAATTTCAAAAAAAAAATATTTAGTTCCAAAATGTCCCTCAGATGGTGCCTGTTCCGGAAAAAACATTAAATTTAACACAATAAACGACCAAAATAGAATAAAGAAACAATATTAACAGTTTTTTCGATTAATTTCTGATCATCTTGTCGTCGATCCACATTACGTAAAGGTAAAGAAAAAAATAACAGTACGCAATTTGGGGGGGGGGACAGGTTCAGTTTGCAGAAACAAGAACAGATTAGGACGAAATGGCACAATAGGAGCAGTTGTTAATCGTGTCTAGGACGATATAGGGAAAGGTGTTCCATGTGACCACCCCCAGTCACCTGCAAAATTTCAATTCAGTGGACAGTGTGTTCAACAGCAGATCGTAACTGATCAGTTGTGATGGTTCGCACATGAAGCGTTATGGAGTACTTTAAGTCATTCACCACACATTTAACACCAGACACGATACACCAGACATTTTAAATGGCCCCATAAACAGAAATCACATGGACATAAAACAGGACGATGTCTTCAAACGCTTCATACCCTAATCTGTTTTGCATAAAGCTTCCACTTCTTCGCAAGCATGCAAATATCGACATTTTTTTCCTACAACTGACAGTTTTCTCCGGTTTTACATTTTACTACTCATAATGCTTGTTCTGAATTATTAATATTGCTTCTGTATTCTGTTTTGGTCGTTTATTGTGTTAAGTTTAATGTTTTTTCGGAAAAGTCGCCATCTGATGGACATTTTGGAACTTTTTTTCGAAATTCCGTGAGCGCGTCACATGTATAGTCTATATACCAAATTTCGTTTGTGTTGGCGGATACTGTTTATAGGGGAAGTTTAATTATAACCACCCTGTATATTACTCATAATTATCTTGTTCAAATAGTACCGTTTTATTTATACTTAGATTTCAATGGACTCTACAAAAAACAAGAATGTGTTGTTCCTATGCATGTATGTTGGTGCTCTTCATGAGATATGATCTCTGTAAAAATCTAATTCTGTACAGAGATGCACATATTTTGACTGATTAATTTTGGAAACTTTTAAGTATATATTAAGCAGTCTTTATATTTTTTATGATGAAACTTAATTTTTTTTTCAATCTTATTTTACATATATCATCCGAACTTTTCATCAAGTAATCATCAAGTCTAGAATTACGGTTTTTTCAATGTTGCATAAGTTTTTGTTTAAAGTTGTTTGTCAAATATTATTTATTTTATTTCTATGATAGTTTGCAATTCATGTTTAGCTTCAGAAATGAGAAAATACGATTTTTTTTACGTGTGTGCATTTTTAAACACAGTCGTGATTCTTGATAATATAATAAGATGTATAAAAATTTATTGTTGCTTGTAGTTCGGTTTTCTTATTACAATTCAATGTAATTTTTATTGAATCAGAAAATTTTTTGTTTGTTACTCCTATGAGATATTTCGTAAAATATAAAATATTTTCTACTCCACACTCAAAATATCAGAGCTGAATCATATATCTTTGTATTTTTTTTAAAAGCAAACATGCAGGGATTCAGCAGGAGTGTTATTACATTAACTGTTTCATTCTTGGATTATCAATTTAAAGTTTAAGCAAAATGGTAATAAATTAGGCAATAAACAAAATACAATATACAAAATACAAAAAACAAAATACAATATACAAAAAACAAAATACAATATACAAAAAACAAAATACAATATACAAAAAACAAAATACAATATACAAAAAACAAAATACAATATACAAAAAACAAAATACAATATACAAGTAACAAAAAAAAAAAACAAAATACAAAATACACAATAAACAAAATTGTGTGATGGTTAAAAAAATGATAGGATTATATAGCTATCAAATTTGAAGTTTGAAGGTACTTTGTTGAGGAAACTGTTAAAAAAATTCATGAATAAATAATTCGTTTGAAACTTTTCTTAATTAATAATCCCAACATGTCAGGTAGTCACCTAAGGTACCTAGTGACTTTATAAATAAAAGCTAATTTAATTGCGTTTCAAAAAGCTTGTTTAGGTATTTCATTTCATTTGATTAAAATGAAAGAACACCGAAAAAAATCCACAAATTTTAATAAAAATTTCAAGTGAAAATATTCTAACCAAAACACATCTCTATTCAGATGAAATAAATGGTTAAAAGTATTATACTAATCAATTTAGCAAAATCTTTTAACAAACAGTACAATAAAATACAAAATAAAGGGAACTATTTAAAGAAAAGGATAATCTGAAATAAAACCACTTGTAAGAAGAAGAAAAATAAAGGAAGAATCAGATAGAAATGAAAGAGTAATTACAAGAACGTTAAATTACTTCTTCTGTTAATTACTATTTTATTAACCATTGACTC
Source organism: Argiope bruennichi (assembly GCF_947563725.1). Classification (NCBI taxonomy): domain Eukaryota; kingdom Metazoa; phylum Arthropoda; class Arachnida; order Araneae; family Araneidae; genus Argiope; species Argiope bruennichi. The sequence goes on along the minus strand of NC_079151.1, from coordinate 129,046,367 downwards.
TTTTATTAGAGTGAAGCAATGTTGCTTTAATTTTTTGATTGGTGCTTTGATTAATTACTCTTTAGAAGAAAAAAAAGCTTTGACTAAACTAATCAAGAAGTTTGCTAAAAGTAAACTGCACAAGTATTTATACAAAATGCAATTGGAATATATTATTTTTTTAAAAATTGTTTTTGTGTGTACTGCATAAAAGTCATGTGACATCAGTGCTTTATTAAACATGGAATATTGCGATTTTTAAAAAAATAGTTACTATTTTGCTTTTTATTTAATGTCAGTAGGAAATGGGGAGATTTTAAATATTATGATGCCAAACAAAAAATTTTATATACTAGGATTCTTAAAGTTCCCCACTTAAGGAATTTTTTTTAAAAACTCCAGATTTATTAAATCTTACGAATGTGTCTTTTGTTTGTTCAACATTTCATCGAATTGTCAAGCATTTAAGCAGTGTTATTTTAATCGTTCTTACATGTTTTCTATTCATTATGCATATGAAATTTTTTAAGGAGACCTACTCCATCAAACATAAATATGTGGCTCGTCTATTTTCAAAATTTCGTTATATTATAATTTCCCGTTTGTCTACATCTTGTAAACTATGCTAGTATCAAACAGAATCCTTCTTCTTTAGCTTTCAAGAATGCTAAGGGCTTTATGGGTTTAGCTTTAAGGGTCTGCCAAAAACATTCCCACGCATTCTCTAAAATAGTATTATTGAATGTATTATCGTATTTGTAGTATTATTGAATGTATTATTGTATGTATAGTATTAATGAATGTAATGCATAGTATAGTATGTAATGTATAGTATTATTGCGGGGTGAGGACCCGCATAAAATTGTGGGCCAAATGTAAAGAAGCGAATTCTCTTCATGGTATTGGTGAACAACAGTTACGCAATATTCATCTTTGGTACGATGATCCTTTACAAACTTTTTTAATTTAACCCTAGTATTTAGGTTTAGCTGCCTGAAAATAGAATTGTGTTTTAGAAGCTTTTTTCCAACCGAATGAAACTAGTATTTCACATAAAAGAAAAATATTCTTAAAAAGAAAAGTAACTGTCCAAAAAATTGCATACAACTTTTTTTTATATTTCTCTCATTGCGTTTTTGCCTTATCGTGTTTACATGTTTGTGAAAAAACATATTGTCAGATGATCAACTTCTTGACAAATTTTGTTCCAATTGTGAAAGGTATCTATCTACATTTTACATGCTAAGTCTGTGGACTAGATTTATTTTTTCTTTACCAGCTCTCTTCATTTTGAAATTATCATGTAAATTTAGACTCGAACATTTTAAATATAGACAGACTTCCTTTAAACAGATTTTCAAAAGATTTTGATGTAAAATATATAAGTAAAGTTTGGTACATTATATTTCATCAGTCTACCTCAAAGTAGTTTTGAGTTATTTTTTTCTCTGACAGAAAGAAAGACGAACATAACGGTATTTTTTTTTTAATGCACAAGTCTGAAAAGTAGAGATACTATTTTTTACTATTACTATTTTTTTACCATTAAAATAGTTTCTCTATACTCCATATACTAAAAAGTAAGAATCACAAAATTAAATATTTCAAGAAACAATAAAATAAAGTTTTTGTATTTCAGATTGATAATGTAATCTATTAATAAAAACTAAGCAAAATGTATTTTAGTAGTCTAAATTTTTTTATTATATTATTAAAATGTAAAAGATTTATTTAAACAAGGCTAATTTTAAATAAAAAGTATTTGTATTTTATAAAAGGAAATTCTTTATTTTATATTTGTGTTGTTTGAATTTATCTGTTTCCTTGTGATTCGGTTGCCAATAGACTTCAGCATACTATTAACATCAATTCCCACATGTTCTTAAGTCATTTAGAGCAAGACACCTACTTAGAACGGCAAACATATTTTTAAAACCGAGGAAAGATTTCAGAATTTTAATAATATTTAAAAAATAATATAAAATTTTAACTACGCTTTCAGAATTATATATTCATAAATTATATGTCTTCTAAAATTTTCTGCATCACCATATTTATGCATATCAAGTTCCTGTGACAATCAGATGATTTGTCAGGAATATTGATAATATTTGTTTTCAAATAAGTCGTTTAAATACAACGTAATGACCACGATTACGATGGCCATTACGTTATGGCCACGAATGCCATATTGTCTGACATTCAAATAGCATTATTTTAATTGTCTTACTATAGCTATATTTATTGTGTGTATGAACGTTTCGAGTTTAGATAGTTCCATGACAGCATAGAGCTATTAAAAATGTAAATGTACGGTTTATGTATGTTGTAAGTATGAAAAAAATTAAATATCTTCAGGATATTGTAAATTTTTTTTATTTTCTTGTAAACTGCACAGATATTAAACAAAAAATTTTCTTCTTTAGTTTCTAAAAATAGAAGAATATCAATTGATTAAATATTTGATGAAACAGCGAAACTGTGTGAATTTTAGAACAACAAGGTAATCTATTATTAGAAATTAGGAAAAAAAAATTCTGCCGAAGTTTAGCAAAACTCTCCACTATTATTAAATTGGTATCATTAAAAATATAATTTTTCATAAATCAGTGTGAAAATCAGTTTTGTGTACTAATGTTTTCGGAAATTATTGGAAAAACGCCAAAATTCAGCTTAATTTTTAATTAAATGAAATTTCAAAACACTTGCTCCGAGAAGCAGTGCACATTCCCAACTTCCAAGGTATATATATTCCAAATTTTGTATCTGTAAGTCAAATGGTCTGCTTATAGAGAGCCAACACAGAAGCACTCACACACACACACATTCGTCTTTATTATTAGTGCTAATATATCGTATTATTTCCTCTTTCAAAATGAAATTGAAATCCAATTATTCAATTTAATTAACTCAAATAAATTTGATCGAGTTGAATTAATTTTGATTAAATCGTCTGAGATTGCTTGAATGAACCTAATTGAGAATGTATACATATAATATAATGTTAAAAGCAAAAAAAATTATTAATTACATTTATTTTCTTGTCTATCTAAACAATATACAGATAAACAAATTATGTGTACCCCACTAATTAAACTCCAATAAAGAAATTCATAATATGCAAAATCGTATGTTTGAAAAATGGAAACGTAAGAAAGAACTTTAGAATATACATTTAATTCGGAATCTTAAAAACCAATTACGAAATGGAACAATTGTAAGAAATCTAAGAGCAGCAACAACTTCATATATTGATTACTTTTTTGTAAGTCTTTAAGACTTTTGTTGTAGGAAGGCCAACTGTTTTACTTTAAAATGTGCTGATCAGAGTTCTAATTAGTAAAATTTAGAGGAAACAGAATGATTTGAATAATCCCAACAACAAAAAAACTCAACAAAATTAAACTCCAGGAACACATTTGTAACATTTCGCTGATGTGATTAATCTCTTAATTCAATAAGATTAAACATTCTGTTGTGAAATCTTTAAAAAGCAGGGAATTAACGTTTCTATATATAAACACATTTTAATGATGTTTCACAAAATTTCGAATAAATTAATTACTAAACTACATAAAAAAAATTCCACAATTACTACTTAAAAGGCATTTGATTGGCATTTAATTTGCATTACTGGCTTTAAAATTCTTATTGGATTGTCTAATTCATTTAAGAAATATTTTAAAAAGTGATTTAAGAACATTTCATTTCTTTGGTGTTTACATTTTTTCTTCAAACCGAACACCGAAGGGTTTAATGACAAACAAAGAGTCATGAATAAACATTTACACACAAATACAGTCCAATCGTATTGCGATTTTTTCAGGGAAAATCACATAATAGTAATAGAATTGATTTAAGCTGCTGAGTTGGCTGTTACCGGATAAAGAAGCGTACAAGTTTCAACATCGCTTTTCACTTTTAAATAAAATCTCTTTTTATTTAAAATGTTATCTGTTAATTTTAGAGGTACAGTTTAAACTAAAAAATTGTAAGTACTAAAAATTACTAAAAAGATATAACAATGCGTTATAAAACATATCGCTAGTACAATTAAATCGATAACAATTTAAAAATACGTGTTATTTTGGGAAAAAAATATCATTTTATTTTCCAACATGAGCCAAATTTTTGGAACATTGTTCAAAGTGATGTTATATGAAAAGAATTAACTGGTAAAATTGCAAATAAATATCCATATTATTTTCCGAAATATTTGTCTTTGTTGAATTAAATAAGGTCGTCTAGAACTGTCTATGAGATTTTTTTATAAGTTCTAATAAATAATTCTATGAATTCAAATTCCTGTGCTAAAAGTGCTATTATAATAGTATCCAAATGGCCTATTTTTAAATAAAAAAACGTGAGAATTATATTTGAAGTTATCGTTTTTTCGCAATTATCAAGTCTGAATCTTTTTTCTAAATATCAGTATACTAACGAGTCATTAGTTTTTTACTGTTTCTGGAGATCGAAAAATCATAAAATAAAACTTTTTTTCTTTCCAAATTCAATTTTCATTTTTAAAAATCGCCGCCTTTTACTATTTTTCGTGACAATCCGACTCAGTTATTACCGGTTGGGATAAAAATTCATAAAACTCGTAAAATTAGCAAAATAAAAAATGGTTTGCAGATTTAGCATCGATAAATCAAGGGGATTGTTGAAGTAAAAAAATAAATAAATAAATAAAAAATAGCCGATAGATGGCGCTGGCATGAACGACTTAATTGGACATATGCAAATGAGACAGGCGATGATAAATACTCACGGTTTTGTTCCAGAATCAGTTCTCCGTTGAATGCTATGTAAGTAAACAAGGATGCTGTGTTGAAAAGATAAAGCTTTGTTGGTGAAGCTGTTTTACCTGAACCAGGAATCAGCGATTGTTGCACTGCGTAAATTCAGACTTCTGATAAGTGGGAAAGGACCTTCAACGGTCGCAGGCCTACTAAAGCGATTCTGTCCATCCAGTCTGTCAGAATTCAAAGATTCAATCCTCCAAGAGATTTTTTTGTTATTTGCGTTTCTATTCTTTCCCTTTAGTACAAACGCCATCTATCAGTTTTTTCTAAATTAATTTTCTTTCTTATCTGCAAAAATTCCCGTGATTTATCGTTGCTAAATCTGCCAACTGTTTCTTATTTTGCTTAATTTTACGGGTTTTATGATATTTTAAAAAATTTACTGACTTTTTGCCCACTTGGTATATTGGGTATGTTTGTTATTAAAATTGCTATCAGAGGGAATTAACAGTCTGATATAAAAACAATAACTATGTGCCTAAGGAAGACAAAAATTATGAATAGTTTTCCCTTCTGAATCGAGAGAAGTTGCTTTGAGCCGAACATTCCATAAATTCTCATTATTCACTGGATTTCATGAAATATAAAATTGATAAAAAAATTTGCAATTGTATGAGAGGCTACCGATTAGGGATCAGTTAATTCATATGATGTTAAAATCGTAAACAGAAAAAGTAGCAAATGTCATCTAAATATGTGCTTGAATCATTTAGTATAGATATACCTATTCTTAACATATAACAATTTCCTTAATATTGCATAATTTTTTTATAAATAGGTAAAACTGATTCTTAGCGGATTATATATGAAATGAGAAAAATAAATCTCTTATGGAAATATTTTTTTTTATATTTCAGCTTAATAGAATTGATTAATTAAAAGCACAGATCATGTTATTTTTTTATAGATTCAATAAAATTGTAAACTTTACTGCTTAATATTTAACTCTAATAATGCTAACCCTCATAATAGTAAGATATTTATTTACAAACAAGTAAAAATGTAATCAAATAATTAATTGAAATTTATAAATTTCAATTAATTTTTTTCTGAAGTTTCTGAACTTTATAAATTCAGAAACTTTATTTATAAAATTTAAATCAGAGTATATCTAATATCGTTAAACGAAATGAACAGCTACAGTATAAACATGACTTGTAACTATAAAATATATACTGAGTTTGAAAACCTTTAAAAAATCTAATTTATATTGATTTTTTTTTAATTTAGAATTATATTACTTACTGAAAAAAACATGATGAAAAAAATTTCAGCTTGTAAAATGCTAGCTTGTAGAATTTTTCAAAGTAGATTCAAAATTTGGATCAGCATGGCTCGCTTTGTTTATCATGAAAAAAAAAAAAAATGGATTCAATTTTAAATCAAATATTAATTCCGAACAGCAAATTTTTATTTTCTATTATTACTGATACTATTTTAATGAATTTGGTATTCGAAAATATTTGATGTCATGGAAAATATTTGATGTCATTTGAGATACTTCACCAATGCAGTAGAGAGACTTACAAATGATTTTAAAAGGTTGATAGTTATAAGCCAGCGTTTCTCAACCTTTCAGTATTCGCGGTCCAGTTTTCAATCATAATTTTCATCGCGCCCCCCCCACTTACAATAAAATGTATACAACAATAATGTATATTGAGTATTTTGGATTCTGTTTTTAAATTATTTTTAACTAACTTCCAAAACAAGAGTAAAAGCGCGCCAACGTTGGCGAGAAACCATATCTGGCATTTTGTCAAGCGGACGGTGAACAGATGAAGCGAATGAAAGCGGAAAATTTTTAAATATTATATTTGAAATGAAAGCCAAACATAGAGATAACGTTAAAAGAAGATGAAAATAGAAAAATTCGTTAATAAAAGTTAACCTAGATGGGGTGAGCTAAATTTTGAAACTGGGAATACATTTTTTCGAATAGTAAAAGAAATAAAACAGAAGCATGATTAAACAGATGTGAAAAAATAAGCAATGTTTGTGGAAGGGAATCCACACGACCGATGCCGTCTCGAGCATGCGCAGAGCAGAGGCTTTCTCATAGAAAGAATGAAAATGTTCGATAACAAAAGTTTCAATTCCAGCCAGTCTCATTTGAGTCGATCCTTCTATAGCTATCGAATCTATCGTGAATGTGTATGTTATATATGCTTTCGTGTTAATTGCAATTTACCATATTAAATATTCACTGCAGCAGATTTATGCAGACTCATGGATAAATTTTTAAGCGAAAGTAAGCGAGCTATAGGCGATAGTCAAGCATCAAGAAGTACACAGACAAGCGTGGTTCCGAAAATAAAATCAAGAAAATATTCTCAAGAATACTTAAATTTTTGCTTTACCAGTACTGAAGTAAATGAAGAAGAAAGGCCCCTATGCATCATTTGCTCAAAAATGTTGGACGCAGGTAGCATGAAACCTAATAAACTTAAACGACATTTGGAAACGCTTCATAGTGAGTACGTCAACAAATTCAGAGAATTCTTAGAATTAAAATTAAAATAATTTAAAAAGCAAAAATCATTTTTTAAAGAAACTTTGTCTGTGAATAAAAAAACTTTAATTGCATCTTACAAGGTTTCATATCAAACAGCCAGGTATAAAAACATCACTCCATTGGTGAACAGCTTATTTTGCCAGCAGCAATTAAGATTGTAGACACTTTGTTTAGAGATAATTTTTCAAAACAATTGCAGTCCATACCTCTTTCAAATGATACTGTTGCTCTCAATTGGTGATATAGCTGAAAATGTACAGCATCAGCTTTTCTCGAAGTTGCTTGACAAATTGTTTTCAATACAGCTTGATAAAGCAACAGATAGTAATAAAGATGCTCATTTAATTGCCTATGTTTGATTTTGTGATAATATGTCAGTAGTAGAAGAACTACTTTTCTGCAAACCAATAGAACTCAAAACAACTCGCATTATTTGCTATTTTAAATGATTTTATGAACGAGGCAAACATAGAATGGAAAAATTGCGTCGGAATATGCACCGATGGTGTCGTTCATGTCCGAAAGATTCCAAGGCATACAAGCACTTGTAAAACAAAAATCGTCCCAGTGCGTCTAGACACATTGCATGATCCACAGAGAAGCTATGGCTTCGAAAGAAATGAGCCTTGGTCTGAATACTGTGTTTACTAAGGTTGTAACCATAGTAAATTATATAAAAATGAGATCCCTGAAATCAAGAATCTTTTCCACACTTTGTAAAGACATGGGTTCAGTACATTCAGCGTTAGTATTTTATTGTGAGGAAAGATGGTTATCACGTGGAAAATTTTTGCAACGGGTTTATGAATTAAGAGAAGAAATCTCCATTTTCCTCGAAGAAGAAAACAAACCGGAGGCCGAAAATTTTGGCGATTTTTATTTGTGATGAAACTGAGCTACTTGGTCTACATATTCGAGAAATTAAATAACTTGAATCTTCAACTCCAAGGAATAAATACACTTATGTTGGATACAAGTGATAAAGTTAATGCGTTTTGTAAAAAATAGGAATTGCGGAGCAGAAGTTTAAAGCAAAAGGACTCTCAATTGATGAGGAAGAAAAATTCATAGACTTCTCGACAAGTGGCGAAACTAAAAAACAATTTAATAATAAATCACTATTTGAATTTTGGGCAGGAGTAGAGGATGATTTTTCTGTACTAAAAACAAGTGCATTTCGCATTCTATTACCATTTTCAGTATCCTACCTTTGTGAAACTGGATTTTCTGATTTGGCTTCTTTGAAGACAAAATATAGATCTCGCCTAAATATAGAAAAAAAACTCAGAGTGACTATTTCTAACACTAAGCCATCCTTCAAAAAACTTTGCTCTGCAAGACAGGCCCAAGGAAGTCACTAATAGTTATTAAATTTGTTTTTAATTTAGTGTAATTTGATTAAGTAAGTTTTGATTTAGTAAATTGTTTTACTTTAATAAGTTATTAAATATTCGAAATGTATTTTGTTTTTTTATGTTTATGTGTGCTTTCCTTTCAGTTAGTTAATCAATTTTTTAAATAATATTTTCTCTTGGATATTCTGGTGCCCCCCTTCTAGTGTGCTCGCGCCCCCCTAGGGGGGCGCGCCCCACAGGTTGAGAATCGCTGGTTATAAGCAATCAAAACAATGGAATTAAACAGAAACTACTTATAACACATTGATAACAGGTGTTTAGGAATACCAGGGGAAATAAAACATTATTGTATCATTTTATTAATGATATCTAACTCACACGCGAAATAAATTTCGCTTTACAGTTTTGAAAATATTAAAGAATCGACTTTTATAACACTGTCTGTTTATAACAATTAATTATTAAATAATCCTTTGCAGAAGCTTTAAATCCAAACTGAAACATTTTACAAATGCAATTATAATAACTGATTCAGAATTCAATGTTAAATAACGGCCCTTATCCGATTCAGTATATTAACAGGATCAGAGCACCAGTATTGAATGGGATTAAGTTACAGAACGGATGTTATGTTACGCAAGGAGATAAAGAGGTCTCAGTTATATCAAGTTACTTTTTAAAGAGCCATGTAAACTTTGACATTAATTACAATTTTCTCAAATCTTTTACTGATCCTTCAAGTTATTAATCCTTTTAAAGTATTTCCTATGTTATCATCCTATTAAAGTGTTCCCTACCAATCTGAATGTTTCATTTCTACAGGGTAATAAATATGCTTAGAATCATATTTATTACCTTATTATTATTATTCACTGAATATCATATTCGAAAAATATGATATTCAATGAATTACATTTTGAAGAAGGTTATAGTAAGGTCATGAAATTCTGAGTAACTTTGAGAAATGAAATAGATACTGTTACGTGCTTATCTGAAATGATAATTTTATTGCTGCTTTTCTAAAATTAAGGCTACGATCCAAAAGTTTCTTTCTCAAGAATTGCGTTAATTACAATTTAAACTAAACTAGTAGTAAATGTTGTGGGCATATAAATATTTTGAATTCTTACATCAGCCAGTTTTGACGAGCTTGAGATCGCTGTAATGAAATTAGGAATTAAATATTTTCAATGTATCAAAATAGGAGTTGTATTATTAAAAATGATCAAGCAAAATAACAGAAACAAATTTAACGTGCTCGTATTGTTTCCTAATGTCATATCTGTAAAAAATTATTCAAGTTTATCGATATATATTAAGAATATATACTTCCACATATAATATGCATGAATATTTTATTATAAAGAGGGCATTATGATATTTTTACAAATCTGAAATAATGTTTCTATCTGTTAATTCCATGTAAGAAGGAATGTTTTACAGATATCTCTAGTGGATTACGAGTTCATTGACATTTGCCTTAGCAAAAAACTTGGCAACTTTGAAAAGAAAAAAAAAATCTTCAATTTGCAATAATTTTGACAATATTTCTGATAAGATGTTTCTAGATATTTCCATATCCTGTCATGGGAGATATAAATGCGGAGGCACACACATGAAGCCAGTTGAGTGAATTCTCTCTTTATAGTTTTGATCTCCAGCGAGTTCTCTTAAAACGAATTGCTGTCTTCTAAAAATGATTTGCTGTTTGTAAAAGAATTATTTTTTCTGAAGGCGCTGTTTTTGTTTACGCCCCTTGTGGGAAAATGTTTGTAGTCCGTATTTTGTTTTAGAATAAAGCATTGTTACTCGTTGTTGAGCGTGTAGGACTTTTCACTACATTTTCAACGAATGGATTTTCTACAACTATATGCATGGTATATTTCTCGTCCAGAGAGAACAAACAAGAATATATTAAAGTTACACAGTAGCTCTTTTCTTCTTTTTCCTACCATTTAAGTTTCTTTTAGTAATGTATGCACGATGCAATTGGCTATAATTAAAAAAACAAACAGATTTTCAGTAACCTGCAAAAAGTGGCGAAAGTATTATTTTCGACAATTTCAATTTTGATTAAAAATGTTTAAATGTATTAAGTTATGAAGACTTGTTTTTATTAATCTTCATGTTATTTACACACTTAATTTTAATCCATCTGCAACAGACGTAATGCAGGAGAGAAGAATACCCTTAATGTTAATTCAAGTTTATATCTGCACTTTATAATCAGGTAGCACAATCTCATGCACAACAGTATATAATATTGTGTAATATTGTGTCATATTATATTATTCATGACATAACAATATTATATAATATTGCGAATAGCGTTTAATATCATACAATATATACTATTAGGGCAACCATGAGATTAAGGAAATATCTGCATGCCTTGCATACCTCTGCAAAAAAAAAAAAACGAATTTTGAAATAACAGGGTTAACAACAACATTTTGAATTTATTATTAGAGATGTAAAAGAATTCTACAGATTCTAATAATACATTTGCATTTGTCATAACATGATCAGATGTTATGTTTGTGCTAAGTAAGAAACTGGAGTTCAATATTTATATGCTGTTCATACTTATCTTTAAAAATTTAAAGAGAAACGAATCAAGTAATCGTGATTTTAGCAGAAATCTATCAGTATATGACTTGAATTTTAGGCATGATCAGCTAAGAAGTAATATTTTAAATCCATTCGATTTCTTTCAAATATTTTAAGAATTACTTATGATACATTAGAGAGATTTAAGTCTAGTGTTCTCATTGTCATTTACATTAAAGTCACAATAGGGATGGAAATTAAATCCATACATTTCTGATGCTCTATAAGTTTTATGAACTTTAACTTTTAATTAAATTCGTCTTGAAGCATTTTTACTTTTGCATCAGTACCTGACACATAACTAATGGAGTTTTTTACAGTTAATACAATAATAATATGGATAAATGGATAAAAAGTTAAATAATTATTTTTTCCTGTAAAGTTAAAAATATATATTCATTTATTTCCAGAAAGAATATCATTTATTTAACTGATGAAATAATTGGCAGTGTGTTGTGTAAACCTTATAAAACTGCTTTCAAATGACTCAAACGGAAGCACGTGTGGTTTGCAGTTTAATTTTCTCTAATGTAACTAGCATTTCACCGAATTTCCGCTCTGCTGAGCAACAACGCGACCAGATAGAAATACGTCATCCTGCCACTCCCAACTATATCTACTCACGTAACACTCCAAAGTTAAGAGATTCAAAAACGTTTCCAAATTCGATTCATTAGCACCTGCATGCATTTTACATTAAAATTCAGATAGTTAACACAATGATTCACAAAGGTTCATATTGGAGTCAAATGAATTCTTGTATTTTTAAGATTTATTTTGTTGAATGAAGTCTAATTTAAGCTCTTATTTTAAAATCACATGTGAGATATTTTCGACAGATCTTGCGATTTTGAATGCAGCTACGTTCTACAAAACTTTGACAGCGTCAACGGTGAATATTTAATTCCGGGTGAATAAGCACATCAATACATGTGTCCAAAACTTAACAAAACAATAGTTGGAGATTTTCAATCCCAGTTCTCATAGTCCCAGAAATAAAGAATCGCCAACACAGACAAGTATCCACAGTTGCCACAATTTGGGTGTTATTTTGAAGAAAATTGTATAATTTAAATGCAATTTTTCTGTGATCTCAAAATTTTTCAAAGAAAAATAAAGCTTTTTGTTTCACAGATTTTTTGATTAAATGCCCGTATGATAATTTGTAATTTTTACTATCAGTGTTTCTTATATATACAGATGAAATTTGTACCTTAGTCTCATATGTTTTTAATATTGCATTTGAGCACTCTTATCTCTTTTGGAAGTTTGTACATTCTGTTGAGAAGAACTACACAAACACATTAAATTAGATATAAAGCTGTAAGTTTTCAGTTCCGAAGAATTTCTCTTCTTATGAACAGTAATAATAATTTTCTTTTTGTAATTAAAATTTTTATAAAGTCTTCAAACTGACTAATTCCATAAATTAAGAAAAAATAATCTTAATTCTTTCCCGTTATAGCAAGATTTTTCATATATGTTTTGTGTATATTGTTACGAAATTTCCAGGACTCGTTTGGATAGTGGGAGTTATATGGTGTGGAGAACGCTCAATCAGCAGGCGGCAGTAGAAAATGAAACAACGACGTTTATTTACACGAAGACACACAGGACAGCACAAAGACGACAACTATATACAGCACAGAAGACGATTATCTTCAGCCGAGACGTGCAGCAACAACAGCATACACAGCAGCATATAACAAGACTCTCTACTGCAGACAGTAGCGCACAGCTTAGTTCAGCACTAGCTTCACTCCATCGCTGCTCCGCTTATCCCTGGAAGACCAGTTCCTCACCGTCGCTTTCGACTACGCTTCGACTCCACTGGTCCACGACCCAATTCACCACTGCCTGGCAGCTGCGGGTGCTTCCTTTTATAGGTCTCAGGAGGCGGGGCTAGAAGCTTCTCAACCAATCAGGAACTTTCGAGGCTTAACTCGGTTCCTACTGGACGGATCGGGAAAATTCTCGATGTTTCGGGTATAATCTATTTTGGAACCAAGATCGTCAAATTCGTCGCCACGCTCTGGGATCTCCTATGGAACCCACTATGCTGGGAAGCCGCATCAAGGATTCATAACAATATCATATTCTTCATCGTTTCCAACTCATCAATTTCATTTTTTTTCTCTGCTATTTTGCAACTTCTTTTCTCACTCAATAAAGTGCTTTCATTTACACTACCTTATTAATGAGAACTGTTTTTGGATTCAAAATGTAATTTTGTAGCTATCATTTCCTCACCAAAAACTATTAACCGTCACGTTGAAGTAGAGAGTTGTTTTCAATTTCTTATTTTATTTATATTTAAGGCTTGCAAATTCTGAATATTGCAGAAGTTCGAATTTCATTTCATCAGCACATTGATTTTAAAGCTATTATTATAAATAACATGCATGCTATTGTGACGCAAATATTTCTCATCAAGAATGTACTAACTTCAAACTCAAAATAAGCCAAGCTATAAGAGGGATCATTCTACGAGTGTGACATGTGTAATATGCATTTAACATGAAATATTTGAAGTTCCATGAATTTCCTTGAGCAATGTTTACTTTATTGAGTAATAATAAATGCAAAGGAAAGTATTTTAATTTATAAAATATTTTTTTAGCATTTGGCAAGCAAAAATACTCTGAACTGAGCTGTTTTTCTTCCTGTATTTATCACATTATTCATGGATTCCTAATTTTTTATAACTCGAAATTATTATCAAAGAATTTCATGTTGAATGTTTTTTGTTCGTGTTTTAATGGCGCAAGAACCATATTTGGTTATACTGCGCCAAACAAACGGTAAAATCAGAGCTGATTATAAAATTGCTTATAAAATGTGTGACAGTACAATTATAACATGAGTATAAACAAATGAAAATGTGAAACAAAGAGACAATGCAAAACACAAAAGGTAAAAAGTGCTAAATGCAAGTATAAAAACAAATGGTTTTTAAAAAGTTAAAAATATTTGGGTGGAATTTTTGACCCACCAAGTCCTGTGAAGTTGTTGAAGTTGTAGAAAAGTAGGAAACACATCCAGGGTTAAAAACATCGCATTCAATCAAAATATTTTTGATGCTAAAATCAACATTGCATGCAGGACACACTGGTGTCCTCTCACCAAAAATGAGATGCCTGTGTGTGTATCGTGTGTATCCTGCATGCATGTTGAAAATTTAAAAAAATATATTTCATTTTAAGTTGCAAGCAAGATATATATACTTCTAATTTCTACAATATTTATAAAATGAATTTTTATTATAGTCAGTTTTATTATATACTATTATATTAAAAATAAAATTGTAGAAGATTCTTCTACAATTAGTCCTTGGGTTATAGATTTATGTGCCTAAACATGTTTCTGAGCTAAACATATTTAGTTCAGTATATTAATATAACAATATATGAAACTCTTGATTATATTATAATTAAAAACATTTTTCTTGGCTGGTATTACATGCATTTATGTTATTAAACTTGCATATACATTACATAAATGTAATCCAGAATTTCTTTGTATTTATCATTTTGGTGTGAATACCAAATATTGTTCATGTTACTCTTTATAATTTGATTCATTGTGCTCACATGTAAAAAGATAAGTGAAGATTTAAATTATCAGTGATTTATTTTTTCAATCTAAGTGCTATCTTAACCGTGAAATAATCATAAAAATCTTTTTAAAAAATCCTATTTTTTGATGACAACAGTTCTTTTTTCTTTACTATATACAAGAAATATTGCTAACAAGTAAATATTACTTCTTACAATTCCATTTTAGAGAAGATCATTTTTTTGTTGCAAAATTCATTGATAAATTTTGGTGGATTTTTTATTTTATACATTGTTAATTATTATTTTGTGCAGAAATCGTGTTTTCTTTGTGTGCAGAAATCGTGTTTTCATTAATTTTTGGAATAAATTTATCCACAATTTATTCGAAAAATCTAAAAAATTACATATACATGTTGAACTTACTGGCATTAAATTATAAAACAGTGAGAATTATCTAACTCCACACATTCCTTCTTACTGAGAATTTCGTCTCAATATATCTTTCTTACAATCTTTTTTTTTTTGGAATCTTGAATATATAACTACATATACGTATAAATTACATATACATGTTGAACTTACTGGCGTTAAATTATAAAACAGTGAGAATTATCTAACTCCACACATTCCTTCTTACTGAGAATTTCGTCTCAATATATCTTTCTTACAATTTTTTTTTTTTTTTTTTGAATCTTGAATATATAACTACATATACATATAAATTACATATACATGTTGAACTTACTGGCGTTAAATTATAAAACAGTGAGAATTATCTAACTCCACACATTCCTTCTTACTGAGAATTTCGTCTCAATATATCTTTCTTACAATTTTTTTTTTTTTTTAGAATCTTGAATATATAACTACATATACATATAAATTACATATACATGTTGAACTTACTGGCGTTAAATTATAAAACAGTGAGAATTATCTAACTCCACACATTCATTCTTACTGAGAATTTCGTCTCAATATATCTTTCTTACAATCTTTTTTTTTGGAATCTTGAATATATAACTACATATACATATAAATTACATATACATGTTGAACTTACTGGCGTTAAATTATAAAACAGTGAGAATTATCTAACTCCACACATTCATTCTTACTGAGAATTTCGTCTCAATATATCTTTCTTACAATCTTTTTTTTTTTGGAATCTTGAATATATAACTACATATACATATAAATTACATATACATGTTGAACTTACTGGCGTTAAATTATAAAACAGTGAGAATTATCTAACTCCACACATTCATTCTTACTGAGAATTTTGTCTCAATATATCTTTCTTACAATCTTTTTTTTTGGAATCTTGAATATATAACTACATATACATATAAATTACATATACATGTTGAACTTACTGGCGTTAAATTATAAAACAGTGAGAATTATCTAACTCCACACATTCCTTCTTACTGAGAATTTCGTCTCAATATATCTTTCTTACAATCTTTTTTTTTGGAATCTTGAATATATAACTACATATACGTATAAATTACATATACATGTTGAACTTACTGGCGTTAAATTATAAAACAGTGAGAATTATCTAACTCCACACATTCCTTCTTACTGAGAATTTCGTCTCAATATATCTTTCTTACAATTTTTTTTTTTTTTTTGGAATCTTGAATATATAACTACATATACATATAAATTACATATACACGTTGAACTTACTGGCGTTAAATTATAAAACAGTGAGAATTATCTAACTCCACACATTCCTTCTTACTGAGAATTTCGTCTCAATATATCTTTCTTACAATCTTTTTTTTTGGAATCTTGAATATATAACTACATATACATATAAATTACATATACATGTTGAACTTACTGGCGTTAAATTATAAAACAGTGAGAATTATCTAACTCCACAGATTCCTTCTCACTGAGAATTTCGTCTCAATATATCTTTCTTACAATCTTTTTTTTTGGAATCTTGAATATATAACTACATATACATATAAATTACATATACATGTTGAACTTACAGGCGTTAAATTATAAAACAGTGAGAATTATCTAACTCCACAGATTCCTTCTTACTGAGAATTTCGTCTCAATATATCTTTCTTACAATTTTTTTTTTTTTGGAATCTTGAATATATAACTACATATACATATAAATTACATATACATGTTGAACTTACTGGCGTTAAATTATAAAACAGTGAGAATTATCTAACTCCACACATTCATTCTTACTGAGAATTTCGTCTCAATATATCTTTCTTACAATCTTTTTTTTGGAATCTTGAATATATAACTACATATACATATAAATTACATATACATGTTGAACTTACTGGCGTTAAATTATAAAACAGTGAGAATTATCTAACTCCACACATTCCTTCTTACTGAGAATTTCGTCTCAATATATCTTTCTTACAATCTTTTTTTTTGGAATCTTGAATATATAACTACATATACATATAAATTACATATACATGTTGAACTTACTGGCGTTAAATTATAAAACATTGAGAATTATCTAACTCCACACATTCCTTCTTACTGAGAATTTCGTCTCAATATATCTTTCTTACAATCTTTTTTTGTTTGGAATCTTGAATATATAACTACATATACATATAAATTACATATACATGTTGAACTTACTGGCGTTAAATTATAAAACAGTGAGAATTATCTAACTCCACACATTCCTTCTTAGTGAGAATTTCGTCTCAATATATCTTTCTTACAATCTTTTTTTTGGAATCTTGAATATATAACTACATATACATATAAATTACATATACATGTTGAACTTACTGGCGTTAAATTATAAAACAGTGAGAATTATCTAACTCCACACATTCCTTCTTACTGAGAATTTCGTCTCAATATATCTTTCTTACAATCTTTTTTTGTTTGGAATCTTGAATATATAACTACATATACATATAAATTACATATACATGTTGAACTTACTGGCGTTAAATTATAAAACAGTGAGAATTATCTAACTCCACAGATTCCTTCTCACTGAGAATTTCGTCTCAATATATCTTTCTTACAATCTTTTTTTTGGAATCTTGAATATATAACTACATATACATATAAATTACATATACATGTTGAACTTACTGGCGTTAAATTATAAAACAGTGAGAATTATCTAACTCCACACATTCCTTCTTACTGAGAATTTCGTCTCAATATATCTTTCTTACAATCTTTTTTTTTTTTTTTGGAATCTTGAATATATAACTACATATACATATAAATTACATATACATGTTGAACTCACTGGCGTTAAATTATAAAACAGAGAGAATTATCTAACTCCACAGATTCCTTCTTACTGAGAATTTCGTCTCGATATATCTTTCTTACAATCTTTTTTTGTTTGGAATCTTGAATATATAACTACATATACATATAAATTACATATACATGTTGAACTTACTGGCGTTAAATTATAAAACAGTGAGAATTATCTAACTCCACAGATTCCTGCTTACTGAGAATTTCGTCTCAATATATCTTTCTTACAATCTTTTTTGTTTGGAATCTTGAATATATAACTACATATACATATAAATTACATATACATGTTGAACTTACTGGCGTTAAATTATAAAACAGTGAGAATTATCTAACTCCACAGATTCCTTCTTACTGAGAATTTCGTCTCAATATATCTTTCTTACAATCTTTTTTTTTTGGAATCTTGAGTATATAACTACATATACATATAAATTACATATACATGTTGCACTTACTGGCGCTAAATTATAAAACAGTGAGAATTATCTAACTCCACAGATTCCTTCCTACTGAGTATCTCGTCTAAATATATCTTTCTTACAATCTTTTTTTTTGGAATCTTGAGTATATAACTACATATACATATAAATTACATATACATGTTGCACTTACTGGCGTTAAATTATAAAACAGTGAGAATTATCTAACTCCACAGATTCCTGCTTACTGAGAATTTCGTCTCAATATATCTTTCTTACAATCTTTTTTGTTTGGAATCTTGAATATATAACTACATATACATATAAATTACATATACATGTTGAACTTACTGGCGTTAAATTATAAAACAGTGAGAATTATCTAACTCCACAGATTCCTTCTTACTGAGAATTTCGTCTCAATATATCTTTCTTACAATCTTTTTTTTTTGGAATCTTGAGTATATAACTACATATACATATAAATTACATATACATGTTGCACTTACTGGCGCTAAATTATAAAACAGTGAGAATTATCTAACTCCACAGATTCCTTCCTACTGAGTATCTCGTCTAAATATATCTTTCTTACAATCTTTTTTTTTGGAATCTTGAATATATAACTACATATACATATAAATTACATATACATGTTGAACTTACTGGCGCTAAATTATAAAACAGTGAGAATTATCTAACTCCACAGATTCCTTCCTACTGAGTATCTCGTCTAAATATATCTTTCTTACAATCTTTTTTGTTTGGAATCTTGAATATATAACTACATATACATATAAATTACATATACATGTTGAACTTACTGGCGTTAAATTATAAAACAGTGAGAATTATCTAACTCCACAGATTCCTTCTTACTGAGAATTTCGTCTCAATATATCTTTCTTACAATCTTTTTTTTTTGGAATCTTGAGTATATAACTACATATACATATAAATTACATATACATGTTGCACTTACTGGCGCTAAATTATAAAACAGTGAGAATTATCTAACTCCACAGATTCCTTCCTACTGAGTATCTCGTCTAAATATATCTTTCTTACAATTTATTTTTTGGATTCTTGAAATCACGACTTCTTAAAAGAAAAAAAGCGCATGATTTCGGAAAAAAAATACATTCGAAATCAATATTTGCAAGGGGTTAAAAGTCTTCAAAATCCATTTCACTCGAAAAGAACGAAAATAAGAAATATACAAAAGTTAATGCGGCATCCGAAACTTCTTCGTAAGAGTAAACTTGTCAGGAGAACAAAAATTCCACACTGACAGAAATACACAAGAGCTGAAAGAATCGGATTGGAATTTTTCAAGGTAAACAACTCACCTTTTGAAGTGCATCACAAACAAATCAGAGAAAATCACTAAGAACTATAAGAGTGAATCGTATCGTTCTAAAGAATAATAGCACAACATATGACAAAAATCTAGTGTGCTCTCTTTTCAGGTTGATTTATTTTTCATTTACTGTCACCGTTTCTACTTTCTCGTATTCGAAGCACAGAGGAAGTGTTGTACTCCACTTTCAAATGTTTTTGTGCTTGAAAAACACATTTGTGACATTTTTTTCTGGTTGGTTGTCTGTCTGATAACTAAAAGATAAATAAAAAAGGCTTTGAGGTCGGTAAATGAAATTTTTAGTACCGATTTGCTAACTAAATCCGTAGATTTCCAGAACTCCATTCAGAGGAAATCTGTCTCTAAGACATGTGAACTTGGTATATGCAAAACGCAAAGAGGTAGACAGATAAAATTTGATCCACATGTTTAGCATTTAAAATGTAGATTCTGGTAAAATCCTAGATGGGCCCACCTCTTGGCGACTTATTGGAAATCTCGCCAAGTTGACGATTAATTGAATATTTGTTATTATTATTATTTTTCAATTAGAAATCGATACTTGAAGGCCAGAAATAAAAAATAAATATAATAATAAATAAATAAAATAAAGAAAAGAAATCCGTCTGGGTTGATTATTTATTAATAAAATAAAATAATAAATGTAGTGACGAGCGCCTGTTGGCGAGCGCCATCTGCTGGTTGTTAGACGGAGTTGACGCTGGTTAGACGGAGAGCAGATCAGACGGATCTGGGCGAGAGTGAAGACGTAGCAGATCAGACGGATCTGGACGAGAGAAAAGACGTGGCAGATCAGACGGATCTGGAGGAAAGTAAAGACGTGGCAGATCAGACGGATCTGGACGAGAGAAAAGACGTGGCAGATCAGACGGATCTGGAGATCAGACGGATCTGGACGAGAGAAAAGACGTGGCAGATCAGACGGATCTGGAGGAAAGTAAAGACGTGGCAGATCAGACGGATCTGGACGAGAGTAAAGACGTGTCAGATCAGACGGATCTGGACGAAAGACGAGACGAGACGACGTATTCGACGAAATCTACTGAATGTTCAATTCTTTTATGTTAATGTATATATATCCTAAATGTCCTAATCGTCCTAAATGTAATTAAATGTGCGTTCTAAAATAGTAGTGATTTCTGAGTCCTACAAAATATGGGGGTTCGGCCGGGATATTAATGAAGACCGGCACATAGACGAAAGAAGAGCCTAACAGGAGTGAAATTTGACGTAGAGCAATTTGACGTGCTACAATAAACCTTTTGGATACCAACTCCTTGTAGACTGACGCAGTGTGGATCGACGTTGAAGAAATTGTGAGTACAATTTTGATTTATTCTCAAGTATGGCATTTCTTACACGAGCACGAAAGAGCGACTTACTAACTTTAGTAGACGAATTAGAACTAACGGCACCACAGGATGCCAAAGTGCGACAGTTAGTTACAATGATAACAGAGTCGAAAGACTATGACGAAGAGTTCGTAAAAAACTTACTTTTAACTATCACTCAGGAGCGCGAAAGGTTAGATGCTGAAAAAGCCGAAGCCGAAAAGATAGAGCGTGAATATACTTTGAAAAAGTTAGAACTTGAGTTAAAAAGTAGAGAAAATACTTTAACTGTATCAGATATGCCTAAGTATAATATATTAAAATTGCTAAAGAATTATGATAATAGCGGAGACATAAGTGTTTACCTTTCGTTATTTGAGAAGCAAATAAGTAGGGCTAACATTGCAAAAGAAAACTGGATTTCTTATTTACTCGGGTTATTACCATTGGATATAGTCAATTTAATTGCTCGCGAACCTGATCCATCAGCTAATGACTATGATTACATAAAAAAACTGTTGCTTAAAAGATTTAAATTAACTTCCGAACAACTCAGGCAGAAGTTCTTTACTCACAAACGAGATTCTTCTTCATCATGGCGGGATTTCGGTTTTGAACTAAATAACTTTTTTGAGGAATGGATAAATTGTTTAGAAATAACCGATTTTGAAGATTTAAAGCAGCTAATGGTCGTTGACCAGTTAAAGAGTAAAATACCAAATGACGTACGCGAACATTTTCTCGACGATTTGCCCAAAATAAAGAAAGTAGAAGATTTGGTTAATAAACTGGACGAATATGAAGCTGCACGAAGTCACCTTAAAAAGGAAACAAACAGAAATTGGCGTGTTTCCGAAAACAGAAGTAAATTTGATATCGCGAAAGAAGCTAAAAATTCACCATTGCCGTTCGTTCGTGCTCAAAAGAATTATGCTGATGATAATTACTATAACAAGAGTAATAATAAATGTTTTAATTGTAATGAGACTGGCCATAAATCAACTAATTGCAAGTTTAAAAACAAAGGATTGAAATGTTTCCAATGTGGTAACTTTGGCCACAAAGCCAGTAACTGCCCGCAAAGAGATTTTAAAGTGTCTCTCTCTAATAAAGTATATACTCGTAACTCTCCAAAAACTGTAAATAAGCTTAGTAAAAATGTTGAAATAAATGGTGTAAATTGTGATGCATTAATTGATACTGGAAGTGATAATACTATGATTAATTATGATTTTTATTTGAAAATTGGTAAACCTAATTTAACGACTGATAATGTGAAATTAGCTGGTATAAGTGGAGATAGCATTACTCCTCTAGGTTTTTTTTATTGTGATATATTAATTGATGAATATGTAATATCAACTAATGTGCATGTGTTAGAAATAATGCCGAACGAAATAATCATCGGCATGGACGTATTAAATAACCTAAGCTTTTCATTCCAAGAAAATCAAATTATCATTCATGAAAAAAGAGCCCAAATAAATTACACCCGGCTGGTGAGAAACGAGGTCAAGGTCGTATCACTACGTTCCTCGGAGCTGAAAAGAGACAGTCAGGCACCTATTTTTGCTGAGACTGGCAATAAAATAAATACAAATCCTCTCCCATACTTCATTCATTTAACGGATTCGATAAACTATGATGAAATCGACATGAGTCATGTAAAAAAACCGTTGAGACAGGAAATAAATCGTCTTTTAAATAAGTATTCGCCAAACAAAACAAAAAGTACGGATTTGCAAATGAAAATAATATTGAGCGATGATATTCCGATTAGTCATAACCCTCGAAGGCTGCCTTTTAAAGAACAAAAATTCGTTGAAATTCAGATTGATAAATGGTTACAGGAAGGGATAATAAAACCTAGTAGTTCAAATTTTTCTTCACCCGTGGTTTTGTGTAAGAAGAAGGATGACAGTTATAGGTTATGCATTGATTATCGTAAGCTAAATAAAAAGATGATTAAAGATCGGTACCCTTTACCCCTCATAGAAGATTTGCTCGACAAACTTGAGCAATCAAAAATATTTACTACTTTGGACTTGAAAAACGGATTTTTTCATGTAGACGTAGAGAAAGATAGCACAAAATTTACGTCTTTTGTAACACATCATGGGCAGTGGGAATTTCTTAAAGTACCATTTGGACTTTCCAATAGTCCGAGTGTATTTCAGCGTTACATTAATGTGATATTTAGGAATTTGATGCTAGATGGAACTGTACTGATTTATATGGACGACATTATTATACCATCCAAAACCGAGGAAGAAGGGCTAGAAAAATTACAACGTGTTCTGAAGGTTGCATCAGAGTACGGTTTGGAGTTTAATTTTAAGAAGTGTCAGTTTTTAAAACCACAGATAGAATTTTTAGGCTATAGAATCCAAAACGGAACTATACAGCCCTCTGTATCTAAAACGGTAGCTGTAAAAAAATTTCCACAACCACAAACTGTTAAACAAGTACAAAGCTTTTTAGGCCTTACTAGTTATTTTCGGAAATTCATACCCCACTATTCAAAAATCGCAAAACCGCTTAGTGATCTACTAAAAAAAGACGTTGCATTTAAGTTTGAATCTGAACAAAAGGAAGCTTTTCAAAAACTCAAAGATATTTTAACTCAGGAGCCAATTTTGCATCTCTATCAACAGGGATCAGTTTTAGAACTTCATACAGATGCTAGCAGTCAGGGGTTCGGAGCAGTGCTGCTGCAACAGGGAACCGACAATAAGTTTTATCCTATTCATTATTTTAGTCGAAAAACATCTCCACAACAAGAAAAATATAGTAGCTATGAATTAGAAGTTTTGGCTGTGATCGAAGCGTAAAAAAAATTTAGACATTATTTACTGGGTTCTAAGTTTAAAATTGTGACTGATTGTTCCGCTTTTCAACAAACTATGAGTAAAAGAGATCTTACACCAAAAGTTGCAAGATGGGCTTTACAATTAGAGGAATTTGATTACCAAATTGTTCACAGATCAGGAAAACAAATGGCACACGTAGATTCTCTTAGTCGAAACGCAGTACTTGTAGTTACTCGTTCATATAGTGAAGTGACCACTAAAATAGCCAATGCTCAAAATCAGGACGAATTCCTTAAGAAATTGAAAGCTTTGATAGATAAACAAGAAGACGGTGAACACATTGTGAGAAATGGAGTTTTATACAAATACGATAATGGTAGAGAATTGCTCATAGTCCCAGAAGCATTACAAAGAGAAATTATTCGAGAAATTCACAATAAAGGACATTACGCTGTGGCTAAGACGGAAGAAATTTTAAAGCAAGAATTTTACATACCAAAGTTGAGGTCAAAAATAGAAAGTGTGATTGCCAATTGCGTGGAGTGTATTCTTTGTAATAAGAAACGTGGGAAAGGTGAAGGTTTCCTTAACCCCATCCCAAAAGAAAATTTGCCTTTAAGTACTTATCACATAGATTTCATTGGCCCTATGCCTTCTACAAATAAGAACTATCAGCATATTTTTTCAATAGTCGACGCTTTTACAAAATTTGTCTGGTTGTACCCGGTTAAATCAACATCTACTCAGGATGCAATAACTAAACTTAAGCTTCAACAATCTACTTTTGGAAATCCGACGAGAATAATAACAGACAGAGGTTCAGCTTTTACCTCAAAAGAATTTGAAACATACTGTCAGGATGAAAATATTGAACATTTCAAAATTAGCACTGGAATTCCTCGCGGAAATGGGCAAATTGAAATAATGCATAAAATTTTAATACCCATTCTATCAAAACTCTCAATAACAGATCCTACCAAATGGTATAAACATGCTGCATCAGTGCAAAAAATAATCAATAGTACTGTTTCGAGGAGTACAAAGTTTACCCCGTTTGAGCTTTTAACTGGTGTAAAATTAAAAGATACAACTGATTTACATTTAAAGGAAATATTGGAAGAAGAATACACAAAAGCAATGATGGAAGATCGAAATAATATGAGAGAAGAAGCAAGGGAAAACATTTTGAAGATGCAAGAAGAGAATCGGAAAAGTTTCAACAAACGAAGAAAAGTGGCGCGCATCTACAAACTTGGTGAATTAGTGGCCATACAACGGACGCAGTTTGGAACTGGACTCAAACTAAGACCAAAGTTTCATGGACCATATCGGATTGTTAAGGTTAAACCTAAGGATCGCTATGACGTGGAAAAAGTTGGATGTCATGACGGACCAAATACAACTTCCACAGCAGCCGATTTCATGAAAGCATGGTCTTCAGACTAAAAAAAAAAAAAAAAAAAAAATGTTTATTGTTTTATCCAGATACTGTTTTCTTTTTTTTATTCTTTCAGATTTTTCTACTTTAACTTTCGAGGTCGAAAGAGACGTCAGGATCGCCGAATGTAGTGACGAGCGCCTGTTGGCGAGCGCCATCTGCTGGTTGTTAGACGGAGTTGACGCTGGTTAGACGGAGAGCAGATCAGACGGATCTGGGCGAGAGTGAAGACGTAGCAGATCAGACGGATCTGGACGAGAGAAAAGACGTGGCAGATCAGACGGATCTGGAGGAAAGTAAAGACGTGGCAGATCAGACGGATCTGGACGAGAGAAAAGACGTGGCAGATCAGACGGATCTGGAGATCAGACGGATCTGGACGAGAGAAAAGACGTGGCAGATCAGACGGATCTGGAGGAAAGTAAAGACGTGGCAGATCAGACGGATCTGGACGAGAGTAAAGACGTGTCAGATCAGACGGATCTGGACGAAAGACGAGACGAGACGACGTATTCGACGAAATCTACTGAATGTTCAATTCTTTTATGTTAATGTATATATATCCTAAATGTCCTAATCGTCCTAAATGTAATTAAATGTGCGTTCTAAAATAGTAGTGATTTCTGAGTCCTACATAAATAAATAATAATAACATTAAATAATAAATAAATAAAAATAAAAAATAAAAGGAATAAATAAATATTATATTTAATAAAAAATAAAATAAATGAACTAAAAACAAATTTAAAAAATCCGTCTAGTTTAGTTTTCTACAAATTTAAAAAATCCGTCTAATAAAACTAGTTTGGCGGGAATTCAAAAAGACGCCAAGAGGTGGGCTGTGCTAGTATCCACCCGTAGTTTCTCATCCAATTTGAAACCAAATTTGCCATAAAACTCTCAGTCTGTATTTTCGCATTCTTATAAGTGCAACAATTTATAAACTCATTCAATTAAATCAATCAAATTCTGTATTTTCTTTTGTGGTTACAACCGTAATTTGTGTAAAATTTCGATTCCAATCAGTAACCGGTTCAATAAGGCTTTCCAAAATATATACTTGCTAGATAAATTCAATAAAAAAATGAAATATTCACTCCGAAGATTTCATAATTGTTATTAATTAATGTAGTGAAAATTATTTACATCTTTATTCTCGATCCAT
This sequence comes from Argiope bruennichi, assembly GCF_947563725.1. Lineage (NCBI taxonomy): Eukaryota > Metazoa > Arthropoda > Arachnida > Araneae > Araneidae > Argiope > Argiope bruennichi. Next base: position 129,019,705 of record NC_079151.1, on the reverse strand, counting down.
AATTTTATGCGAAGGGGGGGGGGGTAAGATTGCTATTAGAGAATATTCGAGAAAATTTGGGGGAGACCATTCCAGTTGATTTTTTCCCCAGGAAATAATCTGTCTAGCATAGTTTTTATGATTTTATAAAATCTTCCAAACATAATTATTCAATATGAATTTTTACTGGAAAAAACAGCAGAAATTCGCATTATTTTAAATAATATTTGCTAAAATTGCTATGTATAATGTTAAATATAAACGATGTTGTTGTGCAAGGTCATTTTGTGCCATATAATATCGGAAAAAATCATAAGTTCGTTTATTTTAAACTCAAAGCTTCTAAAAGAGGAATTCAGGGTTCGTACATTATTTTCAGAGTCCAAATGATACCCAGTGGAATGGCACTCCGCAAAGCTTTACCAACAAATGAGAAAAAAGTGGAAAATAGAAAAAAATAGGAAATGAAATTCGGAAATTAAATTGTAACAAAAACGAAACAAATTCCTTGAATAACGGCTTAAGACCATTAAAAAATACAGATATTAGAACCCGAAAGACATTGGAAAATTGTGAATTTCAGACGTTAAAGTGTTTTTTAACTGGATTTAAGTGATTGGAAAAATTATTTTAAAGGAACTATAATAATTTTGAATTTGTTACCCACACACACACACACACACACACACACACACACACACACACACACACACACACACACACACACACATATATATATATATATATAAATTATATTATCTTTTCATTATATATATAGAACCGAATCTCTTCCTTTAACTGTAACTTGCATATTTATCACAAAAATATACAAAAACCGAACACAAATTGCAAAATTTTTTTTTCAAAATGCAAAAAAAAAAAAGGAAAGATTTTGTTGGAATTTTTTTTTTCACTCTTAACCCTGCACCGACATCAAAAAGCAAAATTGTGATATATTTAGAAAAGCATAAAATGAAACACATTATTTATTGTCTGTAATATAAAAATACTTAAATAAAATAAAATGAAAAATAAAATCAATGAAATATTATTAGGGTATTTCCCTCTAGACAATCATCTTTCTCTGATTTATTCTCCATAATTTTTCTTGTCAATGTTTATTGTTATATACGAGCCATTTACTTTAAAATATTAAATAAGTCCAATTTCAATTAAAAAATAGTTAATAATAACAAAAAATGCAATCTGTTATTAAATATTGGTAAAAAAAAAGAAAATGGTTTGAAACAACGAACAAGTGAATAAGGATTGTATTTTTTGAGTAAAAGTAGGATATGATTTGTTGTTTAGAAGCTGAACATTATGAAAACCCATGTCAAATGTATACAGCCGAATTTTCCTATGAAAATATTATTTGCAAATTCCATTTACTCCGTGGATACACGTAATAGAGGATGGTCATATTCTCCGTGGATACACGTAATAGATGGATGGAATATATTCTAAATTCGGGCATATATTTCACTACTATATTTCACAATCAAATCTAAAATATTTTTTTTTCCTTAAATCTCTGGTTCTGGAAATGGTTTGAGTTTAGGCACTTCAGAATATTAAATCTCTTTCAAAGATAAGAAAAACTCCCTATTTCCCTATATTTAACAACTTGCAGTCTATGAATCCAAATATGATATATTATGCACTGTATTATTTCTTCTCCTTTAATTTTATCACGTTAGATACAAAACAAAACAGGTGTATTTTTGTTCATTTTTAATAAAAATTTGATGAATTAATAACACTTTATTCAACTCATTTTTTATTCATTCCACTTCATTTAAGAGAATTATTATTTATTTTCTGGGCTATTTTCTACTTCAAGATACTAGTTCCCTTAGTAAGGGATGTCCAAAAATTCGGTGACACTTTATAAAAATTTTGTAGAAGATTAATTAGAAATGGTTTGGTACTGAAGTTCGTAAGGTTTTTTGGTTTGGTTCGTAAGTTTTAATTACAATAATGTTATTCCTCAGAATCCGTTAGATGGCACTACGCACAATTTCCTGAAGACTTAATAAGAAAATTTCATTTAATAGTCCTATCGTGTTATTTCAAAGTTAAGTTCATAAGAAATTTTTTATGTGAAGTAATGGAAGGATTATTCATACTAGATGCATTGTTGTAATTTGCAGAACTTAAAGCAGTGTATCACAAATGTCTTTCAGTTTATACCTTCTTAAGCACTTCCAAATGTTTAATGTGAAATTGAGTATATCTTGTACACTATACACAACCAAAGGATCCCACATTGAGAGCATTAGCAGCTCTAGTATAAGTAATTGAAGTCATTTCTTTTCCTTCATATTTTTGTGTGTATTTTTTGAAATTTGTTGAACATTCCTCAGGCTCTCTAAATGTCATGTCGAATATATATCACTGTTCCTGGTCCAAACTGAGCAATATTTGGAGAATAAAATAAAATTAATATTACCTTATCGTCGTCAAAATATTCTAATAAAATTATATATCACTGTTCGTGGTCCAAACTGAGCAATATTTGGAGAATAAAATAAAATTAATATTACCTTATCGTCGTCAAAATATTCTAATAAAATTATTACATTAAATCGCAGCCAAATGAATTTCTTTGAGAAATATTATGATATCAAAATGGGCTGCTAACGCCTTATTGATATTTTGTTAAAATATTTAATGGATAATAGCTAAATACATTTTTTTATGTTTCCTCTAAAAATGCATCCATTAAACACATTAGCCCAATTGCAAATTATCAAAAGGGTTGCTCTTTTAGAAAAAAATAGTAATATTATTGAAGCAATGATGCCTTATTATAAATACCTATATAAATGTCTCTAGGTTGATAATTGATTGAAGTTCCAGAAAAAGCATCAGTCAACTTCTGAATTGATAATTAAATAAAACAGAATTTGTAACCAAAGTTAAAATGTCAAATATCGAAAGTTTGACAGTGCACTAATGTCAAGTCTTTTGAGATATTAACTGGTTGAAGAATTTTCATCTTACATGACATTTGTGTGCCGTAAACCGAAACTTATATAATTATCAAAGCGTGAAAAGGGATAGAACAATAAACTTTAGAATTTTCATCTCAAAGGAATAAACTAAAATAGCAGAATCCAATTTTGACACATTGATGGGTCCAAAAAAAATTGGTAAGAAGAGAAAGGAATGGTAAAGAGACGAAATTATGTTATCATGGGTTGTCAATTTCAAAATTCGAATACAAACTGTCAGTAGCACAATCAAGATTCTATTTAAAATTTGACATGAAATACTAAAATTCTAAGAAATCTAAATTCTTTAGAATACTTTTATGCTAATGTGACATGTGACAAACCAAATATATTAAGCTAAAGGTGGTTTCAAGATAGTTTTACGTTCTGGAGACACTCCTTATTATTACATTCATCTTATATATTTCTAGTGACAGCATGCCTTTCCTTCACCTAATACGATGACTACCCAAATGCATGGGTTAGAAGAAAGTGGTTAGAATATTTTAAACTTCTGAAACAACGTATCCAGTGTCATTAAAATATAATTTTTTAAGCATTCGTTGAGTTGTTAATGTAAAGAATTTATAGTATTTTAAAGGATGTGGAGAAATACATTATTTGATTAAATTTGAATTAAAAGAGGAAATAAAATGTAATGGGTAATGCTGTACATCGATAATAAAGTGATAAGTAAGCCTAGTTATATTAAAATGTGTCTACAAGATGCTCTTATTCAGTTCCATTTAGTCGCTCATTCTCAGATGATGTTTTGGAATCAACAAATTGAATGTGTTCCAAACTGTCTATTTATATTTTAATTGTGAATATGTATAATGAAATAGACTGTTTTGCATGGAATAATTTATCAGTGCTATTTTTATAATACCAGGAATATTAAATGTGGGGCTCTCTCATTTTATTTTACATAGTAGAAATCTTATTTAAATAGATCACAAACTATATGACTGCATTCTAGATATCTCATGTATGCAAAGACATATATATAAATAGTAAAAAAAATCACATCAATAAATTGTTCCTTCTGGTTTGTATGAACACTTTTCTCTTTAATTCAAGTAGTTCAACAAAAAAAAGCTATATCAACTTTGACAATGAAGATACAATTACGTGCAAGAATTTCATACGACCTTATTCTTCAATTTATTTATATTTCTCGCTTTGATCTTTTAAATTTAATCTATTTGATTTAATAAAATTAAAGTGTTTGTAATAACTTTCATGACTATTTAATTTTTTTCTTTTAAATTCGTAATTGCTATACTATGGAATTTAATTTGTAGATATTTGCTACAAACAGTTGAATTTTTCCCAGCATTCTTTTCGATAATGCTTTATGTCACAACTTAATCAAACACGAAAACTAGAAGTGCATTCATTAAAGGACATCCTTCTGAAACGTATTCATTATAAGATAATTAAATTTCACAAGATTCATAAAGCTTTCATACAAGATCTTTTCTTTTAATGCCTGATAGTTTAATTTAGTCACCTTTCTTTCCAATTCTGTCATTTCATGTTAATGCAAATTAATAAATATAAGTAAAGATTAATGACACATTGTTTTTAGAATATAATAAATATCTTCCATGAGGCCTGGAATATCATAAAGTATAAAGTATAATGTATAAAAATAATAAAGTATAAAGAGTGGCCATTCTTATTAAGTTCATAGTTAATTCCTTTAAATCTTTATTTTAACTGAAATTATTTATGTCCGTTTTTATTTTTAAAATTTTAGATTCTTTAAGAAAAAATTATCTACTATGTGAATATAAATAATTTGCAAACATCTTAAAAGCTAACAATTTAAATTGATGAGGTCTTTTGATTAAAATATTTTCTATCTAATGGCATCCTTCAAGATAAATTAGGCAATATTTTGGCTTATATCCATATAACATTTCACGAGCTATAAAATAAATTCAAAATTCTTGAAATTTTGTTTTTGATATTTGATGCTAATAAGCCAAAGTGGAAGTATTCCACTAGAAATTATAAAGAGTTACTCAATTCCAATTTATTTTAACCCGAATTTAGACTACAAGTGGTATACGTTTTGAATTAATCATAAGAATTGAAAATAAGTGTACCTTAATAATACTTGATTCTCTAATGGCTATATCCGGAATGATCTGAATTTCATTAAAAGATATCCTTTCACTTGAATTTGTAACTAAATATTATATATTCATTTGAGTATTACTTGTTTGGGCTGCGATGACCTCATGGCAAGGCTTTGATTTAGGTATTGAAAGATTCTAGGTTTGAAACTCGATTTTTTCAAGGAAACATTGTGTAAGCGAGCTTGATGAACGATACATACATTTGGGCCAAATGTTTTCCAATTTTGAGTTGCAGGAACTTGGAGAAAAGATGGACAATCTAACCGGTAAAAAACTAGAAGATTCATTTAGAGATAAATCTCACGTTATTTCGAACCGAGAAGTAATTATATATTCATTTGAGCGTTACTTGTTTGGGCTGCGATGAGCTCATGGCAAGACTTTGATTTAGGTATTGAAAGATTTGTGGGATGTTTTAGTGGAGAAGGTTGCAAATTGGGATAGTTAAGTTACATCCACACATAAAGAATGAGCGACGACTTTTTTATATAAAAATAAACATCTTTTAATTTTTAACGCTAACACATCGACAGACAACAGATTTTTGTGAAAGACCGGAAATTGATCTTTTTAATTCGCACAGCTTGCGCGCTTGATCGTAGATAACTGCTTCGTACTTCCGGTGCGCAGTTAGGAAAATAGTTTTTCGAATACAGTCATTTTGATGGAAGCAGGATCGCCACAGTACTCCCCCCTCTAGTAGTGCAGCAGGCACTGAAGTTAGAGGTAACGAGTGTTGAAGCGAACTCGTCGGCCAGATCTGGTCACATAAGGTACTGGAGTAGAATTTGTAGGTGACACAGGACTCGATGGAGACAGTTCAGGTACTGGTTTTGGTGAAGTCGGAACTGCAACTGGTGGTGATATTGCTGGTGCAGAGGACTGGTGAGAGTTCTCGAAGAACGCAGGCTTTAAGCGATCAATGTTGATCGTGGACTGTTTGCCGTTCTTTTCAATTGTGAACATTTTATCAGTTCATTTGAGTACGAGGTATGGTCCATCGTATGGCGCTTGTAAAGGTTTTTTAACAGCATCGTGGCGCACGAACACATGTGAGCAAGTGTCCAGAACTGGATGAACGAATACTTTCTTGGTGTCATGAGGTGCAGTAGCAACAGGTTTAAGTTGATCCATCAAGGTCCGTAAATTTATTAGGAACTCATGAGGCTCGACGTTAATTGAAGGGGATTCAAAAAATTCTGATGGTAGTTTAAGGGTTGAGCCATAAACTAGTTCGGCCGATGTGCACTGTAGATCTTCTTTTAATGCGGTTCGGAGTCCGAGCAAAACCAAAGGAATTGATTCGGTCCATTTCGTAGATGCATGACATCGGAGGCTTTGTTTAAGAGATCGATGGAATCGCTCGACTATTCCATTGCTTTTTGGGTGGTATGGGGTCGTTCGGATCTTTTGGACACCCAAGAGTTTGCTGAGCAAAGAAAACAAGTTGCTTTGGAATTGTCGTCCTTGATCTGTCGTGATTATTGAAGGCAAACCGAAGCGTGAGATCCAATGAGTTATGAATGCACGCGCAACAGTTTCAGCAGAAATATCAGGAATGGGAATTGCCTCAGGCCATCGTGTGAAACGATCTATGCAGGTAAGTAGGTATCCGCAATTGTTTGAAGGTGGAAGAGGTCCTACGAGATCTAGATGAACATGATCTAATCTGGCTGCAGGTAATTGAAAAGATTTAAGAGGACTATTGGTGTGTCTAGCTATTTTAGATTTTTGGCAATCTAGACATGAACGGGTGAAATTTGAAATGTCCTTTTGCATGGACGGCCAAAAGAATCTCTCTGAAATCAAATGTTTAGTGGCACGGATACCTGGGTGGGAAATATTGTGCAAAGATAGAAAAACTTTCTTTCGGAAAATTTCTGGGACGTAAGGTCTAATTTTGTTTTGCTTGACATCACAGTAAAGTTTAGATGAATTGGGGTCGGTTGAGAGAGGTTTTAAACAAAGTGACAGTTCATTCTTTGCCAAAATAGTCTGAAGTTCTTCATCAGATGCTTGTGCTTCCGCCATGGCAGAAAAGTCTATTTTTGGTAACTGTATTTCATTAATACGAGATAAGGTATCAGCTACAACGTTTTTTGAGCCCGATACGTGCCTGATGTCGGTGCTGAATTGTGCAATGAAATCAAGGTATCTTAGTTGTCTTGGAGAAGAAGAGTCAGATTTTTTGGTGAAAGCAAAAGTAAGAGGTCGATGATCTGTAAATATTATGAAATTTTGACCTTCCAACAAGTGTCGAAAATGTTTGATAGTTGCATATATCGCCAAAAGTTCCCTATCATACGTACTGTATTTACGTTCTGAGGGCGTAAGTTTTCGGGAATAAAATGCTAGAGGTTGTTGACCATTAGACGTAGTTGTATGGAGGACAGATCCGATGGCTGAGTCTGAAGCATCAACCATGATAGATAATTGCTGGTTAGGTGAATGGAAGTTCAAAGTAGCTGCATTTGCAATATCCCAATTTGCAACCTTCTCCACTAAAACATCCCACATTTGGTGACTCGAAAAGTGAAAGGATAACTTTCCCAGTTTTCTTTATGCATTAAATGGCGCCATAGCGCATTTCTTCCTAATGGCGGTAAGCGTATCGTTGAATATTGTTTCTATTTTCACAGCCTAAATAATTTCCATCGGAACTTCTGTTATATAATTTGGATTAGCATTTTCATATTATTTACTCTGATTATCAGTATATTATTTGTATTTTCGTATTTCAAAGAAGTTTTGTGAAATTATATTTATAACGTGCCTGTGATTTCTTGAATAAAACATGCCAGGAGATACTCCAAATTCCGCCAACAACGACGCAACAGTTTCTCGTGTTGGCGTCAAACTTCCGCCTTTCTGGAAAGCTAACCCTGCATTATGGTTTGTTCAACTTGAGGCGCAATTCGCCCTGGCGGGAATTACTGCTGACGATACAAAATTTCATCATGTTATTTCTGCCGTTGATTCTGATATTTTGAATTGTGTAAGCGATATAATATTGAAACCTCCTGATACTGATAAATATCCAACATTAAAAAAACGTTTAATTGAGTTGCATTCTGAAAGTGAAGCTTCGAAAATACGTACGCTGCTACAAGGCCTAGAACTTGGCGACCAACGACCATCTCAGTTATTAGCTCGTATGAAAACATTGGCGGGCGATACTGTTGGCGAGCCACTCTTAAAATCTCTTTGGTTCGGAAGACTGCCAAACAGCACACAAACTATTTTAAATGCTTTGAATGAAGACTTAGCTGGTTTAGCATCAGTTGCAGATAAAATAAATGATTTGGCTGGCCATTCAAACATTAATTCCGTTACTCCTCAATCTTCGAATAATCAAATAGCCCAACTTGAAAAACAAGTCGCCCATTTGACGACTTTAGTTGGCGAGCTTACTACAACAATGCGCCAATCACGCTCTCAAAGCAGAAATAGAAATCGACCTTTTAAAAACAGTCGTAGTTGCTCTCGTGATCGCTTAAAAAAATATAAAGAACCTGCTGATGGCATTTGCTTTTATCATACAAATTTTGGCACAAAAGCAAAGAAATGTAGTTTGCCTTGCTCTTTCAAGAATTCGGGAAACTAAATCGGCGGTCGTCCACTGGCCTTGGCCACGATCGCAAAATTAATAGAATTATGCTGGCCGATAAAGTTAGTAAATGGAAATTTTTAGTGGATACAGGCGCAGACGTATCTGTTTTACCACACAATTATGCTCCTAAAGCTGATTCCTCTAATGAATTACTCCTCTTAGCTGCTAATGGCACAAAAATAGCTACTTTTGGTAAAAAACGCCTTACGCTAGACTTAAATTTACGGCGAAATTTTACTTGGTCTTTCATAATTGCAAATGTGAACCAACCAATTATAGGTGTTGATTTTTTAAAACACTATAATCTTTTGGTTGATGTTAAAAGTGGTTGTTTGATTGATGGCATAACTAAATTAACCACTCAAGGCAAATATACAAACACAGATTCATTAACTTCTGGTATATCCATTTTGCTTGGTGATTCAGAATTCTATGACATTTTATCGCAATTCCAAGACCTCACTAATCCATCTCAACCAACAAAAAGCAAAGTATCAACTAAAATACATCACTTTATTGAAACAACTGGTCAACCAGTATTTTCGAGACCTCGTCGCTTATCTCCTGAGTTGCTAAAAATTGCACGTCAGGAATTTGAATTTTTAATGTCTCAAGGTATTATCCGTCCTTCTAGTAGCCCATGGGCAAGTCCTCTACACATGGTGAAAAAGTCTAATGGAGAATGGAGACCGTGTGGCGACTACCGTCGTTTAAATTCAATTACCGTTCCTGATAGATACCCAGTTCCTCATATTCAAGATTGCACTCAAATGTTTTTCAATAAAACCATTTTCTCCACCCTGGATTTGATCCGAGCTTATCATCAAATTCCTATTAACCCAGCGGACATTCCAAAAACAGCAATCACAACCCCATTTGGTCTTTTTGAATATGTTTATATGCCCTTTGGTTTAAGAAACGCGGGACAAACCTTTCAACGTTATATACATCAAGTTTTGTCAAATTTAGATTTCTGCATTCCTTATTTTGATGACATACTGATTGCATCAAATAATGTAGAACAGCACAAACAACATTTAAAAACAGTATTTGAACGATTATCTCAGCACGGATTGAAACTAAACCCTTCAAAATGCGTCCTTGGGAAGCAATCGGTAAAGTTTCTAGGTTGTCTAATTACATCTGAAGGCGTGAAACCTTTACCGGAAAAAGTTCAAGCCATTTCTGATTTTCCCAAACCTCAAAATATATCTGAGCTAAAGCGTTTCTTGGCCATGCTCAATTTTTACCGTCGATTTTTGCCTCATGCCGCTCAGACTCAAGCTAGCCTACACGAACTTTTAAAAAACTCTAAAAAGAATGATAAGCGACTTGTTCCTTGGACTTACCTCACTACAGAAGCTTTCGAAAAATGCAAATCTGATATTGCAAATGCAGCTACTTTGAACTTCCATTCACCTAACCAGCAATTATCTATCATGGTTGATGCTTCAGACTCAGCCATCGGATCTGTCCTCCATACAACTACGTCTAATGGTCAACAACCTCTAGCATTTTATTCCCGAAAACTTACCGTTATTATTCCCGAAATCACGTCCGGGTCACCAAATGTGGGATGTTTTAGTGGAGAAGGTTGCAAATTGGGATAGTTAAGTTACATCCACACATAAAGAATGAGCGACGACTTTTTTATATAAAAATAAACATCTTTTAATTTTTAACGCTAACACATCGACAGACAACAGATTTTTGTGAAAGACCGGAAATTGATCTTTTTAATTCGCGCAGCTTGCGCGCTTGATCGTAGATAACTGCTTCGTACTTCCGGTGCGCAGTTAGGAAAATAGTTTTTCGAATACAGTCATTTTGATGGAAGCAGGATCGCCACAGATTCTAGGTTTGAAACTCAAATTTTTAAAAGAATCATTGTGTAAGCGAGCTTGATGAACGATACATACATTTGGGCCAAATGTTTTCCAATTTTGAGTTGCAGGAACTTGGAGAAAAGAGGGACAATCTAACCGGTAAAAAACTAGAAGATTCATTTAGAGGTAAATCTCACGTTATTTCGAACCGAGAAGTAAACAACTAAGCAAATGAGCAGTCTTTGACACTAACTTAATTGATCTCTTGGGGTTTCATGCACTAACTTAGTATGAAAGCTTTAAGAAACAATGCCGGCTTGATAGCCGAGAACATACGAATAATTTTTAGGTAATATCATCAGATGTGCCAATACGAAAATAACGCCCACATACTTTACTGACGGTACTTAAAAGTACCATTTAAATCTGGCTTATATCTTCGTAATATGACAATGTTTGCTGATGGTATTCTAAAGAACACGGAGAATGTAACCCAAATAGCAAGAAGTTAATATAAGCTAAAAGTAGGAATTAAAAATATTTAATTAATAATTAAATTAATTAAGATAGTTCTATTAATTAAAATATTTTTCTTGGGTTCTCTGGGATTATTCTGCAAGAAAACTTAACTACTAGTGCAAAAATGAAGTTGAAAAATGGATGGCAACATAATTCGGTAAATATTAATCTCACTTCATAGTTCACTCATATGACATTATCGAAAGCAAATATTTTTGTTTTATGGTAATATATGGAATTTTTTTTTATTTTGATTGTCTACGGACGCCAAAATTATCCATAAAAATCTATTCTAATTGGTGATGCAAGAAAAAGCATCTTCGATTTTTTAAATTATATTTGAACACGATGTTATTTTATACAGATTTTCTATGTGTCTGCAAATATATCCGAATCACTCTTTATAAACAACTAGCCGCCTTTGGCGACCAGTCGGTACGCCAATCTTAATGCTCGTTAAAATTTTAATAATTAACTATTTTATGTAATTCCTAATTTAATAGCTTCTTCATTAAAATATTTTAAAACTTCCAATTTCAATTCACTCAGAATACTATAAAGGCCTTCAGTCATAACGTAATCTGTATCTCTCCAATTTTCTGTTAGCTCCCGTAGAATTTATGCTTTAAATTTTAAATTAAAGTGGAAATGATTAATCTGCAATTAATATAATAATATTTTTTACTGAAACACAGCATTTTTTTTTTTTTTTTTGTAATATGCTTACTGAAAACAGAGTCACTGAGCATTTAAACCTTATGGACACTAAAGAATATCTTTCTTAATTTATGTAATATCTCAATAATTTGTCAACAAAATTTTTTCAGATTCATCTTGCGCAGGTATATTAATTAACAATGTTTCATTTTAAATGCCTCAAACACTAAGAAAATAAACAGAATCGTTTAAAATAATCGGTCGAAAACATGTAAAAAAAATTACTTAAAAAACAATGAACTTAAACTAACATAAATACAATTTAATTACAAAAGCATACAACAAACCTAAAAATAATTTAAATCGAGTTCGCTTCCGTTGAAATGTAAACAATCATAATACAATGCGCATGCGTGAATTTTCAACGCCAATTACGGTAACGCACATGCGTGAATTTTTCTACGCCAGTTGGGGTAACGCTATGTAGATTAGACATTTTTAATTTCCTTTAATCTGTTTTATTTTAATTGAAAAGTACTTCAGAATGAATATGAAAGATCGATTCATTAACAATGTTTCATTTTAAATGCATCAAACATTCAGAAAATAAACAGAATCGTTTGAAATAATCAGCCGAAAACTCTTAAGCCTAGCCTCATGACTGTTGGGGGAAAAAACTGAAGCCGTACTCATTTGGCGGTGGGGAAAATGAAAAGATTTTTTTGGCGGGAAAGTTAGTTTTTAATTAATAATTAAAATTTTAATTAAAAATTCAAAAAAAGGGCTATCTTATCTTTTAAGTTAGTTCAAACTGCACACGGTGTGCAAATTTGATTAAAATCGGTTAAGTACTTTAGGAGTCCATCGCGGACAAACAACGTGACACGCAATTTATATATATTAAGATATATATAAATTAAGATATATAGCGCCATCTGCATCAAAAGAACTTGGTAAGCTAGTTTTGATACATTAGCATAAGCTCACTAATATATTAAATTGTAGTAAGTGGAATTTATGCAAACAATGTATTGTAAATTAAGGTGTATCAAATGGGTGTATGTATTACATTATTGTTGTATTCTGTCACAAAATGTCATCAGTCGCTACTAGCTCCAGTTATTACATCGCAAATTTCTATGATTTTACTGCGTGTTTTTTTCGTATACCACATACGATATAGAAGCGACAAAAAAATGTAGAGGCATACAAACAATGTAGAGTTATTATTGCTCTTAAAATAAAAATAAAAATGCATTTGATGTAAGCTTCAAATATTTAGTAGCAAATACATGATTACTGCAACCATTGATTGTTAGTTTGTAATTTCTGAATATTATAGGATAAAAATGACATATAAAAATGGCATATAAATGACATATTTAAATTATATTACTAAAGAAACAAGGAAATTACAATTCTCCAATTATTTTAAGAGTAGCCTGCAACAATTATTTTAGAATATATATATAAAATAAAGTGCGTTTAGCATTAAATGACCAAAAAAAATCAAAAACTGTTTTTTTATAAACGATATTTCAGTACAATATGTACAAAGGCTGAAATGACATAAAATATTAGATTGATAACGACAGATAATAAATAAAATAAATAATAAATTTTATACTATAGAAGAAATATACCTTATTAAATTTAATGCCTTATTTTGCCATTTAAATGACTTAAAATCATATAATTATCTTTAATGTTACAGTCTTTCAAAATTATTATTAGAATATGGTTTATTCAAAAAATGTTTTCCTGTAAAAGTCAAAAATATGTATGAAACTTTTGAATATTTCGATTATAATATCAAAATTTATTAATCATTGTTATGGATCAAATATCGACAATCTCAAAAGCATATTTGGTTATGTAATTGGAGCTGGCGAACATTATGGCTAGCTTTAATGGCTTATGTATTGATTCTACGCTCATAAATGTTTTTTATTCCTTAAATCTTAAGGCAATATGATTTGCTTTGACGGAAGCTGATAATGGTTTCATATTTTCTGACAGAGAGATTTCAGTAATTTTAATGGAATAAAGGATTATACAGATAATAAGCAGTTTTAAAATATCTAAAGGAAATTTGACTAAACTGCCTTTGAGAGCTGATTCGAAAATTTAATTAATTGGTTTAACTCCTCCATTACATTTTCATTTTTGTTCTCTATTTTGTCTGCCGTATGAATCACAATGTCAGAATGTTTTCACAAACGGGGAAATAAGCACATACACATTTAATGTAATTCTTTTGGTTTTGTGATTTTTTAAAGCAAATTTCGAAGCTGTCATGCTACCGAGGAAATGCGTAAAATGATTGTTTCATAACAAATTTAAAACTTCAAATGAATGGTAAACGTTTTATTATGATAACATAACAAAATTCTACAGATATTTGTAAAGATTATCCGATTAATTCCTGCAATAATATATCAAAATTAAATTGATATTAGAGATATAAAGCTATTAGTGTTTTGTTGGAATTTATTTTCAATATATTCCGCTATTATCGATTCGATAGTAAAAAAATGTTGCAAACATGTTTTAATTTAATTCTTCAATCTTGATTATATTTAATTAGTATCTGCACATATTTTAAATAATTTTATAGTCTTTAGAAACAATTTGAGATTTGAATTTTGTCCTTCATTCAATTTAATTTCATGCTATTTCATGGAATCCAAGAAATTCGGTCAAACATGAAAAAAGATAATTAAAATATTGAACAAAAAATGAAGACTGATACGCGTTTCTAGGGTATCATGTTCCTGCTTGAATCTATTTGATCCTTTGTTTTGATAATAAAATTGTGCAAGATATTTTGCTACTTGATGGGTAATTTTGAAAATCGACAGCAAGTTGAAAATGATACATTTGGTCTGAAAATGAACTCCATAGTAGTAAATGAAAATTTGACGCCGTCATCGTTCACATTTCGGCTGAGAATATATCACTGAAAAACAAATACAAGGCATTTCCCTTTTACGTGTACTTATAAACAAAGAAATCTTCATTAGTATGAAAAAAGGAAATTTAAAATATGATGGGTGCACTATAATTTATGCAACGAGAACACGATAATCGAAGACTTTTATATGGAATAAATATTTTTTAAAACAAAATGAATAAAATAGTTGTCTATGAGCGTAAAAGTTCTCGAACTCTTTATTAATACTTCATTAGCAACGTTTATATGTTTCATATTAACAACACATTGCTTCATAATATTTTTAGAATACAAATTTTTAATCTTTAATTTTTAGGAATGAATTTCTAAAATATTGTCACGTAGATCTTTAGTGTGGAACACAATGACACACACAAGAAGTAGAGCTAAACCAATTTATTAGCTCAACTCTGAACTGAGAACACAGTGACTGGCAAATCTTCTGCTTTTATACTGGCAGGGAAAGTTCCAGAATACTTTTCTGGAGACAGTAAGAAAAGTCCAGAACACTTCTCTGGTAAACTAAAGAAATGTCCAGAATCTTCTGGAACATGAAATAAAGGGAAACATAAAATCAAGGAATTAGATATTTACACAAGTAGTACATAGCATTGTTGCTAGCGAGATTCGAACTCGCGATCTCTTGATTATAAGTCCAGTGCTATGATCATTCGGTCATGTAGAGTCGGCTTCTGACTTTTCAATGCGGAAATATATTTAATTTTCTAACACCATTCTATTTCCGGAATGTTGTAGAAAGATCTCCTAAATGTTTTCAAAATAGTTCTCTATGAAACCTTTGTTGTTTTTAAAGATAATCCTACTAATAGAAAAATTATAGTCGTTTGTCTAGCCAATGATGGATGACCGTTAAAAATTTTGTTAAAAAGGATAACCAATAATGTAAAATCTGTTTCATGTAAATTGTTTGGAACAGTATAGCATCTAAAATCTTGCGAATTCGAAAACAATGATATATGTAATTTATATCTTGGCTTCTGTTTTTTGTCGATGAGTCCTTGAAGAAGGAACCTCTTTGATCCTCGCTCCAGCGAACTTTATAAAGTTATGTAACCTTAATCAACAGATCCGACCAGCCCGGAAGCACACAGAATAAACCTGATTGACCGTACCGCTGCGACATTAAACTGGCGGGAACTATGGTTGACTCCTAAATACCATCACTGGCCGTGATACAATCCTTCCCGTGGGAAGCACGTCCCATCATCAATAGGAGTTTACCGACCCCCACCATTTGTGTATCTATACACCGTATCGGAAGCTTCTCGTCCTCATTTCTTAGGTATCTCCCTCGATACTTTTAAAGATATGCATGCCCGGACTTCAAGATCATTATATGCCACTCCAAATAAGCTGGTATTTCAAAATCAAATGTCAATGTGAAAAACTTTCAAAAATGGCAAACTATAGAACGGATGGTTGGAAATAAAGAAAATATAAAAATTCCACTAGATAGTGGAATTTTTATATGTCCAGATCACACTTCTGGTACAGGTACTCAAAGAATTCGGGCTGGAAAAGTAAAATTTTGTTTACATGGAGTGGATTAGGAGATGTGATGTGCTCTAGCAACTACAGTGTCTCACAAAAGTGATGGGACACTTGTGCTTTACAAAAGGAAACTGTAATAAAATAAATAAATAAACATGTACAAAAATTTTTTGGGTGTGCTTCATATTTAAAGTTAATAACAATTATTACATAACATACATTTTGTCAAAATATTAATTTAATAAAAATACAATTGTTTAGAACGGAGCAAAAAATGGCTCACATAAGTGATGGGACACTTACTTTTCCATCAAATATTTATCCAAAAATTTTATTTTTTAAAAGGTTTTAATATTTTGTTGGATTTCCTTTTACTTTTAAAACATGATTTCATCTACTTGGGATGGATTCGACACATTTTTTTGTGATTTCTGGAGTGATTTTACCCCATTCTTCTTGAAACACCGATTTTAATTGTTGTTTTGAAGAAATGGTGTGTTTGCGAATTCTTGATTCCAATTCTTGCCAAATATTCTCTATGGGATTGAAGTCTGGAGATTGTGGTGGTGTTTTTATTATTTCAGGACAGTTATACAGCAGCCAGTCTAACGTTCAATGCAGTGTGCTTGGGTTCATTGTCCTGGTAGAATTTAAAATCGTTATGAAGGTTCAATTTTCGTGCTGAAGATTTCAAATTTTGCTTTAAAATGTCAATATACTTGTACTGATCCATTATACTGTCAATAAAAACAAGATTACCAACTCCAGCGGACGACACCTCCCCCCATACCATAACTCCTCCACCACCGTGTTTTACTGTTGGCACCAAGTTCTGTTTGCTAAATTTCTTCCCTCGGTTTTCTCCACACCAAGATTCTACCGTCAGAACCAAATATATTACATTTACTCTCATCAGCAAATATAACTTTATTCCAGTAATCAGAATTCTTATTTATGTTGGATTTTGCGAAAGCTAGTCTGAGTTTTCTACTCTTTTCACTTAGGAAGAATTTTTTCCTGGCTACTCTACCGTGATACCCAGCAGATCGAATTACCCTTCTAATAGTCTCAAGATTAACAATTATTCCATATAATGCTTGTAAATCAGCAGCAACTTTAGGAGCATTCTTTCTTGGATTTTTTTTAATATTTCGAACGATAATTCGCTTTATTCCATTGGATAGCTTTGATGGTCGGCCAGGTCTTCTTTTATCCTGAATAATATGATTCTTTTTATATCGTTTAATGATATTGAAAACTGTTGAATGACTCAAGTTAACTGTTTCAGCAGTTTTTCTAATAGATTTTCCACGTTCAATATGTAAATTAATAACTAATTCTCGAATTTCAGGAGAAGTTTCTTTTCGTTTAGCATTCATGGCTGCACAGAGCTAAAAACACAAAAACAAACTGGAGAAAAATACTGCAGACGATTTTATAAATTATTGCCAATTGCTTTTGAGTAAAAATAAAACCACCAAAAATATTTTTATTGCTTATTTTAGACGATTTTTGTTGCATATTTAATGGTGTCCCATCACTTATGTGAGCTATTTTTTGCTCCGTTCTAAACAATTGTATTTTTATTAAATTACTATTTTAATATTTTGACAAAATGTATGTTATGTAATAATTGTTACTAAATTTAAGTATGAAACACACCCACAAAAAATGTGTGCATGTTTTTTTAATTTATTTTATTACAGTTTCCTTTTGTAAAGCACAAGTGTCCCATCACTTTTGTGAGACACTTTATATTATCTGAGAGCGTTAACGTTAAAATGGAGTTAATTGCTCTTGAATGATCAGCAAAAAAAGGAATAGTGTGTAGTATCATCACTCAATTGGCATGTCGTGAAGTAACCATGAATGAATGACCAAAAAGAGATAGCCTACATTGAAATCGTGTGGAGTAACACTAGACCATTGATGTTGCAAGAAGTGATCGAATATGATGACCCTAAATATATAAATTGCATGCATTCCTTTAGCATGCTGAAGGTCTGAATGTATGGAATGAAAACTAGTCTGTCATGTTAATTTCAATGACATGATAGTAATTTTTCGAGCCAAATACATGAATAAAAGAAGAATGACATGAATTATCGATAGGCTGTAGATGCGTTGCGAATGGATCATGAATGGCAAGGCCATATGGGGGAATAAAAATTATAATGGCTTGGAGTGCACCGCTCCGTTGCCATGGCTTGAAATGATTGTGAGTGGCCAGCTTTAAAGAGAGCCAAATAATTACAAACTGAAATTAAAGAACTACTCAACATATAATGTCTCGAACTATTAAATCAGTAGAAACGAATGGGCAGTTACATATATTGTGTAAACATAGTTTCATTGACTCTAGTTGAAATAGTTTCCAAATTCCAGGAATGATGCTGAAATTTCGCATGCCGATTGTATAGCTCAATTAAAGTCGTTAATCTACTTCCAACAGCGTGTCCGAGGTTAATATATTTTATTGCATATTTCAATTGTTGCCACTAATGCCACTTCACTGTATTATTACAGGAAACCTACAATTTGCTTAGTAAAATAATTTCTCAATATATTGTGCATACACGAAATTCATTAAAAGGGATTTGAATTTACTTAGTTGAAATCTGACAAATACCCTTATCCAGATGCAATAACGATTATTTTAAGCTTAGTATCTGCTCAAAATTTTCGAATAAGTTTTCTACAATGTTTACGTATAGTATATTGTAATAAAACCTTGTGTAAAATATATTTTCATATCATATATCAATGACAGGTAATAAGAACAGTTCCCAGAACAATTCATTAAATCAATATAAATCTGAAATTTGTTTTTATTTACATGTTTAATTGAAGAAATTATTAAATAAATGAACCCAGTTTCCAGTAATTTATGGTAAATAAATGAACTTATTTTTGTTAATTTTATTTAAAAATTTTTAATCGATATTTTTTATTACTTCTTCGCATTCGTAGTAAAAAGTATAGTAATCGTCAAAAAAGATTCGAATTCGAGATTTTGAAGAATTTTCAATGGAGAATTTTGGATCTCCTTTGTTCTAAATACACATTTTTTGAGAATGTCCTTCTGTCTGTTACAAAGATAATTTAAAAACGCTTTGAACTAGAAGGCTGAAATTTTGATGCGATCATTACATAAAATTTGCAGATTTCTATCAAATAGTTAGATAAAATTCCGTTGACAGATTTAACATCTAGATTATAGACACTGTCAAATTTTGAGGAAAATTTAACTACAGAGTGATTTTTCTTAGTCTGTAACTTCAAAAACATGTAAACGCCGTAAATGAAAAACGCAGTGTCTTAAATATATCAAATCTGGCGCTGGATTTTGCGACTGCAAGAGCAGTTTTGTGTCACATTTTTCTTTCAATAGAATTTTCAATTTTTATTTTTGATAAAAACGTGTCTAAAACACAAATTCAATTTTCCAATACTATGAACGTATGCCATAGATTAAAAGCCAAATAACTCGCTATGGATATCACGATAGATTCAGTAAAAATGTTAACTCAAGCCAAAAATTAATATTTTGTAACTACTGTAAGCCAGTGCCATGTAAGGTCTTCTCTGGCAAGACCAATTTATTAGAAAGTATGCGAGTAAGTTTTGGAGGGACCACTTCTTTTGGTTTTACAACATAATTTCTCAAAAAAAAATATCATATTAAAAATATAAGAATTCCCAATGAATACATGGGACTTAAGATGAACAAATTATGTTCTTACGATGCAAATGTGAGATATAAATTCATTTTTAGAATAAACTCTGGTTACAGTCAAGGATTAAATGCTACTAGGATAGAAATCAGATAGAATAATCTAATACAACCAATTAAATATTTTAAGCATTTATTAGGGTGTGTTTAATGGTAATTAAAATTACTTTACAAAATTACTAAATTTTCATTAAGATTCACTAAAGCAAAACACCTGTTTGACTGCAACTTATAGTAACAATTTTATTAAAATAGTTTGAAAGATTATTCATATGTCACTGTTTTTTCACTTTGGTTAAATCTACTTTATATAAAATGGCAATAATTATCTAAATTGTATTGTTTAAATTTAGGGTGTTATTACTTTTAACTAGACAGCAATTAAAGTATTTGACAATCCTCATAATTTAAAAGTAGAATAACCAAAAGCGAAAGAATAAAAAATTTATTACATGAAATATTGTATTCAATTTTCTACATCTTTTACTTTTTGATTAAAAAATAAGGCTATTCAAAATGTATCTACTTTGGTACCTTATATGAGAAAAATAAGTAAAAATATTTAATGCACATATTAAAATGCAGTATTTGAGTACATACTTCGGCATTAATGTGAGTTAAAAATTCCAAAAATGTTTTTTAATTATATTTTTCAATCATACTTAATTAAATGTTTGGCCCAATTTGGGAAATTAATTTTCTAACTGTTTCCTCCTGATTTAAGGTACGTTCTTACCACTTTCTCCCATCGGGGATTCTCAAAAATGAGGATCAGAATTATCCGTTAAGGTGGTTGGTTCTCGCCATCCTGGTGGCGAGAACCAACGGCGAGAATGGGAGGGTTAGCATCCTCCCATTTATGACGGGACGTACTTCCCACGGGAAAAATTGTGCAGTGAACTTTGATGATCTTTAGGACTCTACCGTAGTCTCCGCCAGTGTTGTTGTCGCGGCAGCCGGTCATTCAGTTTTTTCTTTGTTCCTTAGAGCAGATAGATGTTGTCAATTTGTAATATCCTACTACTTTTGTTCACTACAATTACTACTATGTCTCTGTGCATGTAAAGATGTTTTCGACATATTACTCCTACAATATATTTTTTTCCAAATATATATACTAAGTAGTAATTTAATTTGATTCTTAATATAAAATTATTATTACTGATGACTTAAAATACTTTCAAAATAGAAAAATCGAAAAAAAATTTAGTTTCCCAAGATTTGCCGTACAATTGTTGAAAAAATTTGTTACGTGACAGGATTCTTTTAATTTAATTTTATTTTTTGATTCCGTGTTGAATGACTTGAATAAAAGCAAATTCTTCTTTTTTTCCTAATCAAAAACATAAAAATAACATTTCTTAAAAAATGATTCTACTACTCAGAGCTATGGAATTTACTTTTATGTTCATAAAATTAAGAAGCGGCAATAAAAACCATGTTCTTCTAAAAAAAGGAGAGTTTTTTCAAAGCTAAAAATTCTTCTCTTACATTTACTCATTTCTTTTTTATACTCAAGATACCGAAAAAGAAATCGAGAAGGAATATTTTTCAAGACAATATTTGATTTACACGCTGTAAAATATTACCTGCTCTTTTACTTTTGTGAAAGATATTTCATTAAAATGTGTGATGGAAAAATTTAATGCCATTAATTTTTTGGTCTTGTTTTACTTTTATGCCACTTTGGCACGGATCTTAATGTTTCAACTAAAAGGCTATATATATATATATTTTTTTTTTACATTTAGCACTTGGCGTAAAATTTGGCAGCTTAAGAGACGAAAAATATTCATATGCTATTAATCTTACAACTTAATTATGAAACATAAAAAGGAACTCTTTAAAGATTTGTTGTCTCTTTTATTTCTTGATAAAGTGTTTTTAATTTCTTGCAAAGAAACCAAAAGAATTTCATGAGTTGCTATTTATCTTTCAGCTAATTAAGAGAGAATGATTCTTTTTGTTGAATCTGGTGTTGATTTTTAAAAGTAGCACACATAAGTAATCATTTCAGTTTACAAAAAATCCGAGGCCCTTCATTTTCATATAAAAAATTTAAAGGCAAAGGAAATTAAATAAAAAATTAAGAAAAAAAATATAACTTTCCACTTTAAAAAAAATCTATGAAATCTCACACGAAAAAAAAATCTATGAAGAATATATAGAGAGCTATAATTCAGTGAAACGTGCACAAACATTTGATAAATACTTCATTGTTACATTTAAAAACTTTTAAATCAAAATGCTTCATATTGTTACAAACCTGTAATGTTGCTTCCCAACATAGTTAGTTCAATCAGTGGATAGACAATTTTACGGTGAAATCTGTTGGATGCTGACCGGATGCCGAATCAGTGATCCCAGAGCTTGACGACAAAATTGAGGACCATACTGAATACTGAAGATAATACTGAATACTAGATAATACTGAAATCTTCCAGAATTTTGGTGATAGAGCAAATAGGAACAGATGTATACCTGATTGTTCCAGAACCTTCTCTGCCCGGCCCCAGAAACTATAAAAGGCCGTCAGTCTAAGCTGAAAACCATCGTAGAAAGAGTCACCGAAATGTAAAGAGTCAACAGCGAATTAGTTGGATTAGTCCAGAGAAGCACAAGCGTTGTGTGGAGCTTACGCTTTTGGTGAATTGAGCCGCGTGCCGAATCCTGGTGTTTAGTATAGAAGCAACATCGAGTTGAGAGTGAAGTAGTCAGTCGTGTAGTAGTGAATCGGCAGTTGGATACAGCTAAAATGAGAAGACAGTAGAGAATTGCAAACATTTGGAGACACCGTAGAGTAAAGCTACCTAGATTCCCTACTTCTACTGAATTCCATCTGGTCGTTTTGTGTGTTATAGTTGTTATTTCTACCGATTAATACTTGTTGGCTACTCTTTGTTGTATGTGCTGCTGTATATTACGTATGTTCGTCTCGGTTGTATATTTGTTGTCTGCGTATTCTTGTCTTCGTGTTAATAAAAGTCTTCGTAAGTTAGGAAGTTCTTAAGAAGGACTATTTCTTCATCCACTAATAAATCGAAAGGACCCCGAATTCATAAAACTATCGTAAAAAAAGAATTCGATAAATTATTTGACAAAACTAAAAAAGGAAACAAAGTTTTAATTTTTGGAATCATTTTACAAGTTACAATTAGCTTTGCTCTTTAAAATCGAGCAAACTCAAATTGTTTCTTTTTTTTCAGAGAATATTTAGAAAGTTATAATCAATTCCAAAGCAGAAGACTATTTAAAAAGCTGAAATCAATTTTGAAAAATTCTGACGAATTTCACTATTATATTTCGTTAAAATATCTCTCCTCCTCTGTCCTAATACGAAGCTAAAAAAATAAATTTATTTAATTTTTTATTAAAATTGATATTAAACACATTAAAACCTGTTAGAAATGTATTTAAGGTCGGGATAGCCTGGTTGGATTCGCATCCCATGGGTTGAGAGTTAGAAACTCGCAGGCCGAATACTCTCCACGTACATGGTTGATGTTGCACGTATAAATCTGTCGCAGCCTCTGGGGGTACTGGATCAGAGTTGATTGTTCTCTGATTCAGGTCTAACTCACGATCGCTGGATGAGTGAGTGAAATGTATGAATGAAGTCCGAACCCGTGAAAAGAGCTGTGACGCATGATTGGCTAATACGTATTCTTGGCCCTAGATGGCGCTACTGAAACAAGAGACGCGAATACTCGGCTTAAATTCGCTGATTTAGTAATGGAACAAACAGTAAGGCTTACTTTTTCCGAATGAAAGACTAATTTTTCTATTACAAAAAATTTCTCTGAGTTTTCCTTTACAACATTTGAGGCAAGGTAACAAATTTGGTCATATCCATATACTCATCCGTCTCATTCAAAATGTTTTATTGTCTTGTTTACAAACAGACAGACACACATAATGTACCAAAAGTGTGTTTTTAGAATTCTACGAGATCTGAAACGGAGAGATTTCTGATAAATCTTGAGTTCGAATTTTTCGATGATTACTCCATATTTTGTATAAATGATAAAAAAATATCTACGTATATATATCTTTTCAATACTGAATACTTTTAAATTAATTGCTGCAATATTTTTCATTAAACTTTTTTAAACTTAATATAAACAACGCATTTTAAATATCAAAAATCTAGAAATAGAAAAAAATTAATTTAATCTATACTTATAATAAAGCTCAATGTGTGTGTGTGTGTGTGTGTGTGTGTGTTGGCGCTCTACAGGCCAGACCATTCAACCTACAGCTACCAAATTTGGCACGTGTATACCTTGGAGGCCTAAAATGTGCACCTGGGGGTTATTTTTTCGAATTTTTAATTAGAATTTTATTTATTTAAAAATTCAGCGAAATTTTGGCGTGTTTCTGCTATAACTTCCGAAAAATATTTTTACATGAAAAATATTTATACATGAAGTTAAAGATCAAAAATTTATCTTTTAAATGATACCAATGTTTTAACCTTAAAATTAAATTTCTATTTTTAATGAATTTTTAAATAAATATTTTAACTATATTTTTCAACAATTTTATTCGTACAAAATAAAAATAAAACTTAAGCTGTACGAGCACGTTTCTCATTCATGGGGAAAAATTAGCTTTTTTCAAAGTGTTGCCATCACATTGATTAAAGCTCCAACTAAAAATAAATTAAATCTTTTTGGAAATGAAATCTTCAAAAATATAATTTTCGGCACGTGTCTGTAGGAAATGAAACAAATATGAAATATTATTTTTTTTTAAATAAATTCAAGAAAAATTATTTTATGATCTTTTACACTCTCTATATTATTAATCCAATAAATCAGTTTTATTTTAAGGCAAGTTTTGTTTAATATGAACAGGATATCCATTCAAATCAGGGCCCCACAGCTAATTTGTAAACCTTTAGTAAGACACAGTTCTGCTAAAATGGTCTAAATGGAAAATGATTATATTTTATGTAACTTGATACAATAAATGTTCTAATAAATAACGAATTTTTGATTTTACATAAAGCTTCTGCTGTGGAAATCACGAATAACAAAATGTTCTTGAAACACTAATATTTTAAATAAAAAGAGTTAATTTCCAATCAACTAAATCAATCACTTAAACTGACTGATTTATGAAAATTTGAATATCACTATTCAATAAAAAAAAAGGATAATTTTAGATTTTCCATCGATCGTTTCAAAGAAAATACGCCAATCAGCTCGCAGGTTTCTCAAGATTAATTGGCCTAAGATTATGAAAATGTTGAGTTTTTCTAAATTTTTAACATTCAAAACTTCATAAATAAGTCTTAGTTGATCGTGGAAAATAGAAACATTCATTCATTTATTTAAAATTTGGTGCATCCAGAATATTTCTCAGAATCTGTTACCTTACTGCATTAAATTTAGACTTCATATTTTTTAAAATATATTTATAGTCCGGAAAAAAAATATTTTTATTTATTTCATTTCAATCCTTTTGAAAGCAAAACTAAAAACTGAATTTTATGCTGAAGAAATTTTTGTTGAATTATTCTTTGAGATATTACATAAATTATGAAAAATATTTTGTAATTCACGTAAGACTTAAATACCGAGCGATTCTGTTTGCAGTACTCATATTAAATAATAATAATAATAAATAAATAACAATAAAAATGATAAATAAAATAAAACGCTTGGTTTCATTAAAAAATATCTTTATATTAATTGCAATCTCAGCATTTCCACTTTAAATTAAAGTTGAAGTTTTACCGGAAATGACAACAAATTAGGAAAATATATATAGTAAATTGAACGAAACGATCTAAACAACAGTATAAGTTTGGTATGACTATCAAAATTTGAAGATTAAAAATGTTTTGTTTGAGAATCTATTAAGAGACCAGTTACTTAAAATATTTAATTGAAAATTGTAGCGAGCGATAATACTGGTAAACCGGCCGGTCGCCAAAGGCGGCTAGTAATTAATAAACTTAACATTCTGTCTAGTAACTTCTTTTATAAATGAAATAATTTGTTACTCATTGAAACTTTAAAATTTTCTTGCATTCTCTCTAATAAAGATAATATTCTCTTTCCTCTACAGAAAATTGAGGATCTTATTTAAAGTCCTGAATCCTTTTTCACTAGCGGATAATAGTTGCAGAATATACATCTTTGAAGCATTATTACTGAAGGCGATTTGTCTGTGCCCTGTAATTAATAAGCAAATTTTAGAAAAGCGTATATGTGATTTAGACGTTTTTTTCCGATCGATTAAAACCCTAATTTGGCACTGAACTATAATTATGATTACAAAATCACATACTAAATTTCATTTATTCATGCCATTACGTGTCCAATATTTGCATTTATATGTCTGTGAAGATAAGACAACAGACGGTCAACCCTTTGATATTTCAAAAGTTAATAAACATATACATTCAGTACCAAATCTTATCTATCCAGTTCGTTACGTTTTATAGTTATCATCATTTTTACTCGTACAGCCGAAAAAAGAAATTTTCTCTAAATAAAGTTCGTTGAAAATTTAATAAAATCTACAAATTTGGTGTAAAATCTGTATGTCCCGTCTAGCGTTTTTGAGTTATCTTGTTCATATGGAGATAAAGCGACAGGTAGACATAATTCCGAAAATGTGTTTCTGAATTCAAGCATTTCCCTCTTTTTCATTGATAATTATAATACTTTATCGTTGTATATTTCGTATTCGAGAGACTTACAAAATGGTAATTTATCAGGCCCTAATACATTTCTATTTCATTAATAAACCTATTTTCTGAATTTGAATCTATATGATACATTATAAAATGAACACTTTTCAACACTGTAGAGTAATTCAGTAATCTCTATCATTTGGTTCTAAATGTAGATAAAATGTTAATAGCTTTCCAATGAAATACATTTATGAAAGAGATTAAAACATCAGCAGTTTTCCCTTTTTGGATCTTTTGATGTAAGCAGTTTTGCTGATCGAGTCAAACTTCTTAACAATTTTACACATAAAATAAAAAAAATTCCATTACTATTTCTTTAATAGCCATTCTTAACCTTTTCGGCATCTAATTACTTTTTTTTCACTCTTATATGGTGAATGCAAAAATTAATTTAATGGTTTCTTATTTGTTATTATCTTTCATAGCAAAAAGGAAGCAAACATTTTTCATTGTTTTTTTTAAACTATTCACGAACAAGAAAAATTTATTATTTCCTATATTGAATATTTTTTTAATTATGTATATACATAACATGACAAATTTAAACTAAAAATACACAGGAAATCAATATAGTGTCTTTGAACTGAAGAACATTCTAATAAAAAAATTCAAACATTTTTAATAAAATAAATATACTGATCACCAAAAAGATTGAAGGAAGAAATGTTGTAATATAAACTTTAATTCTCTAGAAAAAATATAATTAGTAAAATTGCTATTAAAATTATCAATATAATTAAGACACCAAAATTATATAAAGATTAGTTAGTGTAAAAATTAAGTAATTAATAAAACATGTGCGTATATTTTTAAGCAATTAAGAAAGCCCATGAGCCAAATTTTTTTTCTTCATTTTTTTACCTCTGATGAAGCTTTATGATTCTTAAATAGATCGTCAAAGGACAACTGCTCCAAACATGTCCATTAATCAATGCATTTCAAAGCCTTTTTTCTTCATTGTGATTTATTTTTGCTTTCATTCGAACTTAAAAAATAAAGATTTGGGAGATTTATTATAAACTATCTGCCTTTGGTGACCAGCTTGTTTGAATAGATTATTGATTTTTTTTAGGTTATTAAATATTTATTTCGAATATTTGTTTTTAAAAAATTTACCTTGTTATTTAAGACCAAAAACTTTTAAGAATTTAATTGAGTGATCCAAAATAAATAATAGCCCATGAAAATTAAAATGCATACATTCTATGAAATAAAAGCGGCATGGAAATCCTACTTCGGAGTTAATATGAACAGAAAAATATAAAATAAACGACGGTAAACTCTTGGATGGATTTGATTCTGAACTTCATGTTGATATGCATTCTAGATGATAAATCTGTATAATAAATTTTGTCTGTCTTGCTTTTTACACTTTGTATTTATCGGCCTCACTTGTATTTAGACAATAAAAGCGGCATGAAAATCCTACTTCGGAGTTAATATGCACAGAAAAATATATAATAAACTACGGTAAACTCTTGGATGGATTTGATTCTGAATTTCATATCGATATGCATTCTAGATGTTAAATCTGTATAAAAAATTTTGTCTGTCTTGCTTTATACACTTTGTATTTATCGGCCTCACTTGTATTTAGACAATAAAAGCGGCATGAAAATCCTACTTCGGAGTTAATATGCACAGAAAAATATATAATAAACTACGGTAAACTCTTGGATGGATTTGATTCTGAATTTCATATCGATATGCATTCTAGATGTTAAATCTGTATAAAAAATTTTGTCTGTCTTGCTTTATACACTTTGTATTTATCGGCCTCACTTGTATTTAGACAATAAAAGCGGCATGAAAATCCTACTTCGGAGTTAATATGCACAGAAAAATATATAATAAACTACGGTAAACTCTTGGATGGATTTGATTCTGAATTTCATATCGATATGCATTCTAGATGTTAAATCTGTATAAAAATTTTTGTCTGTCTTGCTTTATACACTTTGTATTTATCGGCCTCACTTGTATTTAGACAATCAAAGCGGCATGAAAATCCTACTTCGGAGTTAATATGCACAGAAAAATATAAAATAAACGACGGTAAGCTCTTGTGTGGATTTGATTCTGAATTTCATATAGATCTGCATTCTAGATGTTAAATCTGTATAATAAATTATGTCTGTCTTGCTTTTTTTACACTTTGTATTTATCAGCCTCACTTGTATTTAGACAATCTTGTTCTGAAAGGATTTCATTCAAAATTTAATATAAATCTGTTTTTTTTTCTATTATAAAATCAGCATACTTAATTTCATTTATCTGTATTAAAACATTTTCAAGTTATTAGGTCACAGATGAATAGACAAATATAACAACAAAATTGCGTTCTTTTTGGATTTTGGAATGTCTGAAACATGGTGATTCCTCAGCATCTAGATTTCGAAATTTCTGACAATAATAATACTTTTTTAATATGCTTCGCATACAAGGAAGGAAAAACAATCATTACTAAAATAATACACGTGATACGGAATCTAAGCGTAAAAATTAATGACATCACATATACAGCAGTTAAAGCATTCCTTGACATTAAAAAAAATATTCGAATTTCTGCATCCAGAGATTTAATTAAAATAAAATTATCTTTGGTAAATAATTTTATTTCACTTTTGGATGCTTACCTCAATATAACGAATTTTAATTCCTTGGTAATAAGATTATATTAAACTTTCTTAAAAGAAATCTTAAATTAGAAATGAATGGTTGAGAAAAGATATCTTCTACATGAAGCTTTTGTATTTAAAGGGCAGCAAATAACGGATCTAGTGACTTCAGAATAGGAAGTAATCAGGTTCGTGATAATATTTACTTAAAATGAGTCCTATAAAAAATATATTTTGCATTTCCTTGAAGATCAGACGAAGCAGTTGTGGAAAGGTTAATTTTGAAAGTTACCATGTAAAAAGCGGCAAATCTTCCTTAATTATTAAATAAATAAAATTGTTAACTGGACTTGTTTTGATACGCACATTCTTACTCTCCAAAGTATATTTGTACTAAATATTTTAGATGTAAGTGGTGTCTAAAACTCCACAATACACCCAAAAATAAAACGTTGTTCTTTATTATATACATTTACAAATTTATAAAATTCTAAGTAAAAATGTTCCTCAAATTTAATTCATTGTTAAATATTTCTATGGAAATAATTACATAGCATAACTCCTGAACCAAGTAGATCAATGAAACTTAACTTTACTGAGCCATCTTTCATATTAATTCTAAGTAAAACACATTTGTCATAGAAGAAAAGTAGTTCCCTTTCTTTTTCAAGCAATCTGAAAAATAGCAAAGCTAATCATAAAACTTCTTAACTTAAAAATAAGATCACATTTATGTGAAAAATAACAAAACAAATTATCACGAATATAGTTATAAATATATGTAAAATTATCTATCCCTTTTTCACTCATCGGCATAAAATTCAAATATAATGAATCAAAACAAAATTGCCCCCGAATTTAACACAATTTAAATAATATGTTAATTATACCAATTGGTGAGGTAGTAGTCAAATTATTTTAAATTTGACGAAGTAAGAATCTTTAATCTTTACACTTTTTCCCCATGTTTATATTTTTATTTAATTATTTTCTTTAGAAAAAAAACTGTCACTATGACATGTTTTGACATCAAAGAAATTATATTTAATTATTTATGCAAGAAATTAAAAGGAATGGTCTAATTAATGCCTTTGGAAGGGATTAATTTCTTTTGATGCTAATTAAAAATTGCAAAGAATAAAAATAGAAATGCCGTGTAAAGTTTCTTCCATTAAATTTATGGAAATAATCGTTGTTTCTAAATAAATTTCTAAGTTTTAAAAAAAGAAACGAAGCACTTAGTATAGCGTAAAAATAATAATCCCTTTTGTCGAATGAGAAAATTAACTTATAAATCCTCGTGAGAAAACATGTCGTGTTTAAAATATAAAAGAAAAGAAAAAAAATATTATAATCTCGAAGATTTCTCTACAGTACGTTTTACAATAGATTCCTTCATTAAAATTACTTTTTATTCATTGAAATTATTGAAATTTAATTTTGGAAAAAGTAATGAAATGTATTATTTTACTATAATTTCATTAGAAGTTCTGATTATTTGAAATCCTATTTAAATAGTTTTCTATTTCATAAACATAAAATCTTGTAAAAATTTTAAATAACTGCTTCGTCAAGATAATATTTTAATTATAGAAATTTTAAAAGAAAGTTTACATTTATATTGATTGAAGATAAGCAATAAATTAAATAAATAAATACACACTTCTAAAATGCGAATATCAGGTAGCATACAAATAATATAGGAATAGTTTGTCTTTCCGTTAGAGCACATTAAATTGTTTCATATGTCATATTACATAGTTGATATAAAAATTACCAGGGCAATCAGAATGCTAACCACCAAAAAATTGTTGAAAAAAAAACTAAGAACAATTAATTAGAACAATAAAAAGATTTCTGAACGTGTCAATTAAATGTAGCAACTGCGACGAATTGCTCATTCATTTTGTGTTTATACATAGTATAAAATGAAGTCACCTGAAAGCGTTTGTATGTTTGAAAAAGAAAAACTCGAGAAATACTTCATATTGGAGATATTTGTACCATTTTGTAGAGCATTCGCGCATGCGTAAAACATCAGTATCTGTGCTTTGCACTTATCCACGCATGTTTGAAAATCTCAAACTGCGCATGCGCAAATAGCAAGAGCTGTGGCATGTATACGCGATACATTTCTTTGTTTACGTCTCATTTTAAACAGTGATTCTCAAAAAAAAAAAAAAAAAACAGACAGCTATAGACAGAGCAAATATTATGAAATTCTTGGAGAAATTCCAGACATAAAAAATATTGCTAAATGGACTAGAAATAGAAGAGAAGACATCATTTGCGCTAGAATTTCGACCAAAACACTCATTACACTTGGCCTTCTATATCGGTTTAACCTGTCGAATCAACCAAATTGCGAAACATGCCAATCTTTGAATAATTTGGATCATATCTTACTGCACTCAAGCATCAGACGCTTGAAACGACGCATCAGACGTACGAAAATACTCAAGCATCAGACGTTGCCTGTGGTCGAAGTTGGGCCTCAACTCTCTTTCTGCCTGTAATTTCAAACAACTCACGAGCAAAGCATTTGCAGATAAACTATCTCTCCATATTTTCCTTCAACACTTGAAATTTTTTGACATTTATTAATTGGAGATATTGTTGAATGCTGGGATGACAGCCTTTGTAGCTAAAAATCCCTAAATCCCCCTCATTCAAACAAACAAACATCAAAAATTAAACAGCGTTTCAAAACTTGTTATGGCAAAAAAAAAAAAAATGGAAATCCAGACTTTCCCGGAGCATATTAGATTTTCTCCAAATCTTGCCTAACTAGAGGATCAAGATCTGACGAAGTAATGCTTCTCTTAAAAGTTCATACATTTGGCGAGAAATGACAACATTATCATTTAAAACCAATATACGAGTTCTTTTCTCTTAAGAATTATTACAAATTAAGAGGTATTCGTTTATTTTTTATTCAGTTCTATATTAAATTCACAGTAAAAATAAATCATTAATATGTTTGAATCAAATTTTGCATGTTTTATAATATCGTTTGGAGTAAAAGTGTAATTATTTTTATTCACTTTGAAAAAATTCAGAAAAAGAACCAGTGCATCACAGAAATAAAAACCTTGTAGATAGATTTTTTTTTCACTTCCCTAATACTACAATTCCCATTTATATTTGAAAAATTCATCAAAATAATTTTAATACATACTGATATATTAAAAACCTTCAGCATCTAAAGTGGCTTGTTTTAATTTCGAAAATGTAAAATTTCAGTTGTAAAATTCTTCATGAAGCAATGACAAAGCAATACTGAATTTTTAAATCTTATTAATCGAAATTAAAGAAACATGTTTTAATTTATATTCATGCAAGAAATTAGTGTTTTAATGAAAAATGAAACAATCGTTACATGTTCTGCAAATATTAATATCTATCAAATCACATGTCTGCATATAAAGAGAAAGGAATTTTTAAAAATCATAATTACAAAATGCAGACTTTAAATTTTATTTCTGCCAAATAACTGCTTTTAAATAAAGATTAAAAATTTAATTTTACAATAAAAGTCAAGCTTTCAAAATAATGGAGAGAACTAAGAATGTTACAATATATTTCAAATGAGAAATTAATAATTATTCTTTAATGGATTTTTAAGCCATGCTATATTCTATAGTAAAATTAAAAACTGAAACTAAAGCTGTCAAATACTTCACGGTTGCCATGGTAACAATTTATTCAGGAATTTAGAAAAGGCGTAAGAGAGTATTTCTGTTTCGTGGTAAATAAAATCAAACGATTCGCAAACATATTTGATGGCAGAAGAATTTCATTCAGAAAACTTCTATTTTTCTGTTTTGCAGAGGGTGTTATTCATGAAAGAATTTATTCGAAATAAGAGAAAGTGTGCAAATATGAAATTCTGGGAAGGAAAGTGATTCAAAGCATAATTTTAGCAGAAAAACAAAACATTTTGGAATACGCATTTCCTTTCATAATATGTACATTAAAACATATTTTCTTTTTAAATATTCAAAAATATTTCCTTTAAAATATGCAAATGAATACATATTTCTTTTTAAAATATTAATAGACATTAATTTTTATAGTGTATAAATGAATACGTTTTCCCTTTTTCCCCCAAGTATGGATAAGACAATATTTATCTAATATCTAATAGCATCTTATATATGATATGATAAACTATTTCACATATATAGTATAATAATATATTCTATATATAATTATATTCATAAATATTATTTTATATATGATAATGTTTATATGGAATAGTTTACTCTTGATGTTTATAAAATATGACAAAATCAAATGTACCATTTTCAATGTAAAACGATATAATTAGATTAGTTTTATCGTAGCATTTTTTTAGTAAAGTCTTTTGGTTAACCAAAATATATATTAGCTTATTTTATAAAAAAATTAATTTTTAATAGAAAATTATTTAAAAAAACTTAATTAAAAATATGTAAAAATTAAAATTTGTATGAATTATAAAATTTTAATTCAAAAATATAAATTTGACAGTGAATTAATTGAGTATCACTCTGTAACCAGGAATTTTTTGATATTCATTTTCTATCTAGCATAACCATCTCTTGTGCATTGAGTCACTTGTCAAGTGTAATTACCGATTCATTTTGCCGTACTGTACTTTTAAGTCCTCTTTCCATCTGTGCTAAGGATTCCAAAATTACATTGGTTCTTGGTATTTGACAAAGGCCACTTGAACGTGTATTTATTACATTAAATTTATAGATAAATCTCTTATCATCTGAAATTTGGCATTGGTTTGATTTTGTGTAATTGGATTAAGATCTATAAAACAAGCGAGAACAGATTGAAAAAAAAATTGCGCATTGACATATCATTCCAAAATTTTCTAAAATCCATCTTGACTCCTGATATTATTTTTAAGTTCGGACATTATTGATGATATGTACTATCTCACATATATCTGTAAATTTTACAAAGGGAAAATGTAGTGAAAAGGATATATTTTCAGATTCTCCTTTTTTAAAGAGCGTTCGAATACAATCTCTCTTCCTCAGAGAATTGCACTCAGAAACAGTAAGTCAGTAAAAGTCAATAAGATATTTTTCATCGTTCATTCATATCTTTGCTTATTCATTATTTTCATTGTTCATTCATATCTTTGCTTATTCATTATTTTCATTGATCATTCATATCTTTGCTTATTCATTGTTTTCATCGATCATTCATATCTTTGTTTATTCATTATTTTCATCGATCATTCATATCTTTGCTTATTCATTATTTTCATTGTTCATTCATATCTTTGCTTATTCATTATTTTCATTGTTCATTTATATCTTTGCTTATTCATTACTTTCATCGTTCATTCATATCTTTGCTTATTCATTATTTTCATTGATAATTCATATCTTTGCTTATTCATTATTTTCATTGTTCATTCATATCTTTGCTTATTCATTATTTTCATTGTGCATTCATATCTTTGCTTATTAATACTTTTTTTAAATTTCAATAAGGCAACAAGAATACATTTTATAGAAATCTCTTAAGAAGAATTGACAACTTGCTAAGCTTCCTATTTTAACTTGTAGAAAGTGGATAGTATATTTGACAACATTATTTCAACCATTATTAAATCTTATTATACTACATTTTAGTTTTGTTTATCGATATAATAGACAAAGAATATTTCAAATTTGAAAAAAAGAAGAAAAATTTTTCGAAAATTCTACCTATATATTAAGTGAGAGAACGATAACGATTTATCAAATTCAATGTACAAAATGGATGCTTTTTTTTAATTGAAAAGATTATCTTTCATTTGTTTCTCTTAAATATTCTTTTTATATTCTTATTAATTCATTTTAATACATAATTTTTATTTTTCAGGAACATATTAACTGAGAACTAAGAGTACTATTAAAGTACTCTCAGTAGCTAAAACAGAGACTAAAATTAGAGAAAACCGAGGAAGAAATCTCCCTGAAAATTTCTCGTAAATTCTCTAATAAAGGTGTCGTTACCCTCGCCAATCCGGTATAAAATTGTAGGCGTTCAACAAGTCCATGAATGCCATAACTGCAGGATTTTCCTTTTCTGAGTCCACAAATGAGAAATGAGAATTGTCTATTTCGTTGTACAGTAAAAAAAAAAACAACGTTCAGTTTTTATTCAAATTAAAAAAACCAGAACTCGAATATTAATTTAAGCATAGCAACGACAAATAGTTTTACCGTGAATCTAGCATTTTTCCTGAATCTAGTAAGTAGCATTTGATGATCAATTACTGGTAAATACAAGCCCCTGAAAACTGAATTTGTATTTTAAAAGCATCTTTTCCAACTGGTTGATACCTAAATTTGACATATAACTACAGTTATAAACAAGATAATTTAAATCATTATGTTTTAATGTTAATGAATTTACATGCATCCGAAAATACAGACCGATGCATGGTTAATCCCTTGAAGGATATGGTTCCAAATTTAAAATATATCTATATTTTAGATGCTAAAGCTGAGAACCAAATTTTGTTTGTTAAGCTCTTTACAATTTATTTTCAACTTGTTCGCTTCTACTCTGACGGATGGACAGATAAACTATTTCTGGATGAATTTCGTTCAAGATTTTATAAAATTTATAAATTTAGTATAAATTCCTATAAAATATTTCTAAATGCGGTTTTTGAATTACATGTTCGCAGCATACATGCACAATTCCAAAGATGTTTTTAAAAGCAAGAAGATTTATCGAAATCACAAATTTGAGTTCTTTGATAATTACAATATTTTCTTGTTTCATGTTTCATATGTGAAAAGTAATAAGCCAGAATAGTGTCCTCAAAATTCTCCATACTCTCTAATAAAGGTGTTATACCAGAGAACGCCTTGCATGGCATTGCCGTACAATAGTTATAAAAAATTAACTTTTATCCGAAATTTTAAATTTTTACTGAATTATTCTGTTATCCTTGGCGAGTTTTTTTGGCGATTAATCACTTGCATGCGGTTAATAGTGTCCAAAGATCGAATTCGTGCTTTAGATACGTTTTTCTCAATCTATTGAAAGAAAGATTTGACGTATATATTTATGTCATTGCATTTTTGAATTATCGTGTTTACATGGTTCTGAAAGACAGACTAACAGACAGTCAAACCGGTGTTGGTTTTTCCCTCAAACGTTGACAGGCCTCTTCACTTTTGATATTAAATCTGCGTACTGAATCTTACCTATCCTGCTCTCTTAGTTTTCTTGTTATCGTGTTAACTTATATTCGAACAGCCGGACAGACGAATTTCCTCTGAACAGATTTTATTCTAAATTTATTAGAAATCTGCAAATTTATTATTAAGACTCTATACGAAATTTTAACCTTCTAGTTTAAAGCGTTTTTTAGTTACCTTTCTTCCAGAAAAACCGACGGATATTCTTTGAAAATGTGTTCTTCGAGCTGATGGAGGTCTAAAACTTAAGAGACCCTCAAAATCTCTAGTTAGATTTTTATTCCGATTGCTATACATTCTCTATACTATATGAAAAAGTAAAAATGTCCAGAAATAAATTTGATATAGATGAATCATAAAATGATCAGAAAGTATTTTTTTTTCATTGTTTCACATGATTGAATGTTATTGTAGAAAACATAAGTATTTCTAATGAATTTTATTTGAAAAAATTTATATTATTACGAATCTGTAATGCTGCTTTCCAGCATAGTTGGTTCCACCATCGGAAAGAATGTTTTACAGTCATCGGTATTGGACGGAGTCCGGTGTCGCGTCGGAGGTTCCCGGAGCTTGGCGACAAATTTGGCGACTTTGGAGCCAAAATAGATTATACCCGAAACATCGAGAATTTTCCCGATCCGTCCAGTAGGAACCGAGACACACCTCGAACGTTCCTGATTGGTTGAGAGGCATCTAAGTCCCGCCTCCTGGGACCTATAAAAGGAGAAGGCCGCAGCTGCTAGGGCAGAGTCGTCGGAATCGACGCTAAAGAACTGGCCTCCCAGAGATAAGCGGAGCAGCGACGGAGTAAAGCTAGTGCTGAACTAAGCTGTGCGCTACTGTCTGCAGTAGAATTTGTTGTATGCTGCTGTTCATGCTGTTTTGTATGTTGCACGTCTCGGCCGAAGATAATCGTCTTCTGTGCTGTATATAGTTGTCGTCTTTGTGCTGTCCTGTGTGTCTTCGTGTAAATAAACGTCTTTGTTTTTATTTTCTACTGCCGCCTGGTGATTGAGCGTTATTCACACCATATAACCCCCACTATCCAAACGTACCCCGAAAATTTCGGAACAATATAATATCTAGAAACAATCTTTCATAATAAGCACCTACTAACAATTAACACAAAGCCATTGGACACGACCTCTCGTTCTTTTGCAGTAGTAAATAATTACCGGATCACGCTATTGACATATAATATGGCAGCCCATAATCATTACGGTGTTAAAATCTGTTACATCAGAAAATAGCGTGATATGACAAGAGAAGTTAATTGAGAGTTCGGCAAAGTAATTAAGTGTAACGTTCTCTCTAAGCTATTCCGTTTAAACGCAATCGAGCCCTTTTATTTTTACTTCTCTAATGAATCGACGGGTTCATCTACTTCAGCTTCGCACTCAACTCCCATCAATTTCATGCTGAATAAATTCTCTGTCAAGCGCAGATTCTTCAGATGGGTGAGTTCATTTTTCAAGAGAGAGTTGTAGAAGCTGATAAACTGAGATAATAGCATTCGTGCTCATCATTTCGGGTAATTTAATAATTTGGATAAATTCTTTATATTTTTATAAAGTTATTCAGATAAATGAATTAAATTATCCTAGTGTTAGTATCTTTTATATACACAAAAAAATGCGAGGATATTCTCAATATTTTGCAAAGTTTTTATTTAATTTAATTATTTTTGGAGTTGTTTCAAGTTTTGTTTGGCCTAAAATAATGTTCGCTGCTTTAATTAATAATATTTTAAATTAATCGCCTTTAGAGACTAGTCCATTTGCCATGAATATTGGTTGTTCTTAGTTTAATCTACTCTCTCCTTCTTGTTTATTCAAAGAAGTTGAGATTTATGTTTACTGAAAGAAAATATTTTTAACCCTAGGCGGCATAACTGCTTTATTTTCTTTTTTCAAAAAGTATAAGTTTAGTAATAAAAGTATAATATTAGTAATAAAAGTATAAGTTTAAATAACTGCACATAACTAAAAAGAATTGTTAAAACAATTGTAATTACTTTCTTCATGAAATTTTGGAAAAATTAATGTGCTAAATAACTACATTAGGAATGAAAATAATATCCCAGTGATACAAATATTTTTTTCAATGGAAATGAGATATTTCGGTTGAATATTTAATGGTAAAACTTTATATACAACAGCCATCTTGGTATTTACCAAGACTAAAGTTTAAATCTAATTCTAGTACCACTATTGCCATATATCTACAAATGTTTTTCAAAAAGCATTTAAAAAAGAATTTCCAAAAGTCACTGTTGCCTTTTGGAACAGTCATATGAAGCTTATAACAAGAAATAGAAACGTATAGCCAAATAACTACAGGATGCATTGTAAGCTTAAGCTTCAAATTATATTAGGTATTAAATTGAAATTATTTTAATTGCCTTAAACCTAATGAACCTTCTTAAAGGAATCAAATCGTGTGGAATTAGAGTGCCTTTAAAACCGTAACTGCCCGGATACTCAATCTGCTGTTGCCATGTTGTCTTTCGCGGTACCGAAACTTGTAAACTGATAGCATCATTCTTCCTTGGCCTCAATGTTGAAAAAAAATCAATCAATTAAAAACCTGTCAAACTTTCAAATCACCACAAATGGTCCAACTGTGCTCGGCATATTTAATTTTGTGGAGGAGGAGAGATTTGTTTTCATAGCGTTCTTTTAAATAAGCCCAGTGCCCTAATGTACAGATGCATACTGGTTTCTGTGATGAAGAAGGACATATTTAAGGCTAACTTTCGATTAATCTGTAAACAACCAGCATTCTTCTTTATCATAGGTGATATTAAATTTGTTCATTAATCCAGGAACACCAGAACAATAGGCTAGGTTCTCCTTTTTTTCAAAGTACTTAACAAATTCCTTTTTATCGATTCCTGTACCAATAGAAAGAAGTTACTTTGGCCAAAAAGTTTTTTTTTCTTCTTTCAATCAGGTGCCTAACAATTCAGCCGCCTCTTTCGAAAAGCCCAGATCTCTAGTCAAATCATTAAGTTCAACCTGAGAAAAGGGCTGAAGTGAAAGGGCTGAAGGCTTCCGAAGGTTTATATTTGTTATCGGAGCTATGAATTTCTAGTTGTTCCGGGTCTGAAGAGATGATTGGGGATTCAGTTGGAGGCAAAGGCACTAGCACATCAGGTACAAGTATCGGCCCGATGAAACTTTATCAAATAATAGATTAATAAAATGGAACTTTTAAAACTTAACTGGGGAGGTGCGGTCTACGAGACCGCATTTCATTTACACTCAAATTAAATTTTCTAATGAATGTATGAGTATGAAAAACTGCCAATATATTTTGCAGATATTTTTCTTGGTATATATAGATATGTTTTAGAAATTTTTCAAAATATATTATCATTGAAAAAAGTAAATGCGTTAGAACATACATTTTTCTTCTCAAATTACATATTACAATAAATAATATTCTTGAAAAAACATATTACTTCTTACTTTTCAAATCATATTTATTTTTTACAGTATATGAAGATATATAGAAGACAATATAATGTAAAATTCAACAATTATATGAAAAAAAAAATTGACAATGGATAAAAGTGGCCCTTTTTTTATAGGCTTGTGTTACTTTCATAGCATGGTTTTCTAGGGCATTTTAAACATACAGGTGAAGAACTAGTATAAAAATAAACCCATAAATTCTGAATATATATATCTTGGTATATTACTTTATTTTATACATTTTTCAAAATACATTATCACTAGAAAAATTAATTATGTTTGAACCTACATATCAGAATCAGATGAATGCGAACTTTCATCGAAAAATTCTTCTGTACAATTATCCTTATCACTAAAATCACTTTCTGCTTCATTTAAAAGTGTCTGAAGCACTGCTTCATAATAGGATCAGTAAATTGGATGATATTTCGGGGCCCAAGTTTTAGGCCATCTGCTAAGCCTTGTTTATCACTGGGACACTAACAGGGAGTCTAACACTGGGACACTAACAGGGTCTTAGAGACCGCGCACAAAGAAATGACTGAATTAGTTAAAAAAGCATCCGCTGAAATCGGTTGAAAAAGTGCACGTGTATTAAAAATCACAAAACAGGAAGCTAGAGGGTCAATTCATTCAATTGAGCTAAAAATAGAATAGTGGTGACCGAAAGTCCATCACTAGCGGTCTCACAGACCGCACGTCCTCGGCTAAGGATTAAAAAAAGAATGACGTGCTAAAAAAATTTCATTACTTTTTTTTTTCATTTCAAGACCAAAAAATATATGAAGTTCAGCTATCAATTCCCTTGTATTTTCTTCATCCCAGAGCTGTGTTGTAACATGGATAATATGACATGAATAATTCACAGAAATGTCTTTCGAATGTTAATAATCAAAGTTAATGTGAAAATGAAACGTGCTGAACACATTCTGTTCGAATTCCGATGTTTGCCTATTTTTCATTATTAATAGGAACAATATTAATATAGGAATATCCATAGGATTACTTATGGGAATATCTAGGATTTTAAATAATTTTCTTTTGTTAAAGTCAGAATAAGCCCTTTCTTGAACTAGTAAGGAAATTTGATTATGATATTGAGGTTAAAAAAGTTAAAAGAAGGTGGAATGATTAGAAACCAGCTCCGAAAGTGATTTTAGATTTCAACTTGATTTGTTCATGAAATGACAGTTTTAATAACATATCTAAAAATTTTTTGCATGCGATTTATTAATAGTATTTTTTAATCCCCATGATAGATATGCTTATAGAAATCAAAAATGCTCCTTTTATTCTTATCCCTACAAATAGTAAATTTGTAGAGACAATATAAATTTACTAATAATAAATTTATATTTTCGAGCAACAGCTGAAGGCGATTCATTCGGAACAAATTTGTCCCTACTAAGAGGATTTCTTTTGTTTTCAAACTTCACTCTTTATGTTTGATTTAATTAAAAAATTCAGTTTAATATTGAATTAATAAAACCGTGGAATGATCAACATTAAAACATGAGGTAAAATGGGCGATATCGAATCTCGGGCATATCTAATGCATTAAGGATCTCAACAGAACTCTTGAAGATTTTTCGATACTAGGATAGGGCTTATTGCCCTTCTCAATCATCTATTTCTTATGTTATGTTTCTTATGTTATCAATATTTCTTTCTTTCCCATAAAAGGAAGAACTTAATATACAACAAGATGTCTAAATTATTTGATATGAAATAACTCTCATTATATAAATATTTTTCAGAAAAAATGTACTCATATTCAACCAAAACGGAACAGCATAATGATATTTTTACTACCGGATAAATGCATTGCACAAATTATACCTTATCAAGAAATATCCCAGCTTTTTAAAAAAAATTGAATTTTGCTCTTGTTACGCTATAAACTAAGCTCTATATTTTATATCTTTATAATAGATAAAATGTAACAGGTTCCATCTGCCACTTTAATTCAACAGCTGTTTTAAATTCATGTAAAATAACATTTTTTAAAAATTTATTTCCATTTAATGTACTTCATTCTTCGGTTGAAGCATTTGATAATCTTTCAAAAATAAACAAACGATTTTTCAATTCATTAATAAACCGTCTGGAAGCCTCCTTTTAACAAACTTTAAGTTCGTTAAAGTAAACAAACAAATTAACAAACTTTTCGTAGTTATATCAAGAAATTGCAAGCTTTAGTTTAAGGCACGTTGTATGATAACACTCTATTTGTACAGTAATCAAAATAATATAACGCCTGTTAAACGTACCTCGAATGAGTTTTACAGTTGAATGGTCAAAGATAACGACCGAAACTTATACTGTTAAATTGTTTAAATAGAAGAATTTCTCGGATTGTTGCTTCTTTGTATGTTTTTAGCTCTAATTAACTGAAACATAACTCTTCACAATACATGCTTTATTAAAGAATTCAAATATATTGAAATTATTATAGGAAAATCGGAAGTAGAATCATATATTCTCATAGTATTTATATCTTTTCCTAATTCTAATTAATATTATAACAACTTCTAATACGTTCAGAAACAAAGATGCGCACATAATATATTTTACTAGCGAAAAACGAGGCCGGGGTAGCATGGTTAGTAATGCGTTTGGACTCGCATCCCTTAGGTTGTGAGGCCACAGACTCTTCGTGTATGTGTGTGTGTGGTGACTGGCTCACGTATAAATCTGTCGTGGTCACGAAGTCATCCGTGCAGAAAAATACCACTGAGGGTACTGGTTCATAGGTGATCGTTCTCTGATTCAGGTCAAAATTACGATCTGTGGATAAGTGAATGAAATGCATGAGTGAAGTCCACCCCCTGAAAAGGGTTGTGACACGTGAGTAGCTAAATCGTACTCTTGGCCCCAGTTGGCGCTACTGAAAAAACAAGAGACGCTCATTCGGCTTAAATCACTGACAGATATCTGACATCGGGCTTGTAAAGTGCCATAAGTCACAACTAACATTAAATTGCATTTTTAAATTATAATCGCATGTAAAAAAAGAACATGGTGACTTGGTAATATAGATTTGAAATTGCCATAATAGATGACAAGTTGTTACTTCTTTTTTTAATAAATGAATTCCATTTGAACAAATATTCTTCTTCTTAATGAACATGGTACAAATTACGTTATCTTCTAAATGTCTGGCATTTACGTTATCTTCTAAATGTCTGGCATTTTTCCTATAGTATTGTTTGAAATTTGCATTGAAAAGCTTGCTGCTTTATGTCTCCGTTCTCGCCATTACACGACAATTTAAGTGTTCCAGATACAATCTAAAACAGTTAGTGAGTGACCTCAAAAGAAAACCTTTTACTTAAATCATTTTGTTCACATTAAAAAAGATTGAACAAAATAGATTAAATCTTAATAAATTTTCAAATAACATGTAAAATTTATTCGAATATTTCATTTCTGAATTAACCTTTTTATGTTGTTTAATTTCTCGGTTTCTTTATTTTATTGTTCAGTATAAAATCGATTCATCTTGTTCTACTTATCTCATCCTCTTTCACTGTAATAGTTTAAAATCTTCGTATTTCACATAACAACAAAAAAAAAGCCAAGAACTGTCAACATTAAAATTCTTGTTGGCCATCATTCAAAAGTAAGTGATTTTATGAACAATTATTAGAAAATCAGCTAATATAGATAATAATGATATAATGATATAATATAGCTAATATTAGTATTTGCTTAATATTAAAAGCCTGTTTTGGATACCCAACTCAACAATTTAAACCGATAAAATTGCTGTTATGTGCTTATTTTTAAATCTGATACTTTTGGCATCATTTCGAGTGGTATAAATATCATGGCTTCGAGTCAAATAATCTGACCTCAGAGAGGCAATTTAGAGACAGACAGATACACTTGCACTCATATATATTTTTCTTTAATATTAGTAAAGATTTGCACTTATTTTTACACAAGTGAACTCTTGAAAAATGTAGTCTTCCATTATTTTTCCTCAAACCTGTTGCAGTTCCTAGACGAGTTTTGTTTCCTTATCAACTGAAACAAATCAATTATACGGTGCTCTTTCAAAAGGAATTTTAAAAGAACTGTATCTTAGAAGTTATGATTCAAACATTGAAGAAAGTTCCTTTGTTAAGTAAAGATAAATTAATTTTTAAAAATTCAAATAAATTTCATCTTTAGATGTAACATCATAAGCAGTAAGTTTATGGCTATTACATAACAATAAGAAGTTAAGGAATTTATAGTATTCAATACATGCTTCAACAGCCCATTGATATCATTTCATGTTGAATGAATCATAAATAATCGCTGAAATCAACCCGAATTGGTATCAATATAAGATCCATTATAGAAAATGAAGTAAAGTTGATTATTTAAATCAACTGCTTTATTATAAACTAATGCTGAATTTCATATTTTCATTCTTAAAGGAAATTTAAGATAAAAATTACATAGAGTATTATTTACGAATGATATTTTGAAAGAAAAGGGAATTGTTATATTTCTGGCTTCTAAAACTAACGAAATGAAATCAAACTAACTTGAAATGTCTTAGGTCATTTTTTTTTCAACTTAAAAGGATAGATATGTAAT
The DNA here is from genome assembly GCF_947563725.1 of Argiope bruennichi. Taxonomy (NCBI): domain Eukaryota; kingdom Metazoa; phylum Arthropoda; class Arachnida; order Araneae; family Araneidae; genus Argiope; species Argiope bruennichi. Next base: position 128,975,175 of record NC_079151.1, on the reverse strand, counting down.
AATTACGAAATTCTACGAAGAAGTCATTGAATAATTCCTAGTATGCAGTTTTTATTAAATTTTAAATTATTATCCGCCTGTTTTCAATTTTTGTTAATTTTTATTTTGACAAGGCATTGTTTCCAAACATGGTTAATGTGAAATTAAATATTCATTGAAATTTTTTGTAATGATCAAACTTAATGCCGAAGTGATCGTGTTATGCATTTATGGAACAACTTGAGACGATTGTCTGTTCCTCCAAAATTCAGAAGGTATTCCTTGATTTCAAAATATTATTTTCCTTGAATTTTCAAAAAGAAATATTACAATAACATTGAAATAAAAATGAGTGTCAGCAAACAGTTCTCAAGAAATTGAGATCCGAGTTCTGAATTTTTAATTGTACTTTGGAAGTGGCTTTATATACATAATGCGATTGTTTTATAAAGATAAATAATGTAAAGGTAGTTTCTTCGTGATTTTTAACTATCATTTTATTATTTATTTATAATACATTTATACAGATCAAAAGTGCCTATTTTGATAATCGAATAAATTTGCATCATTAATGTTCATAATAAATACTGTCCATTATATTGAATTGTGATTTATTGAATTTTATTTAATCCATAGCAATTTCTTCAGCTAAATTCTGAATTAATAAAAGCAGCGACAGATCAAAGTTACAATATACACTAAACTATACAGCTCCGAAACTCAAGCAACTGAAATTCATCAAGTGGTTAGCTCCAGACCGAAGTGTTTGCAGTTTTTCCAAGTATCTTATCTGCTCTTCATTCTAACCTTTAGGTCTAGTATTAATATCATTTTAATTCAAGCAGTAATCTAACATATTTAGGGTAACTAATATGAACTAATATAACAAACGGCGTAGAATAATTTTCTTGGGTAAATGCACACCTTTCTAGTAAAAATATTATAATACAGAGTTATTTTTATAGCCGTAATAAGAGAAAAGAAATGATTAGAATAGTAAAATCGCATGCGTGCATGCACGTTTGAGAAGTAGGAACTTTGAATTAAGCGAAATTTTAAACTTTATTCAAGATAAAAGTTAAATATTGTTCAAGTTGCTAAATTTAATATAAGGGAATTTATTAAATTCAAGTGAAACAAAAGCTTTTGCAATCATTTCATTATAATGAAATTCAACCGTCGGCTGTAGGATAATGATAACCTGCGGAATATAAACAAGAGATTTGACATTTCATCTAATGAACCATCCGGGAGACTATTTTTAATGTCTTTTATGCCTCACAACTTAAATTAACAAAGTTTCTGTAGTTGTGACTTCATTAAAATATGAAATTTTTTTAGGTAAGAAAAAAAAATTAAAAAAACAGCCGATAGGTGGCGTTTTGTACATAAGGGAAAGAATAGACACGCAAATAACAAAAATAATATCATCAAATAATTTATTATAGTAATATGTGTTCAACATGTCCATCAAAGTGATTACCCATTATAGGTGTGTCACAAATCCAGCAACAGCAGAGTGCAGCATATTCGGCTATATACTGACATCCCTCCGCGGATTGAATCTTTAATTTCCGACAGATTGGATGGATAGGATCGATACACCCGGGATTTTAAATTTCCCCATAGCCAGAAGTCTGCTGGTGTCATATCTGGTGACGGAGAAGGCCATGGAAACTTGCAACGTCTACTAATGATTCTCTCTTCCCCGAATGTCTGTATCGGGAATTCTTTGACTGGAATAGCAATGTGATTTGTTGCTCCATCTTGCATAAACGTAAGAAAACAAAACGCATCTTTTTCCCTCAAATTTGGAACACATTTTTCGCGTAGAAGCGTTAAATAACGCTGACTGTCGCCGTTTTCTACCCATTTACCGGACACTGTCTTTCAAAGAAGAAGGGTCCTATAATGAAAGAACCTATGAACCCCCACCACACTATGACTTTGAGGGAATACAGTGTTTCTCAGCGTACACTCGTGGATTTGATGTCGCCCAGATGCGACAAATATGTGTGCTAATGTTGCCATGGAGCAAAAAATGAACTTCATCTGTCCACAAGATGTTAAATCTTGTTCAATTTTGGAGAGACCTCGCAAATGCGTCTCTCTCTACAGTATCCGATGCTAAAAGTTCATGGCAAGACCGTAATCTGTATGGATACTGATTAAGAACTCCATGAAGAATGTTGCGTATCGAGGATGGTGGTCATCCCAAGCGTCTGCCGGCTTCTCGTGCATTGCTAATCCCTGACGCAATTTCGGAAGCTGATGTTTCCATTTCGGTTGCAATGCGCTCCGAACGTGTTTGCATTAGACTTGGTCGTTCAGACCTTACACGATCTTCCAGTGGTCCAGTTTCCTCAAATAGCTGAACATGCTTTATGAGGCCTGCCATTGTTAAATATCATTTGCCATTCTTAACGTTTTTCTGAAGTCAGAATTTACGCAGTGCAACAGTCGCTGATTCCTGGTTTAGGTAAAACAGCTTCACCACAAAAGCTTTATCTTTTCCACATAGCATCCTTGTTTACTTACATAGCATGCAACGGAGAACTAATTATGTATCATGAGCGTCAGTATTTTTAATCATCTGTCTCATTTGCATATTTCCAACAAAGTGGTTCATATCAGCGCTACCTGTGGGATGTTTTTGAATTATTATTATTATTATTATTTTCTTATCTCAAAAAATTCCCGTGACTTTTCGGTGCTAAATTCGCAAACCGGTTTTTTTTATTACTTATTTTGCTTAATTTTATGAGTTTTATGAATTTTTTAAGTTTTTACGGAATTTTTGCTCCCCCGGTATATAGAATGTTTGGTAAACTGTTGATAACTTTTGTGCGGGTTTTCTCTTCATCTCTTATTGCGTCAGATTGAAATATCTGCATTTTTTATAACATTATGAAGCATGAAAATTTCTGTTTAACCTTTCCTCTCAATAGCAAATGATTTCTTAAATATTTATTAGAAAATGTAAGACTATGGACAGTTAACATGAATAATTGAAATATAAATCTATTAAATCTTCTGAAATAACAAGGGGTGTGGAAATTCCCATATATTGGTACCCCTCACATTGCTAAGATCAATCGAGTTCAGGCACTTCAGAATACTGAAATGGCCGAGTTTCCCTTTCAAAATCAAGGTGTATTCTCTATTCGGCCTCCGATGACGCAATGACTAGCCGTATTTATAAGTGGTTGATTCAAAAATAGAAGACCTTGTTTGGTTGGCGACAAAGATATCATTTTAGTGTGCTCGGGTATCATTCAAAACTCTCAGAAATCTTCCCTATCTTCCAAATTTATCTAGACGAGAGTCTCTTGCAAACAATGCACTCGTCTTGAATCTGCAATAAATTACACTTATTGAAGAAGGGAGGAAATTTTCATGGATATTGATAGGTGTTTCGGGCGGCCGTCGCAGTTTCATTGAATGGACATTTGGAGTCTTTTAGTATCACCAGAGTTGAACTTCTTTTTTTAAAATACCTCAAGAGTCACCTTAATGTTGTCAGAAATATCGTTCTAATGAGCTAAACTCAACGCCCACACCATCACCGGTTTGCCAGAACTTATTACTGAAAAAATAACAGCTGATTATCGATTTACTATGATAATATTTATAAACGAGTCATTACTTACCTATAAATTACTTCTCGTGATATGACATGCATGATACAAATGCCCAACAGGTCAGATTATTGGACCTAGAATTACCAAATTTAGCTTTTCCCTAGGCAGAAGAGCAGCTCATTCTGGAAGAGACTTATAATTTTAATTAAATTTTTAGTTAAAAGTCAATCTAAAATATAATCTTTTTCTCAATCAATTCGAAGCATACTATTGTATAAAATACCTATTGTTACATTATTTTAACCCTTTATAGGGCCGTGGGAAGTATGCTTCCCATCAAATTTATCAATCTTTGTATGAAATTATGTAGGTTGGCATAAGTTCTGACACATTTTTTTAGGAAGTCAGAAACTTAGATGCTTCAGTTCTTTGTCTCAGACAAAATGTTGTGTCTTGATTTGTTACTTATTAATTAACCAAATTTATTAATTAATCAAATTAAATTCATCTAATAAGCTAAATCAATCCCTTTTCTTATTCTAATTTCAAGCCTAAAAATATTTTAACATAATATGACTAGAAAAAAATGGCGCTTTAAAGGGTTAAGCTATAAAAATTAGCTTAATTTAATATATACTAATAAATTCTTAAAATCTATGAATATATTAGGATAATGATAGATTATATTAGGAATTAAATTCCTTATTCATATTAGGAATTCATTATTTAATTCATATTAAAAATTAAAAATTCAGGTATTATTTACATGGAGTTTGAGCTTCTTTTTCATTTTAAAATACCTCAAGAGTCGCCTTAATGTTGTATTAGGAATTAAAGATTAAAAAACTTTAATAATTTTTTAAAAACATTTTCAATTGCAATTTACAACAATATTTTTCATTGTTTAGTTATTGCATTTATAAATAATCGCACTCCAACGGTATTAAATCAATGGATTTTGTGTGCAGAATTTGGTTGTTACATTATGAACACATTTTTAAATGTAATATAAAAAATACGAATTATGCCTAAAGCATTATTATACTACGAAGATAGGGAATAGAAGGTTATATATACATTAAATTACTTTTATATAGTATCATGTACTTTAGCTAAATTTTAGGAAATAAATTAATATTGTTCATAAAACTAATACATTAGTTTTATGAACAAGCTTTGTGATGAAAAGAAATTCGTGAATATAAATAGAATACAAAATCCAAACAGGTTAAAAACTTTTTGATCAAATTTTGTCTCTCTTAAGTATCTAAAATTCTTTTCTTTGTTGATCAAACAAACTTCTAAAAAAGAGATTAAAATCTCCTCATGGTCTTAGAATTATTACATCATTTTTGCATAACTCCTTTTGTCAAAATTATTTTTCTTCTAAAAGAAATATATTATCATCCTCCGAAGTTGCAACAGAACGTGACACAATGAGGTTTTCTTCGATCTCTACATCTAACTTTATTTTAAAGATTCCCCATCAAAGTATTTTTAAAAGAATTTTTTTTCCTTTTTTTTTTCCTTGAGGCATTTTTTCTCAATCAGTTACAGTTTAGATGGAGAGAAGAAAGCGGCGGTTTCTTTCACAGTTGATTACACAAAAATGTAATTGTTCTTCTAAGAAAAGAAAGTGATTCTTGCAATAGTAACTTTTTTTCAACAAAAGCAATTTATTGAAATGTAAATGAAATTTAATTTAAAATCTGCTCGTGATGGAATAAAAGCTATTTTATAATTTTAGGTCTCATAATTACGCCATCATAATCGGTTATGGTTAGTAATACAAGAGGGGTTACATAAATACAATGTTTAAGAAGTGAATTAAAGTTTTTAAATTAAAGCCAATGAGTTCTTTAAATTTTTTTAACTATTTATGAGAAATTGGGAAATTCTTCGTTATTACTTATATATACTCAGGCCATAAATGTTGGGAAAGATTTTGAAACTTTTATAAAACATAACCATTTCCCAATTAAATGTTGACGGAACAAGAGTTTAATTTCCATTCATAATATTTTACAGAGGTAAACCTTCAAGAAAATAGAACTTTTGCAGGCGAAGTTATTGTTTTAAAGTAATTAGATTAAAGAGAAGGGACACAACTCTTTCGATTCACGTTTTTTTTTAAGAGTGTATCTGAAGATGACTTAATATCTGGTACACAATTGTATCTTAATTCTAAAGCTGGTTTTAATAATTAGAGAAAAAGAGGTTCTCTTTTAACCCTGGAATCTGAGACATTTTTTTTTTACAAAAAAATGTTTTTTGAATAACTGCACATAATTTAAAAAAAATATTTTTAAAAGTTTAATTATTTATTATTATGTACCAAATGACTACATTATAATATGAACAATATTCCATGACTACATTATGATATAAACAATATTCCATGACTACATTATGATATAAACAATATTACGTGACTACATTATGATATAAACAATATTCCAGCTACACAAATCGCATTATAACAATTCTGCAATAAAAATAATAATCGTTTTTTACCAATATTTTTTTACAATGCAAAAAATATTTTTTGATATTGTTTTTAATGTTAGAACTATTCATACTACAACCATATCAGTATTTTTCCAAATTTCCAATTTAAATCTAATTCTAGTACTTCTATTGTCATATATCAATCTTTTCTACTATTATTTATGAAAAAGGATTTTCAAACACTCATTGTTGCTCTTTGGAACAGTGATGTGCAGCTTATAAAAGGAAATAAAAATCTGCAGCCAAATGATTACACGATGCATTGTAGGGTTATAGAGATTCTAAAGACATTATCAAACATGAAGGGTTTCTATTTTTGCACCCATCTTTATCGCAATGATTTATAATCGATTCATCCTTAAAAAGAATTATGGTAAAAAAAAATAAAATGAACTAAAAATTTTGCTTATTAAAAAAATATATTCATCTTTATGCCGAAATTAATAAAAGTATTAATGTCAAACTTTCACAAAAGTTAATTTTATGACAAAAAATAACAAAAAGTATATTTAGATGAGAAGAATTAAGTGAGATCATTAATGTTAACGTTTTATAATCAAATATCAATCCTTTGCTCTGTAAAAGTTTTATAAAATTATTACCAGAAGTTATAACATAAATAAAATAATAAGATTAAAAAATAAAATATTATGCAAAATAAAATTCGTATGCAAAAATTAAGTTGAAATGTAAATATGAATTTCTTAAAGATAACCCCTGATAATGAAAACTCTTGAATTGCATCCTGAAAATTAATATAATTAAATTATATTTTATAAAGTTTAAATAAATATTTTATGGATTTAAAATAATTTTTAACTTTATTTAGTAAAATTTTTTAAACTCCCATAAAACTGGTAATATCGAGAAAATTCTTTAATTGTATTAATTTTGCCCATTAGATGAAAAGGTGCTTCAGGAAACTGTATCATATAATAAGCACTTAATATCTTTATTAATACATATTTTTTCAATAATCATATAAGCTTTTACATTCCATCACTCATATTAACCGAGTGGGCCATATGCATGGTTTATTGGAGTTGACAATATGGCCATCACTGATGATAGCATAGGTATATGACCTCATGCAGTCACCTTAGGATAATGGAATCATAAGATATTGGACTGGGAGTCGGGTATCGCAAGACGTCATAGCATCTGAAAAAGCAAACACTTTAAGTTTAAAAATAGGACCTATCAATGTGCCTCCTTTCTAAAAGCAAAACGAGTCCTATTTTTACCCAATATTTCCTTTCTTTTATTTCCCCAGGAAGTATTTGTAAATGTATTTAATGTATCTTTTTAATTTCCCCTTAAGAACTGTTTTCTTTCATGTCTCCTCAAGAACAGATCTTTCTTGTCTCTATAGTGACTATAGTCTGAAAGGGCCATATACTTACTAATGATCTAAGGCCTGCCTTGATTAATTAGAATCTTGTAAATTGGTATTAAGTTTAATTCGAATTCATGCGATGCATCATCCTAGTTTGTATCTCCGAGTCAATCTAATTTGAGAAACTATTCCACATCTCACATTCTTGTAGAATTACGTCACAGTACATTAATAATATTTTTCGAAAATTTTTAAAATAATATCCTAGTTGGATTTCACCAGCGAATTAATGAAGAATATTTTTCTTATTCATAAGTTATTTAAATTGTTTTTTACAAAGAAATTTCAAAATATCACTCGCAAAACTTATAATACATTATTTACCGAACGTACTTTTAATGGGGCTTCACTTTGTAGAACCTTTTATTAGAAATAAATTCCTGAAACTAGCAGTACAAAGTTGCAAGAACGGAGAAAAGTTTTTAATTCTCTCATGATATTTCATCTTAAAAGCAAATCAATTTTAGAATTTCGAAAATTGAACACTTTTTATTGTTTCTATTCATCACTTGGAAGAACTGTTAACATTAACACTTAATGCTTTGTCAGTAGATAATGCAAGGAATTCGTACGATAATTGTTTGCATGCTTTAAAATACACAGACGTATTTCTAAAATCAAAGAACTTCCATAATTCCCAAGTTGTAAGGCAGTTTCATCTAGATTTCAATATTTGTTTTTTAAAGAAAATAAAATTATATTTACTTTGAATTTGAAATTTTTACTTTTCACGACATAAAAGTATGAGTCATCCATTCCATTTCACTTTGTTCAGTTTTCGAGCTTCTTTTGATTTAATTCGGAGAAATTCAAAAGACTGGAAATCGGAATAATAATTCCAGAACTTTTAAGAGTTGCACGATTCATTCCACTTTGGATTTATAGTTTTGAATAAGAATTTATTTATAGGTATATTGTTTAAAGGAAGTGAGTTAATACATAAAAGAATAAAGAGCTTTTCTTAAATAGACAAAATGTGTCTTATTATAATACGCTGATAATCTTAAGGACAGTTAATAAGATCTATGGAAATATAACGTATATAACTTTACCTTAGCATTATAAAGCAATATCAAAATAATAAATATCAAATAAAGAAGAAGATTGCGAAACTTAATGATTTTAATATGACATTTGAATAGTATTAATACAATTATTTAAAATTTTATATCTGACATTTGCTTTTCTATTTAACTCTTTCAATACTGAAAATCTCCGAGACCCATTCACAAGAGCTCAAATTTGAAATTTACTCCTTCAGTGTTTTGTTAAGGGATATTGATTGAATACTCGTGGTGCCTGCTTTGTTCTTTAGAGACGCTCGCTCAGGCTCAGATGTGACTGGGAGGTTTTCCGAGAACTCTAGATGCAAAGCATACATTTATTTAATAACCATCAACTAAACGGTATCCGATTTTGTATTTTAACTTCTGAAGATTTTCAGATGTTATTGTGATTATTGCATGGAAAGAGAATTTTTCTTATCTTTGAAAGAGAAACTCCGGCATTTCAGTATTCTTTGGTTTCTAAACTCAAGAAATCTTTGAAATGAAATGTTTAGTGAGAGATTATAAATTAGTTATTAAAAGAGCATAAAGTCTTCGACTATAATTTGCGCTGAAATGACAACGCATGCATTATCTTAAAATATCTTTAATACACTTAAGAGAAATTATTCTAAATGGAATTAAATCATGTTCATGATATTCCTACTAAATACATTCTATCAATTCAATTTATGTATCTTTTGAATCTCTCATAATAAAAAAAGAAAAGACGTCAAAGTTCAGTCTAATACCATGTATATACGTTAAATAATTTAGATTGTTTGTTTGCCAACGTTTTCTAACGTTAAAAGAGTTTAATCAATAAAATAAATCCGTATTAGTATAAAATTATTGAAAATTATTATGAATATATAACCATGTATTATTATGAACGTTTTAAGAGTAGCATTATTACTTACAATAAATTATTATAAATTAAATATTTCAAACATAATAGAAAATATGAATATGGATGAGTCTAACGACAGAATGTGATACATTCTTAAGTCCCGCTTCAAAAAAAAAATTAAAGATTTCAGCGATTCTAGACTAAATTTCAATTTGTGAGAAACAGATAGAACCTCATAAATTTTCAAATAACAGAATTCGGGGATTAATGCTGCCAACAAATTAAAGATATTTACAACATTTATAATTAAAACTCATGATTTTTAAGTTTGATTTGGGATTGTTATAATCATAGGTAGGTAAGGCAATTAATTACTATTCCTAACATATGTCAAGTTTTTAAAAAATGGATGTGCATTTGAAAACTTCAAAATAAGTCTAATTTTAGATAATTCATCCAACCAGGTAAATAAATGAAAATTCATCTTAATCTCACTTTAGTAACCTTTTCTTTTAGTGATTTACTTTTATAACTAAAAACTCGAAATGGATTCACATTACATATTTGAAACATTGAATATACATATATATTTTGTCGCTAATACTCAATATAAACTGACTGAATTGAAGTTGAAGTGCTTAATACCAAAAATATTCTATGAATAAATTTGTTAAATTTATAAATGAAATGATTTTTTCAATTTGATACCACTTTTAAAAATTTGCAAGTTCAAATACAAGTTTGGCAGTTTTCTGTCAACTAATAAATTATCAGAATTAAAATATGTGAGCATTTCGAAAAGACAATTTCCTTGATATCCATAGTAATTACTGCAAACATTATTTTACTTGAATGGCAAAGAGATTCTGCGCGATTTCTCGCATTAACAACTGCAAATCATTTGGTTTTGAATGAAAAGATTGAATTGAATTCCCGTTAACGGATCACTAAATAATGGACTGTCCAAGGGTCCAGTTGGCATGCACCTGCGGAAGGAATAATTAAGGAATAGCTTAAAGATAATTAAGAGACAAAGGTTCTGATATATTCTGGAAGATATTAATATCATGTAAGATACTGATGTAAGGTATAATTGTAAATCTGATATCTGAAAGTTCATTCTTAGTGACTGGAATATCAGAAATTCCAAAATGTGATCGAAGTTTATCAGAGAAAGGATTCAGGCTTCTGGAAAAGTTCAATTTATATTTATTCACAAATTGACAGTATGCTTTTCATATTCTAGAATTCTGAGAATATTCCCTCTGTTCTATCAATGCGTCTTTGAAAATACTAATGACGATTTGATTTCGGCTGTTCTCTGAAGGTTATTTTCTTTCTATCCCAATGCTTCCAAATATATTAATAGTTGAATAGTTACATCATTTACACGCTTATTCCCTGAGTTTATTTGCTTGTAATTAATATATTTCTAATTTTTAAAGAAAATAAATCCCAGATATAATTTTACATTAATGAAAATAGATAAAAGGGTATCCTAATAAATAAATATTTGAAATAAATTCCACAAATTAACAAAGTTAAAGGAACATTGTTTGTACTTATTCCGAAGATGTTGGAATTTAGCTCTTGCCATTAAAAACCGTTGATGTTTCATCTTAGAAAAATTTAGTTCTGTGGAAGATATTTTTATTTTAGATGAATAATGTGAAATAAAAATGCTTGCAAATGTTAACTTCTAATGAATGAATATATGACTTAAGCTAAACTTTGCAAATAATTATTTCCTGTGATTTAATTTCATGCTTCAATGTAAATTTTTAATAAAAAGTTTCAAATATTTATTTATTAAACAATTATCCAGAAAAATTGCTGATTATAGAACACTTTAGATACAAAATCTTATTCATTCAAAAGTTTAACAAAAAACAATATGATTAATTTTTAAGAAAAATATTAAACCGAGTGGCATTTCTTATTCATTCAAGGTCAAGATAAATTTTCTAAGAATAAGGATAATTTTTTTTAATAAAACTCTGATAATCCTGTTATAAATACTTATACAATTCAATACATGCATACCAAGATGATAGTTAAACTGGACAATCATGAGTAATTCAATTAAAAGACTTTCTTTTGTTACATAAATATAAGAAACAATTCGATTTATTTGAGAGAAATATAGTAAGTAAAGGACCAAAATGTTAAAATATTAGTAACACAAAAGTTTAACAATGTAATAATCTGTTTAATCTTAAGAAAATTATCAAAGTGATTGGCATTCTTTATCCATTTATGACCATGAAAAGTTTTCCACTTTTAAGGAAATAAATTATCAAAATATTGTTAATACTGCTATAAATATGGTACGGAAAATGTCCGTCCAGTGAGTGCACGATGAAAAAAATCTAATAATTCTAGAACACACTTGGAACATGGTATACTAATAGATCTATCTCCAAAATTCTTGAATATTCCAAGTCCTTCAATTGTGTTACTAAATTCATCGTCAAGTCGCCTAGTGTTTAATGAAATTGTTGACAATGGAACTTTCACTAAGACTCTAGAATATCCCAAGTTCTCGAATTGCATTGCCAAATTCATCGTCAAACCGCCAAATGTTTGAAAAATTGTATTCAAACTCCTGGGAATCGTTTCATTGGTATTCAATCAGAATTTGTTAGAGCTATTTGTAAAATGCTCTTTCTTACTATGAAATTAACTGCACAGGGTAACAATATTATAAATCATGACAGTAACCATTAATTCAATAGATGAAAAAAATGCTTGTTAAAACCATTAATGGTATAATTTGCCAAAAAATAGTTAAGGAAATGAGTTTTTGCATTTTGATTATATAAAATGGATAACTGGAAATTTTTACATACCGGATAAAAAAAAATCTAGAGAAGCGCTTTTTGGTACAGGATATACCAAATATGCATGTAGTGATTTCTTGGATCGCCGGTGCTCGCTATGAAATTGTGTTTGAAAATATGAATTACATTTTTTAATTAATGAAGAATTAATAGTAATTTTAAGAACCTCACAGAATATTATTACAAAGGAAAAATATTTTTACAGCATTTTGAAATTAAAACGGTGTGCTTTTCAGAGATATTTATCGAATTTACGTACAATTTCTTTTCTAATTTTAATAACTTTTTCAAGATTTTTAAAGCTTATTTTACAATAATAATTTGCAGTTTGTAAATTACTACGCTTATACATATGCTGGTTGGGAAGATATTAATTTATTTCTTTTATTTTAGCTGTATAAATTTGAGCAAATTGTAAAAATAAAGGGAAGATTGTCTAATAATCCTATGGTGATTCGAACAAGAGTGTCAATTATCCTTCAATTTCATAAGCCCAAATTTCAGTCAATTATAAAATCAGTCAATCGACAAGACTTGTATATTTGTAATTGAATGAGAAAATTCAAATTTTATATTCTGTTTTTATTTTGCGAAGTTCGATAAAACGCAACAAGGGTGTTTCGAATATCTAATCTACGATATCGTAGCTTGATAATGTTTAGGCTTTATTTTTATTATTTATTTATTTTATTTTTATTAGTTTATTTTGTATTGTTTATTTTATTTGTATTCTTCTAAAATGCTTTTTTAATTACATAGCAACAATTTCATGCAAATAAAAATATAAATAATAAAAAAAATGCAAATAAAAATTTCATATAATAAAAAAATATTTCTATAATTTTAATAAAATGAATGCAAATAACTGAAAATATTTGTTTTAAATTCAAAGAAGTAAAAAATAATTATTGAACAATAATGTTCTTCGAAATCGTTGAGGAAGAATATACCGCACTGAATTTTAGTAAAAAATCCAATGAAAATCTTGTAAAATTCTTTTTCGATGAGCCTTGAGGACCTAAGAAGTATCTGTGTGCTAAATATGCAGACCATGTTCAAGGAACTGATACATGGCATTCTAAATGGGCTTTCTTTTCTGCACGTTAAGTTATGCATTCTGTATAACACAGTTTACAAATTGTATGCCAGCTTATAAACATTACCATATTAATATAAAACTATGCAGTCAGTTTGATTAACAATAATAGTATACTCAAGGAGACCTTTCCTTTAAATTTTGAATAATCTTATATGGTTAATTTAATATAAAATGCTTAGGGTCAGTTATTAAATCTTTATACGATTTAAATAACTCACGTTAGAGTAATTCTTAACAACTTTATAAAAAGTGTAAAGATAATATATTATCAGATTATTAGAGAGGATATTAGTTAATGCAGATATAATTCAGGTGATTAAAGATCAATTAGAACTTAACCACTGTTTTAATGTAAGTAGAGAATGGGCGAGAATTTAAACATGGCTTAAAGGGGCGGAAACATTAGTCTTTAAATTATTGGATAATAAGTGTCGTAGCTAAACATCAAAATATCTTATTAGAATTTTAGAGAAAGTATGTATTTATACACTATTTATTAATGTAATACAGTGTGTTGTTGCTAAGGCAATATAACCAGTTCTCTCTATAAGAACCGTTAGAAATAAAAAAAAAACTATCTTTCTTATGTTTCTCTAAAATAATAATCATTGTATTACCCGGGATGAATTTTTTGCTTTCTTAGAGTTCTTATACTTTATATGATATACAAAAAAGAGAAAGCATTGTAATTTTCAAAAAAAAAAAAAAATGGAATTGTGTTAGATTGTCTGTTTATAAATGCGTTTATTCAAAAAAGATTTTGAACAAGAGGGATAAAATATGGAGTGGAGATTTTTATCTAAACTTGATCAGATCTATTCTTGGGAAGTTTGTTTATCAGTCTCTACCAATGCAAATCTATACGATAACTGCAAAGCATAACAAGAACGATGGATAAAGTATGGAAAACAATTTTAGCATCTGAAATGTAGATTTATATGAAATTTGAAACAAAATCTTCAAAGGATTGATTATTTGCTAATCAAAGTACAAATGCATGCTAAAAGTCAAAAATACTACGACTTGGATAAATAAAATTTGGCATGTTATAATGCCAGCAAAATTGTAATTTTGCATCAAATTTTGATTTCAGTTGGTCTGAAAGAAAGCATTCAAAATTCTATCTAAATTTTCCACTTTTTACTGAGGACCACAAAAAGCATCCAAAATACTTTCTCGGTTTTTCTCTTTATATTATGAAGTACAAAAAGCATCCAAAATCCTTTCTCGATTTTTCTTCCAATACTACATAGCACAAAAAGCAACAACAATACTTTCTCAATTTTCCTCTCTATACTACTTAGCACAAAAGAAACCAAAATACTTTCTCAATTTTCCTGTCCACCTATAGATATAAAAAACAGCCAAAATAATTTCTCAATTTTCTCTCTGTACTACGGAGCATAAAAAACGTCCAAAATATTATACTTTCTCAATTTTGATCTCTATACTACGAAACCTAAAATGATCGTACACTGGATTTTGTCACTCTTCGCAAGGCTCGCTAAAATACAAGTGCTACTTGTAGTTTAGCACTTCCGCCTTTCCACGATGCTCAATTAATAATATTTGTAAAAATCTGAGCAAACGTAGTGATCTAAGCTTTGCCTAATGTCCATTAAGGACATTGTTTTTATGCAGGAAGACAAAAGATAACAACTTTATTTTGAAATCTATACTTATAATAAAGCTCAATGTGTGTGTGTGTGTGTGTGTGTGTGTGTGTGTGTGTGTGTGTGTGTGTGTGTGTGTGTGTGTGTGTGTGTGTGTGTGTTGGCGCTCTACAGGCCAGGTCATTTGACATACAGCTATCAAATTTGGTACATGTATACCTTAGAGGTCGGGAATGTGCACCTGGGGTCCCTTTTTTTGAAATTTTAATTATTAATTAAAAACTAACTTTCCCAACAAAAAAATCTTCCATTTTCCCCACCGCCAACTTTTCCGCCAAAAAAATCTTCCATTTTCCCCACCGCCAAATAAGTAAGGCATCAGTTGTTTTTTTCTCCCAACAGTAATGAGGCTAGGGTTAACATTTTTCGACGGATTATTTCAAACGATTCTGTTTATTTTCTTAATGTTTTATGCATTTAAAATTAAACATTGTTAATTAATCCATGTTTCAGATTCATTCTGAAGTACTTTTGAATTAAAATAACACAGAATAAAGGAAATTAAAAATGTCTAATCTGCATAGCGTTACCCCAACTGGCGTACAAAAATTTACGCATTTGCGTTAACTTAACTGGCAAAGAAAATCCACGCATGCGCATTGTTCTGATTGTTGGCATGACAACCAACGGACGATTTAAATTATTTTTAGGTTAGTTGCATGCTTTTGTAAGTAAAATGTATTTATGTTAGTTATATATTTTTTGTATATGCTTATGGTTTTAAGTACATCGTTTTTAAAGTAGTTTTTTTAAACCTGTTTTCGACCGATTATTTTAAACTATTCATTTTATTTTCTTAGTGTTTGATGCATTTAAAATGAAACATTGTTAATGAATCGATCTGTTCATTAACAATGATGAATCTGAGAAATTTTTGTTGACAAATTCTTGAGATATTACATAAATTAAGAAAGATATTCTTTAGTGCCAATAAAGTTTAAACGCTCAGTGACTCTATTATCAGTAATCATATTATTAAAAAAAATGCTTTGTTTCAGTAAAAAATATTATTATATTAATTGCAGATTAATCATTTACACTTTAATTTAAAGCATAATTTCTACGAGGGGTAACAGAAAATTAGAGAGATACATATCACGCTATAATTGAAGGCCTTTATAATATTATGAGTGAATTATATGACTATCAAAATTTGTAGTTTTAAAATATTTTGCTGAAGAATCTATTAAAGTTGGAATTGCGTAAAATATTTAATGGTACGAGCGGAGTTTTATCCCCTGCTTGGCGAAATTTTTAAAAATCGCAAACAACGGCCTTGCGAAATGTTCAAAAGCAAAGAAGCAGATGTTCAATTATAGTGCATAATAAAGATTGCCAGCTTTGGTGCGTTATCGCAAGTTGGCGAAGAAGGGGGTTAAACTCCGGCTCAACCTATTTAATTATTAAAATTTAAACGAACATTAAGATTGGCGAACCGGCTGGTCGCCAAAGGCGGCTAGTATACGAATAAATTTTAGGGGGACCACTTGAATCGGTTTTAAGAAAAAATATCCAATATTATGTATAATTCCATCTGATATAAAATCATGATTCATATGAAATTATATTCCATCTCATGTACAATTACTGAAAAAAAAAACACAATTATAATCACTTCATATATGAATTGAAACTGAAATAATGTAGAGATATACAAATTACAACCGTTTTATTTTCACGAGGATGTAGATCTAACGATATTATGTCATTTCGAATTTTAATTCTTAGACAACTTAACTGTTTTGTTTTTTGTTTCCTCATTTCCCTGATTTTTCCTAATTTTCCTCAATATTATGCCATTTCGGTAATATGATGTACTCATTAGTCATTAAACTAAATCTTCATTGAATACTCGAGGCATCTGAGGATTATATATATATATATATATATATATATATATATATATATATATATATATATATATATATATATATATATATATATATATATATATATATATATATATATATATATATATATATATATATATATATATATATATATATATAATATTTGAAATATATCATCTTATAATGGTTTAAGGATTGTTGTAAATGTGGAAATATATGCGTTAAAGTACTATGATAAGGAGATGGTTGAAATGCATGCTTTAGACTAAAGAGAATAATTGAAGATGCACTTGAAAAATATAGAAAAAAAAATGGATTTTCAAAACTATAGATTTGCTTTTAAGACAAAGAATTAACAGAGGAGTCTAAACATTAAAAGATTAAATGACTCAAAAAATTTCGTTACAACGAAAAATTTAATCTTATTTCTTATATTATAATCTGGAAGCGAACATTTTTTTTTCAAACCGTATATTTAAATTATAGTAAAACTGAAAGCTTTGTAAGTGCCAAACTGCATATTTTGCATCACACATTACTTTCCCATATGAGTACTGGACTTGTTTTCAGTATAAAGCCTTTATTAAAGTATAATAAATTTAGTTTATTTCTTTATATAATAACAAGAAATTAGTAATTACAAGATGACTGCTAAATACTGCTAAATCGTTTAATCTTACATGTATAAAATCGGAAATAATAAATTCAGTAATATGATGACCATCATATATGAGAATTTATCGCGAAATAATTTTATTCGAAACGCATTATCACAAGAATTATTTCAATACATACAACACTTTCCACTCATGAAATGTAAAACCTTTGATGGAATTTATATTTTTGTGTTGTATGTGATATATATATGATATTTCTAAACCATTTAGCGTTCTTGTTAAGTAGAATTTTGCTAATGAATATGAAGTTTAACATATACTGAGCTCGGTTAGATGATGAAGAATCTTTAAAAATTATCCTTTTTCATTTACAATATTTCAAGCTTGAAATAATTCGCATGGAATTTTACTCCGTTATCGATAATTATAGAGATAATTTTCCATTCTTTGAACTGAACCTAATCTTTACTTTTGTCTGAAATCGTTTAATAGTCCGAAAGCTTATAGATGCATTTTGGACGCTTGCTGAAAATTTGATATCATTTTTGATGTCATAACTTTATTCAGTACGAAATAGTTTCTCATCAAAAATATTATTCTATCAATACTTTTGCTATTAAATACAGGGTGCGGTAAAAAACTCGAACAAAGTTATCACATCATAGAATAGAAGTTAATTAAATTCTTTTTAATTACTGTTCATTTATTTTTGTCTGCCACTTAAATTAGAACATATTTTATAACGAATCTTTTAGTTTAAGTACTGGTTTTTGTCTCTTTTACAACGCCAAGAAAAAGATATGCTATTTTAGAGTTGGAAAAACGAACAGTATGAAGTCGTTCGTTTGCTTAATGTTCCTCGGCAAACAGTGTATGATGCAATCTATCGTTTCAAAAAACTTGGCAATGGTGCCCAAAGTCCAGGAAGTGAACGAAAACGTATGGTGAACACTTTTAGTAGCCGTACGATTATCAAAAAGCGAGTTCAATGAAATTCGAGGGTTTCCATAAGAAAGATCGCTTGTGAACTGGGAATAAGAGAACGATCAGTGAAACGAATGGCAAAAACAGAGCTTGCACTGAAAGCTTACAAGTTTGAACTTTAAAACGGGCCGCAAGTCAACGTTGAGAGAGATTCCTTTTCATTAATGAGAAGCGTTTTACCGTCCAAAAGCTCAAAACTCTTAGAACTATAGGATCTACTCTGCAGACATTCTAAGCTCTTCAGCAAGAGTTGAACATCGCAAAAATCCAAAGTCGGTCATGGTCTGGGACAGAATTTGCGACAAAACATCTCTGGTTTTTGTGTATGAGGGTGTTAAAATAAATCAAAAAGTCTACCAGCGGGACATTCTAGAAGTTGTTGAATTTCCGTGGGTCAAAACGCACTTCGGCAATGTAAAGTGTGAGTTTCAACAGGACTCCGCACCCACTCACAAGCCCAAAAAAGCAGAAATGTGGAGCAAGGCGCATTTTCCAGACGTGATATCATCTGGAGAGCGGACACTATACTCGCCAAATCTCAATCCCATAATTACTGTGTATGGTCCCTTTTTGAGTCTAGGACTTGCACTAAAACATGTAAAAGTTTGGACTTTAAAGCAAAGGCTTCGGCAGAAATGGGATGGATTAAAGTTAGAAGATATGCGGCCCATTGCTGAAAATTTCAATAAGCGTTTGCGCCTCTGCATCACTGCAAAAAGCGGCCACTTTGAAACAAACTAAATTTATTAATTAGTAAAAGTCTATTCTTATTATTATTTGTTATATTTTGTTAATTTATTTATTTATAATCAAGTTATATTAAAAAATGTTTGTCCGGGTTTTTCTGCTGCACCCTGTATATTCAGAAATTTCTTTAAACTCGTTCAAATATTTGTTTGGATTTAAAATTATCTTTGTGATAAGGCGGAAATCCAATGCCTTCTTTTGTGATATCTTTCATAGGTATACTGCTTGCGTTCGCTTCAGAAGAAATTTTATATACAGAACTTTATAGACTTCTTAGTTTCTTTTCTTTATTTCTTTTTTTCGAATTGAGCATGGACGGCAAATAAATAGTAAAATAGGTTGACCTAGTCAACTATCAACCTCTAATAATAAATTTATAATTCAGTAAAAGTATCTTATTAAATCCCTGGCATTTAAGTTTTCCAAGAATCCTGTAATGATACGATGGAACATCTATTTATCCATTATCCTATAGACTTTCATTTTTGAAATTATCTTAAATCCTTGATTACAGAAGACATTGATTGCGTTAAGGGGAACTTTTTATTTTGAAACATACAAATATGAATTACTTTATCAAACGATTACAATTAACTCTCATTTTCTGAATTCTTAGATTAGTTGCTAATGCACAGAAAAGTCCAAACGATCTCATTTATCACACCAGCGATTTTAAAATGTTGGAATGGCAGACGAGAATCAATAAAATTTTCTCGTGGATTAAGTATGTTAATTTTTTTTAACATTTTCTCTTTTCTCTAAGAAGTTATTACAACTGAATATTTTATAAATGTTATTCATTTTTTTTTCCTTTTATAATACTCCATTCAATTCATAAATATTTTATTATTACTTTCTGATTCGATATATTATATGAAAAATTCTGCTTAAAAAAATTGTTTCATAGCTTGGAATCGATTCATTTGAAATTTTTATGCTGACTGAATATAATACAAAATTTAGAATTGAATGAATTCAATTTTAGTGGAAAAGATAAATATTCATAATATTTGGACTGATGCCATTAATAATAATCTGCCATTAAAATTAGTTTATAGAAATATTTTTACAACATATCAAATCACCTAAGTAAAATATTATTGTACTGAATTTATTTTCTAAGTATACACCACATATGCCTTTACAATTCTGTATAATATAGGAAAATTTCTGTTTAAAAAATTGTTTTATAATATGGAATCTATTTATTTGGAATTTTTGTAATTGAGTATAATACAATATTTAGAAAAAACTCAATTTTAGTACAAAGCTAAATATTCAGAATGAAAATCTATCTTTAAAATTAGTTTATTGAAGTATTTTTAAAACCCATAAGATTTTTTTACGCAAATAAAATATTCTATCGAATTTATTTTCTACGCATACATCACAAATTTTGCTTTCATTCATACCAGTTCAAAAAATTTAATTTGATAAATAGAAATGCATTTTGTTTTCGAATGTAAATGCATTTTGCTGTCGAATATAAATGCATTTTGTTATAATTCAGCCCCTCAAGTACCAGCAGCTTTCTTTTCACCCGCATAATTAATTGATCCAGGGAACTCTTCTCTGGTCACGTGGCTATGTCAATTTCATGCGAGAGCCATTCTGCAGTAGATTCTGCATTTTCATGGTTGAATGATTGAAGTCGATTAGCAGCGATAAAGGCTTTTGTTCCGAGTTTCGTGCTTCCCTGGCGTTGCCTTGATTCTGTGTTTACAATGAAAGGCTTGAATTACCATATTATGATTCATATTTAAATGGAATGTTTTCGTACATTTTAATTCATGGAAATTTTTAACATGAGACCAGGACTTGTATAATTTTGAACCATTTTGCGAGAAGGAATACATTTTATGATGCTAAACTTGGGAAATATAAGAAAAATAAATAAATAAATATTTTCTCTTTGATAATATGTTTTATTAGCACATTGAAAAGTAGGAATTTTTTCGAGAATTGGAGAAATCAAAACAAATTCTTAACCATAGAATGTTTTATTTATTTATTTACAAAAAAAAGTCGTAATTTAATTAATTGCATATAATCTAGGAGAATTATTAAAAAAATTATTATTTTTTTCGTGATTTTTTTAAAAAATTAAAATGTGTCATATTATGAATTAAACAATATCTTAAAGACATAAATCACATTATAATAATTCTGCATTAAAAATAAGTCTCTTTTTATCAATATATGTTTTGCAATGCCCAAAAAGAATATTTTATATTTTACAGTGTAGTGCACTACAAATATAAATACATGTAGTACTTTTAACGGTAAACTATTCATACAACAGCCATGTTAGTATTTTTTCAAGATTAAATCTTATTATATTACCGTTATTGCCAAATTTCGATCTTTTCTATAAATATTTATAAAAAAGAATTTAAAAAGGGATTTCCAATCACTCATTCACACCTTCTGGAACAGTCATGTGAAGTTTATAAATGGAAATAAAAACTTGTAGCCAAATGGCGACATGATGCACAGTAGGTTTAAAGGTTTTAGATGATGAAGTAACTGTGTAATTCTATCTGAATTTTAATCGTATTTTTGTTAAAAAAAAATATTAGTTTAAAAAGTTTTTATGATTTTTTGGCATTTGTTGTAGTATAATTTCCTTATAATATAATTTGTTTTTATATATATTTTATAATTCCCAATATAATTTCATTATTCATTGTAATAAATGTTATGGAATCTTAATTTTTTTTTGCCAGTTTATTACTTGATACCGTATTAAATTCTGAAAATATCAAAATATTCATTATAATATCAAAAGAAAATCAAAATAATTATTATAATTCATTAGAACCATACTATTTCACAAGATTACAAAACTGTAGAACATAGGGAATCAGTTTAGAAACTACATGAAAATTCAGTCTTTACGAATATAAGAAAACTGAAACTAAAATAAAAGTGCAAACGATTTTTTAACGCACGAGTTTACTAAAATCTAAAATATTGGATTTTATTCTTTAAAATCTGCACTCCGAAATAGAAGACTTAAAATCATAAAATACTGATGGAAATATTCTAATCGAATTTGAAATTGCCATTTATATTATAATTTTATTTTTAATGGTTATTTAAGAATATTCTTTTGTTTGATATCCATTGTGGCCAGTTTTTTAATCGTACTATAAATAATAATTTTTTGTATGACAGTTAAGGAGTAAATGAATTATTCTACATTGTGCCTTGACTGTTTGGTATTAAACAATATTATGAATGCCATTACCCAAGTTTAACTTTTGTCAAATATATATTTCATAAAATAAATAAATAATACTTGAATTTCACAAAAATCACTTTAAAAGAGGAGGCAAATTTTAATAAAAATATATATTTGGGATCTTCTTTAGAAGAAATATTTTGAATTTTATTGGAATGAAATTATTTCCTGGAAAAATCACAAAGAATAGAAAAAGGTTTTCTTAATAAGTCTGTTTACATAAAATCAGTTACCTGTTCATCTTTAATGCACATCGAACAAAATGTGTGTTAATTATGGAATAACTTCTTCACATAAAACTATTCATAAGATTTTTTCAAATTCTCTAGATTGTTACACAACAAACAATTAATTATATAATTAGTCTATACATCTAATACATCTAAGTATATATCTAGTATGTATTTGGATATCTAATTTGATGAAACTTTGAAATCGAATATATATATTTTATATATATGAGTCTACATCTAAGTATAATATCTAGTATGTATTAGAATATATAATTTGATGAATCTTTGAAATCGAAAGTATATATCTATTTTATATATATGAGTATACATCTAAGTATATATCTAGTATGTATTTGGATATCTAATTTGATGAAACTTTGAAATTGAAAGTATATATAGTTAAGGAAATAATCACTTGCTTTTATTTGAGGCACCTGTATTGGCAATTGATATTATCTTGTTTAATAAAAATAAATTTGCATGCTCTTTTTCTATTTTTCAGTTATAATTAACTTATCTTTTTATAAAATGATTTTTCATTGAAATATTTATCATTTTCATGCAATGATTGATTGTGAATTAATCATATGCCAGGGATTAATTGATTCTGTTCGTTAATATCATATGGTTAACACACATCTTATTACATACTTAACTCTCGATCTTATTTTGAATTAATTCAAAAAATAATGAAATGAAAAAAAAATATTCAAAAAGAGGGAAAACATTGTTTTTAATTGTATTCTTTCACATAATATTTTTTCTATGAGATGAATAATATATTATCATCTCATAGAAATTATCATATCCCTAATGAATAATATATTTATAATTTAATATATAATTAATATTTAATTAATTATATATTAAATTATAAATATATTATTCATAGGCGAAGTATTTTAGATTATATGGCATTTAAAGATACTCACGCAATCTATATCAGAATTTCTCTCAAAATACTTCAAAAGCAATTACGAAAAATGCGATGTGGGCAGAAAAAATAAATTCTAAGTTCTATGAAAAAAAGCAAAAGTTTTAAGAATCTTAAAATTCGAGGAAGAAAAGAATATTGGATTCTCCGAAAAGGTTCTTCGCTTTATTCATTTCGGAAGATAAAAATTTCTTCCGCTTTTAGAGATAATAAACGCACATCCGGGTTTTTTACTATGCATAGTCGATTTTTCGCTATTAATTTTCTCTCTCTCACTGAATATGTATAATGTCACTGTTTCATAATCTTGTGCATTTGCTAACAGTATATTATGGCAAGTACATTTTTGTGTCATGACTTGCAATAAAATTTGCCTTTTACATAATTTCTACACCTACATCTCATTTTTGGAGCTAAAATAAATTTAGGTTTAAATGAGTGGAGGTGAACTATATGTTTTTATAATGAGTCAACTCAAGGTACAAAATGAAAGGTACTTGCATAAAACACGTACAAATAAATAGATGATACAGAAACTAAACAACAAAGAAAAAAATAATAGGAAAGTAAAAATACCTCATAGATAATAAATAAAATAGATGAGACGTGGGCTGCAATGTTTGAAAAGAATCAAAACTATTTTTGCTCAACTCTCTATTAAGCTCTTCAGTTACTAATCTTACTAATTAACAACTATTAACACTAAGATTACTACTATTAAGATTAGATTGTAATATTAACTATAAATATTAAGATTGAAAATCTTGATTCTTGGACAGCGAAGATAATTGTTCAGTGTTCAAAATAAGTTGTAGAAGGATTCTATAGAACAGCCCCTAGAACTCTGGAATTTTGTCTTTGGCAATTAAACACAGTAGGCAATTAAACTCAGTCAACAATATTTCGTTGAATTGATTATTTCATCTCGAAGAAGTCGCTAGCTCCCTTGTCTTCCAACAAATAGATATCAAAACATCTCATGGATGACGATCAGATTTGGTATTGTTAAAGATTTTTTATCCCTTGATTAAACTATTTCCTACAGCTGGCATAATGTCTTCTTACGGGAAGGATTGCTCTGTGGCTGGTGGTGATGGTCCTTAATACGAAAAATCTATAAATTTGGTTTGAATTCAGATGATGGAGACGATATCTATGTGCGTATCCCTCTCAGCATTTATTCCGTTGTTTCCAACATGAACGGGTTTAAAAGCAATAACATTTGCATTTACTAGCTCACATAATCTATCATCCATACGAAATCATATCTTCAATCCAATCTTTTGAACTTTATGCCTGATATTTTAAAAATCTAGTCTTACATTGAATACAACTTCCTAATAATGGTAACACTTGCTTCAATTTTTATCTTTTCAGAAAATTCATCATTATGTATGCTTAAAAATTCCAAAGAACAAACGCGAACGTAATTAGAATGTATCAATAAATTAACAAGTGCATAAGAAACTTTCGCCATTATTTTAAAAGATTCGAAACTTTGTAATATTAAGCTGTAATTTTTTCTTTGAATTGTTCGTGATTCTCCTTTGTTTAAATTTATGCTCTGTCAATCCTATTATTATCAAGAGAAAAGCAACATTTATTATTTTCGTTAAAAAGTCTTAAAACGCAAGTATTCAGTCTCAACTTAAACCTTTCTTGGCATAAATTAAACTTAAATTGATCTCTTCAATACAAAGTTTTTAGAAAACCAAAATGTATGTGTAAACGTTTCTAAATACTTCAAAATAAGAATTTCATATTAGGAAAGAGCTGTTACTATAATAAAAGAACTGGGGAAACTATTTGATACTTAATTCTACGACTTTTCTTTGTATTTCTAAGTTCGGGATTAATTAGATATTTCCTACATTGTTTATGATGAATTACAAAAGAATTTATTAATAGCTTCTGAATTATATTTAGGATTTTTTATTTCTGTCCGCTGGATTAAAAATATTGTTTATTTAGAAATCTTCTACATTATTCAAAACGATATAGTAAATAATATTTAAATTAATGAAAAAATGCAATAATTATTTCTTCTATTATATAATTTCAGTGAATCACTTATAAAAATGCCTGACTTCGAAAAATGTGGTATTTTTTAAAACATTTATGCCTTTGTAGAAAACACTTTTTAATTGTTGTTAATGACACTTTGACGCAACATTTTTATATTTAACTAGTATTTTTTTTTCACTTTCAATGATTAAAGAATAATTTAATTTACGAAATCTGCAGTTTTTATTAGAAATAGAACGATGAAAAAGGAAGCTCATTCTTAAGAAGATAAAAAATTTTAAATATTGCAATTCTAAAGTAAAATTATTGCAGTTTTCTTGATCATTTCTTTTATAAAATCATATCTAGACATCTTATTTAGAATAAGATATCTGCATACTGAGATCATATTTAATCCCAAATACAAATTTGCGCACAAAAAAAGTTGTTAATTGCATTTTTTTTTATTTTAAAAAATAAAAAAAATATTATATTAAATAATTTATTAATTTAAGATATATAAAACAACAATGTGAAAAACGTATGTATGATTTGACTACAATTGTAGTTTTCTGTTAAATTATGGTTTAAATCGGTCTGTATCTTATATATATATATATAATATTATTATTATTATATATATTATTCGAAATGTAAGAAATTTTTATCAAATATTTTAAAATGAAACTCACAGAACACTCATAAAATTAAATTAAAATTAAAATCACAACTTATGACCAATTTAATTATCATATTAAACTTCATTTTTCCTATAAAAAGTTTTAAAATGTTTTTATCATTTCAACTGTATTTATTCATTATCTCAAAATAATTAAATTTCAGCATTTCTTTAAAATTTTACTAATTTTACACATTTATGTATATGGTAGATTCTAAATTTAACTTTTTTAGGACTGATTACTCTTCTAACTGCTTAGATTCAATCTTATTTAATACTTTCAATTTAACGTGAACTACACAAGTTATCAATTCTTTCAAGTTTTCAATTAAAAGAAACAGAGTCAGTTAGTTTTCAGAAAATTTCTCGTTTGAAAGGTATAAAAGTATTTAACATATTCCAGCACCTTCTTTTCTTTGTCTTTAGATGTAGCTGATGTTGCGCTACTTAAATTATTGATCCTGCTTATGTACAAAACACTTTAAAATCGTTTTTGACCGACAATAACGAGTTTTTAAGATTATTTCTTTGCTTCATATTTTTAAAATAATATTTTGCATTTATATAAATATATAACCCTTTTTCTTACAATTTAATAAATTTTTAGCACATTTGATTTTTTTTATTTAATTATGAAAACAGAATTTTATGACTGGACTTAACCTTTTGCAAATCTGCTCTACAGTGTCCTTTTTTTTTTTTTTTTTTTTTTTTACTACGGCGAATACGATTGTGACTTATGCATTACAGATACAAATCACTAAAGTTGATGAGCAATATCATCTTTAGATTTGAATTATTTTCATAGCTTCCGGACTCCCTTGAGTTCAAAAAGTAACTTCCGGATATCTATATACATTTCTAATTATCCTTGTAAATAAAAATCGCAATTTCTTAAATAAATTCAACTTGGTATGCGAGCTTATGATTGCAATTCTAGCTCTGTGTGTTAAATTTTCGCTTAAAAAAATTGCGTCCAGAATCTATATTAGATTTTCTGATGTGTACTAATAGTATGCCAGAAACTAATTACTGAAGAGAGCACGTCAATTTATTATTACTTGTTTCATTTAATAATTATTGTTTCACAATGTCATGCGATTAATACACAAGTACTAGTTTTATTTTCAATATTATAGAGCGCACAACTTTCCTATGATGATACTGAAAATAAAAAATTGAATGCAAATGACATTCATAGAATTGCTGAAGGTTTACAGTTTTATATGAGGGAAAGTGAGTAATGCCAACATTAGAAGACATGCAAGAAAGTACCGAGGAGACAACTTTCACTAGTTAATGTTCCTTTTATTTAGATGCTCTTTACCATGGTCATCGGCGGAAATAGAAGATGTTTTATCACTTTAAAGTGAAAATTAGATTACACAAATTTGATCAAATCAGATTTCAACTGTTTTTCGCTTTTCCTTTCTAATGCATGTATTACTTTTGATTCGACCCGAATATATCTTTAACTTAATTCCTTATGTGTATTTTAATTCATTATAATAAAGCAATAAAATAGCAAAAGCTACTTATTTTAACCCTTTTCCTTCAGTTTAGTTTAGTTATATTAACGCCCCGTCTCAAAGCAACACTAGGGATATTATAGGATCGGCTTCTTAAATTTGAACCACAGTCAGATAAAGCTGACGACACCTTGGGTGTGATCCTCCTCTTCAAACTTCCCCACCACACCAGCGGGAGAGTATTTGGTCCTAATGGATTTAACGTGCACCAGCCCAGCATACGCGTCGGTTCTTCAGAAGAATCGGGTCTCGAACGTGGACCTTTTGGGTCCAGATTAGATTAGTTTAATTTTATTAACGCCACGTTTTAAAGCAACAATAAGGCTGTTTTGGGACAGACGTTGTAATTTTGAACCGCGGTCAGATGACGAGGACGGCACCAGAGCTGACACATCCCTCTCCACACCACACCCACGGGAGGTCGTTTGGCCTGAAATGGATTCAGCGTGCACCAGCCCAACTTACGCGTTGGTTCTCCAGGAGAATTCTTTTAAATTTTATTTATTTATTTTTTTTGGGGGGGGGGCTTGGATGTCTCCTCTCGGACACCTTTCAAGACGGTGTAACATTTTGACGTTTTATTTACTTTTTAAATTTTGTTTAATAATACCTACAGAATGGTAAGAAGATATAGATTAATTTTTCGGGAAAATTCAAATTTAAACAATTATATGCATTTATTTTTTAGAGTAATAAACAAGTTCTTACATTAAGTCAATAATTACGCATCTAATTACTCTTTTCAGACAAAATGATTAAAAATATTCTAATTTATTGTGAAAAATTTTCAAATTTTTATACTTTAATATATTCAAATATACATGAATTTCGATTTTTCTTATCTAGTAAATCTGAAAATATGTTTTCCCGTTAAAAGTTACTATATGATGGAATCTAATCTTTCACTATGTTATATTCTTTTAAAGCTATTACGCGACAATTTTAATTAACATGCCATTTTAAACAGTTTGACACTCCTTACGAGTCTGTGTGAAGGCGTGCCATTATAGGTCCTTCAACCGATTACGTCGAGTAATTGCTAGCATCATTATACTTCACATATGAGACGGCTAGTACATTATACTAGTAATTATTATACATGCCATATAATAATGTGCTGTAAACTCTATAAAGAGGATTAAAGTGTTAAATATAATATGTAAGATTATAAAATTTTAAATGATAGAGGGTGATAGTCACAAGAAATTTCTATAACATTTGTATGTGTGTGTGTGTTAAAATTTAATATAATTTAATCATTATTGTGTCTTAATCAATTAAAATTAGACAGTCATATTATTATAATTGACCATTGATTAAATCAATTGATTATTTGTATTTTAACTTAATAATTTAGTTAAAAATATATTAAAAACATTATTCTTTATTGGGCGTTCTTTACAGCTTTAATAGTATTTTTTATTAACCCTTAACTGGGGACGTGCGGTCTGTGAGACCGCTAACGATGGATTTTCTGTCATGCCTATTCTATTTTTAGCTCAATTGAATGGATTGACCCTGTAGCTTTCTGTTTTGTGACCTTCAATACACGTGCACTTTTTCAACCGATTTCAGCAGATGCTTTTTAAAATAATTCAGTTATCTCTTCGAGCGCGGTCTCTAAGACCGCATCTCCCTGTTAGTGTTCCAGTGATAAACAAGGCTTAGCAGAGGGCGCTAAAACTTGGGCCCCGAAATATCATCCAGTTTACTGATCCTATTATGAAGCAGTGCTCCAGACACTTTTAAATGAAGCAGAAAGTGATTTTAGTGATAAGGATAATTGTACAGAAGAGTTTTTCGATGAAAGTTCGCATTCAACTGATTCTGATATGTATGTTCGAACATCATTAATTTTTCTAGTGACAAGGTATTTTTTAAAATTTATAAAATATATTAATATACCAAGATATATATATGCAGAATTTATAGGTTGATTTTTATACTAGTTCTTAACCTGTATGTTTAAAATGCCCTAGAAAACCGTGCTATGAAAGTCACACAAGCCGATAAAAAAAGGGTCAATTTTACCCACTGTCATTTTTTTTATTTTCAATATTAATGTTGAATTTTACATTATATTGTCTTCTATATACCTTCATATACTGTAAAAATAAATATGATTTAAAAAGTAAAAAGTAATATGCCTTTTCAAGAATATTATTTATTGTAACATGTCATTTGAGAAGAAAATGTATGTTCCAACGCATTTACTTTTTTCAATGATAATATATTTTGAAAAATTTCTAAAACATATCTATTTATCAAGAAAAATATTTGCAAAATATATTGGCAGTTTTTCATACTAATACTTTCACTAGAAAATTTAATTTGAGTGTAAATGAAATACGGTCTCGTAGACCGCACCTCCGAAGTTAAGGGTTAAAAAGACAGATATATACTGAGTAATAAAAGCTGTTTATAAATTTAATCTTAATAATTATGTGGTTGAAATTTCAAAAAATTAGGAAATAATTCGTCATTAAAGTAATCCATACTCTAGAAAGATCGCGTTGTATATTAATAAATAAAATACCACAAAATGCATCTCTGTTAATTTTGTGAAAAAAAAATATTTTTTTAATTTTTGAATGCTATTATTTTTGCACATATAAACAAAATCTACTACTTTTCTTCAGATGTAATCATGCAATTCTTCTTAGGAATATCATCTAATATCCTCCATTAAGAATCCGTGTATATTTTTTTTATCTTTGAATATTAATAATAATACAGTTAATAAATAATTTATTATAATCAATATATTATTTTAAATTTTAGTTTTTTCAATAGTGATGAAATGAATGTACTAAATGCATCCTGTTGGTGTAAAATCGCCTCTTGCATTTTATCTCTAATTAGGGCTAATATTAAAATATCCAGAATAATAATGATTTGATTTGATTTAAATAAAGTCTTAACATTTGAATCAATATTTTTTTAATTTATAACATTTTTCCATTTATTTAAGAAATTCAGGAAAGCTGATTATTGTTCAGATGAAGTAAAATTATGTTCGTTTTTATCAGAATCGTTCAGAATTTTGTTTTAAAGTATTTTGAAGGAAATATGAAAAATAAACGAAATTTTATAGAAATAAATAATATTTTCAATTTCTGAAAATATTTCTAGTATAGATAGAAAGTAAATCATACTTTCTTAACGCGTGTGCGAGCATCTTTAAGAATAGGATGAATAATGCGGGAAAAAAGGACAGATATGATGGCTACCAACATTCATTTCACAAAACTAGAATCGTCTGCTGTGAAAAGATTTGGACATGCATTGCGTGCGGTGTGATTTTTTGGTTTCTTACAAAAATGCATTGAAAGTATCAAAATCGGCTGTTGTGAAAGGATTTGTGTTGTGAGCAGCATAAATCATGTAGCTAAATAAAGTAGCAGGAGATGTACTTTTTTATTTTTAGTTTAAAATCAGTCAGAAAGGAAATGAATGCAACATTGTTTACAGCTGATTCCGCAACAAAACGCTATTTCGTATTAAGAAAAACCTAAAAACCAGCTTATTTCGAAATATATTTCGTTACATATTCTGATATAAGCACTTCAATCAATGTATTGTCTAACCTTTTCTGAAAATTTAATGAAAATTAATGAAATCGTTTTTATTTCCTGATTCTCTCTATTAATAATGACATGTAAATTGTATCCGAAAATTATAGCTAAAACGTAGTTCAAATACCTATTAGAGGATTGGATAAATGGTTTAAGTCAATAAATATGCTTTTTCTTAGCAAATTTTATAGAAAGAAGCATGGACGTTTGTGACCTCTTAGAAGTGTGTAAGAAATACCTTTCATTCGTTGATAGCTATTCGTTATGAGGGTCGTTTTCAAAAACTTTTGATTTGCCAGTTTTATGGAAACAAATGTATTTCAATATCTAATTTGATGAAACTTTGAATTGAAAGTATATATCGATTTTATGTATATAAGTATATATCTAGTATGTATTTGGATACCTAATTTGATAAACTTTGAAATCGAAAGTATATATCTATTTTATTTATATGAGTATACATCTAAGTATATATATCTAGTATGCATTTGGATATCTAATTTTATAAACTTTGAAATCGAAAGTATATATCTATTTTATACTAGCCGCCTTTGGCGACCAGCCAGTTCGACAATCTTAATGCTCGTTAAAATTTTAATAATTAAATATTTTATGTAATTCCTACTTTAATAGCTTCTCCATCAAAATATTTTAAAACTTCAAATTTTGATAGTCATATAATTCACTCATAATATTATAAAGGTCTTCAGTCATAACGTAATATGTAACTTTCTAATTTTTTTGTTAGCTCCCGTAGAATTTATGCTTTAAATTAAAATGGAAATGATTAATTTGCAATTAATATAATACAAAGCATACAACTAACCTGTCTACTGTATAAATATTTAAAATGAGAGTAAAGTCATAAAATCTTTTTTTGAATAAATATTAAAAATATTTTCAAAACATGTACACAATGTTGTTGTTGTGTTGTTTCTTATGGCACTTTCCATTAGACAGCGATTTAAGCCTGTGGGGGAGCGTCTCTTGCTTGTTTAGTAGCGCCAATTAGGGCCAAGAGTACGACTTATCTACTCACACATCAATCATTCGCTTGCACAACCTTTTACAGGAGGGTACATTCATACATCTCACAGATAAAACAACGGAAGAACAACCATTCCCAAACCGGGACTCGAACCCAGGACACCGGGAAGACGCGCTACCCCTCTGCCAGTATGCCGGCATGTACACTGAAATCCACAATACTGAAGGCAACGTGTGAAATTAAATGATCACATTTTTCGTTTCAACAGTTTTTGTTTTCATATTCAATAATAATTGTTAATGGAATATGAATTAGGAAAGGATTCAAAATGATATTATTTACATCCTGGTAGCTGAAAGTATTCTTGATAGTCCCTTTACATTTTTCCATCTTTGGAAAAAAAAAAAAAAACTTTTATTAGATTGAAGTGCATTTACTGGAGTACCTTAGCCTTCACTGGAGTACTTAAATCGGCCCCAACCCTCCCGAAGACACACTGAAACATCTGAATGGTAACAAAACTGGATGGAACTGTGGTTGAGTCCAAAGGGCCGTCACCGGCCACGGTACAACCTTTCCCTAAGGAAGAACGTCCCGTCATGGAAGGAAGAAGCTGACCCCCACCTTTTTGTCCAGGCAAGAATCTCACCATACAGGAAGCTTCTCATCCTCATTTATGAGGTGCCTTCCAGAGGGAGATTCACTGGAGTACAAATAAACACAAGGGATCTTTAGAACAATTAGTAAATCTGTTGCGTTTGGACCGATAAAATATCAAACCAGCGGGAATAGTTTCCCCAAAACTTATCTGAACGGAATTTGCTAAAAATTTACAAATTCGTATAAACTTCAAGTTTATCAAACTTCATCTGTATAGCTCAAAAAATTTTTAGTGATCTTTAATACAGACAGACGAACATTTTCCAAAAATGTATTTTTCGAATTCAGAGAGATCTAAATCGTGTCGATTCGTCAAAATCTGAAGTTCGGATTTTTTGAGCATTTCTGTATTTTCTCTATATTAAATATACCAGAAAGTAAAAATTATAAATTAAAATCAAGCATAAATTGATCAAGATGCCTCTCCTAATAACATGTTAAAACAAAAATTTCAATTCGTTCACATTAGTTTAAACGCTTATATTTAAAATCCTTATGAGTTACGCCAGTTTTTAGCAGTTGCAAGAAAGTATAAATAATCCAAAATCACTTACTTGTTCTTGTCCTGTTAGATTGCAATATTCTTGGCATTATTTCGGTATGCTATTGGTATTGTATTCCAAGCAAGTTTTATTAACATACTGAAATATTGTTCCAATTTTTTAAATTAAAAAGCCAGTATCTACATAAGTATAAGTAAAACTGAAAACTTCTTTTTTCTATATATAGTAGAAATCCATATTTACTAAATAATATAAACTACTAATAAAATAAATAATATAAACTCAAATACTTAATAGATTTTCTGCAAAAAAATAAGATTTAGCATTAGTGAAAATTGTGTGCCTATTAATTATATGCTTAATTATTTATTATTTGAAAGATTTATTTCTATTTGTCTAAACGGTACCCACATTTATTTATTTAAAAGTTTTTAATCAAAACACGAGAAAGAGAGATATTTAATGATTTTTTTTATTTATTCTGGTATGATTTCAGGTTCATAATTCTATAAAATTGTGAAACATTCTATCTTTTTTATTGTAAATATGTTTTCTTTGTCGGGGACATGAATCTTTCTTATAGAGGCATTCCTAATAAAGGCGACTAGTGTATAATAATTCAATAAAAATTCCTTTGTTTATCTACTGAAATAAAATTTCACTCAATGACTTCAAACTAAACACAATAGTAAGGCATATGATCTGCCAATTGGACAAAATAAAAATTTTAAGGCGCTAAAATATGAGTAAAAGCCAATCCAAACAATTAAAGGAATTGCATCAGTTTTAAAAACAATATATAAAAGCAAAATATTGCGTTCGTATATAAGAATGGGTTTATACAAGGAAATAAAAGAAGAAATCAGATAAACTTTATCATCGACAAAAGGGTACGAGACGTACACCTGATTAAAAAATAGAAAAGTTTAATATTTCGACAAAAAATATATGATGCGGATCGTTTTGAAATGAGTTTCAATAAGTTCATTAAAATTAAAGAAATCGTGTGCAAAATTAAAATTGGTGTCACTGAAAACTAATTTATCTCAAAATTTAAGATAA
This sequence comes from Argiope bruennichi, assembly GCF_947563725.1. NCBI lineage: Eukaryota > Metazoa > Arthropoda > Arachnida > Araneae > Araneidae > Argiope > Argiope bruennichi. The sequence goes on along the minus strand of NC_079151.1, from coordinate 128,940,591 downwards.
TGTAAAAATAATTGTGTGATATGCTGTAAAGTTATGATGAAAAGATTTTGAATCGATTTATTTTAGATTTCTTTTCTTTCATGAGGTCGTAGCACCTTTTTAGCGTAGTAATATTTTTAATATACTAAGGAATAAGTAGTCATATTTCGTTCATATTTAAACAACACTAGGGCTATTTTGGGACTACCTAGTAATTTTGAGCAATGTTCTGATGACGAAGACGACACTTGAGCTGGTGTGTGAAAGTGTATAAAGTTCAAGCAAATAAACACGCCAGCAAGCAAATAGTCAATTATCTAGATATGGATAGATTTGTTTTTGCCTTCCCTTTTATTTCCTCAAAAAATGTTTTAACATAATAATTTTTGAGAAAAATTGATAATATTGATACTATTTTAGAGTCAATTATTTGACGTCGGAAATGCATGATGAATTTGTTCCAAAATTTGTTACAGAGGTAAAATATCTAAAAATCAGCTGCATTTCATCATTATTTACATGGATATAATTGCACGAAAAAACGAATATTCATTGACATGAAAAATTCACTATTAGATTGCTAAAGTCAATTCAGCAATGGATTAGATTGGTTTTGTTATATTAATGTCCCAATTTAAACAATACTAGGGCTAATTTGGGACTACCTAGTAATTTTAAACAGCGGCCTGATGACGAGGACGCCACCTGAACTGGTACCCCCTACACAAAAATCTGCACCACACCAATGGGAGGATGTTTGGCCTCGACGGATTTAACGTGCAGTAAGCCCATTTACACGACGATTCTTCTGTGGAATCGAGTGTCGAATTCAGAACCATCCAGTACCGAAGACTAGGCATTACCACCACCACCACCACTGCTATCCCAATTCAACAACAGAAAGTTTTACTTGAGGAGAAAAGGAATCAAAACTATTCATTATGATCTGATGGTCTAATACGTCTGAAAAATTAAATGTATCAGGTTATTTTTATCTTGAATCTATTCCATTATATGATGAAGATATAACTGTTAATTTTTATCACACACTCTAATTTTACTTGACTTATAACATGTTTATAAATATATAATGTTTGCATTGATTCATTGTGACTTCATTTCCTAATTTTTTTTATATTCATCTATTCGCTGTGTTCATAAAATATTTATATATTTCTTTAAAATTTAGATTACGAGTTAATAGATTAGCATAACAAATTCTGATTCCATATCATAGGTGATATTTGACGGTAAATGTAAGAAAGAATAAACAATTAATATTTTTAATAATTATTAATATTTTTTAAAAATATTTTTAATTAAGTTATATATTTAAAGTAATATATTAAAAAATTAGATAATATTAAGTATTATATTTAAATTTATTTAAATATAATACTTTAATTTAAATAAATTAAAAATTATCAATTATAAAATAATAAAAAAAATTAATGCATTTCATTTTTTAGTATGCAAATAAAGGTGCGTTTATATATATATATATATATATATATATATATATATATATAAACTCTTTATATTGAATTTACTTCATTTAGCAATGGACAAGATCTTCTTATTCGCATAAGTAAAGGATTCTTACTATCTCTCCGAATTATCAGGGGTTGTTACTTTGCTCTTAATTATTAAGAGCAAACTGAAAATAACCAGAATAAAAGGAAAACATTTGCTCTTATAAGGTTTTCCCAACCACTTTTATTCTATATATATATATGAAAAAATAATCCATGAAATTTTGTAAAAACAACTATTACCTGAAATAATAAAAAAAAATCATTCTAGATGTTTTTCTATTTTTTTGATCATTTTTAATTATACTCCTATCTTTCAAAATGGTTTTAGCAAATAAAATGTTTTCGAGTGTTAATGTTTACCGAAGACACATGTTTAACATTTATAGCGAAATATCGAAAAGATAAGATTTATAGGCTATTTTACAACTTCGAAGCATAAGATGTTTGTTCAGGGGAATAATGGATTTTGAAATGGACAAAATGAACGATTCCCCTTTTAACATTTTTATCTCCAGAATATACATTTATATGCGAATAAATTAACATTAGAACAAGGTTGTTTTTTTTTAATAAAATAAATAGTTAAGTGTTTTGAAATATTTTATAGAACAATAACTGTACTATAGGAGACAAAAGAAATGTGGAAAGAAGTATTCAAAGTATATATGCTTATTTAGACCACAGGTTCACAAATTTTTTTTTTTCTCGTGGACCACTTTCAAAGTTTTACTATTTTCGGTAGACCCCCTGCTGCTACATTTCTACTGTATTTCCAAAACTCCTAAAAAATATCACCCTAAATTGGGGTGTTAAGAAGAAAAAAAAGTAGCACATTTTCTTGTGTCCTATTTATTAAAATAATACTTGTGGTTATACAAAATTACAAACATTTATTATTACAAACAATCAACAATTGACAAAAAGTCAACAATGAACTCTGAAATGTAAATCAACAATAAAAAATAGTCATATTTTTAATGAGACGGATGTACTTGATGAATTGACAACAAATTATCAATATTTGGCTTCAGTTTTGTAAGAAGTAATCTCAAATCTCCCCGTTCTGTGATGTTCAATCTGCTCCTTTTTTTTTTTTTTTTTTTTTTTGTTAACAGGTTGGTAACGGCACTAAAACTTCTTTCGCCAAGGGAAAGAAACGCTATCAAAAATTTTCTCGCAATTTCTCACAGCCTAGGATATTTTTCTTGGATTTCTGCCTGCAGCCAAAATGTTTGATAGCCTTTTTTAAATTTCACCTTCAGTTCCTCGTTGGTACTGATATCAAGTAGCTCACAGTAAGCAGATACTTACTTTTTCCGGCACTGCAAACACTGACATCGATTCACTCACAGTCACACTTTTATGTTTAAAATCCCGGAAACAAATTAGTAACGTTTTGTTCTTGGCATTCGTATTTATACTAATGTAGATTGCAAGCACATTTTGCATAATGTAGATTGCAAGTCGCATTTCATCCCTTTGCAGGTCTAAACAAGCATCCCGGACGAGCGGGCGCACGGGCGGCACTTTGCAAGTCTCGACATGTGGTGTACACTTGTACTATTATGTATTGTTCTATTCAATTCTGTGTTTGAACTGAGTCTCGAATATTTTTGAGTACCTACCTAGTGAATGATGCTACCTGCCTACGTTAATAGGTAAATCCAAGCCAAAATTTTTGTTCTTTATTATGAAAACCAGAAAATTTTTCGTGGACCCCCACTTACAACTTGTGAACCCCTGTTTTCTTTTCACGTCTACGTGGACCACCGTGTGATCTCCTATGGACCCCTGGGGGTCCACCTGGACCACTTTGGGAACCTATGATTTAGACTAAAAGGAATGAGTTGCGAGTGCGTGTGCTTAAGCAATCAAATATTACTCCGATTGCGGAGGCAGTAGTCAGCAGATTTTTATAGCTTTCTAAATATCACGGATCTTAAGACTGAAAGAAAATGGAAAACATGAAAGCAATAAAACATCCGGTAATACACTTCATTTCCCAAATAAAGACGGCTCTTTTAAAAACTTTTCTCACAAAATGTATTTTGAAGGGAGAAATAGAGATCAAGGTTGCTATGAACAACGAAAATAAATGTGGAAAAACAGTTCAATATCAGCATTCACTCACGTTTATTACCTATTGGTTAGCACAAAAAGTTCAATAGCAGCACTCTAAAAGGGCAAGCAATGAATGAATGCAATGTAGTCATCTGCTCAACATCGCTCTTATACAATGATAGTAGGAAAATAATGTTTATATTATTGTTTAAAGGTTACAGTGAATACATAAATTTAAAAATGAAAAATGTTTCTGTACGAGATGCATTCTAGATGTACTCCAGACATATCACTCAGAATTTTTACCCAATTTATTCCTTTAACTTATGATTCATATTATAGTTTACTGATGGATCAATGACATGTATCTTAATTTAGTTCCGTTAAAGCTACACTTTTTTACACTTTGCGGCGCAGTGCTCCACTATATGGAACACCTAACTTCGTTCGCTTCTAAAATCACTAAATTCAAATATAAATTTAAAAAATATATCTTTAAGGTTTACTTTAAACATTCATATTTAATAATAGATGACAGTTTAAACCAAGCTGATGTATAATTTTTATCTAAAGCACGCTATGTAAAAGCCTATTTTTTCAAGGAATTGTTAAAGTTGTTTTTTAGTAAAAAGCAATTGTTAGATAAAAAATGTCAATGTTATTTTGTTGGTTTTATCTTAAACTATTTATTATATATATATATTTTTTAATTTTTATATAGGAAACACATAGTATAATCATTGGATAAAATTAGGTGTTCCGTTAGCTAGAAATGAAGTTTTGTAGTTTACTTTTATATATCTATACTTATAATATAGCTCAATGTGTGTGTGTGTGTGTGTGTTGGCGCTCTACAGGCCAGACCATTCAAAATACAGCTACCAAATTTGGCACGTGTATACCTTGGAGGCCGGTAATGTGCACCTGGGGGTTATTTTTTCGAATTTTTAATTAGAATTTTATTTATTTAAAAATTAAACGAAATTTTGGCGTGTTTCTGCTATAGCTACCGAAAATATTACCGCACAAAAAAGATTTTTACATGAAGTTAAAAATCAAAAATTTATCTTTTAAATGATACCAATGGTTTAACCTTAAAATAAAATTTCTATTTTTAATGAATTTTTAAATAAATATTTTAACTATATTTTTCAACAATTTTTTTCGTACAAAATAAAAATAAAATTTAAGCTGCACGAGCACGTTTCGCATTCATGGGAAAAATTAGCGTTTTTCGAAGTGTTGCCATCACATTGATTAAAGCTCCAACTAAAAATAAATTAATTTTTTTTGGAAATGAAATCTGCAAAAATATAATTTTCGGCGCGTGTCTGTAGGAAAGGAAACAAATATGAAATATTATTTTTTCTAAAAAAGAAATTCAAGAAAAATTATTTTATGATCTTTTACACTCTCTATATTATTAATCCAATAAATCAGTTTTATTTTAAGGCAAGTTTTGTTTAATATGAACAGGATATCCATTCAAATCAGGGCCACACATCTAATTTGTAAACCTTTAGTAAGACAGAGATCTGCTAAAATGGTCTAAATGGAAAATGATTATATTTTAAGTTACAATAAATGCTCTAATAAATAACGATTTTTTGATTTTACATAAAGCTTTTGCTGTGTAAATCACGTTTAACAAAATGTTCTTAAAACACTAATATTTTAAATAAAAAGAGTTCATTTCCAATCAACTAAATCAATCACTTAAACTGACTGATTTATGAAAATTTGAATATCACTATTCAATAAAAAAAGGATAATTTTAGATTTGCCATCGATCGTTTCAAAGATAATACGCCAATCAGCGCGCAGGTTTCTCAAGATTAATTGGCCTAAGATTATGAAAGTGTTGAGTGTTTCTAAATTTTTAACATTCATAACTTCATAAATAAGTCTTAGTTCATCGTGGAAAATAGAAACATTCATTCATTTATTTAAAATTTGGCGTGTCCAGAATATTTCTCAGAATATGATACCTTACTGCATTAAATTCAGACTTCATAATTTTTGAAATATATTTATAGGCCGGAACAAAATATTATTATTGATTTCATTTCAATCCTTTTGAAAGCAAAACTAAAAACTGAATTTTATGCTGAATCTGAGAAGTTTTTGTTGAATTATTCTTTGAGATATTACATAAATTATGAAAAATATTTTGTAATTCACATAAAACTTAAATACCGAGAGTTTCTGTTTGCAATACTCATATTCAATAATAATAATTATAAATAAATAACAATAAAGATGATAAATAAAATAAAACGCTTGGTTTCATTAAAAAATATCTTTATATTAATTGCAATTTCATCATTTCCACTTTAAATTAAAGTTGAAGTTTTACCGGAAATGACAAGAAATTAGCAAAATATATATAGTAAATTGAACGAAACGATCTAAACAACAGTATAAGTTTGGTATGACTATCAAAATTTGAAGATTAAAAATGTTTTGTTTGAGAAGCTATTAAGAGACAAGTTACTAAGTTACTTAAAATATTTAATTGAAAATTGTAGCGAGTGGTAATACTGGTGAACCGGCTTGTCGCCAAAGGCGGCTAGTATATATATATATATATATATATTGTTACAAAATTTTTCTTCTACAACAAATACCGCCAGTAAATCGTAATGACGCAGCACATTTAATCTATAATAGTTCAGCAGCTTGCTTGCTGTCTGATCCTCTCAAATCTGTTTACTTGTCGGCGACTCCGACCACTCGCACACACCATTTCTGACGATCCACACAACTTCTTCCGATACACACGACACGACTTCCTCGTAGCTTCTGAGTGCCCGTCTTTTATAGTTCCGGGAGGCGGGGCTGGAATCTTCGGACCAATCAGGGCGTGCCTGGCTGTATCTTGGGTCTTAGTGGATGGATCGTGAAAGTTCTCGAACTTTCCAGTAGTATCCATTTAGTCGCCAAACTCGCCAAATTCATCGCCAACTCGCCAAACGGTCGCCAAGCTCCGAGGTTATTGAAGCGGCATCCACTCAACATGCACAGGACAAATCGTACAATTGTCTTTCTTACGATGACACTATTCGGGCCGGGTAGCAAAATTACAGATTTGTAACAATATATATATATATATATATATATATATATATATATATATATATATATATATATATATATATATATATATATATATATTTTATAAATTAATTATAATGAAAATGCCGCGGGAGATCAACTAATCTTTTCCAAAAATCAAAAATGTTTCGAAAATTGCCCTACAATAGCGAAGCTGAGCCTGCCTTTTTATGGTACACCTTCGATAATGCTAAATCTGGTACAAAAGTATAACGCAGTGTTTTTTTTAATTGAAATTTTTGAAATTTTTTTCATTTTCGCGCTTTATTGTAATGCTCACTTAATCGCACTTTTCAGAGCGCTAACGGCCCAGTGTTCCCGAAATCAAAACGATAAGTACAATCTTCACGAAATTTAACCTTTGTATCCCTATAGGCCTATATCTATTTTTTTTAGGTTTGAGTTTAAAATTTAACGAGTAGCGAAGCGCTAAGAGTCAAATTAACTAGGACTATTTTGAGACAGACCTCATAATTCTGAATAGCAGTCAGTTTCATAAGTTGACGAATACGACACTCGAGCTGGCATCCCCCTCTCCAAAATTCCACATGACACCTACTAGAATAGATTTGACCCCGACGAATTTAACGTCCACTAGACCTGCTTAAATGATGGTTCTTAGATAAAAGCTAGTCTCGAACTTGGAACCTTCGAGTTTCGAAGACGAGACCTTGTCAATACCGCAGCTTTAACTGCCTGTTATGATGTGTGGATCATCATCTCGGGACAAATAGGGATTTATTTTGACGATTCATATTTAAAAGTTTTCAATTTGAAATTTGGTCTCTGGAGAGGGGAGTAATTTTAAGCTATAAATTTTATATATCGATAGTTTTATACAAATTTATTTATTTATAACATTCTGAAATTTAAATTGTAACCAGTTTCATAATTTGATAAAAAAACAATTAATTGTTTTTGTTAAAGGATTTTAGGATCATTTTTTTTAATATTTTAAGCTTTTTTACGACAATCAGTACGGATATCTGTCCTTTAATACATCAGTTTTATGAGTGCACGTTATCTTTTAGGAGTCTTTATGAGTGTCTTATCTTTTTATGAATGTGCGTTATTTGAATCATGCTTAGGGTTTTAATATGATTTTATATTATCCTAATTTGTGGAATTTAATACAGTATTAATAGCTTCATGCCAGAAATTTGTGAAAAAGTTTTTTTATGCTTCTTGTATATCTCCCATATTTGATGCATGAAATACTGCTTGATCTGGTTGTATAATTGTATGCTTTAACCCTCTGATTACTTACTCCCCGGGCTGATTCGGCATTTTTTGTCAACTGCGTTTAGATCGCTTTCTGTTCCAATGAGGATTCAGAATTTCAAACGAGTTATCGTCAAGGTTGCCCTTGAAGATAAAATATATATTTTTCATACTTGAGAGTGATTAATTGTTTTGCCTACAGGATAATTTAAAAATATTGTGGAAGATAATTGCTTGTTGTATTTGTAAGTGATGTAAACATTCAAAATAAAATTCTGAAATAATCATGAAATGTCAGTTTTTAAAAAAATTTATTTATTAAACTTTTTAATAATTTCAATTCCAGAAATATTTCAACCAAGAAAGTACCATAAATAAATTTTGATTTTTGAAAAAGTGAGTTATTTAAATTGATTTCTTATAAAAGTTTTATTATTAATTTTAATATTAATGGATATATAATGCTTTTTACAAACGGGATAAACTTCTATTCTAAAAAATATGTAAAAATGTTATATATATATATATATATATATATATATAAGCAGCCAAGGGAGCGAAAAGAAGACATTTTTGAAATTTTATTTTATCCGGAAGGCATAAGTTAGTTGCACAAGCAGGAAGTGATAAGCGTGTGTGTATGTGCAATGTAACACAAGTACAAAAGAGACCGAAATTTTTCCCTTCAGTGATTTTAATAAGGATTTTTTTGAAGCGTGCCTATTTAGGAAAGGGAATCTTAGGTATCTTCGAAAGAATGTTATAATCAAAATGATTTGCATGCCTTCATTCGGTACTTATGAAAATGCTGCAGTCAGCAGTTGTATATAGTTAGTGTAGAATTAATTAAATAAGTAAAAATGAATTTTATCAGAAAATAAAAGAACATTTTAGAATGAAGTTAACATGGGCTAAATTAAGATAAAAATTAGGAATTTAACTAGGATTTAAATCAGATTTCAATTTTATATATTTCATTTATATAGAGTCGCAGAATATTAATAAGATACAGGTGGTTATCAAAATAATGGAAACACCTTAGATTTATAAAGAATCCCTTATTATTATGGTGTAGGACCGCCTTTGGCATGTAATACAGCTTGGATTCGCCTAGGAATTCCTTCATGCAAGTGTTGAATAGTGTTTGGAGAAATATTGTACCATTCTTCCTGGAGATATTGTGAAAGTTTTGAGAGAGATGCCGGTGGAGGATATCGATTCCGTATTGAACGCTCTAAAATAGATCATAACGGTTCAATTATAATGAGGTCGGTTGACTGTGCGTACCAAGGCAAATGTTTAGCTTCATCCTCGTGTTCATCAAACCATGATTGAACAAGTCTCACTGCATAGATAGGTGCATTATCATTCTGGAAATATTCCATCTCTTGCAGGAAACAAAATTTGCATCATAGGATGGACCTGGCCAGCTAAATTTCTCTATACTTCTCCCCAGTGATCCTTCCTTCCAGGGTTACGATTGATCCAGCAGAAAACCACGACATGGCTGCCCATATCATAATAGCTCCACCTCCATGCTTGACAGAAGGAGACAATCACGATCATACGGTTGTTCTGATGTCCTCCAAACGTGCACCTGTTCTGTTGTAGAGGAAAGTGTGAAACACGATCCATCAGACTATATTACTTTCTTCCATTTATCAATCGAACAGGTTTTGTGAGTGTGACACCACTGTAGACGACGTTTACCATTAACATCTGTGACAAGTGGCTTGGGAATTGCTGCTCTACCATAAATATTCTATTTATGAAGGTGTCTTCTAACTGTAATCACTGACACTGGAGAATCCAGATGGGTATTCAATTGTGCAGTCATCTTTGTTGCAATTATTCGCTTTTTAGACATTACAATCCGCTTCAATACCCGTCGGTCTCTTTCCGTCCACCATTTTGCTTTGCCGAGCTTGTCTTGTCACGTTGTGTGTATGCTGTCATAACGTTAGACACCGTATCTCTAGAAATGCCTAAAAGTTCGAATGTTTCGGTCACACTTGCTCCAGCTAGACGGACTCCCACAGTTTGGCCTCTTTGAAAATCTGAGAGGTCCGATATTTTACGCTTTTGAAAAAATTCCAAGAATTACAGAACTTTAACAAAGCTAACATATACAACCAGAAAATATACATTGCTACTTATAAAAAAACTGGTGGCTATTATTATATCCCAATGCTTACGAAGCGCATTCAAAAATGTCACTTTTATTCATAGGTGTTTCCATTATTTTGATAACCACCTGCACTTTACTTTTATTAAAATCAGAAAATTTTATTGAAATTTAGAAGAATTTCAATATCTTGTAGTTTTTCGAAACATTACAGATTGTCCTAAAAGTACTTTAAAAGCCATGGGAAGTTAATTCTTTAAACAGTTATTGATAATTTATAAGGAAAAAATTCATGAAACATTATAAACGAATTTAAAGAATTGTTTACTAAATGGAATTTTGAGTCAAATTCTTTTAACATGGAAATTTAGTGTCCATCGACTTTTAAATAGAAGTTTTCAATGTTGTATCAATTTTTAAGTAGAAATTACATCTGAAAATGATTTTCAGATTTAAAAAAATATTTTTCAATGTCAAAGATATGAATGAATTGTTTAAAAAAATAATTATTTATTTTTCAAGAAATTATCACTAATAGCGTCTTTTTGATGGATGACATTTTAGAGTAAAATTCTTGGTAGTAATATTATATTATACGGATTTCTATCAAATACACGAAAAACAGTTTTTCAGTTTTATTTATATAGATATTGACTTTTTATTTCTAGAAAATAATGCAGATATTCAAATCTGTTAATGGAACGTACGCCTAGTACCATACCTTTAGCTTGCGTTTGCTTCATTTCTTGATGTAGCAGTGCACACATCACTTTTAGCATCTGTTTTATGTTCTCGAAAGATACAAAACCAAATGCATGTTCTTTGGTGCAGTTCAAAATATTTACTAAAGAAATCTTTCCGGGGGTATATTTCGAAATGAAAAAGCAGATACACAAGCCAAAAAGGCTTTAAAATTAAAAACCCAAGAGATATCTTTCCATGAGTCCGAAATCCAACTCAGAAATGAGACTAAAAAAACTAATAATTAAGGATTGGCGGGAAAGAGGGAACAATTAAATCAAGGGACGAATAATCTATCAACATTTTAAAAACGTTTCGGTTAACCAAATTGAGGAGGATTTTTATCTTAACCAAGTATACACCAGCCATGGTGTATTTTTTGTGCATAAAAATCTTTCTTTGACTAAAGTTGCCAAAGTCGACTTGTCAGTGTGGCACCCAAGAAGGATCTGTAAATCCTGTGATCAAGGCCTGCGCTCTATGGCGAGAACACAGACTCAGATGGCCAAGAAACTGGATATCACTTGGAGTCGAAGAACTCATAAAAATTCCAGTCTTTAAATATTCTGTTAGAGACATTTGGTCAAATCTTTTGCATTTATCTCTCTTCTAATGTAAAAAGTGAACACTAATTTAATGTATTTTATGCATTTTTAATGTTTCACAACTTTATACATAATGCAAAATGTAATATTTTCTTTATAATGTTTGCTTGGTTGGTTAGGGGTTTTTGGCGCAAGAACCATACTTGATCATGCTCCGCCAAGCAAATTGTAAAATCATAGTCCAAACTATAAAATCACACTTGATAAAATATAAAAGAAAAAGTTATCAATATACAAATTTCAAAAATAAAAGTTCAAGTACGTACACGGTTAATAAATCTAAATGACACAGTGGTGCAAAAAACGCATTACAATGAAGCGATGTAAAAGTCAAGCGTGAACAAAAGTTAAAAATATTAAATACAGGTGTAAAAGCTAATGGATTTTTAAAATTTTAAAATGTTTGGGTTTAATTTTCACCTATCAGGTCTTGTAAAGTTAATGACGATGACTTAAAAAAGTATAAATGGGAGGAATTAAAGAATGGCCATTCAATTAAAATATGATTAATGGTAAAACCCACACGACATGTGGGGCACCTAGGTCGCCTGCCCAAAAATTAGATGTTTTTGCGTATAGCGAGTATGTTCTATACGGAGAAGTGTCAATTTGACATCAATATCACGTATAGGGTCTTTGTAATGTTTGAAAACGCATTAAAAGATACTCCTTGTTGATATTTAAATAATACTGAAATTAAAGCGCAGGGTTTGTTCCTACTAACTCTATGGAAAGTAGAGGGAAACATTTTAGTCTTGATAATCAGAATATGCATAATAATTATATATGTACTCGCCATTTATTAATGAAAAGGATTTAAACAAAAATCTAATAAGAAAAAGGAAATAAAAAGTTTACTAAATGCTTATATGCTGAAAATTCCAACATTTCGAGAGATACGAGAAAATGCAAAAACTCTGTAGATACTTCAAAACTCAACGGGATTTTTTTTTCTGATGATGAAAGTCATTTGAAAAATTGAGATTTTCTTCAGAGGCACCGGTTTACATTGCTGAACTCAATAAGTTACATCGACTTATGTGAAAATTCCATTTATCATCCCTCCTAATGGCTGTCATTTTAACGAAAAGATTAATTTCTCTAAAACATTATTTTCAATATCTTAAAAATGATTGCCAATATGACTTGAAAGAAATTATTTACAAATTATAATTGTCAGCAAAACAAATTGAAATAAATGATCGCTGCTGGATAATCTAAGAGCCAATAAAAGGATTTCCAACCCTATTCGTGAAACAACCTTCCATGTTCTGATCTATTTTGATGATGCATAGGTGTATGCCAAAAGTGGCATTATGCCGGTAAATGGTTCATAATTAAAATAAAGAATTTATATAACTGTCAAAAGACTGGCCATTCAACAAAATCCTTCTAATGCGCATTATACTGGATTCAAAAGAATATCTAAAGACAGCCAAATAAAATTTAAAAAAAAGCCGGAACAAGAAATAAAAGAGCAGGCATAAAAAGAAATAATGGAGAAGGTCTAAATGGCTCAAGCAGAAGAGCCTACATAATATTACACAGTAACAATGTCATTGAAACATAATTAGAAAATAATAAAATTTACCAAATATAGGCAGTTTAAATACTGATAACAGAAAAAAAATAAAAGAATTTTAAAGAAAAGAGATAAATATAAATAAATAAATAAATGAAATAAATAAACAAGTAATATATAAAACAAATTTTTTTAAGTCAATTCCTACTTAGGTCAACAATTTTTTTTATTTTAGTTACTTTTTATTAAATAATTACAAAATTGGTGACAAACTTGGCGACCATTTGGCGATGGATTTGGAAACTTTGGCCACCAAATAAAAATTACTGGACAAATTTAATTAATTAATTAATATTTAAAAAACTGTATTAACATCAAGTGCCATCCACTACAAGTTTAAAAAATTGTATTTGAACTTGAATGGATGAATAAAAAGTATTTTATAGACGATTGAAATTTTGAACAAGATATATAAATATATGTAGGGAGAGTGTGAACTAATCGTAGGAATTGAATAAATAAAAATAAATAAACAGGAAAAAAATTAATATATACATTTTCTCAGTCTAAGATAGCCTTCAATGTGGTCTAAGGTAATTTTCATTCTGGTACATGATCCTGATATATTAGGAAGCTTTTTTTTATGAAAAGAGTGCTTTATTTTGAATTAATATGGACCAGGCTATTGGGAAGTTAGTCTTAGCTGCCATATTACAGATTGTAGACGCTTCACATTGAGCATACTACTTGTTTGTATAAAAGCTCCTTGTTTTGGAACGTTTCTACTTGGAAAAATCTGCTAATCAAGGATATTCACAAATAAGAGTTTGACCAAGCATCTTTTATGCTTTATGTATGCACCCCCCCCCCTCCCTAAAAAAATCAGAAATTATACACTTTTTATTCACCAATTAAAAGTACAGTAAATAATTACATAGTAGTTAATTTGCAACCTTAAAGTATGTACTGAATAATGTTTTACAACTTCCTGAACCTTAGATCGAAAATTACTTTTTCGACATTATGGAGAGAAGAAAATGCTACGTCATTTACAACCTGTTAAAATTGGGTATTTTGCCACTGTTTACAAATCAATCAAACATCAGAGTTTCATTATCGATTTCTAAATTAGAATTTCAATACATTGTTTCTGATAAATCAACAGTTTTACTAAATTCACTTGCACAGATTTAGTCGGTTATAACATGTAGAGTAATTGTCAATATATGACAGGAGTGACGTCTTTCCATTTGACCCTTCATTTGACTTATGAAGTATCTAATGAAAAGATGACTTCAGCATTTTTATCACTTCCCACTAGTGGACTTGGAAAACAAGCTTTCTGAAAGCATTTTCCAGTAGTATTTTTAGAAATTTGTTCCCAAGATAATCTCACAAAGTGTACAGCATCCAATACAGTATTTTATGTCCTTCTGTATTTTCGTCCAACAAGGCTATAATTATTTTCATAAGTAAATATCTGGAATTAACTTTTACCGAACGAATGATTCCAAAGTTTAGTAACAGAGGAATTTTGATACATAAACATTGATACATCAAAGAAAAACTCGATTTTGATACTTTTAATGGAAAATTGGAGGATATGCGGGACGTTGATCAATAAACAAAATAATTTTTCCTTCTTTGGTATCTGCACATATTTATTTAAAGACTTAAAAATCTGTCAATAAAGAAGAAATCATCCAGGAGTTTTTGTTTTCTTTAGTTTGGCGGTAATGTCTTTATGGTTTTAAAACATAGCGCTTTATTGCATTTCCTATTACAGACGATTTCAGTATAATTCGCAAATAAGACCATGATCACCATTTTGCTTTTTTTTATTATTATTATTATTATTATTATTTACATTTTTCATTTCGACAGCAAAGCGTTTGATCGGATTGACCCTTCAGTCAAACTGAGAAACATTCGTAAAAATCTTTTAATACATTTAAATTTTCTTTGCATATTTTGCTTTGGATTATGTGTTATCTTTTCTTGGAAACAACCATTGAAGGCAGAAAAATACTCCACATTATATTTTTCAGAAAGTTGAAACTTTTTCTTGAAACAATTATTTAAAATCCAATTTTCATAAACTAATATCCGATTATTTAATATAAAAAAAATAAAATATCAAAAATTATCTGAAATTCTTCTTTTATCAAAACCAAATCTTTTTGTCTTCAAAACCAAATCTATTTGTTTTTTTCCCCTTGACATTTCTATTTTTCGGTATTTGAAATTGAATTAGTACTATATCTGTTTCGCCGCCTGTTATTACTTCAATTCTTTCTTAAAATAGATCTTCGTGTCTCTCTCATAAGTCATTTTAAATCCTCTTATTTTTCTTCCAACTGTACTATCATTCATTAAATATGCATATGCATTTATTGGCTGGATATATCTACGTTTTTATTTATTTATTTTCTTTTTTGTCCAATCATCAAAAACAACATGCTGTTGCTTTATTAATTCCATTGCCGATATTGTTATGGATACTTCCGGGGCTTCTTTCGCGATTTGTTGGTCTATGAAATAAAACAGTCCTTCAGTAACGAACGATCACTTTTATTAAACACGAAGACACTAATACAAAGACTACAAATGTACAACCAAGACGAACGCAGGCAACACACAGCAGCACGCTACAACAAACAATATCCCATAAGTAGTAATCGGCAGTAAAACAACCGCAACACATAAAGCGGCCTGACAAAATTCAGCAGAAGGAAGGAATCTACGTACCTTCACATGGTCTCTCCAAACGTCTGCAATTCACCAATGTCTCCTCGTTTTGGCTGTATTCAACTGCCCATTCACTGCTAGGTGACTGTCTGCTTCACACACGACTGGATGCTGCTTCCACAATAAACACCAGGACTCGGCACATAACTCAATTCAACAATAGCTTGATTTTCACACAACGCTTGCTCTTCGCCGTACTGATCCAACTATTCGCCGTTGAGTCTTTCTACGATTACAACTCATTCCACGACTCTGTACATCACTGACTGCAGCTTGAGACTACCGGCCTTTTGTAGTTCCCGAGAGAGGGTCAGAGAAAGTTCTGCACTAATCAGGCGTATCTCGATTCTTATTGACTCAATTGCTAAAATTCTGGAAGTTTCCAATAATATCTATTTTGTCGCCAAAGTCGACAAATTCTTCGTCAAGTCACCAAGTAGTTTCCAAGCTCTGAGATCACTGACGCAGCACCCGATCGGCAACCAACAGAGCTGATCGTAAAACAGTCTTTCCAGTAATCGAACTCACCGTGCTAGAAAGCAATATTATAGGTTTGTAACAATATAAATAATACTGTTGGTACCTGAAAAAACTACTTTATCACCTATTCTATCCATTATTTATACAATCTTATTCGAACCGAACTAGTTGTAAATGCGGCTATTTAGATATTTATATTAAAACTGTCTGTTGCATATTCATCTGACACTACATAATTCATTTCTATACAATTACCATTCACGAATATCATATTCCAATCTTTAATATTATCATTTAATATATTCTATAAGTCTTCTAATTCTCTTACATATTCCAATCTTTAATATTATCATTTAATATATTCTATAAGTCTTCTAATTCTCTTACATATTCCAATCTTTAATATTATCATTTAATATATTCTATAAGTCTTCTAATTCTCTTACATATTCCAATCTTTAATATTATCATTTAATATATTCTATAAGTCTTCTAATTCTCTTACATATTCCAATCTTTAATATTATCATTTAATATATTCTATAAGTCTTCTAATTCTCTTACATATTCCAATCTTTAATATTATCATTTAATATATTCTATAAGTCTTCTAATTCTCTTACATATTCCAATCTTTAATATTATCATTTAATATATTCTATAAGTCTTCTAATTCTCTTACATATTCCAATCTTTAATATTATCATTTAATATATTCTATAAGTCTTCTAATTCTCTTACATATTCCAATCTTTAATATTATCATTTAATATATTCTATAAGTCTTCTAATTCTCTTACATATTCCAATCTTTAATATTATCATTTAATATATTCTATAAGTCTTCTAATTCTCTTACATATTCCAATCTTTAATATTATCATTTAATATATTCTATAAGTCTTCTAATTCTCTTACATATTCCAATCTTTAATATTATCATTTAATATATTCTATAAGTCTTCTAATTCTCTTACATATTCCAATCTTTAATATTATCATTTAATATATTCTATAAGTCTTCTAATTCTCTTACATATTCCAATCTTTAATATTATCATTTAATATATTCTATAAGTCTTCTCATTCTCTTACATATTCCGATTGTTGCATATTTTTTTTTTTTTTTATTTATCCAAACTTTCTCCATGGGGAATTCAAATAGATTTCAGCTATAATGCTGGATTTTCCCTAATTTTATATTTCATTTCTTCTTTACACATTATCTGTATTCTTCTTCATTTTTCAAATTTTCGGACCATTTATCATTTGTTTATTGTATTATTTACAAAAGCATTTTAAAATAATCTCTGAATAATGTACCAAATTCCTTATTAAAATTTCAAATTTCATACATAAATTTAAAATTCGGTATCATTTTTGATATTATATTGTTTTGATATATTAATACGTTACAGAATAAACAATATATAGAATTAATTAAATATTTAAGAGAAAATTATGGCTCCTAGAATTCCAAAAGAAACGGAATTATGTATGAAATGAAAGAAGGAACTGAAAGTTTTAAAAAGAATGTTTAATAAAAAAAATTTAATGCAAAAAAATAAATCTTCAATATTTTTTTTTAATCTTTTTCTGCAAGATAAAAACAGCACTTAGATAAAATGAAGAAATTACTTTAGAAATCGATAAATCGAAAGTTCTGAATTATGAAATGTTTTTAAGATAGTCATAATTTAATCGAGTTCTTAAAGAAAAAAGTCTTAAAATCAGTAACACTCAATTAAAGGTGGTTAAAGGTGGATTTTTACCATTTCTTATTCCAATTTTAATAAGTTCAGGACTTGGTAAAGCTAAATGGGGAGCTAAAAATAAATTAAATAAAATTCGAGGTTCAGGTCATTGTAAATGTTCAGCTAAAATAATCCGCGAACAGGGCATGTATCAAAAACAGTAAATTTCCAACGAAATGATTGAGAAAAATTCGAAAAATAAACGAAAATTACTAGGTGTTTTTTCATAAAATTAAATTACCTGAACAAATGAATAAGTTTGATAGTATCATTATTAATTTAGATATTTCAATATGTTCAAGTACACATTCGGTTCTATATTTACTTATGATTTTGTTGAATATTTTAATTCGTCTGGTTAATATGAATATGCGAACGTTAAAATTACCAAGAGTGATGATTTTTTGAAATAAAATTATTTTTTTCCCTAAAATTATTGCAAATTATTTAAAATCATTTAACAGAACAGAACAGACAAAATCAAATTAAACACAACTCTAATTTCTTACAACAACTGATATCAGTTAAGCGCTGCTAAATTTGTCTGAAATATTTAAGAGAAGAAAATAAAGGAAACTCGCCTGTAGATGTTTCATATTCATTTATATTAGGAACCAAGTACTTATAAGGAAAATTGTGTGACTAATAAATGGATGTAAAAAAACCTTAAATTTAAAATTGGATGGATTTTACTTTCGAATCTTCATCTCATTTCATGTTTAAAAATTAACATTCCAATCTTCTTCGATGGAAGTGTCTTGATATAATAGTGAAAATATTAAAAATAATAAGTTATTATTAATTGAAGGAAACAATAAAATATTATTACGATACATGATGATAATTATATAGTTAAAGGTTTAAATAAATGTGTGATTAAATTATTTGAAAAAGATCCACCCATTTTATTTAGTGTTATTGATGAAAGACAAATAATTTCAATTATTTTGAAAAAAAGTTCGAAGTAAATTTAAGAATTCGTGATCTCTATCACGTATTGTGTTCTGAAGTTAAATTATTTGATCAAGAAGAGCAAGAAGGGTAATATGTTGCAAATATCTCACATAAGAAACATTAATAAATATTTATACTAATTGTGATTTCACATTAAATATGAAATGGAACATTAATTAATTATTTAAATTCATATGCTATTTATTCATTTGCCAATACAAATTATCTTGGAAGTCATTACAAAAATTTTATAATTTGATATATTTTCCAGTGAATATAAATCATATTCGTATAATTAGAATGAAAATTATGTATCAAAATAATGAATTTATAGATTTAAATGGAATAAGAGTATATAATTTCATTGATATGGACGGAGAAGGTAAATATTATCCTAAAAAGGTTTACAAATTCTTAAATTTTAAATTATCATAAAAATTTACATCTTTTCATATTTTAATACTTTCCTGAATACAGGGTGGTTATAATTAAACTTCCCCTATAAACAACATCCTATAATGCAGACGGGTGAATGGATTGCAGCGAATTTTGGTATATAAACTATAAACAAGATGCGCTCACGTAATTTCGAAAAAAAAATTAGGTCCAAAAGGTCCATTAGAAGACGCCTCTTCTGTAAAAAAACATTAAATTTCACACAATAAACGACCAAAACGGAATGCATAAACAATATTAACAATCCAGAATAATAATTATTGGTAATAAAATGAAAAACCGGAAAAAACTGTCAGTTCTAGGAAAAAAATGTTGAGATATGTATGCTTGCGAAGAAGAGGAAGCTTTTTGAAAACAGGTTAGGGTAAGAAACATGTCATGTTTTATGTCGATGTTTCCGGCTGTAATGATGACAGTATCTTGTTGCGACGTTGAATGACTTAAAGAAGTGCATGGCGCTTCATGTGCAAAGCATCACAACTGGTCAGTTACGATCTGCTGTTAAACACACCGTCCATCGACGTGAAATTTTGCAGGTGAATGAGGGTGGTCACATGGAAGCACTTTTCCTTACATCGTCCTGGACACGATTAACAACTGCTTTTCTTGTGCTATTTCGTCCTAATCTGTTCTTGTTTCTGCAAACTCTACTGTTTTTTCTTTTTCCCTCAAGCTGTGTACAGTTATTTTTTCCTTACCTTTGCTTAATGTGGTTCAATGACAAAGTGATCAGTAACTAGTCGAAAACTGTTAATATTTTTTCTGTATTTCGTTTTGATCGGTTATTGTGTTAAACTTAATGTTTTTCTGTAAGGGGCACCCTCTAGTGGACAGTTTTGGATTTTTTTTTTCCAAATTCCGTGAGCGCAAATTTATTAAAATTCTTACTCCTCTATCCTATTGCTTATATTCTTTGCATCTGGTTTACTTTTAAGAGTTCCTGTCAGCATCATCTATTATATTATGCAAAAGCCCTAACAATTCATCTAAATATTTGCTTACTGGCTTCTATGCTTCTGATCTAGAACTGCATTTCGTCTCACTTTCTAATTTAATACTAACTGGTACACAGCTAATAAGTTTTTCCCAGCGAAATGTCAGAAGAGAAAAAAACTCGTTAAGAAACTGCATGGTAAAATGTAATCATTATTGGATCTTGTTTGGCAGAACGAACACCAACTAAATTAAGAGAATGATTATCATAATTAATAAAATTCCAGATTTTTCTTTCAGCCAGTCAATTCTTTCTTGACATCATTTTTTTACCCTCCCATCATTTCTTCCAAATCCAGTGTGTCATTTTTTAGTCGTTTCCAAATACGTTTAACCAAGCGTACTTCATCTTTTACGCTTATTTAAATGAAACCTAAAACTCTTTCTCGAACAAATACATTTATTCTTCAAATTTATATCTACAAAACTTGCCATATCTGCCAACAGCTCATAATGTACATAATCTGATGTGGAATCAAACAGAATCCCATAATATTTAGACTTGTGAATGATTTTTAATAAATTATTACTTACCGCTAAAACCTTTAGATATATAAATTCATTCTGCATTCTCTGAGAAAGATAAGATGTGTATCAGGATTGATTCTCCATGTTGAACATGGGTTCATTTATGACTATATCAAAACTTGATAGAAGGTTTATTAAATTAAGACAATTCCCTTCAATAGCTTCATTTAATTCCAACTTGACGGTTTCTCTACGTAATTTTAAAGAAGATAAATTTTTCGGTAGAAAATATATAGTACATAATACCAAATTTACATTCTCTTTCGATTTTGTGCTCTAGTCCGACATCAGACATTTTTTCTTTTTGATTTAAAATTCTCATCATTACTTTTCATTGCATGAAACTATCACGATGTTCTGTTTTTCTTGTTGTTGTTGAAATTTCAAGAAGAAAAATTTGTTCGGGAGCTTTCCAGTTATTAACTTTGTTGTTAACTGGTTTCCAGTGTTTGATCAGTTGTCTACCTTAAAAAAAGAAGCAACAGAAGCAAAATGCAGAATTTTACGAGGAAAATATACTAACCAAGAGTGAACAACATCTTCTCCCTAACTATTTGCTAATTCTTTTTAAAACCAATCATTGTTCATTCACAGATTATTAACTAGCAAGAAAAGGCCATTTACTTGCATATTATTAAATAAATTGGAATCTAATTTTATAATTTAAATTCTGAATGAGTCAGAAATGATCGACTTTCCATAATCTCATTTCATTTCATATATCCATTATCACGCTTCTTAATAGATTTTGGGAAAAAAGGGATGAGTTCTGTTCGTTTTGTAAAATTCGCCTACTCAAATGTCCACAAATGTTTTCTTTACTTTCTTGTAGACGTAGTATAGAGAAAATATAGTAATCATCCAATTCGTGATTTTGACGAATGTCCACGTTTTAGCTTTCTGAGTTCGAAAAACACATTTTTAGATAATGTCCATCTATCTGTCTGTGATAATTATAGCTGAAAAACTCTTGGAGCTAGACAGTTTAAATTTGTTATAAGGCCTTTAAACTAAATTTGCAGATATCTCTCAAATTGTGACTAAAATATGTTCAGAGGAAGTCCGTCTGTCCACCTGTTCAAATATAAGTTAACATGATAACAGAAAAATGGAAAAAGCTAAAAAAGTAAAAACTGGTATACAAATTTAACATCCATAGTGTAGATTACCTGTCGTCAAATTTTGAGCCAAATCCCATGAGAATTTAACTGTCTGTCGGTCTGTATTTTCTGAAACACGTAAATATGATAACTCAAAAAGGGAATGACATAAATATATCAAATTTGGTATGGGATTTTGTAACTGCATGTGTAGTTTTATATCAAACTTTTGTGCCAATCGATAAAGAAAAACGTTCTAAAGCACCAATTCGATTCAACTGACGATCATTTGACGAATCTGTACGTTTTAGACCTCCCTAAGTTCGAAAAAGTTGTTTTTTTTTAAATGTTCGTCTGCCTGTCTATGGCAACACAAAATGCATTGAGTTAGACTGATGAAATTAGTATACGGTCTTTACATCAAATTTGCAGATTTCTGACAAATTTTGAATGAAATCAGTTTAGAGGAAGTTTGTTCGGATGTTCCAGTACATGTTAACACGATAACTACAAAACGAAGAGAGCCAAATAGATAAAATTCTGTACACAGGTTAACATCTGTAGTGCAGACACCAATCAAATTTTGAGCCAAATCCGACACTATGTTAATTGTCTGTCTGTCTGTGCTTTCAGAAACATGTAAATGCTATCATTCAAAAAGGCAATGATTAAACATATCAAATTTGGTATGGGAATTTGTGACTGTAAGTGCAGTTTTGTATCAAATCTTTGGTTCAATCGGTTGAGAAAAAAGTGTCTAAAGCACAAATTCGGTTTTTCGAATACTATTAACGACATGCCAGGGATTAATCGCCAAAAAACTCGCCAAGAATGATACGATAGATTCAGTGAAACTGCTAAGTTCACGCCAAAAGTTACTATTTGATAATTACGCCAATTTGATTTGTACGCCAACGCTATGCGAGGAATATCAGGTTTATTAGAGAGTATGCGAGGAAGTTTTGGGAAGACCACTCCGGTTAGTTTTATTATGTCCCTCCTCTTTAAACAGGTCTCGACATGTTTTTATTTTTTTTAATTTTGAGATCATCATCATCATAATGCTGCTTTTCCATCTCAAATGTGATATCTTCTTTCATTCGTGTTTCATTCTTACTCATACAAAATTTAAGAACTGCATAAAATCTGGTGAATTCTTGATTTTGCAAAGAAAGTTTTCATGAATTTGCTGGCTTAGTCAGATTCTTCTGTCTCTGTTTTACATACTTTATGCTCTTCAGTTCCAGTTACTTTCCTTGTTTCTCATTCTTATACTGGGAACACCTTAACAATAAGGATGAGAAGCTTCCGGTAGGGTGGTTGGTTCTCGCTGCCCTGTTGGGTACAGGAGCAAGTGGGGATTGGTTTCCTCCCTTCGATAATGGGATATACTTTCCTACGGAAGAATTGTGCCCTGGCCGGCGATGGCCGTTAGGACTCAACCACAGTTCCCGCCAGTGTTGCTATCGCGGTGGTAAATCATTCAATTTTATCCGTGTGATTTCCTACGGGTCGGATTGATTGATTGGATTTTAATGGCGCAAATGCTAGACATGGCTATGCTGCGTCAAACATATGGTGAATATATAAACATATTAAATAACAGTGAAAAAAGTTTTAAGATACACAAAATTCATTTAAAAAAAAAAAACGTCCTACGGGTCGGAGTAGTCAGTTAAAGGTTAATGGTTCCTATCATTCACTGAATATTTTATAAATTTTAAACAAACGAATACAAGAAAAATCGAACCACCAAAAAAAATTTTTACAACAATAAGAAAACACTTCTGAAATTCTCTTTCAATTCGATTCATTCAAATTTTTATTTAAAATTTAATATAAATGAAATTTGTACACTTTGTTAAAATTAATTTCAGATCGCTTTCCATTAAGCCAATTGCAACACGAAACTTGGTTCATGGACTGTCTGTTCTAAAGCATCTGCTGCTACACACTGACGGCACGTTTCCAGGGAGATCGTGGCGGATTCTTTTCCACTTTAGGAGGGAATTTCCACTTTTTAGTCAGTTGAGCTTTCCGAATCACTGAAGCACCACAGGGTTCGTAGAACATGGCATGGTTAACACTATATAAAATGTACCGGAGACTTTTGCTAAGACTGCCCCCTCCCCCTTCTATTTCATTTGAAATAAGATTGCAGTTACTTCTGACCTTTTATACCGAGTGCAAAAATTTTAAATGTAATTAGACCTATGGAAAGCATTTTTGAATTCATATAATTCTCATATTACAAATGTTTTCAGATTGATCATTGCATATCGATAAAATTTAAATATAAAATCAGTCACAAAATATTTAAAATTTTAATTATAATTATATTTTAAATATTTCACATGAAAATATTTTTTTAAAAAAATGTTTGTAAAAGAATTTTATGAAATCAATTAAAAAATTTTTGACAAAAGTATATTAAATTTACAAAGAAATTTTTATCCAGTCTAATTACAACAGTTTAAATTCAAATGATTCCTTGAATAAAAACTATATTAGTACCTGAAAGATCTTTAAATCAAGAATGATTGCTATTCACACCATACTTGAAAAAAATTACAAAATGTGTGCAAATATGTTAATCCATCGAAAAAGAAACATATATACACAAATAACAATGAAAAATTTATGTACATTATTTATTTTGCCCTTAGACACTAAACAGAAAATCAGAATAATAAAATAAATCTTTCGTTAAGATATATCAAATTATTCAAATGTATTGGTAATTAAATTTGCACTGAAATGACAAAAGTCATGGGATAGGAATAGACAAATATACAAATAGCCCTAGATTCAAGTACAAAATGTATAAATGAGTAGTTCAGTGGCAGGGCTTTGATTTGTGCTCAACTGCTTCATGCAAAAAGGTTTCTGACGTGATTATGTCTGTAAGACGAAAATTAATATATTCTATAATGCGTAATGGTAACATGGGCCATTCCATTCGGAAATCGTTTCGGAATTCAACATTACGAGTTCCTCAGTGTCAAGGTGAATATCTAATTTCTAAGAATATCTAATATCTAATTTCAAACATAACATCTCACCATGGACAAGGATATGGCAGACCAACAGCATTTAATGACAAAGCGGCGTGTGCATAGAATCAAAAATTTCAAATATATAAAACGCAAAATAACCACATAATGTGGGACGTACGGGACGTGTCTGATAGGTCTGTGCGGCGAAATTTGGTTTTAATGGGAGGTGGCAGCAGAAGACCGACTGGAGTGACTTTGCTAACAGCATGACATCGTCTACAGCGCATCTTCTGTCCTCAGGGTCATAAAAGTTGGATCCTAGACTACTGGAAAACCGTGGCTTCATCAGATGAGTCTTGATTTCATTTGGTAGGAACTGATGGTAGGTTTCGAATAAGAATCAGACCCCACGAAGCCATGGACTAAGTTATCAACAAAGCATTCTTTAGAAGTTGGTGATGGTTCCATAATAGTGTGGGCTGTTTTTACATCGAATGGACGGTGTCGCCTGATCCAATTAAATCGATCATTGACTGGAATTGGTTATATTCAGCTACATGGAGACCATTTACATCCATTCATGGAAACATTAGTATCGAAACAACGATGCTATTTTTATGGATGGCATTGCGCTCTGTCGCCGAGAAACAGTTGTTGGCAATTGATTTGAAGAACATTCTGAACATTTCCAGTGAATGATTTGGCCACCTAGGTAGTACAAAATGAATCCGAATGAGCATTTATGGGGCGTAATAGAAAAGTCAGTTCGTGCACAAAATCCTGCAACGGCAACATTTCTAAATTATGGATTTCTATAGAGGCAACATGTCTCAATATTTTTACTGGGGACTTCCAACGACTTGTTGAATCCATGTCATGTCGAGTTGCTACATTGAGCAAAAGGAGTTCTGACACTTTCTTGGGAGATATCCCAAGTCTTTTGTCACCTCATAATATAAAAGAAATAATTTAGAGAATAAAAATTCTCCCATAGTTGCATAACAACATAACATTAAAACTCGTTTAGATTTTTTATAAATTTCCGGCATAGAGTTATGAATTCTGTTTATAAACGAAAATCTGCTCTCTTCTTTAAGACTTGATAAGTTTATAATCACTTAAACTTCAATGAATAGAAAACTTGCTTTCTTACATATTTTTCAGAATAATTTCTATAACTGTTACTAAGATTGATATGCTCATATTAAGATTTCATTAGCTGTTTATACTAAAAAAAACTGTTATTAAGATTTCTCAAATAGATTTCAGTAAAATCCCATTTTCGAATACCGAATACCAATCTGAGCATACCATTGATGTTCCTAGCCACAGTTAAAAAAAGAAATTTCAGAAACGTATGAACATGAAAATTTGCTTACTAATTAAAAAAATACGAATATAACTAAAATTAAAAGAAACTTTTTTTATAAATATTTCTCGAAATTATACGTAGGCAAATCAAAAATTATCTACATTTTTCATTCTACAGTTTATTAACATGAAGCTAGGGTTATACTAGGCACATCATTTTTCTACGTAATCTCCCTCCTTTTCAATGCACTTGGACCAACGGTCAACGAGCTTACGTATTCCTTCCAAATGAAATCTTTTCGGTTGGTCGTGAGGCCACTTTCATACCGCATTTTGCACGTTTAAATCTGAGGCAAATCGGCGGCAGAACCATGACTGATGTTCAAAGCAGATGCTATCTCATCGATAGTGATTCGCCTATTTGCCAGAACTATCTCTCAAGCTTGCTGAATGTTGTCATCTGTAGGGGCGGTTGATGGCCGTCCTGCTCCCTCTTCACGCGTTACACTTGCTCGACCACTTTTAAACTTCTCGAGCCACAAAAACACAGTTTTACGTGACAGTGCACTTCCCCCATATTGCGATGATAGTCTGAGATGAATGTCTGAACCTTTGACACCCTCCGACCAGAGGAATCGGATCACTGCTCATTGTTCCTCTTTGGTGTAAATTTCTAATGGAGCAGCCATGATATATCTTCAGCAGAAGGAAGGAAAATGGCGGAATTATGATCAAACCTTCATAGCATTACCACAACAATATAACAATAAAATAAGCGCGGATAGAAGTCAGTGTGCACAGTTTAAGCAGAGTTATGTCAAAAGTGTAAATCTTTGACTTGCCCTCGTATGTATATTGCCGCATTGAAGAAAGGCAGTCGAATCGCCATGCCCGAATGGTCATGGCCCAGGTCTCATAATCAAGAGACCTTGAGTTCGAACCCGCTAGAGACAATGGGTTTCATAATATGTGTAAATATTTAATTACTTGATTTTACGTTTTCCTTTATTTCATGTTCCAGAAGATATTGAACATTTCTTTAGTTTACCAGACAAGTGTTCTTATCTTTTCTTACTGTCTCCAGAAAAGTATTCTGGAACTTTCTCTGCTAGTATAAAAGCAGAAGATTTGTCAGTTACTGTATTTCTCAGTTCAGAGTTCAGTTAATAAATTGGTTTAGCTCTACCCCTTGTGTGTGCCATTCAGTTCTATACTATAGCATCTACGTGACAATAGAATTAAATACAAATATATTGAATGTCTTTAAAATTATTTTTTACATTATATACATATTTTAAATTCATGTATATTTTTTAATTCCAAATTTATTTAACTGGCACCTTTAATTTTCAAATATTTTCGCAATAAAAATATACTTGTTACACTTAATATTATTAGTAACTGAAATTAAAAGAAAATTATGGAAATGTTTTTTGTATATATTAAAATAAATCTACCGTTAATTTCACGTTTAATGTTTAGAAATCAAACTCATAAATTTTCTTTTAAAATAAAGGAATATTTCAAATATATTTAAATATCACAAATATAAAACTCGTTTTGAGAAAAGTTAACAAAAATACTTACATCTTTGAAAAATTTAAACATTTATTTTATTTAAAAATATAAGTTTTAATAATACGCACATAAATGTATGTGTTACTGTTAAAAACTAAACTGCCAATTTTTTGTTTATTTCAAAGTCTTACCATCCCATTAAAGAAAAATGAAATAAAGGTGTGTGTTTCAAAGTTGTAAAATTGTCTCGCTTTCAGATCTTCCACAATTGTTTTTCTTTCATTTCCGCCAATGTAAACATTAATAAAAAAATATTTACCAGAACCACTGAAAGTTAGAATTGGATTATAATTAAAACTAAACATAGCCCTCTGAAAACTTCAATAATTCTGTTTGTTTTTTTGTCTCAAAAATATTATTATTCTAAAAGTTTATGGTAGATTATTTCTAGCCTTTAGTATAAAAGCGGTTGGAAAAGACCAAACAGACAATATCAGCCGCTTAGGTGCAAAACAGTACAAAATGTACAGCAAAATTATCTCTTCCGCTTTGGTTATTTTCGGTTTGTTGGTGATAAGTCATAGCAAAGTACAAGAACCTTCAAACTTGGACCAATATTATCAATGCTTTACTTATGCGGAATGTGATGTAGGTAAGATATCACATCCTTTCTTAAACGTGGTAAATTCATTATAAAGAAATTCTTGAAACACACGCATGCTGAAGTTTTAGCAATTTTATTTTAGAATTTAAATATCTTCTAATATTTTCAATTTGTAATTTATAGTGAATTGTTATAAAAATTCTGAAATTTTAAGATATTTTCTAATTGAATTTGAAATTTCATTTTTACAAACAGAATTAAAATATGAGTGTATAACAAACAATAGCAGTTAAATTTCCATTACAGGATAAAATAATTTTGTGATTATTATAATTCAATATCTTTGTTATTTCAGGCAAATCCGACCCTAACAGCATATTCACATGTTTCAATAAGCTGTCTGGTCAGGTAAAACACTTTCATTGTTTTCTAAAGTACAAATTTTTGGAAATGATAAATATTTTAAGGAAACATTTTTTATGTGAATTTTTTTCCACAATAGGGATTGGTTAAATAGTGAAATAAAAGCTCATTGTTTTTTGGGGGTGTAGGGGACGAAGTGATAACAATTTTTGGAATGTTAATTCAATCACATTTTCTATATGGCGACAATCTTACTACGAATAATTAATATTTTTTGTATTATTTGAAAGTTCCCACATAGTATACTGTATTTCAAAGGACCCCCGCAATCGTTCGTCATTGAATGCTCCTCCCTCCTTTCGAGATCGAAAAGGCACTCCTTCTGCAGTGCTTTGAGCCTGTAGAATGTTCGCTAAAATTGTGCACGTGGCCTGAACATTTACTTCGCAGGAATTTCTTTTAGATAGTGGAATCGGTAAGTTTTGGTTATTAAAGGTCGGGAGTGGGGCTCAGTGGCATTTTGAGAAAAGCATTTTTGCTGGATGGCAAGATGATTTAACCAAAATGCTCGTAAGAAACTATTGCTTTTCCTAAGAGCAAAGAAATTTTTCTTAGTTAATTTTTGTTATCTGAGTGTTTTTTCTATGCGCTTTTAAGTTAACGTTATTTTCCTTGTCAACATGCGAGTTTCATGCTTTTTTACTTTCCTTGGTAAATATAATTGTTTATATATGGGATGTTCTTATTTTAAGATAAAAATAGCTTTCTTTGAAGTGATTTTTTTTAACGTGAAATTGATTTTAGGGGATGAGTTGTGAATATGTGACAGGATAAATAACTCGTTGACAGGACTTAAAGTAAACATGAAATTTAAAAAAGCTTTAACGATTTAAGAATATATTGGGAAATGAAAAAAATTAATATAACTTATTTTTTTATCAAATTCGATGTGGGAAGAAATAAGAGATATTTAATACGTGGTGCATTTTTAGAAATTCTTCAATTTCTTAGGATTGGAATTAATTGATTAAAAAAATGTAACTATTACATAAATTTATACAAATTCTTTTAAATTTTATGGTATATACTATAGATATTAAGTAATCAAAAAATATATATTTTTTAAAATTCGCTATAAAAAACTTTTTTCGCTATAATTTTTTTTAATGGTTGTAGTTTAAAAATTTCAAAATATGGTATTATATTAACTATGATATTCTAAATTTTTAAATACCATGAAATCTTTTAATAATTGTGCTTTAATTTTTTGTGACGATTTGAGAAATCGCAAATGTTTTTGTAAGCGCCTACATAATCTTTTAAATAAAGAGAAGTCAATTAAATTTTAAGTTATTTCTTATTTATCATTATAATTTAAAAATATTCAATAACAAATATTTACTTGGTTGTATAAACAACATGGGTTATTAATTATTCAAGTCAGATTTTACTGCCTGCATTAATTTTTCAAGGTTACGAAAGTCAATTTCTAGGAATATTCTGGGGTTATATGTTAAGACAGTTCCGCTGCATTTACGCTCCGATCCCTGAGAGATAATATCGATATGTAAAGTCATTGCTAAGAAAAAATAAAAACAGCGAGCTTTTCTCTTAATTTATTTCTGTTTGGAATTGTATGAACAGGAAATCACATTATATGGTTAGTCATTGTTTTGGTATAAGATGATGATAGAAGAATAGATGGTCTTGAAGACCTAGATAAGAAAATAAATATTTTTTCAGTAAATAAACACAGAGGAACTGTGTTTATTTACAAAACTTTATTTACTGAACACATCAAACCACACTTCAACAAATATATAGAAGCTATAAATGTTTTCTATTTTAACCCCTTCTAGGGCCATGGGAAGCATGTTTCCCACCAAATTCATCAACCTTTGAATGAAGTTATGTAGGCTGGGATAAGTTCTCACAATGTTTTCAAAAAGACAAAGTCCTAGATTCTTCAGTTTCTTATCTCACACAAAATGATCTGTCTTGATTTGTTAATTAGTTATTAATTAACCAAATTGATTAATTAATCAAATTAAATTTATCTAATAAGCTAAACGAATCACTCTTCTTAAGTCAATCTCAATCCTAAAAATATTTTAATATACCATGACTAAAAAAAATGACCTTTTAAAGGGTTAACTTCATAATAGATAGGACAATTTATATTTTTTCTAAGTAAATACCGAAAGGGGTCATTTTGACCCTTGGTAAAAATAGGTATATGCCAAATCATGCTAAACCTGGTGTTAAAATGACATATTCTTTTGCGATGATTGTTTCATTCTCTGCCCCCCCCCTCATGTTAAAGATGAACTAGATGATATGCCTAGTTTACTTGTTTTAAAATTCTAATGCAATAATTAATTTGATAATTGATTTAAACTTACTAAGAAAAATTATCTATTAAGTGTCTATTAATTATCAATTAAAAATCATATATGAAGTTACAAAATTATCATTAATTTTATAATTTAACTTATTATCTTGCATATATATTTCATTATTTGTGAGCGAAATGTTTCGTATCAACCAATGCTTATAGTAAAAAATAAAGTTATCAAATCAGAAATCAGCTGGCGAATATTACGTAGTGTTAAAAATATACGTAAAGGCAAAAATTTATTTAATATTAGCAACTTCCTAGCATCTCATTGTATTATGAATAAAAAGTAACAAATTCATCTATGTAATATATTTCCTTACATCTTAATCATTTTACTTTTATTAAATTGCGTGAAATCTATGGAAATTTTCAAAAATTCCATTAACTCGTAATTTCTCAAAAAATTACAGATTATCCTAAAAGTATTTTTAAAAATCACAAAAATCTAATTTTTTAAACAGTTATACATAATTTTTATCGGAAAATTAACTAAAAGTTGTGAACAAATCTAAATAATTATTCACTGCTTGAAATATTGAGGCAAGTTCTTTCTATTTAATCTCCATCGACATTTAAAACAAGTTTTCAGAGATGTGTCAATTTTTAGATAGAAAATACAACTGAATATGATTTTCAAACTATAGAAATATATCTGAGTTCCTAAAATATAAATAAACTATTAAAAAATTAATTATTTATTTTTCACTAATATTTTATATTTGTTTGATAATGCTATCGAGCAAAATCTTTGGAATTTGTGTTACGTAGTACGGATTTCTACTGAATACAGGAGAGACAATTATTATATAAAAGTGTATGTTTGAGTTTTACTTATATGCAAATCTTTCTTTTTATTTTCAGGAGTTGCAACCGATATTCAAATATGTTAATGGAACGTACGCCCAGTACCATACCTCCAGCGTAGCGGGAGCCGTCCAAGAATATTGTGATCGAATGGGACAATCAAAAGTGAGTAATTTTTTATCTGATATTTTTTTCCTTGCAGTTGATAATAAGAGTCACAGTAAAGTTTTAATTTAATTGAATGGGCAGTAGTGTCTTTACCCTTAAATGGGGAGTGGTAAAAATTTAGGACTTAACTGGGGAGGTGTGGTCTACGAGACCTCATTTTCTTTACACTCAAATTAAATTTTCTAATGGAAGTAATAGTATGAAAATCAGTCAATATATTCTGGAGATATTTTTCTTCATATAAATATGTTTTAGAAATTTTTCAAAATATATTATCAGTAAAAAATTAATTGCGTATGAACATACATTTTCTTCTCAAATTATATTTTACAACAAATAATGTTCTAAAAAAAACATATTACTTTTCATTTTTAAATCATATTCATTTTTCCAGTATACAAAGGTATATAGAAAACCATGTAATGAAAAATTCAATAATTACATGAAAAAAAATTGACCCTTTTTTTTATCGGTATCATTTCTGCGCAGAAACTTGTGAACATTCGCGGCATGGTTTTTGAGAGCATTTTAAGCCTACAGGTTAAGTACTTGTATAAAAATCAACTTGTAAATTCTATGTATATTTCTCTTGGTGTATTAATATATTTTAGAAACTTTTCAAAATACAATATCACTAGAAAAATTAATTATATTTGAATATACATATCGGAATCAGTTGAATGCGAACTTTCATCTGAAAAGTTTTCTGCACAACCTGTATATTATCCTCATCACTAAAACCACTTTCTGCTTCATTTAAAAGTCCCAGGAGCTCTGCTTCATAAGGGAATCAGTAGGTTGGATGATGTACCGAGAATCAAGTTTTAGAGCCTTCTGCTAAGCCTTGCATAGTACTGGAATATTAAAATTAAATTGAATTAAAATGAAGGTGAGATATCACAGACGTAGTGCAAAGAAATAGCTAAAATAATAATAAATTAAAATGCCTCCGCTGAAACAGGTTGAAAAAGTGCACATGCAGTGAAAGCCACAAAACCAGAAGCTATATCCTTTGTTTGAGCTAAAAATAGAATAGGGGTGACTGATAATCCATCCTTAGCTGTCTGAGATATCGCATCTCCCAGTTAAGGGTTAATATAATACTGAAAAAAGAATCTTTATTGATTAATGCTTATATTTAATTATTAAATATTTTTTTTATTTATTTTATTTATGTATTATTTGTTTAAAGCAATAGATATACAAGATATTTCAAAGGCCCTATTCTTCCATATATTTTATTGATTTTTTTTTCCTTATAAATCTTTCTTTTTATAGATGGACTTGTTTGAAAACACCGTCAACGGTATTTTCCGTTACCAAGATGTAAGTAATATAATTTTAAATCCGTTTGCCATTCTTTTCATAATTAATATAGAATATTAGAAAAAACATTTAACATGAAAAACATGTGTTAATAATGTGTCTGCCCATATATTATCACGATTTCTACTTATTATTGTGAACTTATATATATAGGTATTCTAAATGTACACATTTATCACATTTCATCAGAAATAGTTACTTTACCACATTTCTAAACATTCATGCGCGCCGGTGCTTTTACATATAATTTTGAAATATTACACTTTGACAACATTTTGCCCAAATTAATTTTTTAGAAATTTTTCAGTATGTATTGAGTATTGTGCATCATTGATGCAAAAAGTTATGTCCGATTTTGGAAGAAAATATCAAATATTTCTATATTTGAAGAAAGAATTAATTCATTGATATTATTAGAGTTATTAATTTCATTGCCATTAAAGATATGAAATATTACGCAAAATTCAACATTTTTATGAAATTTTAAAAATATATATTTATTATATATTTTAATATTTTAATGCATATGACAAAGTGGAAACTATGCAGCATTGGAATACATTTGATTCATTTCTTAATAAGAAAATCAAGATAACTGCTTTGCATTTTGCTTCTGTTTATTTCAAGGACATGTAGCAATTAACTTTTTTTTTTGTGTCCGGCTTCTTTCTACTGATCCAATATATTTGCTAAAAACTACCCAACTCAATGAATTAATGCTTCTAAAAAGATTAGTTTTGTTAGGGCCCGTGTTTTATAATGCCTTTCGTTATCATTCAATATTTTCAGTATTACCAATTCATTGTAATGTGAAATGGAGGAGTCATTGTAATTTTCAATTTAAGATGCTCATTAATAATTTTTTGTCCCTATTTCCTTCGACAATTCACTTCGATTATAAACTTTTTTATAAATAGTTTACTGACATGCGCAGGAACCAAATCATCTACGAAACATTCCACCAAAGAAATTGCCAACACGTGAATTAATCGTCATCCCGTTGGTGTGGTGTGATGGAGAGGGGTGCCAGCTCAGATGTCGTCCTAGTCTTCTGACCGCGGTTCAAAATTGCAAGGTCCGTCCCAAAATAGCCCTAGTGTTGCTTTAAACGGGACGTTAATATAACTAAACTAAACTAACACGCGAATTAATGTTATTGTAATCATAGTCCAGATGTACCAGGTGTTACGTTGATGGGCAATATTTGCAATATTATACAATTCTTTACAATAAAAAGAATAAACTGATAGAATGATTAAAAAATTTAAAAACTTACAAAAACCTATTCAATCTCCATTTCATTGCATTTGCTATTGATTATTCATTTACAATGTTTATTTGAAGTATTGCTTCTAAACAATATTAAATACAGATGTTAAAGGGTTAATATTTATACTATTTTATAGATGGTATGCAGTAAATCCATGCAGGAACAATGCAACAGTGCTGAAACCTTATTGGTAAGTAAGCTTATAATTCATTGGGACATAATATGTTTTTACTAAATATTACAATTTATTTCTTTGATGTAATTTTGACATAAGATTTAAAATTTTCTTTTGGTATTTTGTGAAACTATTAGATATAATTCTGAACACTTATTAAGCAATCCTTATTATATTCCTGGTTGGCATTTAAATGTTATTAATATTTTGATGCAGAGGTTTTCCATATTAACTCTGAGGCACGTGGAGTGAATTTTTTTAGCTTAATATTTGGAATATAGACAAAATATCCCATATGATGCGCTCGCCGTTTATTAATTAAAAGAAATTAAACAAAAAATTCAAAAAGGAAAAAGAATAAAGGAACATTTGGGGCATGCTTATACGCTGAATGTTCCAACATCTCGAGAAATGGGAGAAATGAAAAGTTATGCAGAAGCTTTAAAAATAATGGGATATTTTTTTATGCTAAAAGTCATTTTGAGAACTGATATTGTCCTCAAAGTCACTGGTCTTCAAAACTCGACGAAATAAGAGGCCTTATTTTATGTGCTAAATCCAATTCCCATCCATCTGAAAAGCGATCATTGTAAAGAAAAGACTAACAATTTCTCTAAGAATTACTTGCAAAATCATGCAAAAATTGAAAACTAACAAACCTTAAAAGAAATTATTCACAAATTATTATATCACGATACATATTCGTAGTTGGAATTGCTATAGCAAAAATAAATTGAAATAAATGTTTTCAATTTCATGAAATATTTTGCTGGTAGTCTTAGCTGCCAACTTGCAGATGACAGATGCTTGTTATGGAGCTTAATATTTTATATAAAAGCACCGTGTTTTTATTTGGTTATTTGAAACAATCTGCTTATCAGAGGTATCTAACCCAATAAGTGTTCTCCCAAACATTATTTAGTGCTTGATAAGTGCTCCTCCCCAACTATAACTAGGATATTCCATTTTTTCAGGTTATTTTTCGATTTCCTATTCGATAGGATAAGAGATTTTAGAGATGGGATCTTTATTTATTATGATCTTTACTGAATGAAATAAATTCGATCTTCAAAGCTGTTCTCAATGTCTTCAAAATACATTTTAAAAAGTTTTATACATTCTTTGAAACCATTGAATCATTTACCGAAATATTTTGCATTGTTGAGTACTTTTCTGTGCGCAGCAGACGTAACATCAGATAAAATGCAAAAGCTAAAGTAATGACATTTTGACGAATTGTGCATTAGAATGAAGCAAAGAATAAAGCCGATGTTATATTAAAGAGGAGTTCTTTTTCTTAATTGTCAGATGATATATAGTACTATTGCAGATGTGCTCTGAAGGTATTTGGGAAGATAAAGAATTGTAATTAAAAAGATATTATTTTTTTAATTTAAGATAAAATGATTAAATTTCAAAAAGGACCACAAACAGGACCTTCGTTCCTATAATTCATAGCTCTTAAAAACTGGTTCATATTGTAATAGACTTCTTGGAAACCAAATAGCTTAGAAGGCAAAACATTACAAGAGATTATAAATGAATATCGCAAATTTTAGAAGTTGGAAAAGAAAACAAAACAAAGTGCAACCTTCTTGTCCGTAGGAAATTATAAATAACAGTTAAAAGTCTAAAATCAACACAGTTATCAGTGTTCATTGTAAATCTCTCCAAAATACTAATGATATGGTAACATGGTAACTCCTCCTATACTTTTATTTCATGCAATCTATGAAAAATCTGCAGATAAGCATGTCTTAAGTTTATCAACGATAGTAGTGGTGAAACAAACACCTGCTGTTTGGTATAGTCCAATAAAAAAACATATATTGCCCTTCACGCGTATTTGCATCCTTTCAAATCTTCATAAATGAGATATCGTAACACTTCTATATCCTTTGCATATCTCGTGGTGCTCACATAGGACAATTATATATGTATTTCATTTATTGTCAGACACGCGATATATCGTGATGATATATACCTCACGAAACGAAATTCCAATTTTTAGCTTGTCAATGAACGTGTTAAACTTTAAGTGATTATTTTTTTATTTCCGTTGGACAACAAGTTTGTTTTGTTTTCTTGTAATAGATCTACAAATTTCGAACAATCCTTTATAATCATCTTGTGTTTTCATGACATTGGGCCAGAGGTCTTTTGAAGAAGTTTAAGATCTTGGCGAAATTTAAATATGATAGTAAAAGAAGCATGAAGAAAAGTGTTTCAAACATTAATTATAAATTTCAACTAAATGATTCTCAGCATTGCGAGCTTTTCTTTGAGTGTAGTATTATAGATTTTATTTAGGCCTGTTTTTTTCCTTATTCAGGAGTTTGATGACAATAAATAATTCTTTTTTATATATGTAGATTTATATAGTTTTTGTGTTATAACCATCATTGTTATTTCTTGAAATGCAAATCAGGATAGTTATATAACTCAAAACCGGATAGATGAGCCATTCGATGTCAGCAGTAAGATATCGTTAATGGTAGACCAATACTGGTTAAACTTTTAAAAAAGAATGTTGAATCCACGACTAAAGCACTGCGAAAGTTCCGCAACGTGAAAGGAAACAAATTCAATAAAAGTCCTATTTCATTAAATCAGTGCATCATTTTGATAAAACAGGGAATTTGGATTCTCGTCCATGAAGTAGTAACCCATCCATCAAAGTGGACCGCGTTCCTGTTATGCAAAGTGTCATGGGGAATTTGGCAGTCGAAATATCAAAGGGAACTAGAAGTGTATGTGAAGTCTAGAGTAAAACGGGTATTCCAGAAACTTAGATAAGACGCGTTCAACACGCAATCTTGGAACTGCATATATACAAAATACTGGCACTTAACATTACCAGCAGATACCTATTAAAGATAAACCTTTTCGACATGAGTGTTTGCACAAATGGAATGTGACCCATAATGGTTGTTAAACACCATGTAGACAAATGAACACCACTGTTCATTACATGGTAACGTCAATACACAAAACAGTCGTGTCCAGGCGACATCAAATCGTCGTAATTACACAACCAGACCTCTACATTCTTCTCTTAGTGACTGTTTGGAGTGGTTCCAACACTCCTCCATTCTGGATCCTTTCTTTTTTGAAGAGCATTGTTCTGTATCCGGTCGAAAAACTGTTTCTTCACTGCAGAAGTATCATACGCTCTTTCGAGACCACCTTGTGCCTACGTTGAAGGAAAGATGAGTGTTACTTGCCGTCACCTGCATGAAGGATGGTGTACTGTCTCGCGTTGCTGCTTCCATTAAGATGTTCCTCCTAGACATATTCACTGAGAGCCAAGTGATAGGCAAGGATGTCAGGTTAATTGGCCCTAACGATTGCCAGATCTTACTCCAGTGAACTTTTAGTTGTTGGATATCAAATGTCTGCTGTCTACCACTTGATTGCAGTCTCTTTGTTGGAACTGAGAGATGTTTTTCAATGACGCTTTGATGGCATCAATGTTGACATGTTCAACTCAGCCGAAAAAGGCATAGTTACACGTCTCACCTGCTTTATATCTTGTCGTAGAAGTCATAATGAAGAACATTTGCTATGGAAGTGTGTTGTGTTAAATTACTCATTCAGTTTACCTAATTTACATAAACCATCCCAGTTTGACGTGTGAACATCATCTATCGTCATTTTTGATTCATTCTTTTAATGGAAAACATCCGAAGATTGCCTGAACATATTCCCACAAATCGCAATTTTTTTTTAAGTATTACTTTATTATTATTATTATTATTATTATTTCATGTTTGAACAAATTTTTGGCATTAATATAGTCATTTTACAATTGGATTTCAGATATTTTATTCGAAAAAGATATTTCATTATATAACTACTTATTATAATTCTGTGTTTATATGTTATAATAATTTTTTGTGTTTATATTTACGAGTTTATCATTGAACAATTAATTTCCTTTTTTCAGAACTGCTATCTCAACCTCTTTATGAATCTGAAGCAAATGGGCAAATGTTAAGTAAATCAATGAGGAAAGTGCATCTTTCACGTGGGGTTTGTTCCGGTAGCGAATTAATAAGCTACAGCTGAAATTTGTTTCTTATCTGAAAAAATTATCATTGTATTTTTTAAGAAATAAAATTATTGCATATAATTGTAGAGATCTTTTTCATTTAAACATTTATAATTGTGTTTCGAAAGGAAAATTAATTTTACAAAGCGAAATTAATTCGTCTACTACCAACAATATACTCTTCTGCTCAAAGAAATTAATAAGAGGAACACCAGCTCCACTTATTTAGAAATAACCCATTAATCAATAATCATGATGTAAGATTTTAAGTTGACATGATTTAATGGAATATTTTCTGAAACATATTTTATAATTTCACAAAAATATACCTAATAATTGCATATATAAGATGTCTCAAAAATTTTAACAAACTTTTATTTCCTCAAATCTTGCACTTCCATTTACAGTGTTTTATTAAATTAACTAATCAATTTTATGAATACATTGTAAATTCTACAGAGATTGAGTTGCGTAAAATTGTCAGTAAAATATTCTTCTTGCGTTTCAATTTATGTACATGCATAATATTTCACACTTCTGTCTAACAAGTTTGCAAAAATATTAAAATACAATTTTATTGATTTAAATAATATGTTTCTAACCTCTCACTGCTATCTGAACGTGTCTTTGAGAGGTTTGGAGATAATACACACATCACGATAGGTAATAAAAGGGGCCGAGCCAGAAAGTATTAGTAAATTTTAATTTAATAGTAAAATCATTTTAAAATTCAAAAAGTTAGTTACAGAGACATTATATCAGGTGTTTACAAAACGAGTCCTTCCTACTTCGACACCTACATAGAAATGTATTTTTCTAACAATAATTGAATACACATTATGCAGCTCATGTTTGGTAATTCATCAAAAAAAAAAATGCTCTTTCAAATGAACTAAAAAAATTTGTCACTATCCAGCCTACTGGCATGCAAAACAATATGATATTACTTAATCTAATTTGAATATAATTCACTTATTAATTTTTATTTTAAATTAGACCATGTTACTATATTCTAAAATTTTCTGTTTGAATTCCAATTTTTTTATTTAATTATATCTGACACTCACTCCAAAAATTTCATTACCATTGCGTTTGTCACGCTCCAAGCGAAAGGTTAAAAATAAGTAAAGCCTACATTATTATTTCAAATATACCTTGATTTTCCTAAGCCTACACGTATCTAAGAAATCCCTATCAATAAAATCACTGAGAGAAAAATTACTTTCAATTTGTTCTTGTGTCGAGATGTAAATAGACGTGCATCATTGGTTCTCCCCAGTATAAATTATGCTATCCCACGGAAAAATAAACTTTTTTCCATTTTTTTATTAAAATTTATAAATTTAGCAATAAATTTTTTTATTTTAGCAGATGCGTTTCGAATATAAGAACCTTTTGAAATTTCAATTTTTTCAAGAAACGATCATAAAAGATGCGTCAGTCTATATCGCGACACAAGAGTAGAAGAGGCCGAAATTTTTCCTTCAATGGTTTTTGCAATGAAATTTTCGAAAGGGATTTCTTTAACACAGTCGAATTAAGGCAGGGAAATTTAGGTAGCTTTAGAAGAATGTCGAAAGTATTAAGGAATTTTGTATCTTCACTGAGAAAGTGAGCACCTTGCTGAATTAGTAGTTTTACGGAACATGTGTTGAATTATTGAAATAAAAAGTGGAATTAGATCAGGAAATAAGATAATATATTAGAATGAGTTAATATGGGATAAATTAAGATAAAAATATGGAAATTAATTAGGTATTAAATTAGATTTAAAAATATCATTACGTGTGTGTGCGTGTGTGTGTGTGTGTGTGTGTGTGCTTGCGTGCGTGCGTGCGTGTGTACACAAAATTTCTTTCTTTTTTTAAAAAAAATTTGCACCATTTAATCTTTTTTAATTAAATATTTTATATCAAAATAATTGGGCACTTAGAGTGTTAAGACATGTGCCACATTAACATGTTGAGTACCGTGACATCCATATTTAAGTGACAGCAATGTTCTCATTTAACATAGAATTTGATGCGAGTAGAACACACATATCTCCTTATTTTATCCTTTTAATTCTTTTTCTACTACAATTAAGAAATAATAAGGAAATATATCCTCATTAGATAGAAGTTCGAATCATTAACATGAACCATGCCAAAGCCCGTGTTAAAAAATATTCTTGCATATATTCATTCATAATAATAATTCGATTAATAAATGTTTCTGTACAATGAAAATTTTAACATCTTTTTCATAGTATAATTTCAAACATTTTAAACTTGTAATGTAACTTTTTTTTGTTTAAATAAGCATTTATATCCATTAACATTTAACAGGAAATACAACTTTCGCATTTATTTATGAAAGACGTCCACGTTGCAATCGAACAATTTCAGAAAAAAAATGTTTACTATTCATTTGAATCTGATTTTATTATCTGCAGAAGTTCCTGTTTATACGGAACCGAGAATAAATTATTGATATTACAACCATGCAATTATTCTTATGTTTAAGATATTTTTTTTTCGATACTTTTGAAGTTTCTTTCATCCTTGATTGAATTATTAAAAATATTCTAGGTTTTAAAGACACACAAAATTACTATGTTTCATGCAGTAAAGTTTGAAAACCATTTTTTAAGAATATTTTTTTTTTCTGCCCATAAAATAATATTTCACGATTATATACTTCATCTTGGTAAAGTCATAACGTTTTATTATTTTTTAGCAAAATGAATGGGTCTCTCAAAATGTTTTTCGAGGTTACATTCAAAGAAAAAATAGAAAGAAATAAAACAATTACTTAAATAGATCTATAAGTATAGTTATTTTTTCCAGACACATTTTTTTTTCTTTTGCGAATGTCATAAAAACATATTTCAGTACTTCAAAGCAAAGTATTTTTGACCTTCACCAAACCCTTCCAAGTTTATTATTGGAATCTCATATATCTGCTGACTAGTATGTTTATCTCTTATTTTTTACAGTGTTCAAATATTATGGTAAATTATTATAGCATTGGATAAAAATAAGAATTCTTTATATATATATATATATATATATATATATATATATATATATATATATATATATATATATATATATATATATATATATATATATATATATATATATATATATATATAACCAATCTAAAGTAAGAAATAGTTTGAAAACGAAACAACGAAACAAGATAGTTTCGAAATCGCAACTAAAATTTATAACCTATTTAAACTAAAACCAAAAAAAGAACTTCATAGTATTTAGAGAGCGCAATTGCAGCTACTTCTAAAACACAGATGAATTGATACAAAAGTATTAGAATCAAGTTAATAGGAAAATCAAAAAAATCAAATAAAAATTAAACCAAAAAATTATAAAAAATATAAAAAAGAATTCCGGAATTCCTATATTGAAGCATCA
Source organism: Argiope bruennichi (assembly GCF_947563725.1). Lineage (NCBI taxonomy): Eukaryota > Metazoa > Arthropoda > Arachnida > Araneae > Araneidae > Argiope > Argiope bruennichi. The sequence goes on along the minus strand of NC_079151.1, from coordinate 128,898,278 downwards.
AACAACCTCCTTAAAAATTTAATTAAAAATGAATTTCCTAGAAATTATTGTGATGTCAATTTTTTAATTAAGTAAGGTATGGTTTGGGATTAATCCTTTGGCTTAAATAAAAATATAACTTTCCTTTCATTTTAGATCACTCAATAGATGGCGCTGGGGCGTACATTTGTTTACATAATTTAACGTTAGTTTTTTAAAAAGCGGGAAACACAATCGATAGCTTAAAATTTCCTTGACTGTTGATGGTATGTTCTGGCCTTTTCGTTTTACATTTTAGTGCTATTTTTTGTTTTTATTGTTATTTTTGTTATTGTATTTTTACTTTGTAGTGGTTATTTTCTTCTAATTTGTTGTTTTGTATTTCCTTTCTGTTAAAATGGTATATCTCTTGGGCATAATTTCAGGGGATTTTCGGGTCACGAGGAATCATTATTAGACAAATGTCTGCATTTCCTCACAGAAAAAATCCCTTTCTTTGAATCCCTGCCTGAGGGTGACCCTTGAAAAAGTCTTCAGGCCTGATTCTTTTTTATATTTTTTTATAATTTTTTAGTTTAATTTTTATTTGATTTTCCTATTAAATTGATTCTAATACTTTTGTATATATATATATATATATATATATATATATATATATGCTTAGGTTTTGAAATATTTTCGCCCGCATAGTTATGCTATATTAATCTTAAAATATTTCATTTATATACTAGAATATGTAGCCAATTAAGAAATTGGCTCTTCTTTACTTTCTTATTTACTTTTGTTGGAGCATTTATCCATTTTTAAATTTCCTTTTTGCGATATTGTATTTATTTGTTTTGAATGTCATTTGAGCCCTATTAGTTTACGTATAGAAGAATTCTATGTTCTATCGTTTTGCTTTTAATATTATTTGTTGTTCTATTTTATTTGATAATGGCCTTTGGCGATTAGGGGAATATTGATAATTAGGGATTTTCACTGGGAATAATAGTGGTGTTCAATTGCGATTGAATCTCTTATACATAACTTCAAATCTCTCTCAATAAAGTATTTCAAAGTAAATTTAATCGAGTTAAATGCTTGTTATTTCATTATTTTTGCACTTGTTTGCATATTTTTGCACTTTGTGCGTATAAGCATTTCTAAGAAAGTCAAGTGCAATGACTTAAATTGCAATTTAAAAAAATTCTGATTAATCCCTTTTAAATCACAAATTATCTGCTGTAGCAATTAAATTCAATTTTTTATTTCCTCATCTAAGCTGCACATAAATGTGTAATATTAAATAGAGTCTTTTCTCCATTTCTTCAAAAGTTAATGATAATAACGAAATTAAATTTTTGATTGAAGCTTTGAAACTGGTTTGAGTTTCATTTCAGCACCAAAATCTCATGTTAACAGTTATGCCAATATATATATATAGTAAAATGTTTAGAATCTGTCGAATCACATTGTAATTAAATTTGAATCATTAAAAATGTTTAATAACAATTAGATATTTTTTTAATTTAAAATGATTTGATAATTAATTATGTGCACTCAGATGTTTAAATTTTATCCTAATAAATGATAAAATGTCGCAAAGTTTTCAATTATTTAAAGTTTCAATTTAAAAATGCACTGTCCATTTCTACTATTCAAAATGCATTAGAACCAACTTTAATAGCTCTAAACGAAATGATTGCCAAAACATCCTGACGCATGTATTCTCCTTTCATATCAGAAGAGATTCAGTTTTTCAAACTTTGTAACCATGCCAAACATAAATATAATAATCCAACGGAAGAAGAAAATGGTCTCCCAGAAGTTGTCTTCATTCTCTCCAATAAAGTCTTATTCTCTTCCTATGGCATAAGATTTTGCTCTGAAGTAAGTCCATGAATGCTTTACTTAACTTTGTCGAACAATAATTGCGAAATATAGACTTTTAGCATTTTGGAAAGAATTTAGCAGTTCTATTCAATTAATTAAACAAATGTATTTTGGCTTTTTTTGCGACCGACCAAAATATAACATAATACTGACGAGATACGCCGGTTCGTGTTTTTTCTCTCATATCCATGGTAAAGTAATCAAGAGTATCTTCACTTCATTGACTTGAGTTTATTGTAAACGGATATTTGATTTGGTTTAGTAATAAATAAGTCATTAACTTTGTTTAGTAGTAAACGTGAGACATTTTATTATTTTACTATACAGACCAATTTACCAATTCAGGAAAATGGCTGATGCTTTTAGCTGGAATCCATTGAAGGGCAATTCATATTGAAACAAAATAAAACGAGATAAAGTAGAGTAAATTGTTCAAAACAGCCAATTTAAGAAAGTGAGTTACATTCCTTACTAACGTTTTCAAACTTTTACAATACATGATCAACTTTCCACGTCAGGTTTAATCACAGCTCATTGCAATTGCTTTTGACGTTTCTTATCGATGAATTTTGAAACTAGATGATTGTGTTTAAGTCAATTTTACTTTCTCATAACTGTGTATTACCTTTAAAGATGCATTTTTAATACATTTTTCTTTATGCATGTTATGATTAGTTTTTCATCTTTTCTACACTTCCTTCATCTTTTAGCGAATTGAAAATGAGCGAAGGATTGAACCTGGGACCTTATGGTTCGCAGTCCAGTAACAAGACCATGATACCAAAACAATTGCTCGGGTAGCAGAGATGTTAAGTGACTTATATGCTATTCACCACAAACTCTACCTCCAGTAAGTCGGAGGTGAGACGAACGATATGGCTGTTGAGTGGTGATGTACTTTTTAAGCCGCGGTCCAACGGCCGGATGATCTTCACAGATGTGGTCATAAAACTGTCACCCTTCCTTCGTGGTTCCACCCCCGCCTGTGGCAGCGGACCCACGACCAGAGAAATCTTCAGACGGCACGCGTTCCCCTTTCGACCGCTCAAAACCCTCAGTTTCTTTGACTCTCTTCCCCCCCCCCATAGCCCAAACAAATTTTCCGGTTCTTTGATGTTTATCCATCTACCGACATTTTGCGGGAAGCTACAGGCGTACCACGGGCGACGGGGGAATGTGGTCCCCCAGTGGGTTGGATGTCAGATTTATGACCAAATCCGTGAGGTGGCAGGTCGTTGGACCGCCACTTTATAGCTGTTGTCTAATGGGCCTGTACCCAGTTGAGTAGTGCCAAGCGTTATGGCGTGCGTTTGTGGTTGCTGATGCGCCAATTGGGTCTGACGGCTTTGGGTTGCTGCGGCCTTTTTGTATTGCTGCGCCACGTGAGTCTGACGACTTTGGTTTGTTGTGGGTAGATGGCACCACAACAGCTGTACGAAGGTTGAAGGTTCATCGTCCGAGGATACCAATTTAGCGAATTGAAAATGCGTGGAGGATTGGACCTGGGACGTTATGGTTCGCAGTCCAGTAACATGACCATGATACCAAAACGATTGCTCAGGTAGCGAAGCTGTTAGCTGGCTTATATGCTATTCACCACAATCTAAAGTCACTCAAAAAATTTGTAATGGATTACCATATCTAGCAATCTGAGAGTTGCTATTTTAAACACTGCAAAATTAGAAATTATTTTTTGGATTTACAAAGATGACGATTAATTATTATGACAATTAGAATAAACAAGGGCGATGGTAAATTCAAAAGACTGAAATGATAATGGCCTTCATAAAGAAGTTGAGAGTTCGAGATATTCACTTTTATGCCGCTTCTCAGTAAAGGAGTTTCTTGTGAATGTACTTATAATATCATTGCTATTGGCACGAAGTTCACAACTGATTGCACATTTAAAACTGTAAACTATAAATTACTCATCAGCTACTTTTTTGAGAATAGAATGAAATAAAATGTTAAAAAAAAAAGCTGAAATCAGCTACCGCAAACTTCAAGTTATCATGTGAGAACATTATTTTATTAAGTCACATGGTTATTTATTAAGTCATTAATCCTACAGTCAAACAAATAATTTTTTGTTTCAACCTCTAAAAGCTTTTTGTTATCATTTCTGGTATCCATCTTGTATAGTGATCTTTAGGCGAGTTTTTGGAGATTGGCACAATTTTGACGTGGTGTCCAGAGAGGAGAATAGAGTATATGGCGCATATTCGTGCCAAGCTATAACATTTTGTTGGCGATAAGTAGCCAAATGAGACATCCTTCTTTATCAGTTTCTAATAACCGTAAAAGCAAAAAATTCATATCTCTAAAGAGATAAATCATCAATTTTCTGCCCGAGCAGTTTGAGGCCTCAAAAACTCCAAAACTAAACAACATTATGTTTTCACATGATAAAAATCATGTTGGTATTAACTTATATTTAAAAGAATTCGTAATTAGCTTTGGAAACCATAACTTTAAAGAAAATTTTAATTTAAGATCTTTATCAATGCGGATATTTGATTGTTAAAATATCGTTTCTCCTCTACTGTAATATCGGCTCTCGATGATGACTGGAAGAAACAACATTTGATGCAATCTGCCGAAATCGAGGATGGTTGCTGTTTGTAAATTATAAGATGAAAAATGAATCCCTTGGAAGGGGTTAACAATATAATCTTGGTTTCTCCTTGCTAAATCTAAATTTATTAAAATTTCAGATCTTTATGTTTACTTGCAAAAAGAATTACTAATTTTAAATTTTGAAATCGTCATTGGAGGAGAGAGAGAGAGAAGCATTATATTATATTATATTATATAACATGTCAAATCTATAGGATATAGATCATTTTCAGACGGATGTTCCAATGCAAACTTCAGTTCGTTGAAAGCATGGTTATATGAGAAAGTATCTCCTTATGGATTCTCATAAGAAGGTAACCTTATTTGTACGTCATTTTTTTTTCCTACCAAAAAATGTGCAATTGTCTTCAAAATGGAATTAAAATAAATCATTTTGCTAAATAAGTCAATAATAATAAGTCATAAGTCATAATAATTCTTGCATAATAAGTCAATAAATGATTTAAGATAATATTACACATAATAATAATACGCGAGCATAAAATATTTATATGCGGCGCAAAGAAAATATGTATATGAACCAATATTATCAAACACATGCGCAAACATTAATGATTTCAAATGCATATAATCATGAGATATACTGTTCTCGATTCACAGTTAAAACTAACTGGATTGGTCTTCCGAACTTCCATACATTCTCTATAATAACAATGTTATCAATACTCTGCACAAAATTGGAGGCCTTGAATAACCTCCGGGAGCTCAAATTTTTATTTTCAGTGTCCCGCAGATGAGAATAATGTACTTCGTAGTACAGGAAATAGAATGGCATGTGTGTATTAATTGCATTAACAGTAAATATAAAAGAACCTATTGTGGAACCTATCTTTAGCAGATTTTTGACCATTAATTGCCAGCATCATTATTTCTTAACTATAAGAAAAACTCATATGTGCTTTAGAATCAATTTTCTCGACCAAATGAAACAAATGTTTAACACAGAGACAGAATTACAGTCAATAGTTCCCATACCAACTTTCATTTATTTAAGTAAATGCATTTTTAAGGTAAGGATGTGTACATGCATGTAAAAATGCAGATTGAACGATAGTAAACCATCTGGCAGATTTGTTTCAAAATGTGTACACTTCAAATTTTAAAACTGTGAACTAAATTTCATTTATCTGATTTCTTATATTGCTTGAATTATCTCGCACACAGACTTAAAATGGTACAGAAGTTGGCAAACAGAGATTCATTTCCTAACGTATTCAATGAAAAATTTGATGCTGAAAACATTTTAGAAGATAAGCCTGCGTACAAATTTTTACCCATGTAGCTCTACGTTTTGTAGCTATCCTGATCAATTGTACTCAGAAAACCGGGCAGACAGATTTTCCCTGAATGAATTTCATTCAAATTTTGATAAAAAAAATCTACAAATCTGGTGTTGAAACTATGCAGTCTTTACAACAAGCATTTAACTCAATGGATGAAATTCAGAATACATTTTCATTCACCTCAATAACTATTTGATCTGTCTTCTTCACAAAACAGTGAGACTGAATTTCAAAAATGTAGTTTTTAGACTCAAGGAGTCATGAAATGTGGAGATGTCTCAAAATCTGGAGTTCGAATTTTCAAGCGATTACAATAGTGTCATTTATTACTTCGAATACAAGACGGTTATAACATAACAAGATCCAAATGTTTACCTGTTTATTTTTATAAGATTAATTCATTTAGAGCCTCTAAGTTAATTAAAGATTTAATAATTTTCTTTATCCCGGAGGATATATTAATCAACTGAATTAATCTTGAAAAGTATAAAATCAAATTTCCAAATAAAGCCTCCTCCCGAAAGAACAGTTATTCAAGATTTTATGGGGGAAAAATCATAATTTTATTGTCTAGATGTAATTTATCTTAGTTTTAGAAATCATTTTTTTTTTTCACTTTTATTTCCTAGAAATTTTATGTCTTCGTAGCAGTTTGTGACAATGCCTTTATTGCTAAGACAATAGCGTTAGGAGGTAATGATCCATTTTATGGCTTTCAGAAGATTTCATTTGTCAACGATAACGTGTAAACAGATATGATATGAATTATTAACGTTGCTTTAAATAAATCAATACAATTTTTTTTTTGGTTGAGAAAAAAGCCTACATATATTGCATATATTAGTTGGGCCTAAATGAAAATTAGACCTTAGCTCTAGCGTGGCATATAAAATTTCAGTGAATTAATGTGTTAGCCGGCAGATAACTCGGTGGTATTTCCGGTAGCACTTTGCATCAATATCCTCGTTTTTGAAGAGCTGTTTTTACAATTCATTGCATAATGTATTCCTCCAGATCAGTACAAAGAACATTTATTTAATTTCTTCGAGCAAATGGGGAGCAGGTTTCAAAAATGTATCGCAGCATGAAAGAGATACATGGGGAACAGTGTCTCTCATGGTGCACTCGTGTAAACATCGAGAATTTCTATGATCTGAGCAGGATTACGCTATGAGCAATACTGCGAAATTTCGGTAATGGAGCTCATACAACAGAATAGTTGGTGTATCATATATGAAATTGTTCTTGAATTGTTGATAGGTAAAATAATTATGCATCACATAATCCATAATAAATATCAATTGTGTCAAAGTTTGTGCACATTGGGCTTTGAATATCTGAATTATCAAGCATCTAGATCCATCAGCAATTTAGTTCCTACATTGAATCCATCTACTCCTTTCCTTAAACTAGTATCTGGGATTGGCACGGCACTTCATTATGCTACGGAGTGCATATACTGCATCTGGATCCATCAGCAATTTAGGAGTTCCTACATTGAATCCATCTACTCCTTTCCTTAAACTAGTATCTGGGATTGGCACGGCACTTCATTATGCTACGGAGTGCATATACTGCCTCTGGATCCATCAGCAATTTAGGAGTTCCTACATTGAATCCATCTAATCCTTTCCTTAAACTAGTATCTGGGATTGGCACGGCACTTCATTATGCTACGGAGTGCATATACTGCATCTGGATCCGTCAGCAATTTAGGAGTTCCTACATTGAATCCATCTAATCCTTTCCTTAAACTAGTATCTGGGATTGGCACGGCACTTCATTATGCTACGGAGTGCATATACTGCATCTGGATCCGTCAGCAATTTAGGAGTTCCTACATTGAATCCATCTACTCCTTTCCTTAAACTAGTATCTGGGATTGGCACGGCACTTCATTATGCTACGGAGTGCATATACTGCATCTGGATCCATCAGCAATTTAGGAGTTCCTACATTGAATCCATCTACTCCTTTCCTTAAACTAGTATCTGGGATTGGCACGGCACTTCATTATGCTACGGAGTGCATATACTGCATCTGGATCCGTCAGCAATTTAGGAGTTCCTACATTGAATCCATCTATTCCTTTCCTTAAACTAGTATCTGGGATTGGCACGGCACTTCATTATGCTACGGAGTGCATATACTGCATCTGGATCCATCAGCAATTTAGGAGTTCCTACATTGAATCCATCTACTCCTTTCCTTAAACTAGTATCTGGGATTGGCACGGCACTTCATTATGCTACGGAGTGCATATACTGCATCTGGATCCGTCAGCAATTTAGGATTTCCTACATTGAATCCATCTACTCCTTTCCTTAAACTAGTATCTGGGATTGGCATGGCACTTCATTATGCTACGGAGTGCATATACTGCATCTGGATCCGTCAGCAATTTAGGAGTTCCTACATTGAATCCATCTACTCCTTTCCTTAAACTAGTATCTGGGATTCCATGGCACTTCATTATGCTACGGAGTGCATATACTGCATCTGGATCCGTCAGAAATTTAGGAGTTCCTACATTGAATCCATCTACTCCTTTCCTTAAACTAGTATCTGGGATTGGCACGGCACTTCATTATGCTACGGAGTGCATATACTGCATCTGGATCCATCAGCAATTTAGGAGTTCCTACATTGAATCCATCTACTCCTTTCCTTAAACTAGTATCTGGGATTGGCAAGGCAATTCATTATGCTACAGAGTGCATATACAGTTATGGCATACGAAAAAACTATCAGCAAACCTTCAACAAGAATAGATGAAAAAAATCGTCAATAATTTCTTCTCCAGAAAAAAAAATTCATAGAATAATTGCACTTATGGGTGAAAATAGAGATCTTTTCTTGTCTCTCTAGCTTTCAACAGCAAGTGTCATACACACAAGGACTAAGAAGAAAAATAAATCACCATAGTTTCTCCGCATTCATATGCATTCAGAAATATATATCTAATGGAGATTTTCTTTTTAACTTAACCAAATTATTTTATATTATATTTTTTAACTCCATCCTAATCTACTATGTTATGACAACAAGTGCAGTAAACACAGAACACATGTGTTATACATAATTTATTTCGCATACATACGTATTAATGGCGATTATTTAAAGTCATTCCACTTGAAAGTGTAATTAAAATATTATTATTAAAAGTTCTGTACATAAAATCGTAGTCAAGTTTTAAAGTCTGTGCATCTTATAAGCATAAACACGAATCAAACAAAACTCATATATGAATCATGAGTAGAAATTTAATTAATTAAAACTATTGAACCACTTAATTGATTCCATGCAGTTTAAAGTTTTTCGTTTAAAAAGCATGATAGAGAGAAGTAACAGCATTTTAAAATAGCATACAGGTAGGAGTTTTTAATATTGGAAATACTATTGATTTATCGCAAAAAGACATGTTTGAGCAAGATAATAATCCGAATCATACTCGGGTCTTACGAATTATTTGTTTTTGTTTTTCAGTATGATCAAAATCTATACCGATCACTATCAGGGTCCCCAGACATCAACAGATCGATGATCTATAGAATAATTAAAAAGAAGAATTGATCCAAAGATCAATCTCTAGTACACTAGAAGTGTGATATATTCTATCCAAAGAAGGCGGAAATTATCTAAGAATAACACAGAATTTTGTGGTTAGATTTATACCTAGACGTGTTATTAAGAAAAAAATGATCTTTTTGCATAATGACATATAATTTTGAAATGAAAAAGGCATGAACAATTTTAGGCAGATCAAAAATACACATATATAGAAATAGTTAAGCAAAAGAAACAAGCATATCATTCATTATTATAAACAACACATTCATTCTTCCATTAATTCGAAATGAAAAAAATAGTGCATTCTGTTTACAGTTAGAGAAACCTTGATAAATATTTAACATCCATCAAAGAGTTTAACAGTTGGTTCTGATAACATTAAAAACTCAGTATTCTTACTTGCCTCAAAAGGTATATAAATTAATGAAATTATATTCATGGAAAATATATTATTAATATTAATTATGAAGAGTACACTCATGGAAACTCCCGGGAGAAAGTCTTTATCAAAACAATAGTTATGCAATGTGTTATGAGCAAACTCAGAATTTTACCGTCAAGATAATATTTTATGCATGCCTTAGTTACAATTTTTTCACAATGGCTTTATTATTTAGACAAAGAAATTACGTGGTAACTCTCCATTTTACAATTTGCAGTAGAATTCATTTTGCAAAAAATAACGTGGAATTAAATATGAATAATTGACTGCTAATCCAAACATATTTTTATGGATATTTTAAAATTCAGTTTCTGTAAAGATGCCGTATATATATTGCACTTATGAATGTAAATCAGTTTTCATGTAATAATTTTGAATTTAGAGGTTAAATCCCTGAAGTTTTATTCAAATAATTCAAATTTTTCTCTTTGAAAAGAGTTAAAATGTAAGGTAGCATCATTTGTATTTATAATACTATATATTAGTGTTATCTTTGGACATAAAGATGTCCTTCGGATAAGGAAAGCATTTAATCTATACTTATAAAAAAGTTCAATGTGTGCGTGCGTGTGCGTGTGTGCGTGTGTGTGCGTGTGCGTGTGTGTGTGTGTGTGTGTGTGTGTGTGTGTGTGCGTGTGTGTGTGTGTGTGTGTGTGTGTGTGTGTGTGTGTGTGTGTGTGTGTGTTGGACAGACCGTTCTACCTACATTAATTTAAATTTTTGAGCATATTGTAAAAATAAAATCACTTTAATATCAATTATTATAAGTGCTAAAAGTATTATGAATTTTTATTCATATTTAAAATTTGATATTTCTCTCGTTATAAAATAATTTTATAAGAAAATTAATAATAGTAGAAAAAAGCAAACAAACACAGATCAGCAAGAATATATATGCACATTTCAGCAGTAGGAGAAATGTGCATATATATATATATATATATATATATATAGGGTGCCTCAAAATCCTTGACAGCGGCTTTTATTCCTTAAATATTGATCACAGATATATACTGTAAATTACAATGTTGCGTAAAAAAAGGCGCAAAATATTATGAAATCGATTAAAATTTTAGGCGATTAAAATTTAAATTTTTATACCCTGTACAAGATAATTCCCAATGAGTAAAATGCGCCCCATCCTCTAATAAGGCCCTGTGCAAAATTTCAGAATTTTATCATGAAAACTCTCAAAGGTATGTTAAAACAAAGTTTGTGAAGGGTCGATGACAAATTAAAATGCAAAGGTTTACAACTTCATTTCAGATGACGCGACGCTGGAATGCATCATATGGAAATAAAATATGCTTTATATCTTTAGTTTTTCAATACAAATTTTAAAATCTATGCTTCCTGAAAAATACTTTAAAATTTTATATCATGAATTGCAGAATATAACTTAAAAATAGCACAGTCAATGAACTTGTAAAATCCTTATGTAATCTTTCCTTTAAGTTATTATTTCTACAAATTTTTAATACTTTTGAACCAAACAATAGCAAAATTATTATTTATTTATTCAATCATTACTTTCTTTGTTAATTTGTGTACGAACCCTAAAACACGAATATGCGACATAATTTTTCCTCTCTGCGAACTCATATCCAGACATCGAAAAGTGGTGTAAGTCAGCATTTATGTAGTTTCATATCTTTGTGACGTTTTGTGATCGATTTCATAACATTTTACACTTTTTTTTACGCACCTTTGTAATTTATAGTTTAGTAGTCAATGTTTTTGAGACACCCTGTATATATATATATACATATTCTAGTTATGTCATAGCAACATTCATATATGTAAACTAAATAGTATATTAAAAATGGATTTTAAAGAGGATAAAGGCTTAATTAATTACACAATAGGATAATGTAAAATCTGTATTATAGTTTTTGCAAATTTTTGACATAATGAATTTTGTTTACAAACAACAATTCACTCGATCTTTTAAAATTAATTATTTTCTAATAACTTAGAAAATAACCCCCTTCTTTGCTGGTCTGGATATTTTAGAGATAGTAATTTAATTAATAAATTTTACTAAGCTATTCAGCTGCATTATTAAGTTAAAATCATGCAGCTAAACCAAGCACTTCCTCTATTAGATTTCAGTAAAATTTCATTATAAAAATTATAAATGTTCCGCATATTTTCTTACTGACACTTTATCAAGTCTCTAAACATGAAAAGATGCTTATTAATATTTCTCGTGTGTGTGTGTGTGTGTGTGTGTGTGTGTGTGTGTGTGTGTGTGTGTGTGTGTGTGTGTGTGTGTGTGTGTGTGTGTGTGTGTGTGTGTGTGTGTGTGTGTGTGTGTGTGTGTGAATACAAATATAAAGAATGTCCTTAAAAAGTTTTGTTAAATATATATTTTTAAAATAAAATATTTTGAGTGGCAAAGTGCTCAAATTTATTTATTAATTTTAAATATTTTCCCACGAAAATGCATTTGACAAACGTGTATAATTAATAATTGAATTTAAAAGAAATTTATGAAAATATTTTTTGTGTATATATATTAAATACAATATTCCATAAATTTCGTCTTTAAAGTTCAATATAGCCCCTTCTGCTAAATCTTATATAAATACATATATAGAATAAATCAAATACATTTAAAACTTTAAAAATACTTAAGTTAGTCATAAAAAAATACTTACGTTTTTAAACCTATTATTAACTATTTATGTTATTTAAAAATATAAGCTTTAAAGTGATTTTTTTCTCACATAAACGTATATAATATATTGCCGATAAAACATTAAAAATTAAATTGACATATATTTTTTTTTTTCTTATTTCAAAATTTTACCATCCCATTAAACAAACACGAAAGAAGAGCTGTGTTTAAAAGTTGTAAAAATGTTTTGATTCTCATATCATTCACAATTTCTTTTTCCTTAAACCTGTGCCAATAGTAAACATTAATAAAAAGAAATATATTTACCCAAACCATTAAAAGTAAATATGGTATAACAATTAGAAATAATCAAAGCAAAGAAAAAACATATATAACATTATTTATTTGAAGTATTTTTATTATTATTATTATAAAAATTTATTGCAGACTATTCCGGCGCTAGAGTATAAAAGCGGTTGAAAAAGACCTATCGGCAATAAGAATCGCTTCAGTACGTAAAACTACAAAATGTACAGCAAAATTATCCCTTCCGCTCTGGTTATTTTCAGTTTGCTGGTGATAAGTGAGAGCAAAGTGAAACAACCTTCAAATTTGGACCAATATTATGATTGCTTTAACCATGCTGAGTGCGAAGTAGGTAAGATATCTCGTTCAATGTTAAATTGAGGAAATTCAACATGAAGAAATTCTTTAATCACACTTATGGTAATGCACTTGGGGATATTTTTTTAATTCAAATATCTTTTAATATTTTCATTCTGTAATTTAAAATTAATTATTATAATTATTATTATAATTATAGAATTTAAGTTGTTCTTTTTTACCAAAACTCAAAATTCCACATTTATAAACATGATTAAAATGTGACTGTGAGATGAATAATAACTTATAGCTTCTTAGCTTCATTATATTGAGCATAATAATAACTTATAGCTTCTTAGCTTCATTATATTAATAACTTATAGCTTCTTAGCTTCATTATATTAATAACTTATAGCTTCATTATATTGAGAAATAACTATATGAGTAATGTAATTTAATAATTTTATTGTTTCAGATATGTCAGACTCTGACAGTATATTCACATGTTTCGATAAGCTGTCTGACAAGGTAAACCATTTTATTTGTCAACTAATTGTTGCAATTTAATAGTTAATTATCTATGGCAATCTGTTTGTTAGTCAATAGACGATTTAAGAATATAAATCTATATCGAAATCTGAACCAATTTTTCTTCAAAATATTAATGCTAGTGATTTGACTTTATTTGAATTTAAATAGATTTCTGAAATTAAAAAGTTTGTAAAGAATTTTTTTTTTTGAAATAAGGAGTAAAATAAAAGTTAATTGCTTTCGGGGGAGGGGGGAACTAACAACAATTTTTGGAATTTTAAATCTAGGTTTAAATTTTCAATATTTTGAGGAACTTGCCATTAATAATTAGTATTTTTGCATTATTTTTAGAAGTTTTTTTAGTGAAAGAATTTTGTTTATACTAGACAGCTTTAGCTACCAGTTTGATCTCCCCATTATAGACATTTTTTTCTGTTAAAAAATTAATATGTAATGCTTTTATTTTTTCTTAAATTTCCTGGGTCTAATACCATTAAATTACGAAGTGTTTTTTCCTACAAAAAAAAACGGATATCCAACTTTATATGTAATGATTTGCAAAAGTACATCATTATATGTTTTGATAAAGGAGTTTAAATTTCATCCCAACATGGGAAGTCATTGTTGCAAATTGTGTATCAAATTAATCTTTTTTGAAAATTTTTAAAAATAAAAAAAGAAACTTTATTTCAAATTTCCAAATCTTTAAAAATACAATATCTGAATTTTCGGCTAATGCAAAGTGAGAGAAGTTTTTGGGTATGATTGTTTTTGAAGATACTAAAATCAATTTCTATTGTCCCGCCATGGCGAAAATCTATCCGGTGACTTTTAAGCCTATTTTCCACTTTAAATTAAATTTTATGATAGACACTTCTTTCTATAATTTTATTTTTTTACATTTTCCTTCCTCTGTTTAAAATGAAGTGTTTTTTAATATGACGAACTTTCCCACAAATATTTGTAATAATATTTTGTAGCTCCAGTAATTAGCTTGAAATAAATATAACTTTAAAAACTTTAAATGAAGTAATCTGAAACTCATATTATAGTTTATTAGCATTTTCTATTGTCATTCGACTATATGAACTAAGAAAAATTATTACCTCACGTACATTAGTGTTTTAAACATGTATAGATATTTTTTTAAATATATTTTTCATTTTTCCATACCCACCAATTAAAATTTTGAAATTCCATTTTGCCATCTGTAGTTAATTATGTCAAATCTACATTAAATTTTTAAAAATGAAAAAAAAAAAAACTTCTTTAATTTGAACAGTGAATTTGAAATACATTTTCCAATAAATAGCCAGTATCTTTAAGTGCATTGTTTTATACAATAAGAGCAAATGAACGCAATGAACAATTTTATTTTATGTTCATTTTCATGGTTTTGTTTGTTATCAAAAATGAAAATAAAATAGCATCTCAGTTATATAACATTTTTAATGCATTTAAGAAATAAAGAATAATTTATATTTCTCTTATATAATTTTATGAAAACTTTTAAAATTAAGATGGCATATTCTTTTACAACGATTGTTCCATGGGTTTTTTTCCATGCTACGAATGTAATAATCGATATATTTACGTTTCATTGCATTGCAATTCTAATGTAATAATTAATTTGATAACTGATTTAATAAGAAGAAACATTAACTATTAAATTATCTGGGTTATATTTCATTATTTATAAGCGATTTGTTTTTGTATTTACTAATATTTATAAGAAATTAGCTGCTGGATACTACTTGGTGTAAAAAATATTCGAACTTTAAAGCATCTCATTACTTAGTGAACTGAAAGTAAAAAATTCATCAATGTAGTATATTTAATATCAAAAATATTTAACTTTTAATATAAAAATATTAAATCGTCATTTCATTTACTTTTATTAAAATAAAAAACAACAATCTATTAAAATGTAGAAAAATTTCAATATCTCGCAAATTTTCGAAACATTACAAATTGTTCTAAAAGTATTTTAAAAATCAGAGAGAGCTAATTTTTTAAACATTTATTAACAACTTTTAAGGAAAAATTTTAGCATTAAGAATGTAAATAATTATTTACCGCATAAAATATTGAGGCGAGTTCTTACAAGGTAAATTTTAATCTCCATCGGTTTATAAAAATAAGTTTTCAATGTTGTATCAATTTTTAAATTAAAACTACAAACGAATGTAACTTTCAAAAATATAATTTTCAAATTGAAAAAAAAAAAACATTTTTTTAGTAACAATAATATAAATAAATTAACTATTTGCTTGTCGCGAAATGTTCAATAATACTTTCCTTTGGATTGATAGTGTTTTTGAACAGAACTTGTGGAATGTTTTTTAAGCCATATGTATTTCTATATTTGTACCGAATATAGAAAAAAAAAAAAAAAAACAGTATTTCAATTTTACTTATACACATATTGAATTTTTATTTTTAGCAATTGCAGCCCATATTTAAATATGTGAACGATACTTACGTCGAATATCATACCGATAGTGTACCAGAAGCAGTCCAAGAGTATTGCAATCTATCTGGAGACTTCCAAGTGAGCACTTTTTTATTGGCTATATTTTATTGTACTTGCTAATAAATGTCAGAGTGTATGTGCTTTTGAAGGCAATGAATGGTTTTGGTTTAAATGAGTGATAAAATTGTTTCTCATCGCAGTATAATACTAGAAGAAGAATCTATATTGATCAATGTTTAAATTTAACTTAATCCATTAAAATTTTGTTTATTTATATACATTTATATACTACTTTTTGGCGATAAGTTTGTTCCACTGGAATACTGATTTTTCTTGCTTTTTAACTATTTATGCGGAATAGAATTAATATTTCACTATATTTAATGAGACATATAAATTAAATTGAATAAATCGTAAACAAATTACTACTCTATCAAAATTAAAATGTTGGTTAGAATAAGACCAATGTACTAACGCCAAATTTGATTTATTTTGGGGCGATGCCTCTTCAAATGTAATAGTGGCAATTTTTTATTACAACACTAGAAGTTGTAGTTATTATTTTGGTAGATATCCAAGATGGCGGACTTTTTGGCGACGTTTTAGAAAAATGACAGATTTTGAGGTGCTTGACGAGAAACCGTACGTTAATTTTGTCTTACAAAATTTGTATTATCGTTAAAGTACATAATTCAGTAGTTTCATAGAATTAGTTATTTTTTAAAACAACTTATTATGATTTTTCAATTATTCCATAGAATTTTTAGTTATGCCAAGAAATAATTTATCGCATTATGTGAAATAAATCCTTGCTTTGACGATAGTCATTGCGATTACTTGACAACGGTTCAGCATCATTTCTCATTGAATTAAATTTTCTGTTTGACATTAGAATCAAAATTGGTTCACATTTCTTTCCACTGACTACTTAGCACTTTCGCCATTTCTGCACTTTAATCATTAAACTATTTTTCCTAGTATTTCTAACAATATTTCGAAGCTCCATTAATTAGTTAATGGTGTGCAATGGAATTAATTACAATGGTAAAAGAATTCAATTGAAACGTCCGTAAGATAGTTTGTTTACATTTGGTCATTGTCATTAGATAATAAGTAATAAGACCTGTTTCTGTACCATGCATCAAAGCGTAATACATGCTAGGAGGCTAAGCCTCCTGCTTCCTACAGCTCTTTAAATCCTATTATTGCTACTCAATTATCTTTTTAAGTACAGTACACTGCCGAGTATCCGATTCGGGACTATTCGGATTCCGTTCTATCCGGCCTAGTTTTCTTTTATCGTTATTGAATGATGAAGTGAACGTGGCTGCGCTCACATTCTATGTGGCTTGGGATAAATGGAGGACCTTGTACTCAGTAAGAAGTGCGAAAATGCGTAAAAACAGCGAGTTTTGTATAAAACCTCTGTCTTCTAGTATTGGTTGGCAAAGCAATAAGTTCATAGAACTCTGGCGTATCCAGCTTTTTTTGTAATCCGGCCAGCCTTTTTGCCACATTAGGCAGGATATTCGGGAGTATACTGTAATTACATCCGAGTAAAAGAACTTTTAATGCTTATTGATAAATAATATCAGAGTTCGACTTTACTGTGTCTGCAACAGTTGTGTTCAGGTCTGCCACGGTTCATAGAAAATGAAAGAGCACCACAATATATCCATTCTTCAAAAATAAGATTCAGTTAATAAAGAAGGCACATCGTTTGATAAAGTCTCTTCTAGATCCTCATTTCCCTGTTCAGTTCTTCTTCTAGGAGCATTTCTTTGCCGTGTATTAATTACACCTCGGATATTTTTGCCGATAAACACGGTCAGTTCCAGAATATTCAGCTATATGTCGCTGTCGATAGCATTTATAGTAATCGCATCGATTATTGGCCATTTTTAAGCAAATTAATGCTCTCAAACAACAAAAACGAATTCTTTAGAATTTGAATGTTGAAGCAATGTTATGGTGAGTTGAGTTAAAACCTTTAAGCAGATGTGTGTTCTTGCTTATGATTGGCTCTTTGGTGCCACTGATTGTTATATCGTCTGTCACTGACTATGTGTTGTCGTTTTCATTATTTTTATATATTATATAGACACAGGTAGGCAGATTATTTGTTTAATGCAATAGATTTACAAGTTGTTTATAAGATTCTTTTCTTCTCTTGAAATGTAAATTTTCTTTTCCTTATAAATCTTTCTTTTTTTTACAGAAACAAGTATATAAAGCAACCGTTAAGGGTATTTTCAGTTACCAGGATGTAAGTAACATGATTTTGAATTCATTTCTCTTATTTTTAATAAATAATGTACAAAATTGAAAGTGTCAGTTAATATCAAAAATTGTAGATAATGTAGAAATTTTTTTTAAATCTTATTGCCATGAAAGAATGTACTAATTTGCGTCCATATGTTATATGAAAAAGTCAATTCATATTAAAATATATAGAACATTTTAAAAAAATCATGGATATAAAAAATGCATTAATTTGTGTTCATATATTATCATAATTCCTATTTAATATTTTGAATGGATTTATAAATATTCTAAACATATTATATTTTCTCAGAAAGAGAGGTTTTATTTTCTTATCAAATTTTTAATTATCAATTTATTTATTCGCGTCATTGCTTTCAGATATAATTACAAAACATTTAACATTTTACATAAATTATATTCTTATAAACTTTATAAAAAGTTAATTTATGCAAATTTTTCAAGAAAAAAATCAAATAGTTCTGCATGTGAAATAAGATTTAAAGTGATTTTATATTCATGATTTCATAGTTTGAGTTTCCTACATCATTAATGCAATAATTTTGGTCATTTTTCAAAGAAAAAAATCAAGAAATTCTATAGTTAAAGCCAGATTTCAAGTTCCAAATTTTAATTTCACTGGCATTAAAAATGTGAAATATTGTGCAAAACGCAATATTTTTTAAGGAATTTGTAAACTATATTTATCTTAAGTTTTAATGCGCATGGAAAATTCATATTATTTAAAATTTGAATGCACTTGAGTCATTTCTTATCGAAAAGGTAGCAATGCATTTTGCTGAAATGTATTTTACACCATAAAGTTCTTGTAGCGTAGAAGTATTGACATGAGTTTCTTTTTTATTATTATATTAGGAAAACTAAACCATATAATAAGCAAAAGAGAATTTTTTTTCACATTTTATTCAATGGCTCAACAGCGGCATTTTTACTTCAAATAAAGGAAAAATTATTATCTACAATTAAGCATATATTCAATTCCAGCTTTAGAAAAGATAAACTTGAAAGATATATTTTCATATTAATATTTTAGATAATTATTTGCAGTAAAACGTATATGGGACTGAATGTATGCCCCGAAGTGCATTTATCAATGGATTAGTTGTTCCCAGTCTAATCTTTATGTAAGATTGATCTTTTCATGTTATATTAATACACGTGAACATGATTAAAATCAATGCATCATCAGAAACTCTTCAAAGTTACATAGACTTGGATGACAGAAAAACTTTTCATTCGGAGATAAAAAGTCTTTATCAATGAGTGCCTTCTAATCGTAAAAATTATATGACTGTACAATGGAACCTGAGCATTCAGAATGTCGTCCATGAGCCTTGATAAGAGACATTCTGTTTTTCTTCCATCAAGGACAAACATTCTGAACAAATGAATAAATAACAACAAATGAATAAAATGAATAAATAAATAAATAAAATGAAAGAAATGAATAAAATGAATAAATAAATGAATAAAATGAAAGAAATGAATAAAATAAATAAATAAATGAGTAAAATGAAAGAAATGAATAAAATGAATAAATAAATGAATAAAATGAAAGAAATGAATAAAATGAATAAATAAATGAATAAAATGAATAAATAAATGAATAAAATGAATAAATAAATGAATAAAATGAAAGAAATGAATAAATAATCTATTTATTGAGAATATTTCATAATATTTTTAGAGCTTCACAGTGTGAAAAATATAAAATTTGGATGTCATTTATCAGTCCGACCCCAATATTTAAAGAATAGGATAGAAATACAGCTTATTTTTCAGTCTAAAAACAAGATAATATATTTGTTATGCTATATGAAAAAATTTAAGCAAATCATTTCATAAACCTCTAAACAAGATTTTTTTTTCTTTTTACCTCGTTTTAACCATAAGACGCCCTTTTTTTCCATTAAAAAACTTTTGCTGCTTAACAGGTTCATTTTGGGTTCATAAATGTTGTTCCAATTTCTTTCAGACAGATATTCATAAATATTACTATTTACGAATGGTTTTCAAAAAATTAATCCCAAACGTAGTCGCATACCTTAAGATATCGGATTTGCAGGAAATTTTCTTTCCATAAATGATATAAGTAGGAATATATTGAGTTAATTAAGTTGATTTGAAATATTTGGCATGTCGAATTCAATAGTACAATATACCAGTTGCCTATCATACCGGGTGTTTCAAAAATGACCGGTATATTTGAAAAATCAATAAAAACTAAACGGGCAGCGATAGAAATACACCGTTTGTTGCAATATGCTTGGGAAAATAGTAAATTTTCAAGCCTTTCAACTTGCGAAATTAGTTACAATTTACAACAAAAGATGGCGCTGTAGACTATTTGAAAGATATAGAAGAAAACGCAGTCTGTGAGTTCGCCATTCTGTAAGTCGTCTTTCTGCTTTAAGCGTGTGCTGTCCACAGATTGCAAGTTTGTTGTGGAAAAAAATGGTTTATTCCTTACAACAGAGGATTTTTCTGGTGTTGAAATTCCACTGAGTATAACACAGTGTTGTTCCAATAAGACGAAGTTCTCAACGGAAGTTTAATCTAACTAAAGGACCGAAAAGCGATACAATAAAGGATCTGTTTGAAAATTTTCAACGGACTGGGAACGTGAAGGATGAACGTGCTGGAAAGATAGGGCGACCGCGTACTGCAACCACAGAGGACAATGCTCAACTTGTGCAACAACAGCGGCCTCGGGTTTCCATTCGCCGTGTTGCAGCTGCGGTTCAGATAAAGCCAACGTCCACATATCGTCTCATGCGCCAGAGTTTATACCTCTATCCAAACAAAATTGAAATTCGGCAACGCCTCAGCGCTGCTTCCATAAATGCACGAGAGACATTCGCTAACGATATGGTGCAAAGGATTGATGAGGCGATATCCATGCGGGCAGCTTTTGGTTTATTGACGAAACTTATTTTTACCTGGAAGGCTTCGTCAATAAACAGAACTTGCACATATGAGGAACCGAAAAACCCATATTGCAGTCCCATTGTCCCTGCATCCGAAAACAGTAATGGCTTGGGCCGCCATTTCTTCCAAAGGACTCATTGGCCCATTTTTCAGATCCACAGTGATTACTGCACCACGCTATCTGGACATTATTCGTGAATTGCGAACACCTTGTGGTTTATGCAAGATGATGCCCGACCACATCGCACGCTTTAATTTCCTGAACGAACATTTCGATGATCGTGTGATTGCTTTGGACTATCCCACACATGCAGGAAGCGGCGTGGATTGGCCTCTCTTTTCGCCAGACATGAACCTCTGTGACTTCTTTTTGTGGGGGCACTTGAAAGACCAGGTGAACCGCCACAATCCAGAAACAATTAAACAACTGAAGCAATACAACTGTTCTTCATGAGAAGCCATCCCGCCTGAGACGTTTACACGGGTTTCTGCTCATTTCATTCTGAGACTACGCCATGTTATTGCTGCGCATGGTGGATATTTGAAAAATATCGTTATTTAGATTTTTTTTCTAGGCTGCAGCGCCATCTGTAGTTGAAAATTGTAACTAATTTCGCAAGTTTGTCTGAATGAAAATTTACTGTTGTCCCAAGCATATTGCAACAAACGGTGTATTTCTATCGCTGACCATTTAGTTTTTATTGATTTTTCAAATATACCGGTCATTTTTGAAACACCCGGTACAAATATGAATAACTGCCTACAACTCTATATATGACAAATAGAAAAGTACATTTTAAGATCTAATACTTCAAACAAAATAAAATATTTCATAAATTTACAAACATATTTTTTTTAAAAAAAAAGGGGGGGGAAACAGGATATCAGCAATCTTTCATCTCCTTACTCTTTCGTTAATTAGTAAATGGAATGATACCTGTCTTTATAATATCATTTATGAGAGTAAATTGATTCAAAAATGAAAAGAGTTAAATCTTACTAAAACATATTCATTCTCCATTTCATTGCAGTTGTATTTGATTATCCATTTACAAAATTTGTTTGAAATATTGTTTCAAAACAATGTTGAATTCAGATGTTAAATTTTGCATATTTATACTATTTTATAGATGAAATGCGATCAATCAATGGAGGATGAATGCGATAATGCTGAAACCTTATTGGTAAGTTGGTTTATATTTCATTCGAAGATAATATATTTTTACTAAACATAATGATTTATTTCTTAAATGTTTTTATCTCAATATTAGATTTAATATTAATGTTTTGCGCAACTATCTGTTATAACTCTAAAGACGCATTAAGGGATCACTTGTATTTTCCTGGTGGTAAACTTTTAAATTGAGACAAAAATTGAAAAATTTTTAATTTTAAATTAACACTGAAATTTTCACACAGGGGTTGTTCATATTAACTCATAGGGACGTGAAAGGAAATTTTTTTTAATCTAAATAATATTTTTTTTTGGTCAATAAGTGTTTCAGATTATGCGATTGTATTTATTAAGTAAGAGGAATCATACGAAAACTGAAAAAGAGGAAAAAAAAGAAAAAGGAAATTCGTGCTGAAAATTCTAACATCTATAGATATGGAAGAAAATGGAAAGTTCTGAGAAGCTTCAAATATCATTGGAACGTTATTGTTTTTGTTTTTTTCTTTTCCTAAGTCATATGAAAAATTTATCAGAAACACTGGTTTACTTTGCTGAACGCAATAAGAAATATCAGCTTGTGTGTCAAATCCATTTCACATCCATCCTAATATCGGTGACTTTAACGAAAAAAGCTGATAATTTCTCTAAAACATTACTTCCAATATCTTCATACAAAAAAATGAAGACTAATAAACCTTCAAAGAAATTTTTCTCAATATAATAAAGCAATATTTTTACGAGGAAACAATAGTGTGCATGCATGAAGCCAGATCCAGGGACTTTTATGCAGTCTGAATTGCAGCATCAATGAATAAAAACATCCGTATTAACAAGATTAGAAATAAGATGAATAAAGCATAAGAAAAATAAACTTCAAATAAAAAATAATAATAATAGTATGGAAAGTTGAAATATTTAGAGTGACATGCATTTTATTAAGATTTTTATGCGTTAAAAGGAAACCTTTTTTAACATTGTGAATGTCTATTATCAATAACAAAATGGGAAGAGGCCATTTGTAGTTAAGTAGAGACATTCATAATTAGCAATGTTGACAGCAAAAAGAAATAGAAATAAATGTTGAAGGCTAACTGCAAGCGTATGATCTAAAAAACGTAAAAAGATTTCGAGAGATATTGGTGATTTGATCAATGGCGGTAACTTCATAAGCTAGATAAAAACCTCCGGAAAGGAGTGTACACTTTTGTCTAGTTTCTTCGTTTCTCGGCTAGGAACCATAACGTTGCGAATTCGAACCTCAAACTTGCACATTGGTGACCCTGGTTCTGAACAACTGCATCCTTCGTTCAGCTGTCGTGGCTCCATCTACCGGCAGCAATCAATCACACACGCTCGTCGTCGCCAACCATAACGCTTGGCGCGATAACAACGTTCTACGCTCGCCATAACGCCTGGGGCGATAATCACGTTCGTCGCTCGCCATAACTGGCACGATAATCACATTCGTCGCTCGCCATAATTGGCTCGATAAACTCCACCGACTCGCTGGTGAGGGAGTATTGTGGCGGTAACTTCATAATCCAGATAACAACCTCCGGATAGGAGTGTGCACTTTTGTTTGGTGGCTTTGTTACTTGGCTATGAGTTCTAACCTTGAGAGTGCGAACTTCAAACTTGCACAGATCTTTATGCCTTTACTTTCTGATGAATGGATAAACGAGTTCTTGATGCAATAGGATGCCTTATAAACAGAATAACTTTATTTTCAACTTACTTAGCCAAGTTGCAGTTAGTGTCACATTACAAATGGTAGAGGGTTGCTTGATATTGAGATTAATTATTAGTTTATATAAAAGCTCTTTAGTCTCACATGGCTACTTGGAAAAATCTGCTTATCAAAGATAACCACAAATAAGATTTTGACGAAACTTTTTATATGCTTGATATATATATGTCCTCGAAATATAAATTTGATAGATAATTTTTAATTTAGTTTATTTTTCACCTGATTATTTGATAGGTAATAGAGTTTTCATTTCATCTACTATGATATTTAGTGAATAAAGTAGTCTTAATGCTTCCAACGCTTTAATGCACAATAGTCACAATAAATATTTTTCAATGTTTTAACCTTCCTTTGAAAGTATTTTTAAAACTTTTTTAGTGTCGAGCAATTTTTCTGTGCCCGGAAGCTATATAACCAGCTAAGAAATAAAAATTAAAATATGGACATTTTGGCGATTTATGCATTAGAATGAAGAAAAGGATATAGCAACTAAATTGCAACGAGGAATTCCTGATCGTAATTGTCTAGTGGTAGAGAGCATTTCATGCAGATATACTCTGAAGATGTTTGGAAGGATAATGTAAAGTGATTAAAATGACATTCTTTTGAATTTTAATTTCAAACAGTTAGATTTGAAAGGAGGTCAAAGGGCTTTATCCTATTAGATAGATGTTTTTATATCAAGGAAAATAACTTATTTTTTGAAACTTGTGTTTAACTCCTCCGATTATAATGTTCATAACTCATAAAAGCCTGAGCGTATTACAATGAACTTCCTTAAAACTAAACAGCTCTGAACATTATAATATTCAGAGTTCAATTTCATATAACATTATAATGTGTGCATTATAAAGGAATATCCCAATATTTCAGGGCTATATTCAGGAAAAGCAAAATAAAGTGCAACCGTGTTGTTCGCTGGAAATTAAAATGAACCGTAGAAGATGTATATTTAACATAGATATAACTATTCATTGTAAACTGCAAAAATATGAACTATATCAAGTCGATAGGATTGCTCATCCTATACTTTTTCAGCATCTTTTATGTGACGCTTTGAATACTTGTACATATGAATGTATTATGTTCGTCAGAGTCAGTTGGAAGAGGTGAAACAAACAATGCTGTACATATGAATACTTGTACATATGAATGTATTATGTTCGTCAGAGTCAGTTGGAAGAGGTGAAACAAACAATGCTGTACATATGAATACTTGTACATATGAATGTATTATGTTCGTCAGAGTCAGTTGGAAGAGGTGAAACAAACAATGCTGTACATATGAATGTATTATGTTCGTCAGAGTCAGTTGGAAGAGGTGAAACAAACAATGCTGTACATATGAATACTTGTACATATGAATGTATTATGTTCGTCAGAGACAGTTGGAAGAGGTGAAACAAACAATGCTGTACATATGAATACTTGTACATATGAATGTATTATGTTCGTCAGAGTCAGTTGGAAGAGGTGAAACAAACAATGCTGTACATATGAATACTTGTACATATGAATGTATTATGTTCGTCAGAGTCAGTTGGAAGAGGTGAAACAAACAATGCTGTACATATGAATACTTGTACATATGAATGTATTATGTTCGTCAGAGTCAGTTGGAAGAGGTGAAACAAACAATGCTGTTTGATGAAGCCCAATGAAATAATCAAATATTGCCTTACACATATATCTGCAACTTTTCATAGTTTTACACCAAATATGGCAAGTTACCAAATTATGGGATGTGTTATCGTACTGCTTCGATATCTTCAGTGGCTCTTAAGGAACACTTATAATTGTACCGAGTTTAAACTTTCAATTTTTATTTTTTCATTTCCGATGAACAACAAAGTTAAATTTTGATTAATGTTCATTTATAAGGTAAAGTTAGGATATTCTTTTATAACCATCCTGTACTTTTCATGAGGATGGGCCAGAGGTCTGTTGCAAAAGGTTATGATCTTGCCAGATGTAAATATCGTAATAATCAAACCAATTTTCCATCTCGAAGAAAAATGTTTCAATGAAATGTTGGAGAAATGTTTCCTTACAATGAACTAATTGAGGTAATTTTAAATGAGGTAATTTTAATGAGGTAATTTAATGAGGAATGAGGTAATTTTAAATAAATCATTCTCAGAACTGCGAGTAGCATTAGAGATTTTATTCATATCAAATATTTTCTTTAAAATCTTGATCAATGGAATTAATTTTTTAATATGCATGTGTATTTATATAGTTTTTGAATTCAAAAATAAACGTTTTTACTGTATTTTCATTGCTCTTTCTTGAAACAATATATATAAATTTCTCTGCATAAAATAAAAATATTTATTTCTTGACTAATGCAAGCTGTATATATCTTATATTCATTTAAGTAATGTTTGAAAACGGCTTCACGATACGATATATTTGTTACCCTTCTTTGCATTAATTCAACGATGGTTTTAAATACTTAGAACAATTTTTTTAATAATAGTTTTTTAAAAATCTGTTTATAATTTTATTCACTTTACATTATTATTTCTTATTAATTATAAAGTGAAAGTAGCATAATATACTTCAAAATTATTGCCCAATTGCATTCCAAATTGGAAATATAAATACATAATCTTTTCTGTAGAACTAACTATTTATTATGATTATCGGTTTATACGTTATAATAGTTTTATTTGAGTTTTAAGTGATACTTTCAGTGAAATATCAGAGATTTTATTTATATAAAATATTTTCTTCATATTTAAGACCTTGACCAGTGGAATTAAATTTTTTATATGCATGTGTATTCAAATAGTTTTTAAATTGGAAAATCAACGATTTTATCGAATCTTCATTATTCTTTCTAGAGAAGATAATTATAAATTTCTCTACCTAAAATAAAAGTATCCATTTCTTTACAAATGAACGCTGTAGATATCCTACATTCATTTGATTTTTGACAACGGCTTTACATCATCATTTCTTATTAATGATGAAGTGAAAGCAACGTAATATAATTGAAAATAATAGAACTTCTCATTATGATATACGTTATAAAAATTTTATTTCTGTTTATAATTATGAATCAATCATTTAACAATTTCATTTTTCAGAAATGCTTCCTGAACCTCTTCAAAAATCTGCAGAAGATGGACTATTGTTGAGTAAACCAATGAGGAAGATGTATTCCGAAAGTGATTTTTGTTCCGGTAACAAAATAATAAGCCATTGTTGAAATTCGTTTCGTATTTCCAAAAATTATTTTGATATTTTCAATAATAAAATTTAGTTTATTATTAAACTTAGTTTTTATTTGGGCTTTTATTATTGTGTTTGGATGAGAAACAATTTTGCAAAATGAAATTGTATCAATATTACTCGTTAAATTAGTTTCGATCGTAAAATGTACAACCTAAGTTGCACATTCCAGCTCAAACAATTTATAGAAGGAGCTCCAGGTTTAATTATTTAGGAATAACCCATTAATGGATGAGTATAATATAAATGTTTACCTTTATATAATTTAATTGAATATTTTTTCACACGTGTTTTTAAATTTCACAAAAAAATATTCGTATTTCTTAATAAATGCATATATGATATCTTTAAAAATTGAACAAAAAAATTTCAAATATTGCGCCTAGATGCATACTACCCATTATAATACGTCATTAAATAAGCTAGTAAATTTTATGAAATCATTTTTAATTTCACATATATTTATAATAAAAAGTTAAATGAAATCATTTTACTATGCTCTCATAGTGTAAAATTGTCAAATAGTATTTTTCTTGCATTTATATTTACATACACAATGTGTCACACTTCTATCTATCAAGTTATCAAATACGTTAAGGTGTACGTACACACTTGAAGATTATTTTTTTAATTTTAACTTTAAAAATCCAGTTTTTTCACAGTAGGTTATTAATATATGTTTAAACTCATTTCAATGAGAAAAAACCATATTACATTAATTATTAATTAATTAAATAATATTTAATGAGCTAATTAGCCTATTTTTTTAAACATGATATCTTAAATTCTAATTTGTACAAACACACAATTCTAGATGGAAATTATGCCTAATATTACTCTTCATGTTATCTGCCTCAAACAAGTTATAAAAATGTATAGATTTTTAAAACAATTTTTTCATCAACGATGAATAGAAAAGCGAGATTTTTTCTATAATTTTAACTTTTAAACAGCTATTAAAAATTTATTTCTATAAATATAACTTTGATTGAGGCACAAAACATCCGCTATTTGATACAGATTATTTTGATATATAAATAACTGTATTTGGTTAATTTCTTGTTGAGTTATGATTGTTTGAATGAAGCAACATAGTGGGAAAATATGATTCTTTATAAAATGAGTTTTAAAAACACCGTAACTAGAGTTTTTAATGAAAACACCTCAAGAAAAATAATTATAACTCGTGAAATATTTCGAATATTGACAACATCTTGGTATCGTTTGAAAGCTAAAGGATCAGAGAACATATTAAGCAATAAAAAAATATTCGATATTTTGAACGATTTTCGAAGTTTCAAGTGTGTACATACACCTTAAAAAATAAATTTATTAAGGTCATTTTTTATACCTCTCACTGGTATTTGAAAACTCGTTTTGTTACACTTTCCAGAAATAAGAGATATATCACGGTAGGTAATAAAAACTGAGTAGCCAGTGAATGATAATTCATTTATAAATCTAATTAATTTATTTTAAATCAGCAATAGATGCTGTAAATCAGGTGTTACGTGTTCTTGCACTATGCAGAACGGCATTTTTCTCACATACATGTTATGCTGCTCATCTTTCTCAATTCATCATTAGTTCAAAACCCAGTGCCATTTCAAATTAGCTAAGTATTTCTCTCATTATTCACGGTATTGGTATGCAAAATAGTAGCATGAATACATACATACATATATGTATATACATAAACACACATATATATACATACATACTCACACGCACAACAATTTTAAGCGGAGATAAAATACATATATAGGAGTTTCTTTGTGTGTGTGTGTGTGTGTGTGTGTGTGTGTGTGTGTGTGTGTGTGTGTGTGTGTGTGTGTGTGTGTGTGTGTGTGTGTAGTAATATGAGGTCGCAGATGAAAAGTGTCGTCAGTAAAAACAAGAAATATTGAGGAAATGAAAAAAAAACTCTTTGTTTACATTATATGTTTAGAGCAGATGATATACAAGTTCAGTGACGTCACTTAAATAAGGATAAAATTTTGGGGGAAAAATATTGAATTGTATAAATGTTTATTTAGTTTGCTTTATCAAATCGACTGCAAAACCTTATTGAGTTTAAATGGCATTATGCTAGCTTCAAACGATTTTTTCCCTTCGAGAGTATTTTATAGTCATGGAGCGATTTACGCCCCCTGAGAAAGCAGACGAACATTTTATGTACGGAGCTGCAAATTGTAACAGAAGAGATGTGTTGAGGTTGCACCATGAACACTTCCCCAACAGTATAAAAGCTGATCACAAAATATTTCCCTGGTGAGCGGACTTATCTATGACAAGTGCCATAAGTAATAATAAGAAAATTTTTCCTTCGTGAGCGGACGTCTCTATGATAAGTGCGATAAGTAACAATAATAAAATTTTTCCTTCCTGAACGGGCTTGTCTATGACAAGTGCCATAAGTAACAACAACAAAAATTTTCCTTCGTGAGTGTGCTTGTCTATGACAAGTGCCATAAGTAACAACAACAAAAATTTTCCTTCGTGAGTGGGCTTGTCTATGACAAGTGCCATAAGTAACAACGACAAAAATTTTCCTTCGTGAATGGGCTTGTCTATGACAAGTGCCATAAGTAAAAATTTTCCTTCGTGAGTGTGCTTGTCTATGACAAGTGCCATAAGTAACAAAAACAAAAATTTTTCTTCGTGAGTGGGCTTGTCTATGACAAGTGCCATAAGTAACAACAACAAAAATTTTCCTTCGTGAGTGGGCTTGTCTATGACAAGTGCCATGAGAAACAACAACAAAAATTTTCCTTCGTGAGCGGGCTTGTCTATGACAAGTGCCATAAGTAACAACAACAAAAATTTTCCGCTTTTATAGTGACAAATTTACGAGAACGGTTCATTTCATGTCAAGAAACCTCGGTCCTTAGCATTTCTTGTATTTTCCGGCAACACTTTTCAATTCCGTAATCATATTGCTACATAAAAGATGCTTCTTTATATGTATATTTTACATATAAAGAATATATGTAAAGAATATCTTTATATTACATTTAAAGCTTGACCCATAAATTCAGGGACACCTTCTGAGCGGGCGCGAACATGTGTGTTTGTGTGAAATTAAACAGATAAAATTGTGATTTTAGTTCATTGAATTTAGAAATATCTTTATAAGCAAAATCTTCCGGTTAATTTTTTCAATGTTAATCTTTTCAACATTAAAGCCGTTATATCAAAATATTTGGGTACTCAAGAGTGTTAACATTCATCATGTCTCATACATTGTGGGTGCATGAGCGAATCCTTTTTTAAAATAGGTTTATTTGATTTCGAAGACCCTGCAAATGGTTTCAAGTTCGAGTATAAAAACGGTTTACAGCAGAATGTGCAATCAGATATCTTCCACGTTAAAGATATACTTATATGCATTCTTCTAGTAAATATTGTTAATAAGTATTTTTATACAATGAAAATTTTAAAATCTTTATTATAATATACTTCTAAAATTTGCTTTAACGTGTATCATGACTTTCGTTTTGTTAAATAAACATTTATATTTCCTAACATTCAGATGGAAATGCAACTTCCACATGTACTGATGAATGACATTTAAACTGCATTTCAACATTCCCCCCCCCCCTCAAAAAAAACGTATATAAAGCATATGAATCAGATTTATTATCTATAGAAATTTCTAGTTATACGAAATCGAACATAAATCATTGTTGTTTCAGCCATGTTCTTACTTTACTGCTGTTCAGTTCTTACTTTAAAGTTATTTTTATTTTCGGTTCTTTGGAAGTTTTTTTTCAGCCTCAGTTGAACTATTAAAAAAATTTCAGATAATAAAGCCAGAAGCAGTTATTTTATTTCTCGCACATGCAGTTTTAGGAATAATATCTTCATACCCATAAAGCAATAGCTCACGGTTTATATACTTAATCTTGGGAAAGCAATAACATTTTATTATTTTCTTGAAAAATATATAGGTCGATGAAAATGTTTCTCGGAGTTACATTCGAAGAGAAAACAGAAAGAAATAGGATAATTTTTAAATAGGTCGATATGTAAAATTATTCTTTCAGGGATGTTTTCCTTTTGTATGTGGCTTATAAAAATATATTTCAGTACTTCAAAGCAACGTATTCCCGGGCTTTCATCAAAATATTACACGATTTACGTGGATTTGAAGTTTATTATTTGTTGGATTCTGAGATTTCTGGATTACATTTTTCAAACATTATATCAAATTATAGCTTTGGATATAAATAAAAATTGGTTTTGTTACAAAAATACTTTCGAAACTTTCTTCAACATTTTATCTTAATAACTGCTTCAAAACTTCCGTTAGATATTTAAATTTTATATTTATCAAGTATTGTTATGTCTAAGGTTTGAACATTTTTTCGACCACATAGTTATGTTATGCCATTTCTAAAATATTAAATTTACATACAGAAATGTGAATCTTATTACTTTCATTCTTTGCTACCTCTTGTTAAAATATCTATAGATTTTCAAAATTCTTTTTAAATGGTATGAATTAATTTTGTATATCATTTGAACTTTATTAGATTAATGTATATTACATGAGCCTTATTTCTTGTATATTACTTGAACTTATAGAAAGATTGTATGTTCAAACATTTTATTTTTATCCCTTTGCACTCAGATGGTGCCTCTTACTCACTATTCAAGACGTCGCATTATTTTGATATTTTATTTATTTATTTTTCTATTTTGGTTGTTAAAAACACCTACGGAATGGTAAAAAATCGTAGATAATTTCTTAGGAAAATTCAACTTACAATAATTATATATATTGTTACGAATCTGTGATGCTGCTTCCCAGCATAGTTGGTTCCCTCATCAGAAAGACTGTTTTACAGTCATCTGTATTGGACGGAGTCCGGGTGTCGCGTCGGAGGGCCCAGAGCTCGGCGACAAACTTGGCGACCATTTGGCGACTTTAGCGCCAAAATAGATTATACCCGAAACATCGAGAATTTTCCCGATCCGTCCATTGGGAACCGAGATACGCCTCGAAAGTTCCTGATTGGTTGAGAGGCTTCTAGCCTCGCCTCCTGAGACCTATAAAAGGAGGCAGTCTGCAACTGCCATAGAGTAGTCGGAATCGACGGAAAAACAACGGGTCTTCCAGAGATTAGCAGAGCAGCGACGGAGTCAAGCTAGTGCTGAACGAAGCTGTGCGCTCCTGTCTGCAGTAGAGTCTTGTTGTGTGCACGTCTCCGCTGAAGATAATTGACTTCTCTATGCTGTATAAAGTTATCATCTTTGTTCTGTCGTGTCCTGTCTTCGTGTAAATAAACGTCGTTGTTTTTTTTCTACTACCGCCTGCTAATTGAGCGTTCTCCTCACCATATAACTTTCACTATCCAAACGAACCCGGAAATTTCGTCACAATATATATATTTCTTGGATCAATAAAGTAGCCCTTGTATTAAGTGAATAATTATGCATCGAATAACTTTTCCGAGTACAAAGGGTTAATATTATCTGCTGTCCGAATTTATTAATTTGATATTGGCCTTTAATGATTAGCGGGTTCACTGGGAATATTGGTGGTGTTTAATTTCGATTGAATCGCTTAGACATAATTTCATGTTTTTATCAACAAAATATTTTTAATCATAAATTGTGATAGACTTTAAATACCTGTTATTTCAGTATTTATGCAATCTATCTGCTTATTTTGTATGTAAGCATTTTGTATATGACGTCAAAGTGTCACAAAAAATTTAAATGCCTGATTAATACTTTTCAAATAATGGAATTTCACTTTTTAATTCTTCATGTAAGTTTTTTCCCACAACCTTTAACCATTAAAGAAACTCATGCGATTAAATATCCTATGAAGTGGTGAAAACAGTTTGAAATCCATTGTAACAATGACACCTTATGTTAACAATTATGCGAATATACATATATGTATAAACATTTTAAAATTTCAAGAAAAAATTTACCCTATAATTAAATCTGGATCATTAAAGAACGCTCTTTTTTTCAATTTTAGATTCTTTTATTATTTATTTTGTGCATTGACATTTTTTAATGTTATTACTAAAAATGTCAAAATATCGCTAAATATTCAAATAATTAAAATTCCAACTTCACAAAAATACCTGCTGTAAGCACTCCTTCCTACCAGTCAAAATGTATAAGTGCCAGTTTTATTAACTCCGGGCCAATACGCCTATTCTGAAAAGTGCCAGAAGGCATAAAAACACAGATTTAATATTAGTAGAAATTTTGTTTTTAACTGATTTTTTAAAAAAAAAATGCCTACAATTATTATGCTGCTATTTCATTCAGATAATTAATGTTAAATTTAATTATTTCTGAGTTGCTCTAACGGAAATTAAATTAACATCGTTCTTTCTTCTAATTATGAATGTAGCATTCTTTAAAAGAAACCACCATGAATGCTTTACATAACATTGACGAACAATGATGAGAAAATATAAAATGTTCAAATTTTGGAGTAAATTTAGCATTTTTATTGAATCTATTGTACAAATATGTATTTTGATAGCCTTTCTTGAGATAAAATTAAACCAAAATGTGACATAAAACTATTGTAATAGACGTGAGATCACATGACAGATTCCCATTATTTTTCCATTGTTATTCATTCCAAAAGCTTCCACTGGGGGGATGAAAAGCTTTCGGTATGCTCGTTGATTCTCTCCACCCTGGTGGATACAGAAAAAGCCGAGGTTTCGTTACCTCTCGTCAATGACGAGAGGGGTTGTACCATGGCCGGTGACAGTCTATAGTACTCAACCACAGTTCCCGCTAGTGATGCTATCACGATGGTCAAATTTTGGAGTAAATTTAGAATTTTTATTGAATCTGTTGTACAAATATGCATTTTGGCAGCCTTTCCTGCAACCAAATTCAGCCGAAATGTGACATAAAACTACTGTAATAGACGCAATGCCACATGACAGATTCCCTGTAATTTTTCATTGCATTTTATTGCAAAAGATCCCACTTGTGGGGTGGGGCACCTCGAAAATGAGGCTGAGAAGCTTCCGGTGTAGTGGTTGGTTCTCTCCACCCTGGTGGGTACGGAGAAAGGTGGGGGTTAGCTACCTCTCATCTATGACTGGTGTCGTGTCCCGTAACAGGGGTTGTACTGTGGCCGTTGATGGCTCGTAGGATTCAACCATAGTTCTGGCAGTGTTGCTATCACTGTGATGCTTCCATTCGGTTTTATTCGTGTTCCTTAGGGTGGGTCGGAGTTCCAATTTGTTATTCATTGCAAAAGAATTTTCAATTACTTTCAGGAACTGCGGTTTTAATTGAAAGTTCATTGTTAAGAGCTTTATCAATGTTGATGGTTGGTAGTAAAAATATCATTTTTTTCCCTGTAATATTTGACTTTCCGTTGGATATTAGATGCAATCCTTCGATACCTTGATGGGTTGCTTTTTGTAAATTATGAGATAAAGAATGCTTTTCGAGGAAGGAGGTGATGATCTAGTCTAGTCCAAGTTTATCATTGTCCTACATTTTTCTGAAGTTAAATTTCTGTTTATTATGTTTACTCTAAAAAAACGATTATTTTAAATTTTGGAATTGTCATTAAATGAAATAGAGAAACATTGCACTCAAATTATATTTAAATCTATTGTCTAAAGATCATTGTAAGATGGATGCTCCATTATAGTCTTCAGTTTCTTTGAGAGTATAGTTACATCGCAAAAGTATCTTCTCATGGCATCTCATTAGCAAGCAACTTTATGTGTTCGTCTCAATTTTTTCACCTTTAAAATGTTCAATGGTCTTCAAAATGGAAATAACATAAATTATTTCATTTGTCTCAGATGGTCTTTGCAGTGACATCGTTTGAAACAATTAATAGGAATTTTCTTTTACATGGTCGAGATTTAAGTATACACATCACAATCAACTCGGTTAATTAAATGAGGTAAAGGTAATACAACGTCTGCATCTATATTTATATATTGTTACGAAATTTCCGGGTTCGTTTAGATAGTGGTTATATGGTGTGGTTATATGGAGTTATATGGTGTGGAGAACGCTCAATCACCAGGTGACAGTAGAAAATAAAACAACGACGTTTATTTACATGAAGACACACAGGACAGCACAAAGACGACAACTATATACAGCACAGAAGACGATTATCTTCAGCCGAGACGTGCAGCAACAACAGCATGCACAGTAACATACAACAATATACACAGCAGCATACAACAGTATACACAACAGCCCTACTCCGCTAGTCCTCGGAAGACGAGTTCTTCACCGTCGCGTCCGACTACTCTTCGACTCCACTGGTCCACGACTCAATTCACCGTCCGTTCACAACTACGACGATTCCACTGGTCCACGATCACTCTTCTCTGTCGCTTCCGACAACTCAATTCACCACTGGTTCACACAACTCTGCTCTGCCGCTTCCGACTTCTCAATTCACCGCCCCGGTTCACGACTGCCCGGCAGCTGAGGCTGCTTCCTTTTATAGGTCTCAGGAGGCGGGGCTGGACACCTCTCAACCAATCAGGAACGTTCGAGGCGTATCTCCGTTCCTACTCGACGGATCGGGAAAATTCTCGATGTTTCGGGTATAATCTATTTTGGCGCCAAAGTCGTCGCCAAATGGTCGCCAAGCTCTGGAACCTCCTATGGAACTGACTATGCTGGGAAGCCGCCTCACAGGTTCGTAACAATATAGTATAGAATGAAGTCCCCTGAAAGCGTCGGTATGTTTGTAAAAGAAAAACTAGAGAAATACTTAACTAATATTGGAGATCTTTATACCATTTTGTAGGGCATTTTATCGGGGAAGATTTGAGTCTATTGAAGTTATATCAAAATAAAAAAGGAGTCTTATAATTGCGATTTTAATTATTTTCTTACAACGATTCGCTCATACGTAAAATAGCAGTATCTGTGTTGCGCACTTATCCGCGCATGTGCGAAAACCTCAAACTGCGCATGCGCAAATAGCAAGAGCTGTGGTATCCATATGTGATACATTTCTTTGTTTACGTCTGATTTTAAACAGTGATTCAAAACTCATTATGCCTAAAGAATTAATTGATATAGGAGATATTTGTATCATTTTGTAGGGCATTTACTGAGAAAGATTTTAGTATATTGAAATCGTATGAAAATAAAAAAAGGAGTTTTATAATTGCGATTTTAATTATTTCAAGGACAAACGTTTCATCCTGCTGGTATTGACTTAAACGAAGAATCTTTTTCTCATGGACAACTTTATGTGGTTTTTGCTGGATTTGCATTCAAACAAAATCCTTTTGTCTTGGCACCAGGAGGAAAAATAGCCAATATAGTTCACAAAGAAATATTATGAAGCAAGCTGAATTTTATTTTCATCTCAGATTTTACAGAATTGATAAACTTAGTGTGGAACAGTGGCTACAGTGACTTATTTGCATATTTTTAAATTTTAAAACAGCTTTTCTATTGTATATTTTTAGTGAATTGTTTTGTCTGTGAATATATATTTTTACCTTTGTAACAGTCTAAATATTTCTGAATATGTGCTATAAAAATTGTTTTGTAGTTATTTTTGATGATTTCTAAATATATTTTTATGTTTGTTTGATGTTGCGTGACATGCCCATGTCATATATGGTGGAAGCTAGACTTAGGAGTTTAAGTTAAAGCTAATTGTCGTGGCTGGTTCGTGAGTGCTTTGAATAAATAGGCAAATAGAAAACTTAACAACAAATTTATTGCAGATTCGTTCGAGTTACTCAGCTCAGTAACTCCTTCTTCTCCAAGAACCAACATTCGAATGACATCACTCTTTTAATTACACTCGCGCTAGTTGTCTAGCGCCATCTATGAACGTTTATTTCCTAAAGCTTCAAAATCCAATTACTACACTAATTTTTCCTCTTAGATGTTATGCCACGGGCAAAGCTGTGCTAGTACTGCTAGTGTATAGTAAAAAACTTTTCCGTAGATTCTAGCTTAGGACCTTCTCTTGAGAAAATTAAAAATATTACCACAATGTATTGCATGTTGGGTATCTAATTGTCAGAAATAATGTGAAAATTTATGTTAGGAATCAAGATTAAAATGGGCATTAGAGTTCTCATTTTTCAGTTTACGGTCAAATCACTTCTAGTCTTTCCATGTGCTTTCACTATATGGAGCATTTTGTGCTAAATATAGTTTTATAGCGAAGAGAATGAAATGTACCTTTTGAAATCATCTTCTGTTTCTCCAATTAGTCTTAAATTTAATCCAGAAATATTTAAAAATATGTCAAAACCATCAAATGTGATGCCAAATTTCATATGTCTTGCCGGTTCTATATCTGTGATATTCTGTGAATATGAAGATTTATTGAAACTGCTTCCCAAATTCTTTTTTATCTCGTTGTAATCTTCCGATATGAGAAGACAAATATATTTATTTTTCTAATCAATAACAAAAATCATATCAAATTACAATATAGACAAAATCAATCAATTTTACCTTTTTACACTCCCATTTCTATATTTAGCATTAGCGAAAGTAAAATATAAATAATATAATATACGTGTATTTTATAATATATCAAATATTTTTATCTCAAGAACTTTCATGATTAATAGTTAATTAAAATTTTAAAGCACATATACTATATAAGTAACGTAAATATAAATGTATAATATTAGCAATTGAATTCCAGAAAACGTCTTGAGTTAGCTGAAATAAAATGTAATTTTGATATAAGTTACATTATTTTTGCCTGGAATTTATTACATAACAAATTACATGTAATTTCATAAATAAGTTGGGTGAAAAGGCAACATTACAATTTTTTCCTGCATTGCACTGCTAAAAAAGTATTGTTCAAAGTATAAATGAAAAAAAATCACTTCTATTTTAAAAATAATTATTTGATATGCTAAAGTCAGCAACGAAACTTTGTTTCTATTCTATTTAAAAAATGAAGCCCATAACATTAGAATTTTTTATGCACGGAATGAATTATCTTATAGCTTTAAATAAATATATTTTACTAATGGACGAATTTTTATTTAATTTATTTAAATTGACTAATTTTTTAACATATTTATGTCGATATGCACTTTTAAATTTATATCTAGGTCTGATGATGTGGAAACAATTTTTTGTTGCGTCACTACATAAACTAATATATGAAGAAAATCCGAAATATATTAATAATATGTGGGAAATATTTTATCCCCACATTTAACAATATGTGGGGATAAAATATTTACATGGAACCCCAAAGGAAATATTTATACTAATCAATATTATTAAGCTCATATATTATTATTAATTGTTAGAAATGCGTATAATTCTGAAGAATAATGCTTTATTATGATAGTTAAAATCTATGCGAGAGGTATACCCGAATTTTTCTCTTACATTCTGTAGTAAAGGTATTCTGCATATCCGGCATAAAATTTTGGACATTGGGCAAGTTCGTGATCACTACGACATTTTTATTTTCAGACTTCCACGTGTGAGAGTAATATACTTCATAGTATGATAAAATAAACCGGTAATTGAGTACTAATCTCGTGCAATTGGTGAACTATAGTCACAAAAGAGCCTATTGGAGTGATATCTTTGGTGACTTTTTGGCGATTAATCGCTGACGAATGTTTATAATACAGTTATAAGAAAATCGAATATGTATTTTTCAGGCATTTTATTCGACCGATTGAAACAAATATTTGACACAGTACTAGAATTAGAGTCAATAACTCGCATACCAAGTTTCATTTATTTAAGAGATTGTATTTTTAAGTTATCACTATGCGCATATAAAAATACAGATTGACCGATGGTCAACCTTCTGAGAGATTTGGATCAAAATTTGATGATACAGTACACTTTAAATTTTAAAGATATGAACCAAATGTTATTTGTCAAAGCTATTATATTTTCTAAATTAACATGTTCATGTTTTGTAAATGTACAAAAATTAATCTTAAGACAGTTAACTCCTTGGTTGGTGCGTTTAAAAATTTGATATGAAACTACATTTTATAGGTTAAACTTATGTACCAAATTTTATAGATTTAGATTTTATAGTAATTGTGTTTACATCTAATCGGATAGCCGGACAGACATACTTGCTCTAAACGGGTCACATTCAAAATTTAATGAAAATCTGCAAATTTGACGTAGCATGATGTAACAAAAATGCGTGTTTAAAACAAAGCTACAACTATGTAATCTTACATTTTTAGACCACAAAATTTTCAGTTTATTAATTCATATACAAGAAAGCAAGAAGCTATAATAATATTTAACAACGCATTAGAAAATTAATCTTTCTATTTTGATCATCTTAATTAGACATTAACTAATTAAGGATAGGGCCTCTAAACTTAATAAAAGGTTCAATAACAATCCTTATCCTGAAAGATAAATTAATTAACTGAATTAATCTCAAGTGGTATATAATCAGAGTTCTCAAGAGAAATTCATCTTCAAAAGAACAATTATGGGTTTTACGGGCAAATCCATAAATTTATCGTCCATACAGACCTTATTTTAGTTTTACGCCTTAATATTTTTTTACTTTTATTACTTAAGACAGTTTATGCCTTTTTTGAAATTTTTTCACAATGCCTTTATTACATAGACAATAGCAATACGAGGTGATGTCCCATTTTATGGCTTTCAGATGATTTCGTTTGTCAACGATAACGAGTAAATAGATATGAAATGAATCCTTAAATGTTACATTAAATAAATCAATATGAATATATTTTATTTTGTGAAAGGATGCTGCATGTATTGCGTACATTAGGTATACCCAAATGAAAAAGAAAAGCTCTAGTATTTCTATTCCAAATTCCAGTGAATGAATGTGTTAGCCTATACATGACGTGGTGTTATTTCCAGTTGTAAGCAGTCTATGCTGGTTTCACAATGCTTTTATTACTTAGACAATAGCATTACGAGGTGATGTCCCATTTTATGGCTTTCAGGTGATTTCGTTTGTCAACGATAACGAGTAAATAGATATGAAATGAATCATTAAATGTTACATTAAATAAATCAATATGAATATATTTTATTTTGTGAAAGGATGCTGCATGTATTGCGTACATTAGGTATACCCAAATGAAAAAGAAAAGCTCTAGTATTTCTATTCCAAATTCCAGTGAATAAATGTGTTAGCCTATACATGACGTGGTGTTATTTCCAGTTGTAAGCAGTCTATGCTGGTTTCACAATGCTTTTATTACTTAGACAATAGCATTACGAGGTGATGTCCCATTTTATGGCTTTCAGATGATTTCGTTTGTCAACGATAGCGAGTAAATAGATATGAAATGAATCATTAAATGTTACATTAAATAAACCAATATGAATATATTTTATTTTGTGAAAGGATGCTGCATGTATTGCGTACATTAGGTATACCCAAATGAAAAAGAAAAGCTCTAGTATTTCTATTCCAAATTCCAGTGAATAAATGTGTTAGCCTATACATGACGTGGTGTTATTTCCAGTTGTAAGCAGTCTATGCTGGTTTCACAATGCTTTTATTACTTAGACAATAGCATTACGAGGTGATGTCCCATTTTATGGCTTTCAGGTGATTTCGTTTGTCAACGATAACGAGTAAATAGATATGAAATGAATCCTTAAATGTTACATTAAATAAATCAATATGAATATATTTTATTTTGTGAAAGGATGCTGCATGTATTGCGTACATTAGGTATACCCAAATGAAAAAGAAAAGCTCTAGTATTTCTATTCCAAATTCCAGTGAATAAATGTGTTAGCCTATACATGACGTGGTGTTATTTCCAGTTGTAAGCAGTCTATGCTGGTTTCACAATGCTTTTATTACTTAGACAATAGCAATACGAGGTGATGTCCCATTTTATGGCTTTCAGATGATTTCGTTTGTCAACGATAACGAGTAAATAGATATGAAATGAATCCTTAAATGTTACATTAAATAAATCAATATGAATATATTTTATTTTGTGAAAGGATGCTGCATGTATTGCGTACATTAGGTATACCCAAATGAAAAAGAAAAGCTCTAGTATTTCTATTCCAAATTCCAGTGAATAAATGTGTTAGCCTATACATGACGTGGTGTTATTTCCAGTTGTAAGCAGTCTATGCTGGTTTCACAATGCTTTTATTACTTAGACAATAGCATTACGAGGTGATGTCCCATTTTATGGCTTTCAGGTGATTTCGTTTGTCAACGATAACGAGTAAATAGATATGAAATGAATCATTAAATGTTACATTAAATAAATCAATATGAATATATTTTATTTTGTGAAAGGATGCTGCATGTATTGCGTACATTAGGTATACCCAAATGAAAAAGAAAAGCTCTAGTATTTCTATTCCAAATTCCAGTGAATAAATGTGTTAGCCTATACATGACGTGGTGTTATTTCCAGTTGTAAGCAGTCTATGCTGGTTTCACAATGCTTTTATTACTTAGACAATAGCATTACGAGGTGATGTCCCATTTTATGGCTTTCAGATGATTTCGTTTGTCAACGATAACGAGTAAATAGATATGAAATGAATCATTAAATGTTACATTAAATAAATCAATATGAATATATTTTATTTTGTGAAAGGATGCTGCATGTATTGCGTACATTAGGTATACCCAAATGAAAAAGAAAAGCTCTAGTATTTCTATTCCAAATTCCAGTGAATAAATGTGTTAGCCTATACATGACGTGGTGTTATTTCCAGTTGTAAGCAGTCTATGCTGGTTTCACAATGCTTTTATTACTTAGACAATAGCATTACGAGGTGATGTCCCATTTTATGGCTTTCAGGTGATTTCGTTTGTCAACGATAATGAGTAAATAGATATGAAATGAATCATTAAATGTTACTTTAAATAAATCAATATGTTTACTTATTATTTTCTGAAAGTGTATTACATGTATTGCGTATATGAGGTGTGCTGAAATGAAAAGGAAACCTTGGATCTAGAGTTCTTGCATCAAATTCCAGTAAATTAATGTGTTAACCGATAGATGACGTGGTTTTTTTAGTTGTATTTTCCATCAATATCCTCATTTTTGAAGGGTTGTTACTACAGATCTTTCCATGGTGTATTCCTACAGATCAGCTCAAAGAACATTTATCCAGTTACTTCGCGCAAAAGATGAGAAGGCTTCACAAATTTATCAAAGGATGAAAAAAGTGTATAGAGAACAGTATCTGGCACAGCACATCATATGCTGGTGGTATCAATATTATGAGAGGAGATAAGTAACTAATGAGGACTTGTCACGCTTTGTTAGAGCACATTATGACCAACAGGGCTACAATTTCGATCGTTGATGAGTTCATATCACTCGTGAAATTTCTCTAGGACTAATGGTAATCAAAGAAATTGGGCTTCACATAATCCTTAAAAAGATTGATTATGGTAGAGTTTGTGCACAGTGGTGCCCGGATCTGTTAGCAACCCTGGAATTACTACACTGAAGGATTTGTTACCTTCTTAATCATTGGGGTCCCTATTTCAATGTGGTTAATTATAATTGTACTGTTCCATGCGAACTGTAATTTTATCATTACTAAAATACCTAGTTGTATAAGTACAAAAGGACTCCATAATTACAAAAGATAAAGAGCTGGATAGATCAAATTTGGTACATATATTTAGCATCTAAGGAGGTACATATATTAGCAATAAGGATTCTTATCGTTTGAACTAAATCTTTCAAGTGTGACATTTATTGACCTCTACTTTATCATGCATGTAACGGAATAATGCATGAATGTAATGAGTAAAATCATAAATTCGATGTTTGATTTTATGACTACAAATGCAGTTCCGTATCAGATTTCAGTTTCAATCGCACATATACTTCAGTCGGAAAAACATATACTCTCAAAATACATATTCTCATGATAGATTCAGTAAAGCCACGTTCCTATTACCTGTCCATCTTCAGACGGGACAAACCCCCCCCCCCGACCCTCTCTTGCGGTTTTCTGAGGTGTTTTGATGTTTGTCCAGTTTACCGACAATTTGTCGGTAAACTGTACAGGCATCAAAGAACCCCAGAAAACTACACGAGAGGGAAAACAGGGGAAAGCGTGCCTCGTCTGTAGGCGGACAAGTCATTGGAACACGGCTTTAAATTGCTGTATTAATGACGAGATTCAATATTTATTACCTGCAGTTCGCGAATGCCGTGAAAGGTATTCATAGCCTTAGCCCAAGATACACAATTTTATAAGGGGGGGATAAGAGTTTGTGAGAATTGGGTAAGAAAATCTCCCTTGTTTAATTACTGCAATCATTTAAATTGACCTAATGATATATTTATAATAAGTACACAATTATTGTCCTTTGGTGTACTGAATTTAAATTATTTTCTGGTTCAATGTTTTCTCTATTCATTTAATAAGTTAGAATGGTTCTTTTGAGAATCATAAAACCATGAGAAGCAGGAAGCAACAAATGTGTATAAATCCAGAACATATTGTCAAGTAAATGAAGTTAGCACAGATAAACCATGTTTTAAAAAGTCAAAGATAACACTCGCTAATCTCAACTCGAGACTTTATTCAAGGAACTAAACTTGACATCTGCTTTTAACCACAAGACGAAATGACTCGGA
The DNA here is from genome assembly GCF_947563725.1 of Argiope bruennichi. Lineage (NCBI taxonomy): Eukaryota > Metazoa > Arthropoda > Arachnida > Araneae > Araneidae > Argiope > Argiope bruennichi. Next base: position 128,854,304 of record NC_079151.1, on the reverse strand, counting down.
TCATCCAGATTTAGAAAGATACAGAAATTATAAGAACATTCTAGAACGAAATGGGAAATAACAGAAAGTAAAGCCAATAACAAAACAATTTTTAGGCAACTTGCCTGCAGTCATATATGAACTTGAGAACTGTCGTTTTCCACAGAATTCTACCACTGAATCATTTAATCAGCGCCAAGTTAGAACAAGTTTCGTTACAATATATCATCAGAAATGATAAACTTTTAGTACTCATTATATAAACTATTAAGTATATAATGAATGTGTCTGCAATTCCAGATTCAAAGAATATTTTTCTCTGCTTTGTTGTCACTGTTATTTTTTAACCTTCGGGGTTTTTTTTAACTTTTTTTAAATCCATTAATAAAGTCTTTTATTATTCTTTTAATTTTTTATATTTGTTTTCTATGCACATTCTGCCAATTTCTTAATTTTTTTACTGAATTATTTATTTGTAGCATCTTTTTCTATTAAGAGTTTTTCATTTGATTTCATTCATTCAAATTTGAATAAAAATTTAATGAAATTTTTGTTGTTAATATTAGCTTTTCAGATTTAACAAAATTAAGGCAGAATTATTTTCACTATTAACAACGTAAGACGTTAAATGGCACGTTCTTATGTGTTTGTCAAAGAAATGAGTGAGTTCTATTTTTGGAAATTATGTCTGAAAATTGAACTTTCTAATATTTCTAAATAATGTTTTTAAATCAGATTATCTCTCGATATTTTGAATTATCATCTAATATAAAAAAAATGAATTTTTGTTTGTTCGTATTTTATGCCCTGCCGTACCGTTCCTCTGATTGCGATAAAACTTTGCCAACTTATTGCTTGCTCTTGTGCGAAGGTTATAAGCATAGAACAATTATTATATCTAAAGTAAAAAAATAGAATAAATATTATTTATACTTCTCCTTTACATATTGTTCAATTTCAAGATAGCATTCATTGTTGCCAAGAAATTAAATATCATTCTTTCTGTCATTCCTAATTAAACAAAATAGCTATTTCAAATTTCAAACGATATTTTCAAAATAATTTCTTCAGCGGCAGAAACTTTCTGGGTACCAGCTAGTAATAGAATAAATGACCACTGATTCTTATAGGTAAATTAATTAGTAAATAATTTTAATCGTAGAGTAAATAAATAAGTTTTCTAAAACATTTATCTCTCTAGCAATAAAAAAATCTAATTATTTTCTTTTTTTTTCCTGATGAAAGAAGACACGAAAAATGTAAGAAAGCTTTAAATATTAGCGTATGTTTACTAAACGCTGCAGATGAATGTTTAGATGGCATTGCGTTTATGTGTTTGTCATATGAGTAAATAAGTTCAATTTTTGAAAATTTTAATTTTTGAAATTTGAACTTTCTAATCTTTCTAAATAATGTTTTTAAATCATATTTCTCTATATTTTGAATTTTCATGATAGAATAAATAATCACCCATTATTATATGTAAATTAATTGGTAAATAATTTTAATTGTAAAGTAATTAGCTATGCTTGCTAAATATCTAAGATCTTAAAGATAAAGAATAAATGCCTAGGACCCTCAAATGTTTAAAATAAATGCCATGGGGAAAAAAACATAAAAATCTATTACCTTAGGCTTTAAGTAATAACTAAATAAGTATTGGCGAGATATTTAAAACTGAGCTAGAAATTATGAATAAACTCTTAGATTGAAAATATTATAAACAAATAACTGTTAAAATTAATAAATATTGTCACTTTGAAAGAATAAAGATCTTTAAAATCTTACTTGAAAGAACATTTACAAGTAAACGTATGACGTAATTTTACATATAGATAATACTGTGACTGGAATTTTGGAGAAAGATTCGGTAAGTATATCGCATGGAGAAATTTAGAAAACTATATGTTTTTATGATTTTTTAATAATTTTAAATTAATTATAATTTTTTATTTTAATTTTTTGGAACTTAATCATTAAGTTATTTAGATTTATTTAAATAAGTTTTGAAAAACACATTATTAACACACAAAAACTTAGTACAGTACACTTCCGAGTATCTGGCCTAATGGGACAGTAAGACAGGCCGGATAATAAAAATGCCGGATGGGCCCGGGCCAGATATCCTAAACCATCAATACCAGAAGACAAAGTTTTTATCCAAAACTCACTGTTACGATACGTATTTTCTTACTTCTTATTGAGTACTAAGCCCTCCATTTATATTTATCTCAATATTGTTACAAAATTTTTCTATACAGCAAAATACCGTCGATCAATCGTAATGCATTTAATCTCTAATAGTTCAGCAACTTGCTTGCTTGCTAATCCTCTAGTCTTTTTACTCGTCGGCGACTACGACCACTCTCACACACACAATTTCCGCCGATACACACACTCCTTCTCCAGCTTCAGAGGTCTGTCTTTTATAGCTCCGGGAGGCGGGACTAGAAACTTCAGACCAATCAGGGCGTACTTGGGTGTATCTCTGTTATCACTGGATGGATCATGAAACTTCTCGAACTTTCTGGTGTTATCCATTCAGTCGCCAAACTCGCCAAATTCATCGCCAACTCGCCAAACGGTCGCCAAGCTCAGCACACCGTGCCGGATAGCAAAATTACAGATTTATCTCAATATAAACTCATCCGCAGCTCGGTGAATCATGGGAGCAGCTGCCGGTAACGTGTTGAGTTAAAATAGAAGGCTCTGTACTGGTAGTTTGTATGTGTTTATATTCTGCATTACACATTTCAGGAATTTATTAGAAAAAAAGTAAGTTAAAGGATATAAACGGTTCATATTGTAACATCAATTCTGTAATGCCCAATTTAAATACAGAAAACATTAACATAAATCGTAGACTTAATTCTTTAGAAAATGGGATGAAACTTATTTTATTTTTCGCTGATAAATGATAACACAAATATGAAAGAGCAAACCTAAAATAAGAGTCAAAGAGTCAGTTTTTAGGTTTTGAAAAAGTCTTTAACAGGTGAATGAATATATGCCTTGCCTTCTTTATTTAATTACGACAAAAGGAAACTAGGCCACATAGCACGGAAGCCGGACAGTCGCGAACCTCACACTCATGAGAGCACTGTATTCTTTTCATATACAAAGCTGTTTTTGAAAGAAATAATGTATATTTCATGTTATATAGTTTAAAGAAAAAATCTAGAAAAAGGAATATCAGTTATTTACTTAACTTATTTCATATTTTAAATTATACTTTGGGGAAGTGATTTGCCCCATAAAATTGTAAGAATACAGTAAAAATAAATCTGCAATTTACAAATGTAATATTTAAAAACCTTTTTATAGTAAGTAATTTGAATTCAACAAACTATATAATCTATTTATTATCGCACTTTAACTCGTTTCCTATTTATAAACCGAAGAAGAGTTTCTATTCTTTTGTTGGCATCTTTCAGTTAAAAATAAATGAATTTCAACACATGTTAAAAAAATCGTTTGGAACTCTGTATAAATACATTAAAAATATTTTTACTTCAGTTTTCAGATTTGTCTGTAAATAATTTATTAGTTTCCTTAAGTATATTAAATTTAAATGTTTTTCTTATCCAAAGGATTAATTTATACACGCAGACAGTAGTGATATTAGTATAAATGCAAATGGTGCTCCGTCACACTTTTAAGAGATTAAAAGAAAAGAGAAGAGAGAACACTTTTAAAAGAGAATTTTAATTACTAGAATTTAACTAAGGGATATAAAGTCATGTTTCATAATTATTATAAGAAAACTGATTTACATTCATACATATAGCATATACAGGGCATCTTTTCAAAAACTAAAATTAAAAAATCCATAATGATTTATTTAAAGTAGCAGTCAATTATTCCTATTTATTTGCACGTTATCGCTGACAAAATGAATTCTCCTGAGAGTCATAAAAAGGATCATTACCACATGCTGCCTTTGTCTAAGCAATAAATTCATTGTGAAAAACATGCAATTAAGGCTTGAACAAAATATTTTCTAGCCAATAAAATTCTGAGTTTGTTCTTAAAGCATTGCATAACTTATTGTTTTGGAGAAGAATTTCCCCTGGGAGCTGTGGAGATATATTCCAGGAGCATAGGTTCGTTAATTAATATGTTTTGAGATAAAGAACAATATTGATCTTTTAATGTTATTGGAACCAAATATTAAACTTTTTGATGCCTGCTAAATATTTATATAGCTTTTTAACTGTAAACAGACTTCAATATTATTCATTTTTGAATTATTGTAGGAATGAAAATGTGGTTTATAATGTTGAATAATATGCTTATTTCCTCTATGTAAATATTTTATCTCCACATATTTTTATTTTATCTAATGCTCATGTCTTCTTCTATTGTTATTTAAATGTAGTTATACATTAAAGAACCATTTTCATAATAACAATTCCAGATATAACACGTAACTGGAGACATGAATTTCCTTTGAAAGCGCAATATATTTTGAAAGCGCAATATATTCAGAAAATCTTGTAATTACCAAAAATATATAAAATATTTTATGTTATAATATTAAATGTTAATACGATATTATAATAAAAAAACCTAAACAATCTTTTAATGAGTACTTAATTCGTTTAAATATTATGGAATGACAATTACGTTAATAACTGTCAGAATTTAATAAATAAAAATTAAGAATACAATACGGATTGAAATGCGAAGTATGTAGAAATTAACTTTTGCATAATATATTTTTTCAATCACAGTTTCAAAGATATGGAGCCAATGACTCCATAAATAGCAACGTAAACTTTGATAAAGAATAACTCGGTTATATGCACATTTTCTAACTTGGACTTCGGCCAAAATACTGCTAAAAGTACTATTTGAAGGTACTGACTAGAAGATTGTATTCAAGGACAAAAAAAATGCTGCAAAAACAACTTGAAAGTACTGAGGAGATTATTGTATTCAATGACAAAATACCACATAATAATCTGAGCCAATGAACAACGCGGATTCATTTTGACTCTCGTCTCCTGTTACGGGATAAACCTAGCTACAAAAGCGGTTCGTTAGTTTTTTTTTTTTTTTTCTGTTTTATTCTTAAACATTCCCGTACTTTTTAAGACAGAATATCTTTCAATTCTAGCGTACTAGAAATTGATTTTTTTTATCAATTTGCTTATTAATCATTCCATATATGTTCGATCCTTAAGATCAAGGGACAGTGATAGTGAGTGATTGGAATAAATATTTTATCATGCTCTAAAATGAAATAGTTTTTGAGACCCCAAGTATGATTCAGGCCATTATATCGCTCAAACATGTAATTTTACAATAAACCTATGTATAAACAATGTTAAAAAAATGGGCGTCCTGGCATAGGGGAAACGCGTCTTCCCAGTGATCTGGGCGTCCTGGCATAGGGGAAACGCGTCTTCCCAGTGATCTGGGCGTCCCGGGTTCGAGTCCCGGCTCAGGCGTGATTGTATGGATGTTCCTCTTCTGTGTTCTGTCTGTGAGGTGTGTGAATGAATGTGCCTTCCTGTAAAGGGGGGTTGTGCAAGCAAATGTGACGCATGAAGTAGCTAAGTCGTACTCTTGGCCCTAATTGGCGTTACTGAAAAAACAAGAGGCGCTCACTCGGCTTAAATCGCTGACAGATATGTCAGCGGGGCTTGTAAAGTTTCATAAGCAACAACAAAAATGTTTAAAAAAATCTTCTATGTATTCTATTGTTGAAAATGATGCTACGTAAATACATCAGACTTTTCAAATAAAATAAAATCCAATTGCATGGTATGAAATGATTTCAATACATGATTCATAAGATTTGTATTAAGTATTATTACACAAAAGTATATTAAGTATTATTACACAAGAGTATATTAAGTATTATTGCACAAGATCTTATAAGATTTGTATTCATACTTATAAGGTGTTCCCAAATGACAAGGAAGTTGTTGTTGATAGAAATCTGCAAATTTTAGTTTAAAGATGGGTTCAAATCTGCCAGTTATAAGATGACCAAGAAGCAGCGCATACGCAGAAAGGGACTGATTTATGTTTGCTACAATTCCATAAGATAGATTCAGGCATTCCATGCTTGGCTGTAAATTGCCGTTTTGGCGTCTCTGCACTTTTTTTTCACTGCGTACCGTATTAAAATGATGGATATTTACACAAAGAAACATGATAAAACAAAAAAAAGGTTAATATAGTTAAATTTGGAAAACTATAGAGAAAAAAGCAAATAAAATGAAAAAAAAACCTAACATCGGATCAGAAAGAACAAAGAGCAAAAAATATCAGAATTAATCGATTATAAGTTATCAATTTTTTTCAAGCCCCCTCCCCCCCGAAAAACCTCCAAATTCTGAAAAAACACGCCCATTAAGAAAAAAAAATACAATACAGCGGCATGATGTTGTTGTCCTGTCGAGGGAAGTACTTGTCATGGACCGAACTGCATTTTTTACCCTTTCGATGCATTCTCTGCCTACTGGCCGTCTTAAAACTGGCCGAGTGTAAACCCATCTTAGAGATTAGATACCAAATTTCATCCTTCAAGCTCTAAGCGGTTTTTAGTTGCTTTGTTCATGGATAATATTTCCAAATATTCATTTTCCAAATTCAGGGAAATCTGAAATGTAAAAATTCTTCAAAATGTCGAGTACGAATTTTTTGATTATTACAATATATACTTTGTACTTCACATACAAGAAAAATCAATTTGATGTTTGAAGAAAACAGGAAACGGAATTGAAAGAAAGATATATACGAATCCATAACATTTCGGAAAACATTCATCTTCATGATAAAAATATCTCCAAGGAATATAAATAAAATAAACTGAAGGAAAAATGATTCTTTCTAATACATAAATCAGCGATTAAATACATAAAAGAAATCTTTCATTTGATTTCACCTCATTGAATTTTTGAATGGATGACAGAAACTGGAAATTAAAAGAAAATATTGAAGACGGCTAAATGTACTCTAAAAGAAATAAAGAAAGAAGTGTTTAATAATGCTCCCATGTATGGTATTATCATTAATCTGTTCGCTCCTAGGGTTTTTTCAAAAATGTGTAATGAGCCATTTCGGATTCTGAATTCGAACAAAAATTACTTCTTGTTTAAGATAATCGTTTTCATGGAGAATTCTTCTTCTCTTTGTACATTTTTATAGTTGCTTTCCAATGCCAATAATTCATGTGGAAAGAAATTTTATTTAACTTTGTTTTAAGTAGAATTTTCTTATTATTCTGTCTCTATGCTTTTAATCTGAAAGGCAGAAATACATAAAGTATCACTTTCAGTTTTCTGTGAATAAATAAAAAAAAATACCATTTACATATGAATAAACACAAAAAAATACAATTTACATAAAATGCAATTTACCTACGAATAAATACAAAAAAATACAATTTACATAAAATGCAATTTACCTATGAATAAATACAAAATACAATTTACTTAAATTCAATTTTCCTGTGAATAAATACAAAATACAATTTACATATGAATAAATACAAAATACAATTTTAAAATGAATAAATACAAAATATAATTTACATAAACACATTTTTCATATGAATAAATACAAAAAGTCACGCCTCTCACTCTTTAATTGGCACTATTTCAAATAAGTTTGTCATAATTTCCTCTGAAACATCCAAATTCACAAAGTATAAATATATCAAATAAATGCAAAAAATTATTAATTTTTAAAGAATTAAAAAAATAAAATAGAAAATAACTTTTATTTTTAATATGTATTAAGTATTTTTATGTATTTAATATGTATAAAAGTATTTTTTTAAATTGTTTCTGCTAAAATTGTCTCCATTTTATTTGAATAGGAAAAGAAAATTTTCAAACTTTTTCGATGTTTTGGGGCAATATTTCCAAGTCATATACGGATCAAATAGAAAATCAAAATCTGGTTGACTAGTTTTCCCTTATTTTTGTATTGAATTTTGCATGTCAGAATCTATCTATTTTTGAATTTTAACGGTTTGAAGAGGATGTCTGTCGTGGCTGGTTCATGAGTGCTTTCAATAAATAGGCAAATAGAAAACTTAACAAATTTATTTCAGATTCGTTCGAGTTACTCTGCTCAGTAACTCCTTCTCCTCCAAGAGCAAACACTCGAATGACATCACTCTTATAATTACACTCGCGCTAGTTGCCTAGCGCCATCTATGAACGTTTATTTTCTAACGCTTCAAAATCCAATCACTACAATGTCCAATATACTAAATAATGCCTTGAAACATGACCTGAATATATTTTTAACAGGAAATAAGAGTTGCAACTCAGTTATTTGAAAACAAAAGCAAATAGTCTAAATGCTCGCATAGTCTAAGATCTGTTCAGTTTGCTGCTTTCACCAGATGTGACATAATGTTATTTTACTCTCAAATAATAGCGTGGATCAAATGAATAAGGTGTGTATTCATCCATACTCTTCTTCTTATAATCAATGCAGCTAACACCAAGAGTAACGACATGAAATGGACACGATTTATTCTGTACCCATACATTTCAAAGCGTATTGACTTTAATCGAATGACAGGTCTATCACTTGGCAGCATATGTGTCAATATCAAAGAAAGAAATGCTTTCAATTTTCGAGCATGCCAGATCTAATGCAAGTAGAAGCTTCATTCAAGACATAGTTCCTCCAAATATTGCAAAGTGATATTGTATGTAGCAAGCTTTTATAGGATGATTTATCAAACAGCATTTTTTTCCATGTCTGGACTCCGATCCCAAGACCTAAAATTTTAATTTTTTGCCTTTAGAAAAGTCAGTACTGTGGCCGTGATGGTCCTTAAGATAGCCTTAGTTTCCGTCAATGCTGTCGCTGCAGTCCGGTTATTCAGATTTTTCCGTGTACCTCAAGGCGGAACGGAGTTTGTGATTATTAAGGGATTATTATATGAATACCATATAATAATCCTCTTATTTAGGAATTATAATATGAATTCCATATATCAATCCTTTTATTTAGGAATTATTATATGGCCTAAATTATAAAAGGGATTATTATTAGATAATAATCAATAAAGAGATGAGTATTAGATATAATAATCCATTTATTAAAGTATTATTGTATCTAATAAACCCTTTTTTAAAGGATTTTGAAAATCTTCACTTTCGACACTTTCTCCACCAACCATGTTTGAAAAGTTAGAGGCAACTATAAATTCGCATGCAGTTCATAAAATATTTCCCATAAAGTATCTTCAACTCCGCATATATGTTATCACCGTTATCGTCAAACTATAAACAAAAACTTTGATAAAAAAATTATGTTAAGAATCCTGTAACGAAAACAGGCGTGGCAACAGCGCAATATACTAATTTTTCACTAGACACAAGTGGCAATAGCTACGACAATAGTACTTTCGGTGCGTAGAAGGATTTGATTGGTCCTCCGGACCTTTCATAATATCTGAGACTTTCTTTCCTCACTTTTTCATTTCCATGGACATGGCAACAACAGAAGGATGTGATGAAGGCCAATATCTTCCTATAGGCTTCATTTTACAGGCTTTAGTCTAGAGGGAAAGTACCGATTCCACTTAATTTTGATCACATCTCGCATATTGATGAAGTTATTATAACTCAGATTGAATTTATTATATATAAAAATTTTAATTCAGTTATTATTTAGTTCAATATACTTATTTAGATGATCGAAGGATATAATTTAACCCTTTCTAAGGTCGTGGGAAGTATGCTTCCCACCAAATTTATTCATCTTTTTATGAAATTGAGTACGTTGGCATCAGTTCTGACAAATGTTTTTAGAAGGACAGAAACTTAGATGCTTCAGTTCTTTATCTCACACAAAATGATGTGTCTTGATTTGTTACTTAATTATTAATTAACCAAATTAATTAATGAATCAAATTAAATTTATCTAATAAGCTAAATGAATCCCTTTTCTTATTCTAATTTCAAGCCTAAAAATATTTTAACATAATATGACTAGAAAAAAATGGCCCTTTAAAGGGTTAAGATGCTAAGGCAAAAGTTAGATTGAAACATCATGTTCAAAATATTGTCCATAATACTATTCACCGTTTAAAGAATAATTAATTTTATAGACATATTTATCTACAAATGAAGAGTTTAGTACAATTTCTGATTTTATTGTGTATCTACAGCGAGATACAAAACAATTAGATATATACCTTAGACATTTCTACCAAAATTAAAAATACTACCTTGTACTAAAATAAATGTCATCAAATTTACAAATAAATTTCGAATTACCGTATATTTCTATTTGCAACTTCTGATACATTCCTATAAACACTATGATAAAATGCTGAAATTCAGGAAATGGATATGTTTTGAAACATAATTAAAATACTTTGGAAAAAAAATTACTTCGTTCAAAACATTATTCTGAAATGGAAAAAGAAATAAGTTATATCATATGGCATTTCTAAAAAACATTTTTTTAAAATAATTAATTTTAATACTTAATGCTTCGAAATTAAAACACAATATTTGAAAATATAATTACGTTTGCAAACTTAAATCATTTTATTAAGAAACTACAAATATGGTATGTAGCCTTTTACTATCCATATAGTTCTATGGATAGAAACATTTAATTTTTTTTTAATTTTTGTTTCGCAATTCGCACGAACTAATGATCTTGAAAATAAATCTTACTAATTGATAAAGACTTTCGCGTACCTAAAAACCCATAATCAAAAGATATTTATTTCCTATTTTCCTAAAAAAAAAAATAGTTCTTTCAGAGGATGTTTAATCGCAATTGATGGGAGTAATTAAAAGAGAAGAAACTGGATTTCCAATTTTTTCACTGTAAAAAATATTTGGTTAACACTAATTACTCGGATTACCACCGTCTGAATTGTCAACTAATGTATAAAATAAAGCTTTTAATGCTCATATGGGAACTGAAAGTTTTGGAAAAATTAACTTTCCAGATAAAGTTTCTTGAATTATAGTAATTAGAGCTGTGAAAAATACTTCTTGGGATTATATATATATATATATATATATATATATATATATATATATATATATATATATATATATATATATTTGGATTTTTTTACGTTATGTATAAGCTAACAAATTTCTGCTGAATAGAAATATTTTAAAAAATATCTTTTAGATTAAAATTAATTTTTCAAAAAAATCTTAAATCCGCTTGAAAATTGTTTTCTTTTCTCAACACCGTCGAATTAACTCTTCGCTCACGAAGAAGTATTCTATTATTAGTAAGGTACAGATACAGTTAGTAGAAGTTCAAATCTTAATTCTATTTTCATTAAGCCTTTAGAGTAATTGGAATTATTTTATATTTTGTTCTCTGAATAAAGAAAATAAAGATGCCCTTTTAAATCTCAATTAATCCTGGTAATGAAACATGCAATAAGTACAAGAAAAAAAATATTTCATTTGTTTTCAACTTAATGAATTTCGTAACTGAAGATTAGGATTGGTAATTAAAGAAAATATTACAAATCAGCAAACTATGTTTTGCGTGAAAAAAAATGGTGATCTAATAATGGTGAAATGAATAATATTTTCTTTATTTTAAAATATTCTATTATTTTTCAATTGCGTTTAATGAGACATTTCGGTTTCTGAATCTAAAAGAAATATTACATTTTACGATATTTTTTTTACATCCAAAAGTAATTATTTCCCTTCTGAAAACGATTTTCAGTATCGGCCTTTTTTGTTTTTTAAAAGAACGATATACTGTGCGAAAATTATTTTGAAAATATATGACTTTTTTAAATTAGGCAATATTTGAAATTTGGTTATATAAAGGCAAGGAAAGAAGGGGTGAAAGGATCAGGCGTCGTCCTCACCATCTGATAGCAATTCTGTATTAAAAGGTCTATCTCCAAACGTCCTCATTTTTTTCAAAGAAAGGCATTAAATATAATTAAATTTAAAAAAATAAACCCGAAAATGAGATTAAGTTGACATGACATAAATGTTTAAAAAAATTTACGTAACTTTTATTTTTATTTTTAATCTTGAAATTCTAATGCTAATAGGAACTGTGAATGTTAAAAGTTAAATACAACGAAATTTTCTAGACATGAGTTTGTTAGAATTATACCAGATTACAATATTTGTATTTTGGAATTCTTTTGAAGACTAAGTAATACAGTGTTAAACAGTTACTCGCAGCAATATACAATACAATGCAATTAATTTAAGCTTTAGATTTAACATTGAACTAACATAAACTTGTGCCCTTTGGGATCTGTTCTGAGAAAATAAAAAAATAATGTCTGAATAGTCTACAGCATTGAAATTTCAAGATTTATTGAATACAAGCATTCTACGTAATCAGCATTATATGTAAAAAATATTTATATCTGTTCTGTGCTACAAGCATTGTTTCATCCTATTATTTTTAACACATTCTTCAATTTTAGTACAACACCTGTATATTGGTAGAAAAATTTAAGAGGTTACTTATTTTTAATTAGATTTTATTATGAATAAACAATATATTTAAAATTCGAAGAAGACATCAATGAAGAGTGGGAGAAGGAAAACAATGCAAAATGTAGTTAAATATTGTGAGTAGTAAATTAAATTTTATTTTTAAATTAGAAAATAAACCATTCTCATTTCTGAATTTTTATATCCATCGACTGTGAAAAACATGTAATGAAACTTTGAATTTTATCAAATAATAAAATATAAAAATAATTTTAAGAATCCATTAAAATTCATTTAATAAGGTAAAATATTTTTAATATCCCTTCCCCTTGTCTATTTTGTTTCAAATCTATTTTGTAAAGCAAAATTTTAGCTCATTCGCTCAGTCGTGCTTGCTCAATACTGTTCATACTGAGCGAATTTATAGCTATAAATTAATAAAAAAATTATCTATTTAATTAAATTTCATTTATCCCTTACTATGCTTCATTGTATTTGTACATGAACTTTGAAGAAAAACTATTCTGTATTTTGAATATTTTTATGGGCTAACCTGTATATATAATCTTTTTCACTAATGTATTCTATTTGTATTAAACAACTTGAAATCATATTATACCATTGTTCCCGTATTTCACATCTGTTTCATGTCAAAATTTCCTTCTTTGATAGTAACGTATTGTAATGAAAACATCCAAAATAGTGTGTGTGTGTGTGTGTGTGTGTGTGTGTGTGTGTGTGTGTGTGTGTGTGTGTGTGTGTGTGTGTGTGTGTGTGTGTGTGTGTGTGTGTGTGTGTGTGTTCGTGCATGTGTCTCTGTGTGTGTGTGTTCGTGCATGTGTCTGTGTGTGTGTGTATGTTCGTGCATGTGTCTCTGTGAGTGTGTGTGTTCGATCATGTGTCTGTGTGTGTGTTTGTGCATGTGTCTGTGTGTGTGTTCGTGCATGTGTCTGTGTGTGTGTGTGTGTGTTCGTGCATGTGTCTCTGTGTATGTGTATGTTCGTGCATGTGTCTCTGTGTGAGTGTGTGTTCGATCATGTGTCTGTCTGTGTGTTTGTGCATGTGTCTCTCTGTGTGTGTGTTCGTGCATGTGTCTCTGTGTGTGTGTTTTCGTGCATGTGTCTCTGTGTGTGTGTCTTCGTGCATGTGTCTCTCTATGTGTGTGTTCATGCATGTGTCTGTGTGCATGTGTTCGTGCATGTGTCTGTGTGCATGTGTTCGTGCATGTGTCTGTGTGTGTGTGTGTGTATTCGTGCGTGTACATGTGCGATGAAAAGTCAACAGAACTCAATAAAAAATAGCGACTCTTCATCCTATACACATAGCGAAACCAAGAATACCATTTATAATAAACAGCAACTCACAAGCAGAAAATCAATAATAAATAATCGTAACAACACAAAGCACTTAGAAAGAACTCGTAGGAGATAGATTTCTCTCATCTAGCCCGATCTCTCAATTTGTTTACAATTCGCAATTCAATAGTGTCTCAATTTTAGCTTTGTCTCTCCACTTTTTATAGTGTTCGAATTACAAATTACTTGAAAGCTATTGTAACTTCGCTGATAAATGATATACCGTAAGAAATTAAGCAGCTTCAGAAATGTTCGTTATTGTCGCTATATTCACCAAATTTTTTCTAAAAAGTCGCCAAGGCCGGAACTATTGACCTGGCATCCACCTAGAATCTACCAGAGCCATCTGTAAAACTGACTTTCCTTTAATTGAAGCAATATCACATATTCATAAAAATATTAAAAATTTTTCCTTGCATTGTTGTATGGATTTGCATTACTTTTTATCTCGGTTCTTGTGTTTTTATATTTTAATGTGTTTTTCATCATTTTCTTTTAAAACTTTCCTTTTGATTGGCTTTGCATAAACGAATATGATTTGTACGTTAATAAACAGCACAAACTAAACTATTAAACTTTACATTTTTATATGATAAAAATCACCCTTAAAAAAATTTTTGAGACAATTTCAAATGCATGCCGTTTCGGAATATAGAAATAATTTATTTTGATGAATCAAAATGCTCTAAATAACGTTGGTATTGATAAAAAAATATTTCCTTGAGAGCCACAATTAAAACATGTTCCATGAAAAATAAAAGGTTATGCATTATCTGTGTTTCATTTCACCTAAATCCTTTCGTATAATAACAGAATTTTTTCTTTTAAATTTCAGTTCAAGTTATGAAAAAATTTCCTTTATGGTTGGCAAATCCTGTTTTCAATGTTTAAATAAATACTAATGATGTTATCAATCAAAATGATCAGAAAAGCGAGTTGTTTCGCTAGGAAGAATACGAGTCATTTAAAAATTTAACCGATAAGTTGCGTTTATGTCGAAAATTGTTTAAGATTCTGTTTTACGAGGAAATATTTTGAAGCTGTTCCTTAAAAGTATGCATTCACACGACGGTGTATTTTTTTTTAAATTAAACAACATATTCTCTTGACATAGTCTATAGCAATGCCTGTTGTGATTAAAAAAAACATAAACTGATTGATTCAACGACTGAAATAATTGCTCTTCTCTTTTCATGGTCTGATGAATTTTCAGAAAGCTCTCTTCTGGAATTTATTCTAAAACTATTTTAAGATAAGTCCTGCTTTAATTAATTCATTTTTGCTTCAGCTATTTTCTATGAGGATTGTCTTTTTATAAGTATAATAATGAAAGAATAACAATTCGAACAGTAGAATTGAATTCAAGAATAGGAACTCAAATAATAAAAATGAATTCTGTATATCTGGGGGCACGGCAGTGCCCCCGCCAAGTCGAGCAAAAACAAGCGGCACGGCCGTACCATCCTTTTCTCGAAGCAGTTCAGGCTATTTTCGATCTTCTATAACTTCGTTGTGGATAAAACTAGAAGCCTGAATTTTCAGTAACCAAGCAGGCATTATATAAACACGGCATATTTCTAATTTCATTAAATTTGAACCAGTAGTTTAAGAATTATAACTAGTCAAAGTTTGTGAATTTTGTCACTGATTGACTGACTGACCGATCATCAAAACTCTAAGGCACTTCTAGCAGACATAGAAGCTTCAAATTTAGAATACAATTAATGTTTAGTGTATAAATCAAGGAAAAACTAAAATATGCGTTTAATAATGGACGGAGCGATAAATTTCTCGAAGTTTCGAGCATTATCCATTTTGTCGGCAAATTCGTCGCCAAATCGCCAAATGGTCGCCAAGCTTGGAATCACTGGCTCGGCATCCGACAGCATCCAATATAGATTACTGTAAAACGGTTTTTCTTATGATGACGCTATTATATTGAGAAAAACTGTAGCTGAAGCTCAAGAAGTAGTACCGGAAAAGAAAAAGAGGAAGACTACATACAAAAATAAGAAAAGGACTATCTACAAAAAGAAATGAGATGCCATCAAAAACATAACTTGTAAAAAAAAACAAGTCTCGCAACTCAGTTCTTCTATCGTAAAAAGTTGTGAGATCCATGTAATACCAAGTCAGTCAATTTATTCAGTCCCTACTTAAGGGTCCTTCTGTCTTAAGTTATTACGTAATTAGCTAACTTAACAACATCTTATGGTGACCATATCAATATTAAAAATCTTTTATGGTTTAAATAAATAGATTGACTTGGCAATCGCACTAAACAATCTAATTTAATATAATATGTTAATGTAATCTAATTTAATGTAAAGATACATTGTGTTTTCATGCAATGGCCAAGTCACTCTATTTATTTAAACCATAAAAGATTTTTAATATTGATATGGTCACTATAAGATGTTGTTAAGTTAGCTAATTACGTAATAACTTAAGACAGAAGGACCCTTAAGTAGGGACTGAATAAATTGACTGACTTGGTATTACATGGATCTCACAACTTTTTACGATAGAAGAACTGAGTTGCGAGACTTGGTTTTTCTTACAAGTTATGTTTTTGATGGCATTATAATATTCATTAAAATGTTTAAAAGCATTGTGTACAATTATCTGAAAAATAAACTGATTTATACTTTATAGCAATAAATATACATGTCTTATTGTTAGAATTTTAACTTCTAACGATATTTCAATTTAAATAATTTTTACATCTTGCTTAATTCTTCTTTAATGCGAACCGGGAAAACTTTTTGAAATAGCGGAAATTTAAGCATCTCGGGAAAAATATGTCGCGAACCCATTTCTAAATTTCTTTCACTACTTTCACCATTTTTCAGTGATCCACGCTGTTTTGGAAGATAGATTTCTACAATGATAATGTTTTGGATTCATATAAATAACGTTTTGATTATTTTGAAAATACATTTTTACATACAAAATAATAAGAATAATTCTGTGAAAATTTTCATGCTGTCATTGAAATGTGTTCACGTATTTGTCTGCATATTAATTGTGAGAGAGATTGAAAAATAAATAAAAAATTGACCGCCCTGTAAAAAAGGCAATGAGGTTATTGCCATGCCTGATTCCAAATCACGTTATACCATTTCAGTTCAAAATGGTGACATTAATATATATTTTTCATTCCTTAATTTTTTCAGTAAAAGGAAAAGATTTTGTATTCGAATTGACATTAATAGGAAGAACTTAAACCATATAAAAACTTCTTATTCAAGAAGCAGAAGAATTTAATAAAATTTACTGTGTAAAAAATTATGCTTTTACCTATGCTACAAAGATGAATCAAAACAAGATATAATTAGAATTGTATAACAAAATAATAAAAGTAATGTTTAAAAATATTTTCTAGAACTAATCAATTCTTTTTATTACTAGCTGATAAACCAGGCGCTGCTTAAAATAAAAATGTTTTCACAACTAACATTTTTACTATTCTTATTATACTTACTTATTATTACTGAAATATTACTATTATTATTATTATTACTTACTATTACTTACTTATTATTTTATTATTCTTATATTTATTACTTATCTATTATTTCGTACAAGAAGGGGATGAAAATGGCAAAAAGAAAATGAACTACAGCTGTTATTTAATTTAATTGAATAAAATTTTTAAAAAACTGTTTCCAAAACTTTTTAAAGATGGTAAGATAGGAATGTCAAAAAAATGGAATGATTCAAAATTTCGATTTTCATTATTGACACAATATCCATAAATTTAATTAGTTCAAAATGTTTCAGCATCTATTCATTTATTTGTTGATTTTCTTTTAATTAATAAAAAAAATCGAAAGAGGAATTGATTAAAATGAAATTGATGACACAGAAATTTATTTATTGTATTTTAGGATGATGTAAATATTTGCTTATAGGAAAATTTGCTGAAAAACTGTTGTAGAAAAAAGGTGAAAATGTTAGTTAATTTTAAACCTTTGAGCTTTGAAAATATATGCATTCTTTCTCCTGTAATAAATAAAAAAATGTGTAAAATTTATTTGAATCCAGTCCAGTTATTTAGGAGAAGATGTCTTCTCCTAAATAACAGGACTGGATTCAACTGGAAAGGACTGGATTCATTCATAGCATTATGATTTTTATTTATATTAAGATTCTCTTCTAAATTTCTTTCTTATTTTTGTTAGTTCTTGTTGTTGTTGTTTCTTATGGCACTTGTCTCGACAAGACTGCTGACGAAGTCAACAATTTTAAGCCGTGAGAGAGTCTCTTGTTTTTCAGTAGCGCCATCTAGGGCCAAGAGTACATATTAGCTACTCATGCGTCATATTCGCTTGCACAGCCCCTTTTTACATGGGATAACATTCACACATCTCACAGAGAGAGCAAAATGAAGAACAACAATGCCCGAACCGGGACGCCCACATCACGGGTAAAACGCGCTACCACTATGCCAGGACGCCGGCATTTTTGTTAGTTGATGATGTAAAGATATTTTTAAATATATATATAAGATCATTGAGCAATTAATGTAAGCGATATATTTCATGAAAATGTCATTCATGTTTACTTAAAGTTTTACATAACCGAAAAAAATCGTCATAGAAATAATCAATACAGATAAATCACTCTTACTGCAATATGTGTATATAAAATTGAATATCGGCTTATTTGAACTTTATTCAATTCCGCACCCGTAGAAATGGTTCGAACACAATTTGGAACACACGTTTTAATAGCACCTAGAAATAATGAGTAATCTATTAAGCAATAACATCTAGAAATGATGTCAATATATATATGAAAATATTATCTATATTATGAAAATATCTATATTCATACCTAAAATTCATGTTCTTAGCTATACGAATACATCGATGTCAAACGACGTCTGCATGCAAAAGAAATGAAGTGAAATGAAAATATTGCGAACATGTGTCTTACCGAAATGTCGAATATGGGTATAAATAGAAAAAAATACCCTATGCTTTTGACTACATCACTTTTTATTCATAAAAATATAACTACGTCCATAATGGTATAAGTCATGTTTTGCCTCTTGTATAAACAATACAAACATATATTATTTAATCTCCCAAGATTATTACGAGATAAAAACATAATAATTCTTAAAGAAACAGTTTAAAAAATAAATTCAATTCGAAAAACACATAAAAACTCTTACTCTGGTTCATTCTATATATTTTAAACATGAGTCATAGGTGACTTACACCAGAAAGATTTCATGTTAGAATTTATGAAGCCATAGTAAAAATTCACCTTCGCATTCAGAATTTTATGACTTATTTTCATCATATTTTTTTCCAGATAGTGAAATATACTAGAGATAAAAATTGCGAATGACTTTCAGTATTGAAAATGGCAATTTTTAGCTGATATTTCGTATTTTTCTGTGAAAGAGCTGAAACTTGAAGGCTTCTCGCAATTTTTAAACTTTCAATTTCTGATATGAATTTCAGAATTATTATTTTAAATCTAAATTTTGCCTTAACTGTTATATATCATTTTTAAAAAGAAATAAAAATAGCTTTTAGAAAGTATAATAATCTGTCAAAAGCTATAAAATGACTATTTCCCATGAAAAATTGGATGTCAAAATAACTTCGTGAACGGGGGATTTATTAAATCATTTTCTACTATTATAAAAGTAATTTTAGCATGAAATAAAATAAAACCTATTTTGAATTTTGAGGATAATTTCTGAAATAAAAGAATGCTAAATGGATAACTTTAATCATCAAAATAAAACAATAAATATTTTAATGCATTAAAATATTTTGAAGTGCATAGTATAAAAATATTTTAAATTAGAATCATATAATAAAAATAGGTTCGGTGTTCAAAGTTTATAATTTTGAACATTAACATAATAATATATTCTTTGAGTATTAATTTTTATCTGAATATCAATTGAAACATGAACATTAAGATATTTATTATCATTCGTAGTTTTGTTTACCCACTCGATAATTTTCAAACCAAATTATTATTTATTTTTCAAATTATTATTTATAAAATATCCTTTCTAAAAATAAGAAGTTTTAATAATTTTTCAAGAATGTTTAATAATTTTTCAAATAATTTAAAATGACTATTTTCCATAAAAAATTGATTATCGAAATAAATTCGAAAAAGGTGAATTTATAAAATTATTTTCTATTGTTATAAAAAATATTTTTAGTATGAAATAAAATAATACCTATTTTGAATTTCGACGATAATTTCTCAAATAAGATTTTGTCAAACTCAAAATATTTTTATATATTAAAATGTTGTTTGAAATGCATTGTATAAAAATATTTTAAAATAGTTTCATTATTAGTTAAATTAACATATAATAAAAATTTGTCCAGCATTCAAAGTTTCTTATTTTGCACATTAACATAGTAACATATTCTTTGAATATTAATTTTCATTTTAATATCAATTCAATCATGAATATTTACATATTTATCATCATTCGTAGTTTTATTTACGCCAAACGATAATTTTCTAACCAAATTATGTTTCTATTTGGTT
Organism: Argiope bruennichi; assembly: GCF_947563725.1. Lineage (NCBI taxonomy): Eukaryota > Metazoa > Arthropoda > Arachnida > Araneae > Araneidae > Argiope > Argiope bruennichi. Next base: position 128,833,999 of record NC_079151.1, on the reverse strand, counting down.
TTGGATAAATAACGACGATAAGAAAAAAAGCAGTATAAGAAGTAAAGTTTGATTTAAAATATAATAGAAAAAAATAAAAATCAGCATTTAACTATTCTACAAAATACTGAAATTTCGAATACTTTAGTATAGAAAATGTTATTGAAAAATGAAGATAAATACTTCTTTGCCTTTATTCTATTTTTATATGCTTAGCGAAGTAAATATCCTATCATAAAGCAATTTATATTACGTAGTAAAAAAAAGGTTCATATTGTTTTATCTAATATTTATTATCTGATATCGCGTAAATGGATAGTACCGAATTCCTTGCTATCATATGGTTATTTTTTAATAAATACTGAAAATATATATTTGAAGCATAAAAGTGCTGTTTAAATTGAGATTTTGAATTTAAAATAAATATTTTAGTTTTTGATAAATAAATAATTTTCTAATATTTTACCCATCAAACAGGGATAATACATGTTTGTTTCATAAGAAACCATGGAAAATCGAATTTAATGCTTATAAAAATAGCAAATTTTAGCGTACACCTAAAATTGCTTTTTAATCTTTTCGTTTAATCAAAAAAATAGATGTTATATATTTTAAATATCAGTATCTGGTTTATGTTTTCTTTTTATATTTTTGGAGGGGGGAGGGGCTTTAAAGTTATTTACACGCATTAATAAACGACCCTTTTTAAAATCATGCGTTAGGTAAAACGGAGTTTTCAAAACTGGTATAAAATTTTCTCATTAAAATGAAAAGAAGCATTTAAATTATTTATGTGATGATTAAACTTTAGATGAAATCCTAAAATATCTTAATATTGTGGATAATATGAAGAAACTGTTTCCCATATAATTACCTATTCCTGTGTTCAACAATACATTTTAAATATCATACACGCTGCGGTGTAGTAGGGAAAGGAGTAAAATAAAATGATGATAATTATAGAATCAACGAAAAATTTAAGTAGGGAAAAGAGGATTAAGAGTTATATTAGTTCTTTAGCCGACAATATCCACATTTATCTCAGAAGAAAATATTTACCGTACAGCTTATAGATAAAATATAGAATATTTTACGTCATCATCTGTAATTATATTAAGATATTATATATTCTTATTATCACATATGAATAATAAAAATTTGTGATTTTAATGCAAGTCCACCTACAGTGAATAAGTACATTTTAAAATGTTAATTATTATAGACTATATTGTCCATAATAATAATTAAATTAATATTATAGGCCAACAATCTTTAAATTGCATGATATAATTTTCAGTAAAAATTGTTCAAGATACCTTTCAGTACAAATTGATGGATCTAAAAATACAAATGTGTCATATTGTTATTCCTTGAGAAATTCGCTTAGAAAAGAATTTCTAAAAAATTTGACTATATTTCATTTTTTAAGTTTGTTGAAATGTTAGCTTTTCCCACTAAAATTTCTGAACAACATATGATTATAATTTTGAAAAATTTTACATCAAAGCTAATTTTATTTAATTATATTTTACAACAATACTTTTCATTGTTTTAATTTTTGCTTTTATACACTGAAATGTTTTTAGATACATTTTTTTTTTTGTATATGTACAAACAATAATATGCAGTATTATTCGATAAAGTTCCGAACAAGAAGTTCTAATATTTTTTTATATTTTTTGAATCTATTGATTTATGTTCTGTAAATATTTCAAATGCCCTTTAAATCTATGCCTTTGAATCCATTGATTTATGTTCTGTAAATATTTCAAATGCCCTTTAAATATATGTCTTTTCCTTTGAAATGCCTTTGAATCTATTGATTTATGTTCTGTAAATATATCAAATGCCCTTTAAATCTATGCCTTTGCCTTTGAAATGCCTTTAAATCTATTGATTTATGTTCTGTAAATACTTCAAATGCCCTTTAAATCTATGCCTTTGTCTTTGAAATGCCTTTAAATCTATTGATTTATGTTCTGTAAATACTTCAAATGCCCTTTAAATCTATGCCTTTGCCTTTGAAATGCCTTTAAATCTATTGATTTATGTTCTGTAAATACTTCAAATGCCCTTTAAATCTATGCGTTTGTCTTTGAAATGCCTTTGAATCTATTGATTTATGTTCTGTAAATATTTCAAATGCCCTTTCATTTTCTGAAAAAAGGCTACTTTTATAATTATCTCATTTACTAATTATCTCATTTACTAATACACATAAATATAAAAAAAACTATACAAGTTTCAAAGAATGATGAATTCAAGATTTCAAACCAGTATTGTACTTAAAAGGAAACGATTAATAAAAGGTAACGATTAAAATATCACATAAAATTAAACAAATAAATTGTTACATAACAGTAATATAAAAAATGTTCTGCCTTGAATTAATTTCTTCTGTTTTTAATAAACTTCAAAATGTTTCATTAATAGAAAAGTATTTCTAGAATCGTTATAAGCATTTTACAGTAAAAATCTCCTTGTATCTATAGCATTAAGAAGACGCTTATAAGCCGGTGTCTTGGCATAGGGGTAGCGCGTCTTCCCCGTGACCTGGGCTTCGCAGATTCGAGTCCCGGTTCGGACATGGTTGTTCTTCTGTGCACTATCTGTGAGATGTGTAATAAGGGGTTGTGCAAGCGAATGTGACGCGTGAAGTAGCTAAGTCGTACTCTTGGCCCTAGTTGACGCTACTGAAAAAACAAGAAACACTCACTCGGCTTAAATCGCTGACTAACTGTGAGCGGGCGTGTAACGTGCCATAAGTCACAACAACAAAAGAAATTTATATTGTTTTAGAAATTTAAAGCAGCTTCATTTGTCACATTTTTTAAATGGTTTTTATGCTGGCTTTTTCTTTTGTATGTGAGTTCCAAAGGTTTCTTATCTAATCTCCCAAGCTATATTCTTCACTGCATTTCGATTTCGCAAAACTCATTTATTGTTATAGGATGTTCACTAATCCCTGCCAGTGAGTTATTTTTTCATTTGATTCTAATCCGAAAACTCTTGTTGCCGATAAATCTCCCTGTGCGTTATTAATGAAATACTAAGCCCTGTGTTTCCGGAACGAAGTAGAAGTCTAAACTTAACAAGTTTTTTGTTATTATACAACTCAAGATTATATTTTGCTTTCTAAGCCATTTAAGATAAGATATATATATATATGTGTGTGTGTATATATATATATATATATGTGTGTATATATATATATATATATATATATATATATATATATATATATATATATATATATATGATGAAAAGTTGATAGACGCTCAATCCTTTGTTTCGATGCATATAAACAAAATAACTCAAAATTGAGTTGAAGTAAATCCATATTCATAAATTCAACTAGATGAAATGAATTCCCAACTTTGAAATTCTTTAAAAATTTACATTAACAAAGCATAGAGTTTTTCAAGAAAGAATGCAATATTTTCATAAATAACTTATTTATTCAAAAGTTCATCGAATTACTTTATATAAAAGAGAAAAAAAGTTTTAATGTTAAAAATATTATTACACGTAAAAATCAAAAAAAGAAAACGTGATAAAATCGTATGTGTGTGTATGTGTGCTCGTGTGTGAGCACGTGAAAACAAGCTGTGTTGAATTTATTCTGATAGATTACAGCGCCCCTGTGGATGAGGCAATAAGAGAGTTACAAAAATCAAGAAGATCGGCTAAAGTTCAAAAAGGAAAAATTAGCTATACTATAATGAAAACACCTAAAAATATTTCATGAAGTTCTCTATAAAATAGGCAGAGATATTTGCGCTTAAAATTATGAACTCTCTGTAACTTGGAAAAAGGTTTCTTCCTAAAATTGAAAAATGCATTATCTGATTTATCATACAGTTTTCATGATTTTAAGCAACGGCGAAACGAAAAAGTTTTTCATTTAAAGAATATTAGATTTAAATAAATTCAGTATGAAATATAAAATAAACTACTTTACATAAATACTTTAATGAAAAACATTTAGTTGTATTTGAGAAATAAGTGGAAAGCAACCAAGCTATTTTTCTATTTTTACATTCAAAGCTTTCTGCATTAGAGCCTAGAAAAACATCGATAGCTATTAAATTATATCTTCTTTTTGTGATGATAAAACGAGGCTTTTAACTTAATGTTCCATGGAATAAAAGCATCAAAACCGAGTACAAAAAATCTTTTATACTAGACAGAAGTTAAATATTAGTTCTCTTTTTGTAAATAAGGACGTTATATTTTTATCGTTTACGTAATGAAATTTATTTTAGGTGCAATAGCTGTAATATTTTTTGTTAAATTTCGATTATTTTTTCGATGATCCAGCGAACATGATTTCGTGAAAAATCACTAATTAGTTTTAATAATACGCTTAAAAATATGAATTTAACTATCCTTTGAAACAGCAATTTAAAGTATTCATTTATTATTCAATCAAATTATAATTATAATCATAAAAATATGAGCTCCAGTATTTAATGAACAGTCCTCATTTAAACCAATGTGCAAGCGAAAAAAAAAAAGAAATTTTTGCCCCGTCCCGTCATTTCGTAAGCACTATAAACAAAAATGTAATTAACGAAACCGATGTATTTTGACATATAAACATAGCATCGAATTTAAATTTATCTAATTTTCTAATTAAATTTTCGGCGAATTATTTTTACGTGATGCTTATTCTTGCATTTGTGTAGACACGATACTTCATCAAGACGACCAGATGGAAGATGAAATTTGACATATAGTTTTGATTTTAAAGTTGTTAAATTGTAGCAAAATTTGTCAATTGCCGCACTCTCTGTTCATAATTACAATCATATGCCTTTAATAGAAAAGAAAAAAGCATTGGGCTAAATGAGTGATTTTTATATGATCATTAAATAATAAAAATAAACCCTCTGGCTTAATTTTGGATTATTCGCCAAAGAGCAGATTTTCTCTCTATCTGTATTTGAATAAAATAAGTAGAAAATGCAACAAGATAGGTAAATGAAACTAGTTAACTTTCTAAAACTATATATCTATATACAAGTTTGGGGGGGGGGAATTTACAGTACAAGTACAGGTCCATAATCCTTCTTTACACAATATAATGTAAATAGAGAAAAAGATGCCTTATTGCATAAGTATAGGAGAAAGTCAAGGAGAGAAATGAACATCGATTTTTAGTTACTTCATGTGTACATATTTTAATATGATGTACTGTTTATTTTCGGATCCGGAAACCTACGAGCTTTTGCGCATGTGTCAGGTGTCAAAAAAAAAGAATTAAGAGGAAAGATGAAAAATTGAGATATTTATGTTTAGCAATAAGGTAAATTCAAATTATTCGAGGAATTAGGAGGCTTCATAACGGATCATCCTACTGTTTACCACCCCTTAGAGAAGTACAAAATAATATCAAAATGTGTTAGTTTCAGTATTCTGAAACGAACAATATATTGTTACGAATCTGTGTTCCCAGCATAGTTGGTTCTATCATCAGAAAGACTGTTTTACAGTCATCTGTATTGGACGGAGTCTGGGTGTCGCGTCGGAGGTCCCAGAGCTTGGCGACGAATTTGGCGACTTTGGCGTCAAAATAGATGATACCCGAAGCATCGAGAATTTTCCCGATCCATCCATTAGGAACCGAGATAAGCCTCGGAAGTTCCTAATTGGTTGAGAGGCTTCTAGCCCCGCCTCCTGAGACCTATAAAAGGAGGCAGTCTGCAGTTGCCGTAGAGGAGTAGTCGGAATCGACGGTAAAGAAATTGCCTTCCAGAGATTAGCAGAGCAGCGACGGAGTCAAGCTAGTGCTGAACGAAGCTGTGCGCTACTGTCTGCCGTAGAGTCTTGTGGTGTGCACGTCTCGGGTGAAGATAATTATCTTCTCTGTGCTGTATATAGTTGTCGTCTTTGTGCTGTTCTGTCCTGTCTTCGTGTAAATAAACGTCGTTGTTTTTTTTCTACTGCCGCCTGCTGATTGAGCGTTATCCACACCATATAACTTCCACTATCCAAACGAACCCGGAAATTTCGTAACAATATCTATACATGGTATAAAATGAAGTCTCCTGAAAGCATCTGTATGCTTAAACCCGAAAAACTCGAGACTAATTTTGGAGATATTTGTACCATTTTGTAGGGTATTTATTGGGGAAGATTTTAGTATATTGAGGTCATATCAAAAGAAAAAAAAATGAGTTTTTAATTATTTTCCTACTACGATTCGCACATGCGTAAAGCAGCAGCATCTGTGCTTTGCTTTATCCGCGTGTGAGCAGAAATCTCAAACTTCTCATGTGCAAAATAGCAAGAGCTTAGGTATTCATATGCGATTCATTTCTTTGTTTACGTTTGATTTTAAACAGCGATTCAAATCTCAATATCCCCAAAAGAAGGAAATCCAAACTTGGCTGGAGCACATTAAATTCCAAAACGCTTCGTTTGTTGCGCGATAATGAAAATGTAAAGGAAAGAAACGTTAGGTTAGCGAATATCAGAGAAAGAATGTCCACACTTTCTTCAAAGAAGAGTTCTTCTGTTGAGCGAAGTAACCGTCTCTCTTTAAATCGCACTGCAATTGAATTACAGAGACAGAATGTATCTCGCCTGTCTGCTGACTGAGAAAGACATTTAAATTTGAGACACAGGAGAAGAAGTGAAAGAACAAACGTTCCTGATATTTGGTTCCGAAAAGAAGTACTCCGCTCTGAATTTCGATCCATGTGTGGATTACAGAAATGATGTTTCAAAAGGAACAATGTCTATAGTCTGCCCATATTGTTCAGCTTTAGGAATAGCTTTGACAGTCATTTTCGCCAAAAAATAATTTATCGCCAAGTTTTAGGGAAATGGCCGAATGGGGCGAGAAAGGCAGCAATAGGGTAAAGGTAGCAAAAGCGCCAACGAAAAATTGCCAATGTCACAAGGCACAAAATGATTGTATATCAAGGCTTAGCCCAGCTTTAAAATGGAAAGATGGATCAAAAGGCATGTGTTGTTTACAAGGGAAAATTGAAACCATTTTAACAGTCTAAATATGGAACAGCATTGATATACAGTCAATATCACCCAAAAAAATAGTTTATCGCCCAATTTTAGGGAAATGGCTGAATGTGGCGCGAATAGTAGGAATAGCGTTTCCAATCTAAAGGTTCCGAGGAACGCTGCAGAAAATTAACGGAAATATAGAAAAAAACGTCAATAAATGCAGTAAAATGAAATGCATGCATAAAAATTAAATCGAAAATAATGAAAGTAAGCAGAAGGAGTATGTGAAGCAGGAAAAAATCAGGATAAGTGAACAGGAAAGATCGAAATACAGTAGCATATAGTAACATAAAAAAATGACGGGCATGTAACACCAAACAATGCGCCACCGAAAAATTGCCAACCTCGCAAGGCACCAAATGACTGTATATCAAAGCTTAGCCCTAAATATTCCTGAATGCGTGCTATAAAAAATTGTTTTGTAGTCATTTTTGATGATCTTTAAATATCTTTTTGATCTCGCATGAATTTCCCATGTCATATCGGGTGGAGGTAGACTTAAGTGTAAAGCTAATTTTCCCTCTTGGATGTTACGCCACGGACAACGCTGTGCTGGTACTGCTAGTTAAGTATAAATGATAAATTGTGACGTATGCATTATTACAGTTCAAGGGATAAATCACCAAAACATTAAACCATCGCCAACTTGGCTGTTGGCAATTAGGACATTGACAAACTTGAAATAAGCTGAAAATCTAAAATACATTAATTATTTTCTTGATTTTGTTGGGTGTTAAGAAATCCTACAAACCCATACAAATGAGTAAATTCATGTTAAGTTGACAAGGTTTAGTATATTTCAGTAACTTTATAAGTAGCTTTTATCTGCAAATCTTCATAACGCAGGTAAACTTGTAATAAATACACTGTTGAAGCAAAAAAGGAAATATATTCATTCGAATTTAATACAGAAAGCTTAGTGTAAGCGTCAATTTTTAGTGAAATTTGATCAAATGCATCCAAGAATTTAAAAACTTTTTTTTTGTATTTTCCTTTTTACACCTTTTTAAAATTTGAATATGCTGTTATATGTGCCAAAAATTTTTAATTCTTTAAATGTCTTTTTTTCTTGAATTTCATTTTAAAAATATGACAAAATAATTATTTATAAAATTTAGTTTTTTTTTACAATTTTTAAAATTAGTTTTGTTATTTTACATTATTAAACTGCATTTCAATAAAAATTTCAAAACGCGAAATTCAGTTACTAGTCTAGATCATAAAAATAAATCCATTTTCTAAATTTATTCTGTATCCTCTAACAATTATATGCCATTATTGTTGTTTCTCCTATATAGTTTTTCATCCTCGAAATAAAAAATAATTCAATAACTAACTTCTTTTTTTTTATGAAATTACTGTCTTAACTTCTACTTTATATTTGAACAGGAATCAAAATAACAAAGTTACGTAATTTAATATCTTTATTTTTTGCCTTTATTGCCGAGTGAACTGAGCAAATGTATTACGTTTTCTGTTCTTATATTTACACGATCCAAGAAAGAAATGTTTTTTTTTTATTTACTTTCTTTTATTTTTGGACGGACTGCCATATTTCGTTACAAGAAACAAAACTGTTAGCAAAATATAGCATTTTTGTTGTTAGATTTATTATTTATTAAATTCATACCAGAATAGAAATATTCTCTAACATTTGTACGAACTGTTTATTTTTTTAAAGCGATATTTGAAAAATATATTCTGTTTCTTTTTGAAAATTTGGTCTAATTTCATATATGTAAAAATGCCGTGCTTACAATTTTTAAATATAATATTGCCGAATTAATATTTGATTCATTTAAGGTAAGTTTATTTTGATAATTATATGCTTAATTTTCCAAAGATATTGATTATTATATGTTTTATTCTCTGAGAATGTATATGTTATAGTATATACGAGAATTAATTATTTATTAATAACAATTAGTCAATCGGTTATCGATTAATTACTGTTACAGATAATATTAATAACATTTGATTATTCGCATTAACTGCTTTATATATAACTGTGACTGTGCTCTGAAAATATTTGCCAAAGCTAAAAGGAATTAAAGGACAGAATGCTCGATTTATTTCTTTAACTTTATTATTCATTTCTTCCCAAGATTCAGTACTGTCTTTAGCTGTAATGAACTGTACTCTATGGCAAAGGTATGCATATTATCGAAGTCTGTAATGAGTGTTTTTTTTCATCAACTCATCAGAATTTGAAATTTACTTTTTAGTGTCAAAATATATCTGATTTTACTTCTCTAAGTATACGATTCGCACCCTCTGACGATATTAAAAATTTATGTTTTTAAAGGAAGATAAGAATATTTTAAAAGTTACATTGAAAGCAAGAGTTTTATAGTGACTGCCAATGTTTGATGATCTGGTTATCTGGAGTAATAGGTTAAGCTCTTTCGGCCATATCTGGAGAACCTGAAAACAGCTCCCTTAAAATATCCACTTTTAAAAATGCTATGGGATCCCGGGCCAGAGGAAGACCTCCAATTAGGATGATGTGGAAAAAGACCTGAGAGTTCTGAGGGTAAAGAACTGGAAGTGAGTTGCGGGGAGTAGAGAGCGCTGGAAAATGCACGTGGTTGAGGTAGCCAAGGTCTGCAAGGGGCTGTCGTGCCCATGAAGAAGAAGCCAATGTTTGATACCTAATGGTGGGTAAAACTGAATGTTGGATAAAACTGAAGACTAAAAAGCATCTCCGAAATCATTCAGAGATTAAACAAGGTGCTTATAGCTTTTTCCGACTTTTACAGGAATACCGATTATTTAACAAAAATAAACGGAATATTTACTTCTTAATTTATTTCATTAATGTTATCTATTGTCTCTCATATATATTGTTAGGAACCTGTGATGCGGCTTCCCAGCATAGTGGGTTCCATAGGAGATCCCAGAGCTTGGCGACAAACTTGGCGACGATTTGGCGACTTGGCGACGAATTTAGCGCCTTTGGCGCCAAAATAGATTATACCCGAAACATCGAGAATTTTCCCTATCCGTCCAGTAGGAACGGAGATACGCCTCGAACGTTCCTGATTGGTTGAGAGGTTTTTAGCCCCGCCTCCTGAGACCTATAAAAGGAAGCACCCGCAGCTGCCGGGCAGTGGGAGTCGAGCGGAAGCGACAGAGCGGAGCGGAGCAGAGTAGAGTGGACCGGTGATGAATTGGAGTGGTGGACCAGTGGAGTCGCAAAGTAGTCGGAATCGACAGAAAGAACTGGCCTTCCAGAGATTAGCGGAGCAGCGACGGAGTCAAGTGAGTGCTGAATTAAGTTGTGAGCTACGGTCTGCATTAGAGTCTGTTGTGTGCTGTTGTCTGCACATCTCGGTTGAAGATAATTGTGTGCTGTATATAGTTGTCGTCTTTGTGCTATGCTGTGTGTCTTCGTGTAAATAAACGTCGTTGTTTTATTTTTTACTGCCGCCTGGTGATTGAGCGTTCTTCACACCATTTAACCCCCACTATCCAAACGAACCCCGAAAATTCCGTAACAACATATTCTTTGTTTTATTACCATTCATCTAATGCTTATCTCAAAAAAAGGTTTAATATTTGAAGGCCAATGTATTTAATCAATAAATTAATTTTTGTTTAAGGTTAAAATTTTGGATTATAAATAAAATTTAAATGACTTGTTTATTTCGTATTTTTATGGCACTAAACAAATATATTAAAAATAATTGCAAAAGAATTAAAATTTTTATAAAATGTAATATTTTATTTACTATATTTTGTATTTAAAAATTGTTACTTGTTATTTTGCTTTAATCCCAAAAATGACGTATATCAAAACTTTCAGAGCAGAGAAACCGATACAACTTAGCCAATTTAATTATATGGACATTTTAAAAGTTATTCAACTCAAACATAACAATTTTTAATGCTTTTCTTTAGCTGAAAATAATTATCAAGAATAATACCTATTTTAATAAAATTCTGTTTTCTCCCTCAAATTTTAAATCTAATTTTTCTGTATGTGAATATCTCAAACTTATTAAATTTATCGAACTTTATTAAACTTTTCTTCCATTATTCTGAATAATTTTTTTTTATCAAAAATGTAAAATTACGTTTATCTTCATAATTATTGAAACTTTTAACTCAATAAGTGTTTTTACAGATTCGGCGTAAATGACATTCTGAAAATTTGTTCATTCTTATTTTTAGATTATTGTTATAAAAACTCTGCTTTTACATTTGATTGGATGAATGAAAATATTTTCTTAGAATTACTGAAAAGATATTCAATTAGACTCAAGGGCAAAAAGATGTCGCACAGGAGAAGAAAACTGAGAAATGAATGTCTTAATCATCATTGTTTTAAAAAAAAGTAGAGAAATTAATTTAAAAATTTCCATCAATTTAAAGCAACTCTGCTTTCGTTTCAAGATATAAGGAATGATTACAGAATATGGACTATAGTGCTCTTTAAATTGAACCGGCATTATAATCTCAAACATATTAAGCATTTGTGTCTTACTTCAAGTAGCACAATATGTTGCATAATATTGTTTAATATTGCATATCAGTATTATGTGATACTGACCACCTTTGGCGAATAGTTTGATGCCTAGATTATTGGGTTTTAAAGCTGTTAATTATTACTATGATACGCATTTCGTACATATCAAACATATTAAGCATTTGTGTCTTACTTCAAATAGCACAATATGTTACATAATATTGTCCAATATTGCATATCAGTATTCTGTGATATTAACCACCTTTGGCGAATAGTTTGCTACCTAGATTATTGGGTTTTAAAGCTGTTAATTATTACTATGATACGCATTTCGTACATATCAAACATATTAAGCATTTGTGTCTTACTTCAAATAGCACAATATGTTACATAATATTGTTCAATATTGCATATCAGTATTCTGTGATATTAACCACCTTTGGCGAATAGTTTGCTACCTAGATTATTGGGTTTTAAAGCTGTTAATTATTACTATGATACGCATTTCGTACATATCAAACATATTAAGCATTTGTGTCTTACTTCAAATAGCACAATATGTTACATAATATTGTTCAATATTGCATATCAGTATTCTGTGATATTAACCACCTTTGGCGAATAGTTTGCTACCTAGATTATTGGGTTTTAAAGCTGTTAATTATTACTATGATACGCATTTCGTACATATCAAACATATTAAGCATTTATGTCTTACTTCAAATAGCACAATATGTTACATAATATTGTTCAATATTGCATATCAGTATTCTGTGATATTAACCACCTTTGGCGAATAGTTTGCTACCTAGATTATTGGGTTTTAAAGCTGTTAATTATTACTATGATACGCATTTCGTACATATCAAACATATTAAGCATTTGTGTCTTACTTCAAATAGCACAATATGTTACATAATATTGTTCAATATTGCATATCAGTATTCTGTGATATTAACCACCTTTGGCGAATAGTTTGCTACCTAGATTATTGGGTTTTAAAGCTGTTAATTATTACTATGGTACGCATTTCGTTAAAAAAAACTTTTTCTCGTGTAATTCGATACGACAAAACACATAATTCAATAAAAATTGCAATGTGGAAATCGCAATTCATAAGAGAAATAAAAACGGAAATGAAATTCCTACTACTGATTTAATAAACGTCAAACGCACGTGCTTGAATGCTTTGATGGAGAGTTTGGATTCCATCATAGCATTTAAAAAAACATTATTTCAGATAGTGTATCGAATTGAATTAAAAATATTACCAAAATTAAATGAAGAATTTTTTGAAAATGAAATTTATATAATTAAAATGGTAATTTTTTTAGTCTTAAGATAATACAAAAAGCATTTTGATAAGATAAATGTTTAAAAGATATGGTATCAAATTCCGTAGGCAAGTCATAACGATTACGGCTAGACTCAAGATTATTTAGCGCCCATATATTAAGATTAATATACGGGCGCCAAAGTTGAAACATTTTGGAGCGATTGCTCACCAAATATAATCGTGACACTTTTTTATTGCACTTTTAAACGCCATTTTTCTACGTTTCTGGTATACACTCAGGGTTGCAGACTTTTTGAGCGATTTTAGACTATTGGCATAATCTTGCAGTACTTAGAGAGAAATTGTACATTAAGTCTCAGCACGATATCTGGCAGTGGTAAAGTCTATATTTGTGATTCATTGAATGTTTTGTTTGAAGTCTGTTTCTCGATTTCCTTTATATCTTCTTTTCTCTGACTGAATGCCCTCTTTATTGACATGGGGAAGCATCTTCAGAACACTTTTAATAATATTTTGTAACTTCATTAATTAACTAAGAAAAGCCTTTGATTCAGTACAGCTAAAAAAATGTTTAATGACTAAAGCAGCCAGAAATCCGTCAGATATTTTGTTTAAATTTGACTGTTGCCATTCGACAATTAGTAATAAGTTCCATTTCTGTGCCATCTACATTAGCGTTTTATATAGGGAGATTTGCAACATATGTAATATATAGCAATGATATAATCGTAGCTTACGGAAACATTTTTGGAGGGGAACAGCAACGTGAACAAGTGTCTACATATTATCAATTAAATATTTTAATGAAATTATAACAGCCCTCAGACTATTTTAAGGAAATAGCGGAATGTGTTATTTTAAACACAGAGAGAAACCATGTTTGGCCACAGCTTATTTCAAGAAATTTAATTAAAAATTTTTAAATTAACATTTTGTGATTTCTTGTTGCGTTTCAAATATTTCTCAAAATTAAACACAAAAAAGTATCTTGTTGCTGTTGGCGATAAGCGAGGATCGAACTCGCAACCTTTGGGTTCGTAGCCGAGTAACAAGACCACTAGACAAAAGAAATTTCTCATGTCTCGTAGCTGTTATCTGGCTTATAAAGCGACACCACATTACTCCTCCTTCAGTGCGTCGGAGGTGAGACGAACGATTTTTTGTCCTGTTTTTGCTGTTATTAGTGGTGATATATTGGCTGTAGCGTCTTATCCATTTTTTTGGCTGATTATTTATCAGCTACATTTTTTTTTTCTCTTATTGGCCGATTATTTATCAGCTTCATTTTTTTTTCATTTTTTATTGGCTGATTATTTATCAGCTTTGATTTTATTTATTTCTGGTAGAGGGCGCTACAACAGTTGTATGAATGTTTTTTTGCGTATCACGTCATCGGGTCACCAATGTTGCTATTGGCGATAGGCGAGGATCGAACTCGCAACCTTTGGGTTCGTAGCCGAGTAACAAGACCACTAGACAAAAGAAATTTCTCATGTCTCGTAGCTGTTATCTGGCTTATAAAGCGACACCACAATCTAAACTATTAAAATTACTATTGAGAAACTATAAAGTAAACTATTTAATCACTATTCTATTATTTTAAACTGGAAGAATAGCCCAGAAAGCAGTTAAAATCGCGAGTTTCTTTAAACTAATAACTGGATAAAATCAAAGCAAATATCAAATAAAAAAGCGCCAAAAGTATATTAAAGACATCAAATATTAATTAAAAAAACAACAAAACCAACGCTAGGTAGTTTTGTATCATATCGCAGGAAACGAAAAAAGAAAAAGAATCCAGAGCATAAAATATTATGCTTGACTTCGTATATTATCTTAAACTTTAAAATAGAAAATATACCTTTGTTAACCCTTATCTGCATGATTTTTTCTTTTTTGTGAAATAAATAAGGGTGATATAATTCATGCTCTAGATTAAAGGAAAATTGTTTTAAAAAAATCCTAATATAAATAAATAATATGAAATAATTAAAAAACAGTATGATGAAAATATCTATCATCATGCAAATTTACATGCTAAACTCAGTACAAAATCTTCAGTGTCTCTCTCTTCTAAAATTCTCCACTCATTATTTATTGCTAGCAAAAAAAATCTCAGATTAATTATAAAAAAAATAGTCAAGAAATCGCGCGTTTCTTCCAACCACAACAAACAGCCGAATGACAAGTTCAAACCCACTAAACTGATTGTGATATTTGATTTTTTTTTATAGCTACGTTCCTTATTACGCAATATTAGTTAAAATAATTGCCAGCAACAACAAATTTACAGTACACATGTTTTGAGAACAACTTTTTGTTCACTAAATGTTATGATGGAAATTTCCATCATTCAAAGAAGAGTTAATATGTTTAGGAAAATAGATGATCCAAATTAAGAAACAGTTGGTCCATACAGGACCAATGGCACAATGTTTCATACTAATGCTTGAAAAATGGCTTACATTGTTTTAAAAATAAACTCCTAATAAAGAAAATTTTGCTTCTTTGTTTTAATAGCATTAATTCTCTACCACTTTTTTCAATAATGACATTGCAATGGTCCGAATTCAGCAACTGTATCCTAAATTAAATTTTTGATCACTAATATTTAAATATTTTTCACAACAAATAGTTTAATATTTGATAATTCGCCAAAATGTTAGAAAATATTCTGTGAAAATAATCATAATGGTAAATTATACATCGCTATTTGATTAGTTTCAATTTAAGCTCTTTCATCTCTTTTACTAACCATTTGCGGGGTTTGAAGCGTAAAGCATCGTTTCATCCTTTGACGTTCTTCAGAGAGAAAATATGGTTCAGGTAACATGGGTTATGTTATTACCCTCGTTACCTCATCTACCGTAGATTACAGATCAAAGAACATCGAATCTTCAAATGCGAAAATTTATCAGCTATTAAGTCGTAAAATAAACTGTGTGCTGTGTGGTAAAATTATCCTGTAAGGTGCAATCTGGTGTTTGGTAAACTTCATAACATGAAATTCGTGGCATAGATAAAACATTACAAACTATTCTTATCGATCAGTAGCATTTTAAAAAACCAGGAACATAAATGGCCTCAAATGAAAGATTTTTCTGTCCAAGGAACTAGAAATATTTGCATCCTCAAAAAGACTGAATTTTCTCTTTTAATTTAATAAAATAGGGGTAATTTCACTAATTAGAGGAATTCATGATTTGTATAGATTTAAAAAGTCGAAAGTTTATAAATTAGGTATTCATAATGAATCTAACAGCAGTTCCTATAATAGAAAGATTTTCCTCTCTTTCTCAAAACATGATTTTACAAATTTCGGTAAGTATAGAACAAATTCTATTCATTACAGTCATATGAAATCTTATACAAAATTGTCTACAAAACATCATGCATCGGTTAAACCTATTTTTTTTATACAACAATAGTAATCTTTAGAACTTATTTATCGTGAAAAATATCGATTATTTTTAAGAATTTTAAATTACACAACATCCATTATTTGAAATCTTTATTATTAGCATATTTAAATAAAAAATAATTTCTCTGTAATTATTAAACCTGTACTCATAAATAATGCTTATTTTGGAGTGATTTTGCTTAGAATTATTTTTTCAGAGTGTACCAGCTTGTGAATGAGCTGGAAAATTGTTGAAACACAATAAATTTTCAATTTTTTATTAAAAACATATTTTAAGAAACAAATATTTTCTAGTGTCTTGTAATTTAAAAAAGTCATTCATTCTATGAATGAATTCAATTCTCTGCGAATTTTCGAAGAGAATTGAAATGAACTGGCGAAAAACTTTACTTCAATTAGTATAGAAATTCCGACAATTTTTGCTGTCGTGTATGTTCCAATTCCTCTAAAATGAAAACATTTATAAGCTTAATGACATCTGTAAATTCTGGCAAACGCTATGCATGGTTCAAAAGTTATTCTTACACTCTTCAAAAAGTTAACCTTTATGCGATACCTACTTTATCTCACTATAATTGTTTCTCCAAATTTAATAAGTATATTTTACATTGAAGTTTTCATTCTCTTATGAAACACATGAGTGTACCGACGATATTAAATACAGGGTGATTATAATTAAAGTTTAAGTTTCAAAACACTATAAAAAAAGAACCACTGATGAGAATGACGTCAAATTTGAACGGCATGTTATTGAAGAAGGCGGAAAGCGTATGGCAGAAGAAAGAATTTAGTTTCAAATTTTAGCAAGAGATGGCGCTGTATTTTTAATATTGAGACTGATGTTTTCAGTTTGCTCAAAGGAAAGAACATGAAATTCAAATTAGTATATATTGAATAAATTATGTTTACAATTTCAAATTATGAAATATAAAAGGTATAGATACCTTTTTTTTTTAAATCTATGCAACTTATGAATCAGTTATTTCATTTTAATTTGTAGAGATCATTAAAGGAAAACAAACAAAATTACAGTTTCCTATTTTTTATTTACACATTACATATATATATAGATAGATAGATAGATAAAATATATATGATAATTATTTGAAAAAAGTGATCAAATAGATGTTTCAATGTACTCACTAATTCAAAAAACTATTTATCAACATTTACTTTCTAGACACTTAGAAAAAATATAAACACAATCTGACAAGAATGTCAATGTAAATGGTGAAATCAATTTTATTCACCAGAAACATTCTAAATACTAAACGACAGTTTTTTTCTATCACGAATAAAAACATTATGTTGAACAATATATTTTTAAAGTAGAACATTTATGAAATTGTTTTTAAATGTTAAAGTTACATTGAATGAATATCATAAAATAAAACATACAATACAAAAAATTTAATAAACAAGAATAAGGTCATGATATGTATATATATATATATATATATATATATATATATATATATATATATATATATATATATATATATATATATATATATATATATATAGAGAGAGAGAGAGAGAGAGAGAGAGAGAGAGAGAGAGAGAGAGAGAAGTTAAATAGGATATAAAGATGAGTTAGATGAAACACTTTTATGCTTTTACAGAATTTTATAATTCAAAATTAATATGTTAAAAAAATAGAAAAAAAAGTGAAAGATGCATGTAGCAATGAAGTTGGGAATAAAAATTATATAATAAATGCTGATATGGAAATTGATTTTCAATGAAAAGACCTGTATTTATTAAAACAGAAATCACTGAGGTGCACAGTGTTATAACATGATATTATGATAAAAGTCAATTTAAGTTTAAATACAATAAACTATTGACATTTCATTTTTAACAATAGAAAAGTTGTTTGATATAAATTCACTTTAAATCCATCACAAATATGCAAATGTAGTTAGAAAAGTAGTAATAATGCTTTCTGGAGCCATCCATTTTGCTCTTTTGTTATTAGGCATGATTACTCAGCAATAACTGAATAACATGAATTACTAAAAGATAAAGAAAACTTTAAGGTTCATAATAAAAAAGTAAAACCTCATAATGCATTTTACTATAATGTCAAAAATTAAAAATCAAATGCTAAAATTATTTGATGTTAATTAATGGTTTTTATACTTAACTAATTTATATACTTAATTAAATGACATGTGTTTTCAAAACTTATATATATATATTTCTTATATATAGCATTCAATTTATCAAATTAAGAGCGCGTTTAGTAAAATACATCAATTATATATATATTATAACTGTCAATAAGAAAATTCAATTTTCAGTAGTTAGTAGAGATTTCACTTATTAAATAAATCTTTAAGAAATTTATTCACTTCCACCTAAGTTTAGCATTATAGCAGTTGTTATTTTTGCAGCAGGAGTTTGTTTACTTACATTAATTAAATTTAGATAAGATTTTTTAGAAAATGCAATGTAATATTCATGTAAATATTTTAAAACCTTCTAAGCATATTCAAAATTATCAGAAATGTCATCAAATATGAATAAAGTGAATTAGAAATGCTCTCACGATTTTGTTTGATTGTTTTTGTTAGCAAATCGCTTACCGATTTCTTTTTTTCGAAGATTTTTTCTAAAAAATTACTGAAACATTTGCGATTACTGGAATTCCATTTACGATTTAATAAATGAACACACACTGAATGAATTCTTCAAAATGATTGAAGCATATCACCGACTTCGAAGTCTTGAAAAAATCTATACCAAAGGTACCAACCCTAGGCAGGATTGTTGAAAGGAAAATAAGAAAACATTTTATCATGACAGTCACTCTTGTGTTTCGCATTAAAGCATCCATCAGCACACCAGTATTTCATCTGTTAACACATAATAAGAGGAAAGAAAATGACTAACAAAATTATAACTTCAAATGTAAACAAAAAAAATCCGCTTCATACTCGGCGGAGAACGTTAATGGCAGACTAATCGACGAACGCGGTGCGGATGAAACTTAAATGACATGAGCGGATAGCTCATGACATGTGACTTTTACGTCACATGAATTGACCCCATTGTACGTCACATGAATTGTCGAATATGGGTAACAGAAAATCCATTGGCAACGCACCCCGTACCACTTCATTCTGAAAAGGTCGCGATGTGGCGCGACTTTACGGCATCATTCATCTTACAGCCATATTTTTTCGAGCAGACGGGTGCTTCCGGTCCTGTTACCGCTACCGTCACTGGTCATGGCTATGCTTATCTTTTGCGCAACCACGTCAATCCAGCTCTGCAACAGCATGGATGGAATTAATTTTATGCAAGATGGCGCTCCTCCACACATTGCACATCCCGCGAAGTAGCTGCTGAGGCCCCATTTTGGAAATGTTCGAATTATCAGCCGTCATTTCCCTACAGCCTGGCCGTCCCGATCACCTGATCTTACTCCGTGTAACTTGGGGTTATCTGAAAGATGTTGTGTTCCGTGCTCTAATTGCAAATTTAGCGGTATTAAAGGCATGCATTTCGCAATACATTCTGAATATCACCCCGGAGACACTGCGATCCGTTGTGAAACATGCTGTTTGTCGCTTTCAACTTGTTGCACACAACTGTGGACCCCATATTGAACATGTTTTGCGGCAGTCTCGCGATATTTCCAAACTTCTTTGATGAATTCTTCTTATGCGGTATGACGCCGCAAAACTCTTGAAACAGATTTGTCCCTTTCGATGTGATATGTATAGTCATGCAAATAAAACTACTCAACGATTCTAATTTGTCAATGCTTTTAATGTGTAACTTACACCTTAGCCATTGTTTTACGAATCATTTCTCGTCGTGGTTCTGCCGCTTACAGCGCCATCTGTTGCTGAAATTTAAAACTAATTTTTTCTTCTGCCATACGCTTTCCACCTTCTTCAATAACATGCCGTTCAAATATGACGTCATTCTCATCAGTGGTTCTTTTTTTATAGCATTTTGAAACTTAAACTTTAATTACAATCACCCTGTCTATTACATTAAATATATAAAATGTTTAAAATCTATATTAATATTAAATATTTTATATGCCCAGCCTTGCTGTAAATAAGAGTTAAAAAGTTTAAAAAACACTGAGAATACAGATGCTTTTTAAATATATCCTACTACTATATTTAGGACAAGAAATATAATTTTTTTAAATAAAACAGTATCTCCTACTAACAATATATTTTTGATTTAATATTATTATTCATAAATCTTAATAATTTTTTTCAGATTGAATAAACATCTGTTTAATTTTCAAAGCAATTATTTTGTTTTTCTAACGCTCCAACGAATTTATTTATTAGAAAGATTTATTACATAGATTTACATTTAAAAATTAGAATATTTAAGTCTATTCACATGATAAAAATAATTCTGACTGTCATTTATCATCCAACTGCAGTATTTTATTAGATTTTCTGTGACAGCATGAATAATTTTTCTTCTATAATATGTGCAAAGCATTCCAAAACTAAATTGATAAAGGAAAGATAAACAGATTTAGTTATATTAACGTCCCGTTTGTAGCAACACTAGGGCTATTTTGGGGCTCGTAATTTTGAACCGCGATCAGATGAAGAGGACGACACCTGAGCCCTCTTTACACCACACCAGTGGGAGGAAGTTCGGTCAGGACGGATTTAACGTGCAACAGACCCCCTTACACGACGGTTCTTCGGTGGAATCGGGTCTCGAACCTGAAACCCTCCGGTTCCGAAGTCGAGACCTTACCACCAGGCCACCGCGGCCGGAAAGATAAACAGATGAACATAAATAACTGGATTTTTATGATGTAAATCTGTATCTTTACAAACAGATAGAGAACAAATGTGTGTGTTCCCGCGAATAAAGCGTGTATGAGTGTGTATTGGAGTATGAGTGAGTATCCAATGTGCTTTACCCTAAGCTATCGAATTTGGCACAAACTTGGACGTAAAAAATGTAAAGGATAGAAATGTTATATCGGTGCGACTTTTTTGAAATTTCAATAAGAAATTAAATTAAAAATTAATGAGATTAGGGTGTTTTCTTGCTATAACTTCTAATTATTGCTAAAAAAAGAATTTTTGCATCATTTCTAAATTTTAAAAAGTCTGTTTAAAATCCTCTTCTTGAAGCTATATTTGGGATTTTCATTAAATCGTTACGTCTAGTGTTACTTTAACAGATCATATCTCTTACTTTCGTTCTTTAGAAATTATGAATTGTATGAAATGAAAAATTTAAATTTCTTTCAAAAGATTTCGAAGATTTTTTTTCACATAAGGCTGTGAAATAAGTGAAAAAGGGAATTATAAAGGAATAGAAATTCTGTCCAGAGTGAGAGGATGTAAGTGTGTTTATATAAAAACACTCTAAATTAGAAGGTTTAAAAATTTGATAGTTTTATTACAGGCTACATATCCGATTAGGTGGTAAATATCCTTTTTCTTGAAAAATTCGAATTTTGTTTTATGATATAATAAAAAACTTAAACTATGTGGATTCTAAAATAATTTTTATATTTCGTCTACGTAAGGTAGAATTTTAGATAAAGCATTGTCAATAATACAAAATGTCACGAAAAAAAATGAAACCCATAGTAGTGATATTTTAATCCGAAAAGGAGTGATCTATTTTATTTGTTTCACAAAATTTTCTGTAAATAATATTTGAAATCTTTTTATTAACTCTATATTTACCCAGCTACTGTTTGCTTATTTCAGGTAATTCTGTTTTTAAAAAAAGGTTGAAAACAGCAGTTCTTTTTAGTGTAACTACTAAACTAAACTAAATGTGCAAGACCGTGTTCTAAAATATAAGTATTTCATTATGTTTGGTTCACAAAAATATGATATCGCAAAAACAATTCGATAAAATGTAATGGAATTTGATATGCATGTGTCAAATACCTATGAGGAGGTTATAAACCGCAGAGGTGGGGGTAGCTTCTTTTAATCATGTCTTTTAGTCACTTCTGGTTAAAAAAAGAAAAGAATAATAAAAAAAATCATTAACAACGACAATGTTCCTAAAAATTTCTCTTTTTTCATTTTGAAGTTAATTGTATTTTAGATAACGTGAGATGTATATATATGAAATGAAAATTAGATATTTCCATTATATTTTTTTACTTAAGCTGTTTCTCTTAAATGTATCTAAATTTCATGAACTAAGCAGTTCTTTCAAAATAATAGTAAGATAAATATATTTTTTTCTAATTTCAATTGTTTAAATCTATTTCACTTATTTGACATCATAAAGATTTTTTATGCATCATTTTTTGTAAATTTCGTCTCCGAATCTAATCGGATATCTTAATAATTAGTTAGTAAATATTTTTTTGCCAAAAACTTTTCAAACAAATTAAAATATAATAGTTGTAGAAGAAAAAATCTTCACATTTTTCAGCTGTCATTTTAGTAGCATTAAATCCGAATTTATCAGTAGAATTCATCAGTATTAATTTTTTTTTTTTTTCAATTTTAAGATCTTAATCATGTCTTACAAAATCATAATTTTATGTCTCTTGCCAGTCTCTTGCTTTTGACTAGTTTTGAGAAAAAACAATTAAAAGCAAAAACGTGAGCAGTGATCAATATTGCAAGGCTTCAAATTATCTTATTATATAACTACATTTATCACTGCTTCTAAGCGATATACATTCGTTAATATATAGCAATAATTAAATATGCAGCAATAAATGCACACTAAGTTCGAGATACTTTTCAAGAGGCACACCAAAAAGTGGATGAGAAAAGATGATATGGTGATTGGTTCTTGCTTCCCTGTGGCATGAAGTATGTGGCATCGAATCGTCACCTCCACTCTATGTGTGTGACTGGTGATGACCACCAGGATTCAACCATGGTTCCTTCCTCAGTTATCTTCAGGGACCGTGATGGCTTGGTGGTAATGTCTCGACTTCGGAACTAGAGGGTTGTAAGCTCGAGTTTCGGTTCCACCGAAGAATTGGCGTGTAAGCGGGTCTGGTGCATGATGAACCAATCTTGTCCAAACGTCCTCCTATTGGCGCGGAAATTTACGAAAGCGGATGCCAGATCAGGTATCGTTTTGGTCACCTAATTACAGCTCCAAATTACGATGTATGTCCCAAAAAAGGCCCTAATATTGCTTTAAAATAGGACGTCAATATAATTAAACCAAAACTAAATCAGATCTGTTCATGATGATTAGCATTCAATTATTCCGGATACAAATAGCAAGACGGGGGTAGTCAGCTTTTAATATTACCATGACAAACAGTGCTTTATATACTAGAAAGTCCTTTTCCATTTGTTCAAGTAACATATAAACGAATTTCATATATTTTTTTTAAATTTTAACTAGAATCTAAGTAATACATAAATTTCGCAATTCGAATCTAATGTAACATGTAATCCATATATTGTAGACTTCTTAATTAAACCAGAACAGAGAATTTCCAAAAGAATGAAGACACTATTTAACTAAATAGTACAAAATCCAAGATATTAAGGTACTTTAGGTATTAACTTAAAGAAACCATTCTTCATAAGAAAAATATAGTTATGAAATTATTCTCTTCCCGATTTTCTGAGGACACAATTTTATTTTTAAAAGAACATTATGAATAGAAATCAGGAAAAAGAATCCCAAAAGGATTTCTACATGAATTGAGAAATGAATTGTGTCCTAAAAGGTATAAAGTGTTTTCTAAAATATTAGAAAATTTCAAAAACTATTAGAATTGAAATTTTATTAGAGACTTTACAATCCTTCCAAAAAATTTAGAGAACAACCAGTTTATGACATAATGCGTCAGAGGAATATCCTATTAGAGACCTCTTTACACGCTGTTTTGAACTACATAAAGGAATATCGGGCGTTTTTGATTTAATAAAACTTTTCTCTTCGACATTTCTAAACGACTTCTTTGCTCTCTAACATCGTTTTTACCTTTTTTAATCTTCATGTTTGCCTAAATGAAGTAAATAAATTTTCAATACAGGCAATAGGAACTTTCTAAATTTTACCATAATGATAATAATTTTCAAAAAAAAAAGAAATTTCAATTAAGCTATAATGACATAAATAAAATTTGGCATGGTTCTGAGTATTCAACTCATTTTAATCATTACAATAGACATATTATAGTTAATTCAACTCATTAATTGTTTTTATTTGGTTTATATTACCTTCGTAGAATTGAAAGTCACATTTGTAACGTGTGAAACAACATATTAGATTATTTGTGTTTTGGTAACGAATACGCTGTTTATCAGTTAGTTTACGTCTACTTCTTTCTAAAAAAAATATCTAGATAAATTAATATAATTGCCTTTAAAATGTTCGCCCTTTTACTAAATTAGTAAGTCATTAGGTATTCTCATGCTAATTACAGAATTGCATGCTTAATTTTTAGCTCCGGTCTATTGCGTGATTATTCCATAAATTGCAATCAATTGTGTTTCGCTAAGAGCATTGAATCAATGGCGGTAAAATTTTCGTTTCTCAGCTTCCCTACCTAATTATTTCAATTAACTTGGTAACTTTTGTTCGAAATACTTTTTACTTAGTTGTGACTCATTAAAGATGTAATGAGTTTAACAGATGGCAAAGTTTATTTTAATTCATTCCTTTTTATTTCAGAAATCACTTTCCTAGTTTACAATTGACTTAGTTCTCGCAATACATTTGAAACGGCAGAAAAAGATAATATACTGGTGAATAAAATTCAGATTATACGTTTTGAAAATATAACACTAGGTTCTTTATATTAAAACATCACAGGAAAGAAATATTATTTAATAATAAGTATTATCACAAAATTTTTAACGAACGTTTCTCGGGCCCTTTCTTTACTACAGAATTACCCTGAACCAATGCCATAAAACGAGTTCATCCAGAAACTTATTTTCCACTAAATATTAAGCTTTGCTGCTATCAAGAGTTTCCTATAACCCGGTTATACTCTCCATTAGGTATAAGTTTCCATAGATATAAATGGATTAATGGATTAATGAAAGATATTTATCTAAATTGTAAAAATATAATCTTTATCGAAGTAATTGCTTATATGTTTGTTTGTTTGAAACACACAATTCCATACCCCTGAACGTATTCAAACGATGATTGGAACACTTGATCATCAATAACTGGAAATATCAAATGAGTTATTAAAACTTTTTACACCCTCTATACGGGATGAAATGGATGTTACATGATTTTACGTTTTCCCACCATAACTTCGCTTCATATTATGGAGCAGAAATTACTTTTAAATCATCTCTATACAGCTTCTTTCTTTCTTTAACTTTAATCATTTTTTTAAATAAATTTTAAAACAGTTCATAACGACACATCTCTCCCGTTGAAATGTAAGCATAATAAGTTGTTTAATTTCATCTGTAACTAAAACGCTTTTGCCACTATTAAAGTCCTTTCTTCAGACATTTTCATTTTTTATATCATTTCTTAGTATTTTTTGTGTCTAAATTCAGTGATTTAAATGTAAGTGCTATTGTTTAATACTGTTGCAATTTCCTTTGCTCTTTTAATTTTGTCTTTTATTTTAACACTTCCAGATTTTTTTGTTTCAAATACCTTTTTCATGTGTCTATTTAGCTGGAACTTAAAACATAAGATTGCATTTCTCTTTTTAACACATACACATACATTGTGTGTGTGAGGAGGGGGGAATCCAGGTGGAACCACAGGTGTAACGCTTAGTATTAAATATACAAACATTGACTTTTTTTTATTTCTAACCACTTCTTTTATTTATTAAATGTGGATTGTATGCCATCAAAAACATAACTTATAAAAAAACCAAGTCTCGCAACTCAGTTCTTCTATCGTAAAAAGTTGTGAGATCCATGTAATACCAAGTCGGTCCATTTATTAAGTCCCTACTTAAGGGTCCTTCTGTCTTAAGTTATTACGTAATTAGCTAACCTAACAAAATCTTATAGTGACCATATCAATATTAAAAATCTTTTATGGTTTAAATAAATAGATTGACTTGGCCATCGCATGAAAACACAATGTATCTTTACATTAAATTAGATTACATTAACATATTATATTAAATTAGATTGTTTAGTGCGATTGAGATTTAATTAATTTTTCTCAGCGAGAATAGTGTCATCATATGAAAGACCGTTTTACAGTAATCTGTTAGCATAGGTATTGGATGCTGTCGGATGCCGAGCCAGTGATACCAGAGCCTGGTGACAAACTTGGCGACTATTTGGCAACTTGGCGACGAATTTGCCGTCAAAATGGATAATGCTCGAAACTTCGAAACATTTATTGATCCGTCCATTATTACACGCATATTTTAGTTTTTCCTTGATTTATATACTAAACTCTAATTGTATTCTAAATTTGAAGCTTCTATGTCTGCTAGAAGTGCCTTAGAGTTTTGATGATCGGTCAGTCAGTCAGTGACAAAATTCACAAACTTTGACTAGTTATAATTCTTAAACTACTGGTTCAAATTTAATGAAATTTGAAATATACCTTGTTTATATAATGCCTGCTTGGTTACTGAAAATTCAGGTTTCTAGTTTTATCCACAACGAAGTTATAGGGGATCGAAAATGGCCTGAACTGCTTCGAGAAAAGGATAGTACGGCCTTACCGCTTGTTTTTGCTCGACTTGTCGGGGGCACTGCCGTGCCCCCAGATCAATCAATTAACAAGAGTAAAATTTTTTAGCAAACCAGAATTTGAGAGATGTAAATGCTGTGATTTTTAATAATAACTTCTTAAATTAACAGAAGGAACTAATCTTGGCTCTTATATGTAAAAATTAATAAAATTAATATTGGAATTAAACAAAATTTGTTAATTATATATATTTTTTTAAATTGTCGTAGCAACTGCTTTTAAGATATTGTAACTCAGAAATGTGTTCGTTTTTATTATTAAATAAACTCCTGTATAATTTGATTTTAATAGGCTTATTTTTAAAGGCTGAATTCTATCTTTAAAATGTACAGTGTGATATCAAAAGTTATTAAAATAGCTGTAAAAATAGTTGGATGTACAGCTATTAAATTTGACATGAAATTAGTTACTGGCAAGTGAAATTTCTTTTTTTTTAACCAATAACATAGAATATATTCGCACTATATTTATTTTATAAACATTAACATTTTTAAAAAAATAACTTTTCAATTATTTTCATGCATTTTTTCATTTCAATATTTTTTTTAAAATTTACTATGCAATAACGGTCGTTTTCTGGAATGTATGCTGAATTTATGTCGTCGAGTTGACCGGCTTTGGCGTTCAACTCGACGCCCGCTTGATGCAGATTTAGCTATTTCAGTGACAAAAATGTAAAAAAAGCACTAATATCTGCGGAACAAATGATGCAAGTTATTATTTTTCCTATACACACAAAAAAAGAAAAAAATACAAATATAAATCTATAGTAAGGTGAAGAGTTAAAAAAAGAGCTTTAGAAAATCACAAATTCGAAAATCTTTAAGAATAGATAGATAGCAAACGCGGAAAATAACTACAAGTAAACGGTGTGCCCAGAAGCTGATCTTGCACATAACCGGTATAAAACAATTATATTTACAATATTAACAATTTGAAATCACTTTATGTGTAAGACTAAGCACAAGGCTTTAACTCCACAAAGATGGATATTAGGAAATTCACCAATTATACAACACTAGAGTTGCAGCCACACCAGACACCCACGCCAAAACTTAATATATATTATTACTCCCTCTATGAAAAAAAATTCAATTTCATAAAACTGAAAGTGTTCTAATTACTGCTAGAAACAAATAATTTAAACTAGCCACCTCAACCTTGTTTCAAATTTTTCACTTAATAGTGTATGCAATTTTAATATATTTTTAAACACTTTTCATCTATTTATTTGAAACTTAAAAACATTTTTTAAATAAGAAGTTGATTTTCTTCAATGGGGAGGTTGTGAGAAAATATTTAATTTTAATAAATTCTTACATGAAGTGCTCTGCATTACCATAAAGACGGAGTCTACTAAATATTATAGAGTTTCATACGTAAATAACATGCAACCTTTGTAAGGATTCCATGTAAATAACATGCAACCTTTGTGAGGATTCCATGTAAATAACATGCAACCTTTGTGAGGATTCCATGTAAATAACATGCAACCTTTGTGAGGATTCCATGTAAATAACATGCAACCTTTGTGAGGATTCCATGTAAATAACATGCAACCTTTGTGAGGATTCCATGTAAATAACATGCAACCTTTGTGAGGATTCCATGTAAATAACATGGATACCTCTTTTAAAAGTTCTCAGCGCGTAAAAAAATCGCTTTTGACAATCTGTATAAAATACAAAACACAAGAAACAAATCTAATATGACGTTTTTCAACCCTGTTTATAGGTTGAAAAATTTATAGACAGTACATTTTGAACTTGTAAGAAGTAAGTACAAAAAGCGGATTAACTCTCTTCAATGTGCTTCAAAGATAAAACAAAACAAGCCATATTGTGGAATTGTTGTACAAAGTCGAGAAAATTGGTACCGATTTCATAACTTCGCTACAAAGAAGCTTGTGGAATGTATAATTCAAGTAGATTGTCCAAAATTCATTTGCCGTTTTACGCACCAGTATTTTCCTTCATATATTTATGATTAATAACGCAAAGAAAATTTCTAATGCTCAGAGAACAATATTTGTTAATCGTTTCTGCATAAAATTTTCTAAAACGTTAATTTTAATATATCTCTAAATACTTTGAATATTAATAAATCTTAAAATTCTGCACACAAAAAATTTACCAAACATCAATGAAATGTTTTTCTTGTTGGTGTACTTTCATTATTTTCCAGAAAATAACATATGCTTTTTATCTTACTTGACATTTCAAATCAACTGCTAAACAGAAAACATAACAAAATAAGTGCTTTTCAAAAGATAATTTAAATGCACAAGTTGAAAAGTTGAGCACTTTGTTAGACAAATACAAGCTGATTTATCTAGTCTTTTTTCCGCTTCATTGTTTTTATGTGTAGCCATTTTTTCAGGAAAAATAAATGTGATAAATTTCTGTTTACATTTTCTGAAATTTTGGGACTATTTTTTAGCAGTGACAACAAACAAATTTACATGCAAAACTATATTTGATGTTCTTTTCTGTATTCGAGGTTGAATTTACACATTTTTTTAATTCTAATTGAAAATACATGTTTACTCAAACAGTATATAATCTGCTTAATAAAATATATTTTTCTATTATAAGGTTTAAAAAGAAAAAAAAAGTGAAAAGTGTTCATTATTTGACAATTTAGCATAAGCATAATATAACAAAAATACGGTATTTTTAACTCATTAAAAATACCGTAACTCATTAAAAATTTTGCTCATTTAACTCATTAAAAATATTCCTGAAAATTGTAAATAAATATTATATTAAAAGTACCGAAATAAAAAAAAATATTACCACTTTCAATTTTTTTCAAAGATGACTATGTGCTAAATTTAATTCTCTTTTAATTTCACAATTTAAAAGTAAGATTTTTATTCTAATTATTAAAAAGTTCAAATTTTACAGAATATTTTTATTAATTTGAAAAACTATTGTGGCAAAGTAAAAGGATTCAATTGAGTCGTAATTTTTTTATGATAATTTTTATTAATGGTACCTTGATTTTTTAACATTGTAACCAAAATAGATTCTTAGCGCTCCACCCAATTGTAAAAGCCGGATTCAAAATCATAGCAATGATATTTCATAAAATAACAGGACACTAAGTCTTACCAGCTATTTAAATATAAGGCCTTCTACCAAAGTAAACTTTTTATTGAAATTTCCTGCGATTGCTCATATTTCACATTAATTGGTGTTATTATTTTATAGCATTATATATAAAATCAATTCATTTTCGTGCGATAAACCCCAAAGGTGACCAGTAAAATCATTTTAAATCCTTTGTATATCTTGAGGAAAATGACCGAATTTATTCCAAAATATTTCAATAGGGTAAATAGTTTTATAATATGCGAAGTTATATTTGTTATACCATTTGATTTTATTCTATACTCAAACACAATATACATTTACAACGTTGCAACATGCGCCGTATCTTGACTCAACGGTTATGTCCAATGCCCGAGCCAAATGATTCGTCAATTGCTCAGACAAACATTGCGGATTTAAAAATCTTAGATATAATTGAGAATTCAGTATACTTTAAAATAAAAATTCAAAATTTTAGAAATCAGTATTATATTAAATTTAAATATAGAAAAAGTTTTAACATTATTATTTTTTTTTGTACTCTAAATGCAATAATTTAAATGCATTTACTCCGTATACATATATCATCCACGAAAACTTCGACAAAGTATCCATTTGTCCTTAGTAAATTGTAAAAAGAGCGTTCTTTTTTCAGCTTGCTGAATTTGAACTCGATTTACTCTGAATTCCCTTAAGGTTATAATCATTATCAACTAAGACATAAATAGACCATCATAAATTTTATATATGATTGATTTATTAACTCGATACATTTATAATTTGATATTTGCTGCCTATTTTCATCAAACGAATAATTAGCAGTCTGTTGCTAAGGATTTACAAAATCTAATTGGAAAATCCGCTGTCCTTCTCCAGAGATTGAAAAAATGTAGAGCTTCTTAATAGTTTTAAAGATAGAAACTCGCCTGCTTTAACAGTTACACAAATCTGGCAGACAATTCTTTTACAACGAAGTTTTGCAGACTGACTAACTTATTTTTAATCTGCAAAACCAAATGAGAAATATTTAATAAACACCAGTTTTGGTATAAAAAGGCTACAAGAAAATTTATGGCTTAGAATGATTAAAATAGTATAATGTGTGAGGAAAAAGTTTCCTCAGAAAAAAAGTAACTAATTACATGGAAAAAAAGGCTGGTTAGAAACAATTAAAGTATCATCTGAATATAGAGATTAGCAGATACTTTATGAATAAAAAAAATAGTTGAAGAATCAAAGAATTTAGGAACTAAAAAATCAATCACATCTGGATGTCTAAAAATTTATTGAATATATAATCCGAATTTGCCTTATCATACATTGAAGTTCAGTATTTTATAGTCAATGCCGATGACAAAAATTAAATAAATACATTAAGAACAACAAGATCAACATTTTGCATATATTGAAATTTAATATAAAAATTCTGAAAACATTTGGTCTTACAAAATATCAAAATGGATTTTTTTTTTTTTTTTTTTTTTTTTTTTTTTTTTTGCAAACCGTTCTGGATAGATAATTTTAAATCGGATGTATTCAAACATCGAGAATATTTACAATATACAGAGAATAATAAATTATACAGAATAAACCAAATGCTAGAACACAAATAATTTACTATAAAGTTTATTCTTATGTAAGTAAGTAGTAAATATCAAAGGAATATCTATAACATAAAAGCAGTTTACAAGAAAATTGCATTTTTCAGAATAAACATAGATCGTTTCTTTCAGTATGTGAATGCAAAAAAAAAAAAAAAAAATTCAGAAATAACTGCAAGTATTTTAAATTCAAAAGCAAACGAATTGATAAAATTCTATATAATTTACTTTTAAAAATACACTTTCGTTGTTAAAGGAACAAATATTTTCTGTAGTCTAATAAAAGTTATCTTATACAGGCTTAAATACGTTTAGTTTACTTATTACAGATAAAAGTATGAAGTGATACAGAATTTTCGATAACTTTAAAAGGTTTTCAAACTATTAAAAGAAAAGTTGCGTAAGAGAATTGTTAATTCAGGCATAGATTTTTCTGAATGTTCTTTTAATACTTTTGAATAGTTTTATTCATTTATTCAATAGATACAAAAATAATTAGTTGCACTTCAAGCAACACTGTGTAATACGTCACAAGAGATCGCATCGCTAGAGGAGGAATTTATAATTATTTTCAGGATCACTTTGCATATATTATCTTCCCATTTGGATGCAACATGAAGACTATTTCGGGACTGCACTCCTGAACTGTGGACAGATGAAGAGATCTACACCTGAGCTGGCATTTCCTTACTACGCTTAGGAGCCATTGTACCATAACATCAAATTAGACTTGCATCAGACCGATATAGACAAAGGACATTTAAAGGAATCAAGTTTCGAACTTGGTGCCCTCTGACCCCGAATCTACTACTATGCCATCATGGCACGTTTATTTTTCGAATTATAAATCATAGTTTGATTATATAATTTGTTACCCTTTTCTATTCCAAGTTAAGTTTTTAACTTGGAATAAGTTAAAAGTTTTTTCTACATAAGTTTAAGTTTTTCCTACATACATGGTGATTCAAATTAAAGTATCCTTATTTGGGACACCCTGGCAAGAGAACCAGTCAACGTAATGTCTTCATATTTGGAGAATATAGATTTCAGACAATGGGAAATTAATTGGTGCGCAATAAAAAAAAGCAGTTCAAAAAATGACCGTTAGATGAAATGCAGTCGGTTTAAGACAATGAATAGGAAACATGACACCAACAATAAAGGACAATATACTAGGCAAAAATGTAATAAACTTTACTACATAACATAAACTTTCGTTACTGCAAAAATTTCAATGGTAGTGTAAAGACTCGGCTCAATCGCCCTGAAACCCTGGTGACCACTTTGACGTCCTTTTACCCACACTCGATAATTAGCATTTCTGGCCAGCTGTATCATCAAGGTGTAAAACTTCCACAGTGTTAAGTGCGTCCAGATTGCCAGATGGGGGACCCCTTTTAAGTACGGTCATCAAGTCAATTAGTGTGAGTCCAGATAAGGAACCACACTGGCATTTCCCAGGGAAATAAATCGTGTCTTCGAAAGGGGAGAGTGTCAATCCCTCCAGATGTCAATCTTCATTTTTTCCCATTGTGGAGGGTGGATCATCAACGAACATTCCCAAGGTCGACCGGAGACCATTCAGGTTTGTTCTGGACGGTGATTGGGTATCAGGGAGCCCAAGTGTATCAATGTGGACATGAGATGTGGAGTCTGAGAGAAAAATAAAATGCGAGATTTTTTGGAAGAAAAAGAGAAGGGGGGGGGAAGGACAGAGAAACTTCGTGTGAATGGGACTTCTGAGTAACATTCCACCCGAAGAAAATTCGTTGGATTCCGAGAGTTACCCCTGTAGTAGCCTGAGACGCCAACAGCCTGTTAACTGTTCTTGTGAAGTTGTTTTCTCTGAAATTGTCTGAGGAATTATTCTTGTTTAATTTTCGGGTTGTAAATAGCATCATTCATTTAACCTAGATGAGAAAGAGTTTTTTTTATGTAAATAAGGCCGTAAATAAAAGAAATTGTCTATAAACGCTACCCTTTATTTGATCGGACAGGATCAAGTCATTACAATAGTAAGAAAACGAAAGACGGCAAAGAGCCAAACTCACATATACAAAGAATATTTAAAAGATTCGAGTTTCGTACTTAGCACCCTCTGGTCCTGACTCTACCACAATGCCGTAGCATATTTATTATTAGGGCTATATATCATAGTCTAATGATATACTTTGTTATCCTTTTCTACTTCCTCTAGTTTAAATTTTTTATAGCTATAATATTGGTTCTGTGCTTGCCTAACCAGATATTTAGAAAGTATTATTCTTCAATAATTTCGATGATTAAATGCTTTGTAAAGAATTAAAAACTCTTCAGAATAAAGCTACTAAGAAAAATTATTTCATCCATAAATGATAAGCTATTTCCCCTAAGAGGAGCAGTAGAAGCAGCTAATGTATAATACTAAACAATTCATAAAAATATTAGTCTTACTTTAAAAAAAAAAACTTTAACATTATTTCAGTATTATTATATTGCATCTGTCAGATTCTCGCAAATAAACAGTTTGTTCTTTAAAGAAATACTGTAAAATATGCTTCTTGAACAATAGTTTTTATTTCGAATAGCATGATTTAGTCACTTAGTACCGTACCATACCTTACATCATTTTTGAGTTTTTTCATTGCTCACATTTTACGCTTTTAGACATTTAGATTTTGTAGATATTCCCTGTTTTTCGATTTAATTATAAAATTGGTACTAATATTTTAATTCCATGAGTGTGATGCAGCTTAGCCAAAGATAGCGTTTGTGGCATAAAACATAAGCAAAATCAAACTCGAGTGAAAAGATCTATACGCATTTCTATATAGAATTATATTATAGAATAGAAGTAATGTACAAACCACAGTGCGGAAGTATACTCTGTATACTTCCGTACTACTCTATACTCTGTATACTTCCGGAATTAGAAGTATACTCTGTATTAATTAGAAGTATACTTTGTATACTTCCGTACTACTCTATACTCTGTATACTTCCGGAATTAGAAGTATACTCTGTATTAATTAGAAGTATACTTTGTATACTTCCGGAATTAGAAGTATACTCTGTATACTCTGTATTAATTAGAAGTACACTTTGTATACTTCCGGAATTAGAAGTATACTCTGTATTAATTAGAAGTATACTTTGTATACTTCCGGAATTAGAAGTATACTCTGTATACTCTGTATTAATTAGAAGTACACTTTGTATACTTCCGGAATTAGAAGTATACTTTGTATACTTCCGGAATTAGAAGTATACTCTGTATTAATTAGAAGTACACTTTGTATACTTCCGGAATTAGAAGTATACTCTGTATTAATTAGAAGTATACTTTGTATACTTCCGGAATTAGAAGTATACTCTGTATACTCTGTATTAATTAGAAGTACACTTTGTATACTTCCGGAATTAGAAGTATACTCTGTATTAATTAGAAGTATACTTTGTATACTTCCGGAATTAGAAGTATACTCTGTATTAATTAGAAGTATACTTTGTATACTTCCGGAATTAGAAGTATGCTCTGTATACTCTGTATTAATTAGAAGTACACTTTGTATACTTCCGGAAATATACAGTGGTCACTCTGACTCAATAGACCACTGTATTGAAACACACACTCACACCTAATCCTTCTCTAAAATGTTTCTTTAAAAAATTTATTTAACAATATTCTTTTAAGAAGTTGAAAAATATATAAGAAACTTCTCAAAAATGTTGTATTAAAACGCAGAATTATCTTCAATAGTTAATTAAATATTATACTGCATATTTTGTCAACTACACTGTTGAAAATATATTTATGGGCGTGTATTTATGCAATTCCAAATAAGAACCGATATTGATTGATATTATTTCAGATATTCCAGAGAATATTCATTCTTTAGATTTGGACAAAGAAAGTGAAATTCTAGAGAATAGTGACTTGTAAATTGCCTCCGAAGATGAAAGGCGCGTGTATGAACTCGCAACAAAGTGCTCAGCAAACAAAAAGTCCAAAATTTCATCGCTGAATTCTATTCCTTTTTTTTTTCTTTTCATACACGAAGAGAATGTTTGTAATAGACAGAAAAAATGTATACCTATAAGTTCCACGTAATGAACTTTTATTTTTAATGAAGCTAATTATTTTTTCTTCTCTTTTTGTTTGCTTTATAGCAATTTTAAATAATCTTTTTTTTTCTTAAGAATACTATTTACTGTCTAATAAAGTGAATGCAACATTTTTTTATTAACACAATTAAAGTGAATGCAACAATTTTTTATTAGCACAATTAAAGTGAATGCAAAACATTTTTTATTAAAACAATTAAAATGAATGCAACAATTTTTTTTAAACTTTATTTGTATCTAATGTTAACTAAGTTTTGTTTATTTCTTTTTTCTCCTCGCCTTCTAAATTAAAAGGCGGGAAATTCAGCTTCAATATGAACATGTCTATCTTATTTAGTATTGAAGAGGTTGCTCGAATGCCATGGAAAGACTTCTAAGTTTTCTCTGTTTCACAAATTAAATTTTGATAAATGGCTGCTTCCAGAGCGAAATATTATAATTTTATAAAAACATTTTAAGCTATTGCTTTAACTTAGCCGCTTTTTGAAATCATTTTAAACTATTTTTTGCATTGTCATCTTCAAACTTCTTGAAAGCACAATTTTAAATCAGTTGTTGGCAATACGTCATTACTTCTGTTCTACGCAACTCTGATTGCGTAGAGAGCCGAATGACGAATGAAGACGAAAGCGGCGCATGTAACCTTAAGTAATACTTCTCTATCTCCACGAAAACATCAAAGAGCAAAGGATGCGAGAATCTAGTAGAGCGCCTACGTCATTACTTTCTTTGTGCGTTTGCGCTATTCTCTGAGACGACGGAGTATACAGATTTTTTATTCTTCTAATAGTAGAAGCTGTATGATTAAATAATTCGCAAATGCAAGGACAGAAAAGGTCATATTAGTTTGCTTAGAGTATTCATTGATGTGCTGAAGTCACTGGTTCAGATGTGCATTCATAGAATTAAAGAATCAGTGAAAAAATATAAATATTCGAAATCGCGTCAAATCTTATTTCTAAAGCTTTAAAATATTTTTATTTATTCATTGGATCTTTATATATTATATCTATAATAAAAAAATGGGAAATTTTGTAGTGCAATTCCATAATTAATACGTTTTAATAATTAATTTCGAATTGTATAAAGACAAAAATTTAGAAATAATAAAAAGTTTTGGAAAGTATACGTTTATCAGTGTGCTAAATTCATATTTATTAAATATTTTTAAATTGCATCATAAAGCATAACATCAAATCGAATATATCATTTTTAATATGTATCATATAATAATTAATCATTCAATTTAATTTTATAAATAGTATTTGTTACAATCAGCTCATTAAATCATGGTTATCTATACTATTATAATTCTTCCAACTTTTTATTTGCAATTTTTTTCATAATGATTGTTTTTTAATATTTACTCATATGTTTATACTTTGAGCTCTTTGATAACTTATAACTTTAAACGAGCAATTTATGTATATATATATAAATTTATTTATTCCGTATATCTCGGAAACGGCTTTAACGATTTGGAACGAATTTTATATTTAGATAACATTTTGCTTTTTAAGTTCATCTAAATAGGTTGTATTTCCTGAAAGAAATAAGATTTTACACCAAAGAAATGTTTTTATAACTAACTATCAGAATAAGTATATTCATCTTCCACGCCAAAGTGTGGGCAGCGCCATGTAGAGGTTCGAACAACATAAATGATGCATGTGCGGTAGGTTCGAGTCATGGGTTTTACTTTATTTTTTTTACTTATGTATTTAATATTTTTGCTTTCTGAGTTTACCTATATTGGTGTTTTTCATGAAAAAAAATGCGATTTTGTATTATTTTTTTTCATATCTAACTATTAGAGCCTTCTTCTATCTGAAAAATATCCATATATAATCTGAATGTGATTCGTATCTAAATATTTTCTCCAGAAAAAACACAGTTTTACAAAAGATAAACTGCTGAGCGAAGTTATATTATATATAAATTCGAGTAATTTCATAGCATATAGGGTGGTTATAATTAAAGTTCCACTTTGAAATGGTCATGAAATTAAAACTACTAGACTGAATTTTTCAAAATTTGATAATAGTATAAAGGAGGGCATAGGAATTTCTTTTCTGCCAAAAAAAAGTTCAAAAACTTTCCATCGGGGGGGGGGGGGGATGGATGGTGATATATTCAATATTGTTAAAAAAAATAAGACATGAGGACATCTGTTTAATATGTGTTTAATCGTTTATGAAATGTGTCACAAAGCATGTTCAGTGTGGCTCCACCATTTTCTAAAAGCACGTTAAATCGCAATACTGCATTCTTAATAGTAACTCGTAGCATATCATGAGGAATGTTACGCACATGTTGGTGTATGGCATCTTTGCTGACAGCGTCATTTTCTCCTGGTGGTGAGTTTTTGAACATTTTTTGGGGGAGGGAGAAAAGAAATTCCCATGACTTCCTTTAAACTATTACCATGTTTGATTTTAACCATTACCAAGATTCCGTCCAATATTTTTTCTTTTATGACCATTTCAAAGTGGAACTTGTGTATATATAAATTCAGATCAGATTGAATTCCTAATGATTTTCATCTGGAAATGGTTTTGAAAACAAGCAAACGTCAGAAGAAAAAAATATTTTCGAAGTCGTTTTTAGTTTTTCCTCTTAAAATAAGTCGACAGAAGTAACAAGATTTTTTACCATTTCTGAGATGTTTGTTTAATCTGTTTGTGTTAGAAATGTTTCATATAGTCAACATAGAGTTTTTCATCATTGAGCTAATGTCATTTTAGATCAATGACTTCAACAAAGAAAGAGAATCATTTCACGATCTAGGGGAGGGAAGTGCTTCGAATAGTAATAGAATCCTTCCTATTAGAGGGCAAATGTCTTATTTTACAATACTTTCATAGTTACAAAAGATAGCACAAATGAATACAGAAGATGGCGAAAATGAATAGGCGATAAAAGATAATTGCTTTCATCCTTATCTTCTGCTGAAAGAGTTTAAAAATTTCTGATCGGAAGAAATGAAAAGACGGAAGGAAGAAAGAAAGGAAATGTTTAATTCGATTTATACATTTCAGTTTTTACATAAAGCTGGAAAAATATGAAAAATAATTAGAAAAAAATGGAAATATACATTTAAAAAATATTCTTTTAAATTCCATAACAACGTAAAGAACGTTAATTTTATTGTTATTCATAATTGTTACACCCAGGGGTGTCGGCGTTCTGGGTTCGAGTCCCGGTTCAGTGCGCCCTGCAAATAAGTTGTGCAAGTGGCTGTGACGCGTGAAGTAGCTAAGTTGTACTCTTTGCCCTAGTTGGCTCTACTAAAACAAGAGACGCTCACTCGGCTTAAAATCGCTGACTTCGTCAGTGAGCTTGAGTGTTATTCTCATACATTCTGATAAAGGTGTTATACCAGAGAATGCCTAGCATGGCAATGGCTTATATTAGGTACGGAATATTAAACTCTGGCGTGAATTGAATCTATCGTAATACCCTTGGCGAGATTTTTGGAGATTAACCCCCATCATGCGGTCAATAGTATCCAGAAAATCGAATTTTTGCTTCAGACACGTTTTACTTAATCGATTTAAACTAAGATCTGACACAAAAGTAAATTTGTAGTCACAAAATGCCATACCAAATTTTATATATTTATGTCATTACGTTTTTGAATGATCGCGTTTACATGTTTCTGAAAGTACAGACTGACTTTTAACACTTAATTGGTTTTGGCTCAAATTTTGACAGGTTCTTCGCTATCGATGTTAAATCAATGCATCGAATCGAATCTGTTTTCTATTTTCGTTTTATAGTTATCGTATTAACTTATATTCGAACAGCCGGACAGACGGATTTCTTCTGAACAGATTTTACACAAAATTTGATAGAAGCTGCAAATTTGATTTAAAAACCGTATAACAAATTTTTACAGTCTGGCTCAAAGCGTTTTTGGATTATCTTTGCCGCAGACAGATAAATAGATGGGCGTTTTCCCAAAAGGTGTTTTTCAAATTCAAGACAGTTTAAAACGTGGAGATGCGTCAAAATCTCGAGTTCTAATTTTTCAACGATTTCTGTATTTTCTCTATACTACGATACGAAAAAGTAAAAAAAGACATTTTTTGTATTAATTTTGTTATTTTTTGAGTTTTACTTTCATATTTGATGTCGTTGCTAGGCAAGCTAGTACAACTGGTGTAATACAGAAAAATTATAATATATTTTCCTGATTATAAAAAATTATTATAAAACAATCATTGAATATAAACTGCAAATATTTTTACTGCTGAGTTGTCTTGTGCTTAATTTTTTAATACAACATTTAGCGCAACTGATACAGAAATAAAGATTTTTATATTGTATTGTTATGAAACTGACGGCTGCGAAGGAGAAAGTTCAAAGTTCTCTTTGATTCCATGAATTCAAATCAGCCATTTCAGTTCAAAACATCAATTTATTATTACATAGAAAACAAAGTGTTTGATCGCCAGTTGAAGATATTGATGCACTCAAAAGTTAGGATCACAGACGCTGTGTTTAGTGTAGCAGATTCTATGTTGATCAATACTTGATGAAAAATGGAATGCCGCTGTGATTTTCTTCGAACTACCAAAAGTGTTCACATTAAAGTTTATAGTACACTGAAGCAACCAAGACCATATATGCATAGTTTTTTTACAATAAATTTTCTAATCAAAAAAGAATTTATGAACACCATATATTTTAAATGATTAGAATAAATAATGAAGACAACAGAAAAGTGGAATACTATTTTATAATTACATCAGCCATTTAATACCCCTTAAATTTTAATTAGAGAGTATGAGAAAAAGTTATTAGACCACATGTTATTCTTAGATCCTATTGTCGAACATAAATTATGAAAAAACGTAAATTTGAGCGGTCTGATTAACCTCTGGCATAAAGTTAATATGCAAGTACCTGAAGATCAAATATGTATATTGAACATACTTTTTTCCCATCAATTAAAAACAAAATCTAACTTAAAATTACAACTGTTGGCGAAAATTCACATA
Source organism: Argiope bruennichi (assembly GCF_947563725.1). NCBI lineage: Eukaryota > Metazoa > Arthropoda > Arachnida > Araneae > Araneidae > Argiope > Argiope bruennichi. The sequence goes on along the minus strand of NC_079151.1, from coordinate 128,793,358 downwards.
ACAAAATTTCATATATTTAATTCCTTTTCCGTTTGAGATATCGCATTCACATGCTTGTGAAAGCACTGGCAGTCAAACTGATAAGCTCTAGAAGGATTTGATTCTAAAATTAAAAAGAATCTACATTTAAAATACTAAATTTTACAAAATAATATTCCTCTAATATTCTTTGTCTTGATTTATATTTGAACAATCGGACGAATAGACTTCCTTGAAAGGAGTCTCGTTCAAAATTTGCAAATTCGATATTAAGAACAAATATCAAAATCCATTTGTCTAGTTGATAGCGTTAAAAACATTGAAAGCATTTGAGTTATAATATTTACAAGCAGACAAACGAACAGATAGAGAGAGAGAGGATTCGGATGTTTTAGAATATTGTTACAAACCTGTAATTTTGCTTTTAACGAATAGTGTCCTCGTAAAAAAAGCCTATCGTACGGGTGCCGCTTCAGTGACCTCAGAGCTTGGCGACAAAATTGGCGACTTTTGGTGACTTGGCGACGAATTTGGAAAAAATTGATAATTCTGGAAACTTCGAGAATTTTCACGATCCATCCATTAGGAACTGAGATATGCCCAGATACTCCTGCTTGGCCCAGAAGGTTCTCGGCCCGCCTTCAGGGAACTATAAAAGGACGGCAGTCTCAAGCTGCAAATGTGTGTGTGGTAAATTGAATCGTAGTCGGAGTCATAGACAAGTAACGAGTTTCCGAGAGGATAGCGAAGCAACGGCGGAGTTGTGGCGCGCGAGCTAGTGCTGAACTGCTGTGTGTCGGGTTCTGTTGTCTACTGTGGAAGCAGCGTTTGTGTGTGGAGTAGGCAGTCGTGTGGTAGTGAGTCGGCAGCTGGATACAGCTAAAGCGAGGAGACAGTGAGAAGTTCAGCCGTTTGGAGAGACCGTAGATCGAAGCTCCGAGGATCCCCTCTCCTGTTGGATTCTGTCTGGCCGCATTGTGTACTGTGGTCGATTACTACTTATGGGCTTCTGTGTGGTGCTGTGTGCTGTCCTGTGTTCGTCTGGGCTGTAAATATTTGTCGTCTTTGTGTTAGTGTCTTCGTGTTAAATAAACGTCGTTGTTGTTTTCTACTGAGGCCTGCTGATTGAGTCTTCATGCACCCACCACAAAACGAACCCGATGAAATCCGTAACAATATGTATGTTTTTCGGTTCAGGGAGATCCAAAACGTGGAGATTCGTCAAAATCTCGAATGCGATTACAATGTTTTTTCTTTGTATGAGAGAAAGTAGAAATACTAGGTATTCATTCAAGTGAAAATAAGAGATTATTTAGGTCATTAGAAACGCCTTTATGGGTTTAATTCGCTTTAAAAAAAAATACCGCAATACTTAATACTACAGGAAACTAGGTTTAAAAAAAGTCTTTATTCGCTTTTAAACAATTTCTTTTCTCTCACTCTGTGTATTTTGTTGTTATTGATAAGCTTCACTTGGATCCGAAATTAATTTTATTTCAGCATTGATTGGTTTTTATAAAATGCATTAAATCGTTTGATTATTTTGGCTTTTGCACCTTTACTAACTGACAAAAGAGAAAGAAGATGAATGTCGAATTGAAATGAATGATACAAACTTTTTCACTTCAATGATTGTGAATATTTGGTATAGCGCATTACTTGGATAAAAAACGGAAAATTGTGGCGGTTGTTTTTGTTGTTGATTCCAAGCTACATATCAATCGATGCTCAGATTATCGAAAATTACCGTAAACGGTTTTCGAACAGCAGTCATATTTTAAGATCTGTGACTGCGTTAGGGAATAATTTTTTTAAAAAACGTTAGAAAATAATTATATTTTTGAATATTTGCATAAAAAAGATCGAAGAAACATCTATGAAACCAAAATATACCAGTTAAATGGCAAACGTTTTTTTTTTTAATTAAAAAAAAAAGCGGCTATGAAAGATGTTTTTTTTTTCTCTAAAAAGAAGTATGAAACAAAAGCCTTCTGATTTAGAGGGTTATTGTATGATTTGCTTAAAATTTTACAGATAGCTTTAAAAATATATAGTTCATTTTCGGAGTTAAATAATAAGTTCTAGTGCTATGCGTTTTTCCATATTTTAAATACTGGATTCGACTTATAAATAACACGAAATTTTCAATTTTTTTTTTTCACATTGTAAAGCACTAAAACAATCATCAAATATTTCTAAATAAACAGATTACATATTCTCTGTTTCAGAATCTATAGAACATATTGTGAAATTATTGTACCAAATTTGAACAAAAAATATGCATTATAATATTAATTTATGAGATTTTTCGAAAGAAAATTCTACCGATTTAAGAAAACAGCATCTAAATATATAAAATAGCATTAAAACGTGTGTAAATAAAAATATAAAAAGCAGCTTCACTTCCAAACAAATAGACTTAGAAATAAAATTTTAGGCTTTTATAAAGAAATCTGTATAACATTAAGAATACTAAATAAAAAAATATTCCAAAATTTCACAAAAAATACACTTTTTAAAGTAGTCACCTACATTAAATCGCTTATGAATTTTTTTTTCATTGGTAATTATTTATATGCTTTAATAAATTTATATTAACTAAAAACAGCAATAAAAACACTTTATAGATGTTCTGTGTTATTTCAGCATTGAGTACTGATGAAAACTGAGGATGCAAGTAAAATAAGTGCACAATATCATGAAAAATATAAAAAAAAGAAAAAGTAATGTCCGCCATTGTTTATTAACCTTTTCCAATTTAATACAAAATTACTTAAAATGTAATAAAATGTATCTATACAATATTTATTTTGTAAAAAAAAAAAAAAAAACATTTAAGGAAACAGTTAAGAAAACTCTAATGTTTTAACTGAAATTTAACTCAAAAAATTGATGCCATCAACTTTTTTAAAGTAAAGAAATAAGATATTTATTTAAAATAACCCAAAATCTCCTTCTAGAAAGACAAATGATGCATACATGTGAAAACGATTTTAATTTTATTTAAAAGTTCTTTTGTTTTTTCTGTAGATATTAAACTTAAATACTGCTTCATGAAACTCTATGTAGCTCACATTTCCAAAAAAAACTCTTATAAAAAAAGTTAAATTAAAATATATTCTATTTCATATTGCTTTTATGATTTTATAAAAATATTAACAAAATTATTAATAAAAAAATTGAAACTCCAAATTTGTCAGATAAATAGAGCATCAAAGTTATCTAAATATAAAATTTTATATAATTTCATTTCAGTTTGTTTTTTTTACATCTGCAGATTTCTAAACTACCTAAAAGCATTTTTTTACATCTATTACAGTTGTACTTCAAAATTTTCTATGAATTTTTATCTTTTAAGATGAAGGCAAAGTTCTATGGTTATAAATTTTACTCCATTGTTTAAGCCTCAGAATCTAGAAAGCCACACGAGAGTTAATCTGTGGGATTCATATTTTGTGAGTAATGGGGTGAGAGTCACGGCTAATGAAAGCCATTAATTCCTTTCAGTGAGCGTTCGAGTAGAGAGACAGAAGCTAACTCGAAAGTGTATTCATAATGCATTAGAGAATAAATGGAACCGTTTAAAACAGGATTTCGAGATTTTTTTTACAACGAAATGGATGTTTTTTTATTATATATTAAATAATTATGGCTTGCAAGTGTTGAAGAAATAATAAAAAGTAATATGAAATAATATTATTTATTGTTCTTTATGTTAGTTTATTAAAGTTTTCTATCGAATAGATTCTAAATATTTTTAACTTTTGCTTAACTTTCATATTTTAAATCCTGCACTTTTATTAAAATATTAATTTAAAGCAGTATTTTCATGTATAGTTGCAATGCACTAAATTCGATCAAATGATTTTGAGTTGTAGCGGTTACATAACTCTACTACTTTCTCTTTTAATACAACAGATGGCGTTACCTTATTGATATCAAGGTATATTTCCCATGATCCTTCTTGGGGGTCATTATTAGATTACATTCTAAGTGAGTATCGTGTGTTTTCGTGTTTGTTTTGTCTTGTGAAATGGGGAACTTAGAAAATAATTAAATAACGGTTCCTGAAACTCGTATTTTATTTTCATCTACCTCATAATGAAGTTATAAAGAGTCTGTCCCTCTACAGAATGCAATTTCATGATTTTTAACCAGGAATAATGAAAATATTAAAGAAAACTCTATTTATATTTTCACCTTATTATTGCTCGCAGTTTTTATAAAAATATTAACAAATTGATTAATAAAAAATCCAAAATCCAAGTGATTATTGAATTATTATACGACCACAGAATATTATAGCGTCAAAGCTTCGTGACTGTTACTCCCATGCAATTCCATTCCACTTTTATTTATCATTTCTGAAATTTTAATTCGGCAGCTTTACCATCAAACATTTATTTCAACTCTACATCAGTGTTTTACAAAAGTTTTCATAATTTACAATAAACGAAAAGCATTCGATTCTCTGTTAAATATGTAATTCCCTCGCCTAAACTTCAGAGTTCAGAGTCCCCTTGGAAATTAATCTCCGTGATTCATATCCAGTGAATAATGGCTGAGAGTCATGACTAATGAAAAAGACATTAATTCCTTCCAAATTAAACTACTTAAATCAGTGTTTCGATAAAAAAATTTAATAAACTGAAATTAAAAATTTAAAAATTTGTCAAAGTATAGATTTTAATAAAACAATAAAAAATAAAATTATGGATTGTTATGTAACATCATTCTAATTTTCTGTCGATCAGATTCCTCAAATTTTTAAATGTTTTATTTCGCTATTAGAAAGGCTAATTTTTTTTATTTTAAACTGCGCACATTTATTCAAATTCTCACTGACATTTTTATATCTAAAGATTCACTATATTAAAATTGAACAAATTACAATTTTTACACATTCTTCCATTTACTATTCGAAAAAAACTACATTATTTTTCTCCTATTCTTCTTCTATTTAGTCTCCTATTCTTCTCTAATTATTCTCTTATTTAGTCTCCTTTTGTTCTCATTCTCCAATTTAGTCTCCTATTCTTCTCTTATTATTCTCCTATTTAGTCTCATATTCTTCTCTTATTATTCTCCTATTTAGTCTCCCATTCTTCTCTAATTATTCTCCAATTTAGTCTCCTTTTGTTCTCATTCTCCAATTTAGTCTCCTATTCTTCTCTTATTATTCTCCTATTTAGTCTCATATTCTTCTCTTATTATTCTCCTATTTAGTCTCCTATTCTTCTCTAATTATTCTCTTATTTAGTCTCCTTTTATTCTCATTCTCCAATTTAGTCTCCTATTCTTCTCTTATTATTCTCCTATTTAGTCTCATATTCTTCTCTTATTATTCTCCTATTTAGTCTCCTATTCTTCTCTAATTATTCTCTTATTTAGTCTCCTTTTATTCTCATTCTCCAATTTAGTCTCCTATTCTTCTCTTATTATTCTCCTATTTAGTCTCATATTCTTCTCTTATTATTCTCCTATTTAGTCTCCCATTCTTCTCTAATTATTCTCCTATTTAGTCTCATATTCGTCAATTAATGCTACCGTGCCGAAAGGGTAAACTTTCTTACCAGTTAAGCTTATTTAATAGGAAATAAATATGTCACGCATTCAGAAGAATAAACATAAGCCGAAAAAGGGAATAAAATTTCTTCTTTTATTAATTTCGAAGTCTGCATATTCGCCCGTTTTCAGAGGATATGTTGAGTTTTCAGTTAGACGTGATAGAAAGTAAATTACAATTTCCAAGCCCCTAACATTGATAATTTAAAGAATAAGAATAAGAAAGGAATCTTCAATTTTTTATACAATTTCTATTTGATACTGTCTCACGCATATTTCAAATAAAGTGCAATTTGTTGCCTTGCAGAGTTTCAGAAATCCAATAATTTTCACTTGCTTCGGTAAAGAGCAGTGTAAATTGTCTGCTGAAATTTTCACACTATGAATACGCTAAATCCACTCATATTCATACTCATCTACGAAACTAGTAATACTCATCATCTATGAAACTACTAATACTCATCATCTATGAAACTACTAATACTCAACATTTATGAAACTACTAATACTATCTACGACTAATATTTATCAATGAAAGACCTCTCCCTCTAACATAAAATTCGGAGAACTTCGACAAAGCCAGGAACCATATAAGTGCTCAAATTTTTATTTCAAAGTTACACACATGAGAGCTTTATGCTTTGTATTGTAGTGAAGAAACACTAAGATCCATTTCGCATGATTTTGGTTAGTTTACTCAAAATCATATATCAAATTTTATTGATCTAAGCATTAAGTTTCAGTTTACTTGCTTATACGTATGCAAATGGACAGATCGACAAAATGTAAGGAGATTGAAAGATTTAATTGAAAAATCGACATGAATCTACAATTACATGTTAAAAGTATGTGATAAATTTTATTTATTCAATTGTTTACATTTTGAAATTATAGCGATTGCTTATATTCGAACTCTGAGATAGACAAATATTGGGATAGACAAAATATTTTCTGAATACATTTTGTTCAAAATGTGATAGATGTCTACGAATTTGTTGTACAGATTCATGTACCATCTGCCTTGTCGTGTACACAGATATAAATTAAACCAGTGCAGGTGTTCTTCTCAGAAACTTCTCGCATATTCTCAAATAAAAATTAATTTGCGTTTTAGATTTGATTTTTACATGCGATTGAAATTAAAAATTTAGCATAGAACCGCAAGTGCAGTCGCAAACACATACCAAATTTTATATATTGAAAGTCATTGCATTTTTGAATTTTCGTCTTTACATGATTCAGAAAAAACATATTGAAGCTATTCAAACCCTTGTTGGATTTAGTTCAAAATTTTATAGGTATTTACAACGTAGATGTTAAATCTATGTAAGACTTTATCAATCTAGTTTTCTTCGTTCTGTAATTATTGTGTCAACTTATATTTGAACAGCTGAACAGACATACTTCCTCTGGATAGATTTTGCTCAAAATTTGATAGAAATCTTCAAATATGGTGTGCATACCAAATTTCAACCATCTAGCTCAAAACGTTTTTAAAGCTATATTTATCAGAGACAGATAGGCATTTTTCAAAAATGTATTTTCCGAACTCAAAAAGATCTAAAACGTGGAGATGTGTTAAAATCACGAATTTTCTGACGATTACAATATTTTCTGTATACTTCGTAGACGAGAAAATAAAAATGCGCTTTGTGGTCTCAAAGAGATCTGAAACGTTGAGATAAGGCAGAATTTCGAATGCGAATCTCTTATGATTACAACACTTTCACTTTGTGTACTTGATATACGGTAAGCAATAATAATAGTAATTGGGGCTTTCGCAAACTCATTCGTGGAACTAGAACAATACGTGTTCAAGTAAACATATGAGTAATATCAGCAAATAACAGACAGCTGTAATATCTATTACCCACGCGGACCAAGTGGGTAAGTACTGTCAAGAGAGTAATATTTATTGAATGAAATTGCCATATTGACACTGATACGGGTTTTAGGTCTACTTATTGATTGCATTAGAATATTTACATTTCTCTTAATGTCATACTGCATAAAATATAGACTCAATAAATGTATTTACAGACATTCGCTAGTTTTTGTTTATATTTCTATGACGCAAGTAAGTAAATGCTGGTATAAAAAGAAGTTTACTAAATAAATAAGTAACTGTAGATAAAATCTGCTAAATAAATAAATAGGTCGTACTTGGAAAATAAACATCGGTGAAATATGCTCTTTCTTCATTCATTGAAGATTAAATATTAATAGCTTCACCAAAGCAAGTGAAATTATTCAAGAAATTGCATATACGATAAGTAGACCAAATAAGAATGAAATCCAGATATTTTATAAATAAATGTATAAAGAAAAAAAAAAGCTTCGAACTATTTCGTCTTGAAGAGAAACATTAAAGAATAAAAAAATAAAGGTTGTATTAAAAATGCATTGATTTGTTGACTACCCGAAGAAAAGCTAATAAAATAAATATTGTATTAAAAAACATTAAAGCATTTTATTCAAAAAATTTTGTAACATCCTTCAGTTTTTTTGAATTCGAAATGATAAAACGATAAAATTTTGTAATCGATTCTACAGTCACTTCCGATTAGACAACTTCTAAAATTTTATTCATTTGTCTATTTTCTTGATATTATAATATTTTAATGAGATGCCTCAGGAGGCCAATTGCTTACCTATCATATTAATACTATTCATTCATTCATGCTAATTACAATCTTATTCTATTTCATATTTAATTATTTGAATTATAGCGGATCTCAGCTATTTTAGATTAAATTTGCAGAAAAAGTATATCATTGGACCACACGACCCTTTTCCTGTTATCTTCTGTCCAATTCTTATGCTCCTTTGCCAACTGAAGACATCTGCTCTTGTTCAAAGAAGACAATAGAAGTTTTCGAAAATGTCTTCAGCTTCCATAACTTTTATGGCGAAAGGACGGTAAACAGTTCGTTCAGAAATTACTTCTTGATTAAGATTCTTCGTTATTTAAAGTACTATTGCAGCTTTTCTGTTGGACTGGGCGATAACACTGGCAAGTCTCCTTTCAGAGCAAGCATTCAGTAGTCTGTGACACCACAGGTTGAGATCCGGTTTTCTGCTTGGTAGTCCACGCTTTGAACTTGTGGCGATAACTTCATAAGCCAGATAACAACCTGTAGGCAGGAATAGTCACTTTTGTCTAGTGGTTTTGTTACTCGGCTATGAACCCTAATGTTGCGAGTTCGAACATCTAGAAGCACATTGGTGACCCTGGTTCTGAACTAACAAACGCAACCTTCGTGCAGCTGTCATGGTGCCATCTACCCGCAGCAAAAGCCGTCAGACTCACTTGACGCACCAACAACCACTCACACAAACGCTGCCAAAATACTTGGCACGACCAAAACGTTCGTCGCTCGCCATATCACTTGGCGCGATAAAATCGTTCTTCTCTCTGCCGACTCACTGATGTGGAAGTATGGTGGTGGTAACTTCATAAGCCAGGTAACAACCTCTGGATAGGAGTGATCACTTTTGTCTAATGGTTATGTTAATCGGTTACGAACCCTAACGTTGCGAGTTCGAATTTCAAACTAGCACAATCTTTTACGAACACTTCACCAGTGCAGCCATTTTTCTGATACTGGTTCGAACGCTTCGAGTGCTTACGGTATCCCGGGTTTGAACTCGATTAAATTGCGTGTTTTTCCCATTTCTTTGCAATTAACACAGTGCAAATGATGTTTCACTTGTCCTGTATTCAATTTTCATAGATGTCTCGCCTTCTAGTAGCAACAATATGAAGCTATAAGCGATCTGTTATCATAATAATTTGGTCGCTCTTTGTATATCTTTAGCGTGTATCTAGCATTTTTACAGAAATTAGAGTCAATCCTTTTAATCCCTAGTATACGTTTTATAAACAAATACTCGAAAATCGAATATGCATTTTGGACACACTTTAACCACCAATTGAAACCAAATTTTCTCATAGAATGACACACAAGATCACATAACTAAATTTCATTTATTGAAATCATTGCATTTTTTTTTGTACATGCGAAAGTACACACAGATAGAAGATTAACTTTTTGACAATCATTTTGACAACATATTTTTTTCGAATCAATACTTTGGATGTTAAAACTATGAACCAAACTTCATTTAGTTAAGTTTTTACATTTTTTAATTACCACGTTTACGTACATGCGAAAATCCTTGCCGGATTTTATTTAAAATTTAATGGATATCTAGATTTCAGTTCCTAAACCAGTGAACCAAATCTTATAAATCTAGCTCTTTATTTTTATTATGTTTTTTTAGTTATCAAGTTTACTGTACATGGGTGGCTGAACAAATAACTTCCTTTAAATAGATCCCATCCAAAATGTGATAGAAATCTATATATTTGGTGTTAAATATACCAAATTTCATCCATCTGGCTCAAAGCATTTTTAAGTTAGTTAATTAAGTTAAGTTAAATTATCGTGTTCACAGACAGACATATAAAACATGGAGATCCATCAAAATCTCAAGTTTTTGAAGATTAGAATACTGTTACAAACCTGTAATTTTGCTTCCCAGTACGGCTGGTGTCATCGTAAGAAAGACAGGATGTACGATCTGTCCTGTGCGTGCTAAGCGTCAATGAACTCTGAGCTTGGCGACTAACTTGGCGACCATTTGGCGCCAAAATAGATTATACCCGAAACATCAAGAATTTTCCCACCCGTCCATTACGAACCGAGATACGCCTCGAAAGTTCCTAATTGGTTGAGAGGCTTCTAGCCCCGCCTCCTGAGACCTATAAAAGGAGGCAGTCTGCAGCTGCCGGAGGAGTAGTCGGAATCGACGGTTAACAACGGGTCTTCAAGAGATTAGCAGAGTAGCGACGTAGTCAAGCTAGTGCTGAACGAAGCTGTGCGCTACTGTCTGCAGTAGAGTCTTGTTGTGTGCTGCTGTATGCACGTCTCGACTGAAGATAATTGTCTTCTCTATGCTGTATATAGTTGTCGTCTTTGTGCTGCCCAGTCTTCGTATAAATAAACGTTGTTGTTCTTTTTCTACTGCCGCCTGCTGATTGAGCGTTCTCCACACCAAATCATTTCCACTATCCAAATGAACCGGGAAATTTCGTAACTATACAATACTTTCTCTTTGTATATTTCCTAAATGAGAAAGTGAAAAATCGTTTCGAGATACTTTATTATTTAATGTGAGATGTTTATGATATAAAAATGACCTACATGGCGTTAGTTACGGAAATATTTAGTTATATGATATGCATATTCCTAGTTCTCGCTCCTTTGCTTGGTTATAGAACATAAAATTACATTAAAAAAAATCAATAAATTATGTTTATTGCACCTCTTCAAATTGTAGTACCGAGCCTTTTCGCACATTTTTTTTCTGCTCTGAACTTCAAAAATTCAACTTCTTGTGAATGATTTATTATTCAAAAGGGAAGCATAAAGTATAATGAGTAATCAATTATCCTTTTCTAGGGATTTTCCTCTGTCAGTACACTTTAATTAAGATTGATAATATGTTATCGATATCTTTTTTATTTACTTCCCATGAGGGAATTATTTCAAAATATTACAAAGAAATTCATGAGCAATATTATGTAGAAAAATATATATTGACTCAGAAGCTTCATTATTATGTAATTAACTTTATAAAAAAATTGTGGGTAAAACGTTAGGTTGACAAAAGATGTTTATTACACGAATCATTTATAAACTGACGCTACGTTTTCTTGAAACTTGCATTATATGCATTAATTTCAAAGAAAATATATTCTTAACTGCTAATTTTTTTCCTATTATCAAATCTATAATATTTCAAGAGATTTTGAGATTTTATAAATGACACAATAAAATTATTTATGTATATTTAATAAGTATTATTAGCTCTGCGTAGTATTATAACATAAAGGCAAGTGATTCATTGACTTATTTTTAAAGAAATTTTAGTACTAGTTTTGAATTGAGATGAGTTTAAACTAATTGATTATCTTTTGTAATTAATTTTATTTCATTATTTTTATTCTGTTGTTGAAGGCATTGGAAAAAACATTTTTTTTTCCCTTGCATGCTACTAGGGATTGCAATACCGGACCAAAATTTCAATACCGGTATTCGGTATTTTTTAAATCTTAATACCGGGATACCGGTTTTAATACCGGTATTAGAAATTGTAGAAAAAGAAAGAAAACACAGGTGTTTCTTTGTTTTATTTGCCAGTTTTGTTAGAGAGTGCAAATATCACAAATAATAATTTGTAACTTACAAATTATAACCGTATATAATCACAAAAATGTAAAGGAACATCTTATTTATTTAAATCACAAAAAAAGTGTAAATATCACTATTCACTCTGTGATACTATTACAAATTTTTGAAATGTGATCTTAAAAAACATAATGCATCAATTGTACTGTTATTAAGCCTGAAAAGTAATTTTGTGAAAAAAATTACCAGCTGTCGAAAACGCTCTTTCGGCATCTACGCTACTTGGTGGTACTGTTAGCAATCCGCGATATACTTTTTCCAAGTATTTACCTCTAAATTCCTCATCTTCAAATAAATCGATTTCTGAACGTGAATAGGTTTGTGGGTAAAAAATTTTTAGAAAATTTACTCGAAACTTAATCAGATTTGAATCGGTTATTTTCTTTTTTTCATTTTCATTTTTAAAATCCTTATAATTATGTAAATACCATAAGACACTTTCTATTTCGGTATGCCTTTCTTCTGTGCGAGTTTTCAATGTAATATACAATTCTTCAGATATTGATGTGTGCTGTTCTTTCAGTGACTGCAACATGAAATTTATTATTGCATTAGCTGTTAATAAATGAGAATCTCTCCGACATAATGCCTCAATAGTCAGTTTTATTGGAAGTAGAGTTGATATAGTTCTGGATATTAAGTCGAATTCACTATCTGAAAAATTAATTTACAGGTTTGAGTCGATTATTGCTTTTTGGATTGGATTTTTCAGTTTCAAAAATCGTTCCATCATTAGGAGTAAACTGTTCCAACGTGTTTTAAAATCTAATATTAACATATATTGTTTTATTTTCAGATATTATATATTTTAGTAATATATCCTTTTTTTATAAGGGAGCGTTTAAATATCTTAACAATTTTTCAAACTTTATAAATTATAGGAAGCAATTCTTGATAGGTTAATATTTCATCCTCATTAGCAATATCTTCTTCAACAATTACATTGTCATTATCTTCATTGTCAATATATCTCTCTCTCTCTCTTACTCTCTTCAAAATTGGAATCCGAAGTTTCTATATCCACAGTATTTGGATTCTTCTGTTCTTTATTTTTTTTGTATAATACATCTATTAATCCTAATTGAATTCCATGTGCACAGCACAACTGCTGATTTGCACCAATCAACTTTCCAACTTTTTTTATAATTGTTGCTCCATCAGTCGTTATGGATACAATATTTTCTTTCACGGATAATCCATGCTTCGCTCATTTAGATTTAAGCAATTAATTAAGCCATTAATTAGCTAATTAATTTCGCCAGTTAGAGAGACATAAAAACAAAAAAGTATTACTATTTTGCTATGTTCGCGATCCCTGAACATATAGTGGTGGCAATTTTAAAAAATTTTAGTAAATACCGAAAAACCGGTATTTAAACTTGTGAATACCGGTATTACAAAATTCTACAAATGGCTCAAAATACCGGTATTCGGTATCCCGGTATACCGGTATTGCAATCCCTACATGCTACCAGTGTTTATTGAAAATTCATGGTAAATTTTAATAATTCACATAGAATAATACTAATTCACATATACTAACGCTAATTCACATAAATTCATTTAGTAATTCACCTATAATTCGCAAAAATGAGTTTTATGAAAACAACCCACCTTTCGGTGACTAGTTGGTTCATAATAGTATTAATAAAATAAATAAATAAAATTACAATAACCTGCTCAAAAAATATTTTTTAAATTGAAATTTCTGAATCATATGAGCTGTTAATATGAAAGATAATAAAATAGAAGATGCCAATCATTAATTATTAAGATTAAAAGAAAAGTTTTTTATCTACGAATACATCAGTCTGAATTTCAATTATTACATATTACTAAGAGCTATTACTGAAAATAAATGCAAACGAATAAAGCTATGTCGTTTACCATTTCTGAAATAATATATTTCAAGTGCCTGCCATATTATAATTAAAACTGAAAAGAATTTTATTTTCCGTGCAATCAGTATTAAATGGTAAAAATTATTAAATAAAATAATAAGATTAGAGTGAAATTCCGGGTTGTTTAACTCAAATTCTGGAAGCAGACCTAAAACTTGAAACTATGGAGTCATCTGTTTTGAGGTTTCTGCTTCTTTTAACTCCTTAAATGGAAAATAAAATTAAGGTTTCGGCTTCCTTTCCTAATATACATAAAAAATAAAATTGAATTAAAAAATTATTTTTGTGTCACTTACTATTCGACTTCATCTAGAAACGAATGTTTTGATTGTGTCCAAGTGTTGTCAGATTGTGAGAATAAAATTTTTCCAGAGTAAAAAAAAAAAATTCATGTATAGTGTAAAACTATATTTTGTATAAAACACTCAGATAAAATGCACAAAAATGTTTTACAAAACATATGTACTGAAATAAAAAAAAATTAATTAAATTAATTAAATTTATACTAGTTTAGCTATTCAAAGTTTTAATGTTGTTTACCAAAAAAGTACTAACAAATTTTGTTATTTCAAAAACATTAGAGTTAAACTTTCTTACCAAATAAAAGAATCGCAATTCACGAAAATAAAATTGGTATCGTTGAGTGGTAAAATAATAATAGCATAAATTGGTTTCGGAAAGTTTACTGTGGCTGAAAAAAAGGGCAAAATATTGGATAAAATATAGACCTCAAGAAGCTGTTATCTTCGAACACCTGCTTCATTTATTCGCAAGCTCTTTACTTTTCTTACTTCCTTTAGCCGATTGACTTATACCTGCTTTTAGACATTATTAAATCATTACTTTGAAACAAACGAAAGCCCAACTTTAAAACATTACACAGAATTTGTTTTTAAAAATAATTGTTGAAACACATTGATTTTAATGCTTTTAGAATCTTTTGAAATTTTAAAGCGTTTTAAAGAAACATTATGTGGAAAAGAAATTTGAATTTTTAAAAAATTGAATTTTAAGATGATATAAATTATTTCTTGCAAGAATATTTACTTTGAAGTTACTACAGAAAAAGAGAAAAATTTCGATTAATGTCTAATTAATTAAATATTTAATTTATTTTTGAGTTTTAAAAAGTTGAAAATATTTTTTTCTCTTGTCTTAAAGAATATATATGCAAGTTTTGTTTAAATCGGCCCTCTTATTTAGGAAAGATATGGAACATTATATATATTTAGCCAAACTGACCTTTATTTATTTTAAGATTGAACGGAAACTCTATACAAGCAGCCAAGTATGGCTTTATTTTTTTTATTTATCAATTATGTTAATAAATAAATAACTTTAAATCTTGAAACTAGCATAGTTTAAAATAACTGAAATGGGCGAATATCATTTCAGAGCAGGTTCGAAAAAGGTTCTTGGAGCAGAAAAACAAGTGGAGCAGACAATTTCGAATTATCCATTCACTCCCGATGTGCATGTTTCCAGAATCTCAAAGTCAACGAAAATCAACATTCTTAAACCTAAAGAATACACGATCGGCCTCCCTTGCACTCCAGAAAATAATATATTTGATGAACAAACCTGAACGTCCTTCACCATAATCAGAGCCGGAATTCTCTTCAAAGGGGCCTAAGCGCAAGAAGTCATTTAAGGCCGTAATTTTTTTGTAAAAAAAAAAAATCTGAAAATATATAATTAATGCATATTTATTTAATGCGCGATTATTTTTTTTTTTTTTTTTGCACTTACTTTTGCACTTAAGATTTTTTTATCAATTACTTCAGAAAAATTACAATTCTTTGCAACTTCTTTTTCGATGCTTAATACAGCAAGTACATTTAAGCGTTCTGAACACATGCTTGACCGAAGATAACTCTTTTTTAATTTTTATTTGCTGAAAGAGCTCCCAGCACTTGCTGTAGTAACTGGCAACGTAAAGAAAAGTTTGAACACAATTAATACATTTAGAAATAACTCATTACAATTATTATTTAGTATGCATTGCAATATGTCTTGTGCGTTATTTACATCTCTTTCATTCAAAATCAAATCCCGTAACAATCACATTTCTTGGATTAGATTTTCAACTACATCTGTGTTATAAAACTTTACAAAGTTTTTGGAATATTTTGCTAATTCATATTTTGTGTCTTGTGTCAAAGCCTGAAGACAGCTACGCAAGCATCTTCAATAACTCTTAATCTCTCACTTAGAATAAGTTTCAATTTTTCTGGCGCCTTTGTGGTTTCTAAGGGTTTAAGACTGAAATCATGTATAAAGCTAAAAGGATAAATGTAAGAAGAAGGTATATATAAATTATTTATATCATCATTTTTCAAAATATTAAGTTTTTTTCATGTGTGAAAAGATTCCTAATTAAAGATAAGTTTAACAGAAAATGAAAAAAGCTACAAAATACTAATTATAATTAAATTTTAACAAAATGAATGATTGCATTTCACTTTTCAGGTTTTGAGCATTATTTGTGCCACTTGAAACTTTAATTCAGTTTCTAGATACTTTTTATAGTAAGGTACTGTAATTAAAGTTTCGGTAAGACTTAAGATTAATATCCAGTTACTTACAAAACATGACAAAATCTTGCCAACTTTCTGAAAAATCGTCAACAGTCAATCAAATAAGAATGGGTTGACGGTGTGCCTAGCCAGAACTTATCATAGTTCAAAAATATAGTTTATACATAATAGTTTAAGTACAGTTTTGTAGTTTGCACATAATAGTTTTAAAAAATTGGAACTCCATATTTTAAAGAATCAGCACGTTTTAAATCTCCCAGAATCTCAGAAACTTTTTTTAATAAAATCACGCCTATGAGTGAACACAATTATTCAAAAGCGTTTTCAGCTTGATAGATGAAATTTTGCATTCGGTCTCTACTTCAGACTTTTAAATTCCTATCAAATTTTGAACGAAGTGCATTCAGAGGAAATTTATCAATTCGGTGGTAATTTAACTCGAAAGCAACAAAACGAAGAATATTTGATTTACAGGTTTAACATCTGTTGATGCCGTCTCCGCGTTACAACGGAAAGATGGGTCCAGTAGTTTCTGAGGTAATGACCCCTGAACACCCGAGAGCTTCCAGCACATATGAAGATGTAACTCATAAACTCGCTTGCAAAACCCGTATTTACAGATGGGGGGGGGGGGACTCTTTCAAACACCTTTCAGATAGAACACAAGGGGAGGAACAACCATGCCCAAGCAAGAGCTTGAGCGTGGTACGCCCAAATCACGGGGAAGACGCGCTACCCGTATGCCAGTATGCTGGCGATTTAATGTCTAAAGTATTTCAAATCTGGATTGACCGTCTGTCGATCTGCTCGTTCACAAGCATGTAAACGCAGTAATAACGACTTAATCTGATTATTGATCTTATCGTTAAAATAGTTTGGTATGGAAATTTCAGTTTCATTTGGTTGGCAAATCAGCGTCCAAAATGAATATTCAGTCTTCTTCATTATTCTACGAAACACTAAACGCTCATGTAAGGAATTTTGAAAATTGGTACTTCTTGAATTGATGTTTTTTTCTGCTATTAGTTTCGCGTGAATTTTATCTTTCAGCATATTTTTGCGCGTTTCTTCTCTTTTTCTTTCACTTTTATTTCACATTCCACTTCCTTTGTTTAACTAATTACTACACTAATATGAGATGACAATTTACCTCAAATACAGCACAGGGCAGAAACTTATTTCTTAACATTTTAAATAAATAGGAAATTTGTTCTCAAATTTTACTCAACACATTTTTTATAAATTTTAACCAATTTCAATCTCGATCGATAGTATTCGTTTTAAATCCTTCATGAAAATTCTAGTTAATATTCGAAAAAATATATAAATTAAAACCCACACAATTTAATTAAATATTAACTCCCCTCTATAAGGCTGATTTATAATTAGCCTCTTGAAATTTAAATGTTAAGAAAGAGTTCTTAATTAGAAAAATAAAAATCTATTATTGTGGTAAAGCATATGCGTAGGTTACAACCATGGCGAACATCGACAACCAACATCTGTTGCCAACATTCGTTTTCACAAGTTAACATAAGCTAAACGATTACAATTCTTTCATCGATACACAAAGTGAACCTTACATTCGGCCCCGCTCAATATAAAATTTAGACAGACAGAAGAAATTTTAAATTGAAGCGTAAAAGTAAAAGAAACAAAGTTTTTGATGAAATCATAGTTCAAGTCTCTGGGGAACACAGACCAGTTAATATCTTTTTGATGATGGCTCAGTGTCTCTCATTCTCTTCGTCTGTGCTGTTTTCCTCGATGGTTGGTGAATTTCGTTTAAAGTAAGGGCGAAGATGTTGTACGTGGACAACCTTGATAAATTTGTTCTGTTGTGTTGTAGACTTGATCTCGTAGCACACGGCCCCGACTGGACGTATAATCACAAATGGTCCTTTGAAAATAGGAGAAAGTTTGTGATCTCCTTTTTTCGGCCAGTCGTACAATACGAGATCTCCTGCCTTGAAGGAATGGGATCTGCGATGGAGATCAAATCGTTTCTTGTTCTCCAAATGTGTTTCATACACATTATTTGCTGCTTCGGCCCTGGCCAAAGTTAAAAGGTCTAGTTGGTCTTCACGTGGCGTGTCATCTATGAAGCTACCAATGTGAAGTTCCCGTGGAAGGCGTGGCTCATATCCATGAAGTAAATAAAATGGCGATTTCTTAGTAGAATTTTGTTTTGTGGTGTTAATTGCGAGTAAGGCATTTGGAAGTAATTCGTCCCATTTATTCGGGTTTTTGTCAATCATTTTTTTCAAAGAGGACACAATGATGCCGTTGGCTCGTTCAACGATACTATTAGCTTGTGGTGAATAAGGTGGTGTCGTTGATTGTGTGATTCCATATTTTTGAAGAAACCGCTGAGTGTGACGTGCGGTAAATGCTGTTCCTCCATCTGATAAATACATATTTGGCGGTCCATATCTAAGTATTATATTATGATACAGAGCATCAGTCACTGTATGAGCGGCAAGAGATGCAGAAGGTGTTGCAATTACATAGCGTGTGGCGTGGTCAATTTGGGCAAGCATATTTGTATTTCCATTTCTTGTTTCTGGCAAACAGATTATGTGGTCAGCAGATACAATTTCCCAAGGTGTGGATGGAATCGGCAATTGCTGCAAAAGACCATAGGCATTAGCAGTACGTCGGTTGACAATTTGGCATTTATGACAGCTTCGAACATATGCTTTACAGTCCTTGCGCATATTTGGCCACCAATAACGTAATTGCAAATTGTGAAGAGTGTTTTTTGCGTCCATATGTCCAACATCATCGTGACAAGCGATCAGAGTTTTCTCTCTCATTGCCTTAGGAATCACTACTACAGATTTCGAATTATTAACTCGCACAAGAGTGTTGTTATCGATATTGTAATTGCATATGATTGACATTGTCCTTTTATTTGGATTTTTTTCTCTGAGTAAGCGAAAAATATACTGACAAAAGTCATCTCTTTTCTGTTTCACACAAATGTCTGATTCATAACTTGCAGTAACTGTTAAACAAACAGGTGGTGTTGGAAAACGTGAAAGGTGATCAGCGATGACATTTTGCTTTCCGGGTCGGTGATCAGTTGTGAAATCAAATTGAGCCAAATCCACTAAATATCGTGCAAATTTTCGATTAATTGCAGATTTTGCAACTACATAAGCGGTTGTATAGTTGTCTGTGATGAGTTGAAACTTGTGACCTAGGAGATAGAGTCGAAATTTTTCAGTTAGGGCCCAATGTACAGCAGTACATTCCAGTTCGTTACTGTGGTAGCGTGTTTCAGCATCTTTTAAGGTACGTGAAGCATATTCAATGACACGACGCTTTCCATTCTGTTCTTGAGATAAAACTGCTCCTAGTCCAGAATAAGATGCATCAGTTTCTACAAAGGTTTGTAATCCTTGTTTGAAATACGAAAGAATTGGAGCAGTAGTAATTGCAGTTTTTAAAGATTCAAATGTACGCTGTTGGTCTTCTGTTAAAACTATGGGAGCATTGTTGGTCTTCTTTTCTAAACCTTTTAAAACGCTTGTTAAAGGTTTAGCAATAACAGCATAGTTACGAATATACTTTCGAAACTGATTAGCAAATCCAAGGAAACTACGAACTTCATGAATTGATTTGAGAGTTAGGTAACGTTCAATTGCTGCTATGCGTTCAGGATCAGGACGAACACCATCTTGAGAAATAATTCGACCAAAAAGAGTGATTTCTGATACTGCAAATTGCGTTTTTTCTCGTGTCAGCTTGAAGCCAGCTTTTTGAGTTGCTTCAAAGATTTTATATATCACTTTGAGATGATAATTGAAGTCATCATGAGAAGTTGATATATCATCAATGTATGTGTTGACATTGTGGTGTGCCAAATGATTGTAGGCTAATTTAATCGCTCTTGTCATTGTAGATGGGCCATTTGTGACACCAAAAGGCATTCGAAGAAATTCATAATGTCCGTCAGGAGTGACAAATCCAGTTTTGTAGGTGTCAATGTCTCTTATGGGAATGCAGTGAAATGCAGATTTTACATCCATTTTAGAACTGTAGCTCTTTCCTGCCATGCGTTGAATAACGTCTTCCATTTGGTCGATTGGATGCGGATCAATATTTGTGATAGGATTAATAGTGCGAGAGAAATCTACCACAACTCGCCTAGGAGTACTTTCATGAAAGGGCTGCTCCACAATGAAAGCTGGTGCTGCGTACGGTGAGTTGGAATGACGGCAAATTCCTTGTTTTAACCATTTTTCAATTTGCGTTTTTAAAAACTGGCGATCAGGCTCTGAAAGTCTATAAGGTCTACATCTAATAGGCTTTTCATGTTGCAATTCGATTTTGAATTCCACATATGGACATAGTCCAATGTTATCATTCGAATAAAAAACATCAGTAAATTTTCCAATTACTGCATCAAGTTGAGCTTGTTGAGTTGTAGAGAGTCCTGCGGATTTAGGGATAAGGTTTGTTTCGGATGAAATTATATTGGGTGTTGCTTCTGGCAAAGTAACATCATCTAATGATGGTAGTGAGGGTGGATGAAGAGAGACACAGTTGATGCTGGGTTTCGAAGCATGAATACATTCGTACAAATGAAATGAAGTTGGAGTAGAAATACATAATGAGCCATTAGGGTCGTAAGTGCATCTAGCTTGAACTTGTTGTTGCCAATCGAATCCTAAAATAAGCTTAAATGGAAGCTGGGTGCACACTCCAATTTTAGGCATCATATGTTCCAAATTACCAACAATTATGTTTAAAGAAATCCAACCTATTGGCTTTATTTCATGGTCAACAACTTGGAACTGTCCATCAGTCCACGGGTTAATAACAATATCATTTGGAACACAAGATTGTTGAATGACTGTGATATCTGCACATGGATCACAGAGGGCTTGAATTTCTGTATCATTGTTGATAATAACAGGTATTAAGGCACGTCTGTTAGTTTCAGTTCTAATACAATTTATGGAATTATTATTTGCACTATTTGCGGTTGTAGATCTTCCAGATGTGGAGTTGCGATTGTTGTTGTTGCGGCGGGAATTTGAAGAGTTCAAACTTATAGTTTTGACTGCGTTATTATCAGAACTAGTTGAACTGCTAGAAGATGGGATTTGGACATTAGTTTGACTGTTGGTATATTGATTTTGTCGTGACGTGTTTCTTGGTTGAGCTATGGTTGAACCACGTGGAGGAGGTGGTAAACTGCACATAAAAGATGCATGGCCTTTGTTTCCACATCTCCAACAAGTAATATCACGAACATCGTCAGTTACTGGATTGTATTTACGACGTTGTTCATCATGTGTATAAGAAGATCGAATTTGAGATTTCGGAGAATGTTTCTTATGCTCTTGTTTTGCACTGCGAATAGCATCAAGTGCAGTTGCTCTGTCAATTAATTCTTCAACAGTATTCGTATTTTGAGTAGCTAATGCAATTTGCCATTTTTCCTCGGTAATATCACCTATGATCATAGAAATACGGTCAGGTTGGGGAATGGTGAAGGGAGCTTTTTCCAAAAGAGCGTCTTTTGAATAAATATAATCTACTAAACTTTCATTATGCCTCAACTTTCGTTCATTTTGGTGAGCCAAAAATTCTTGCATTGTAATACGCCTTTTAAATCTTGAGGCGAGAGCATTTTTCCAAGTAATCCAATCATTAAAATTTTTTCCTGTTGTTAATTGCCAATTTTTTGCAGATCCTGAGAGGCGAGAAATAGCATTAGTTAATTTTAATTCGTCGGACCAGTTAGCTAAAGTTGAAATTCTTTCAACTTCCTTTAACCATTCAAGTGCATTTTCAATTATATCACCTTTAAATATTTGAATTGAATTTGCAGTGTCATTTGTAGATGTGATTTGAATCACATTTGGATTTACTTGTCTTTCTAAAAATTGTTTTTGCGTTTCCATTAATGTAGAAAGAATAGCTGCGATATTCGGATCTATTTGAGAGGGTGGAGGCATAGGAAGTGGTGATTGTGTAGAAGAATTACTTAAAAGTTCTACTTGTTTTCGCAGAGATTCAATCTCTGTCAATAAATGTGCATTATCAGAAATTGCCACCTCAACGTTATTAAGATTCTGCGCTCGAAGAACATTTAATTCTTCCAAATTTCCTTCACTATTTCTTTTAGTATTATCCTCTACAATACGCAAAATTAGTTCATTCTTATTTCCAGTTAGCGAAAGATTTCTGAAACGTAATTCTTTTTTCAGTTGAACTATCGTTAAAGTTTGTAGCGGTTGCGAGTCTAAAGAATTAAAAATGATATCATCTTTTGTTGACATTTTTTTTTATTTCTGTTCACTGTTCTTGACGAACGAAATAAATTAGCGAAGATTGCTTGACGACGTTCTTGTTTAAAAAGCGAAGATTGCTTGGCGATGTTCTTGTTAATAAAGCGAAGATTGCTTGGCGATGTTCTTGTTTAAAAAGCAAGCAATAAATTTTGCAAACAGAATAATTTTTTTGAAGGTAATGCGAAATCAATATTCAACATTCGTTAGAATACTCGCACTGATTTGTAAAAAGTTTTATCACAAGTAAAACGTAAGTATATAAAGTATCTCATAAACTTCACTTACTATGCGTGGGCGATTTTTGGAATACGTTCAGGCAGAAACAATCTTGGCGAGATTATCATTCCTTGGCGAGGATTCTGAAAGTTCCAAAGAAGGCTTAACTAGTGCGATGTTTTTTTCGAAAATATTATTTGAAATTACCTTTGCAAGTCCATTAGATTCCGGCTGCGCCATATAAGGCTGATTTATAATTAGCCTCTTGAAATTTAAATGTTAAGAAAGAGTTCTTAATTAGAAAAATAAAAATCTATTATTGTGGTAAAGCATATGCGTAGGTTACAACCATGGCGAACATCGACAACCAACATCTGTTGCCAACATTCGTTTTCACAAGTTAACATAAGCTAAACGATTACAATTCTTTCATCGATACACAAAGTGAACCTTACACCTCTTTGCCATCCTCTAGTATTCTATGCTTGATTATTAGATTTATATCATTGTTAACTTAGTAATAATCAATGGTTATATTTCAGTTGTTATTGGATGCAGAAGGTTTCAGCAATCATTTTTACTATTTTTGTAAGCAGAAACATTGCTGTTTAATGTTAAACAAACGCACAAAATAGAAACAATATAATAGATGAAACAATGAATGCACCTTCTGCTGCTCTGTTAAGAATCATTTCTCTTTTTGCAACTGATCGTTGTGTGACTTTTTTTTTTTTTTTTTTTTTGCTGAGCTATGCTTGGTGCGTTTTGTGTACATTTCAATGAGGCTACGGCCATCGTTGGATCGATCGCCCTATGGACGACCTTGGAACTGTTGAAATATTACATGTCGCCTTAATTACCCTCAATCGGAGATCTGTTTTTCGATCCCGATTTGGATCAAGATGTTGATACACCATCTGATCCGCCTGCGACTGGAGTAGAATCCGTCCCAGTGGTTCGCTCTTACACGGTATTTAGGATTTGCCAGGCTTTAGAACTTCCAGCCTGGAAGACTTCTGGATGGCTCCATCTGCCATCCAGAAGTCTGATATCTCTGTTGTAGAATCCTATACGGTCTACAAGCTGTGTTCTGCTCTGGGTTTGCCTGCACGGATGGTTCCTGTCGGAGTGCCAGTTGTAGAATCCTTTCCGATCTACCAGTTTTACTTAGCCTTGGATATTCCAGTGAGATACCGGTCGCAGAAGGACGCAGTTTAACATCAAAACTGTCGTCGGCTGCCCGCTGCAGTTTTCATATCAGAACTGTCTTCGGATGCAGCAATGGAGGGTGGGTGGGCGGGGAACAAAAGTAGCCCACCTCCACGTGGTGTTCTCTGGGCAACGGGGCAGCTCTTTGGAACTGCATCGGCTAAGAGGCTATTCAAGTATGAAACAGATAATGAACTTTTTATTTGGTTTGAAAAAACTACACACCTAATTTTTTATTTTGCGTTTTGATGCCACAAAATTTCATTACAAGCATCAAATTCAGAACATGCAAAACGTGTATTTATGGTAGCAACAACTGCAATGTTTTTTAGATATAAGAATTATATATTTTTTATCCTAAAAAAATAAAAAAGGATTTAAAATATGTATTTGACAAAGAATTATTGTAGAACTCACACATACAGAAAATCAATAACGTTGACAATCATAAATCTGATGAAGGTATCTTATAATGACTTGAATTTGAAAAATTATAGCGACAAACATTTACAAATTAATAACATAATTCTTTACCATTTATTTATAGCCGGTTATGACAAAGTAGATTAAAGGGCTTATGGTCAGAGCCGGCCTTCTCTTCAAAGGGGCCTGTGCTAGAAGTCATTTGTGGCCCTAATTTTTAGTAAAGCAAAAAAAATACAAAACTGAGAATATATTATTAATGCATATTTATTTAATGTGGGATTTTTTTCTTTTGCTAATACATCAATTATTTCAAAAAAAATTACATTTTTTTTTTTTTTTTTTTTTTGCAATTTCTTTTTTGATGCTTAATACAGCAAGTGTATTTAAGCTTTCTGAACACATACTTGAGCGAAGATAATTCATTTTTAATTTTAATTTCCTGAAAGAACGCTCCATCCTGTTACAGTAACTGGCAACGTAAAAGAAAGTTTTGACACGATTATTACATTTAAAAATAACTCATTATAATTATTATTTAGTATATATTACAATATTTCTTGTGTGTTATTTACACCTCTTTCATTCAAAATCAAATATCGTAACAAATAAATTTCTTGGATTAGGTTTTCATCTATATCTGTGTTGTTAAACTTTACAAAGTTTTTGGAACATTTCTCTCATTTATATTTTTCTAAAGTTGTTATATCAGTGATTAATTTGAAATCAGAAATACTATTTGGTACACTTTTAAACCCATCTTCTATTTGTGCAATAACAGTATCAATTACAGTGTTAAAAAATAACATCTAAATTCCTCTGGGTTTTTTTTTAAAAAACTTCGGAACCTAATCTCTTCTTTTTTCGAATTCGTTTTTCAGGAAAATGTAGAAATTATGTGCTAGCACTTTTGCTTCGTCAAAAAATCTGTTAAAGTTTATTTTTTAATTTTTTAATTTCAGTTTTTATGTAATTGCTAAATTGAAAGCCGAGTCAAGAACAATTGTTTCTGCTTGAAATAGTTTATAGTGTTAATTTTGGAAAATATTGCAAACAATACAATTAAACATAAAATAAATGACATTTCTTGCACCTAATCAACTTTTAGCTTCGGATACCGCTGTATTATCGTTACTTACATCATTTAAACGTCAATAAATTCTTCTAGGGCATTACATGTTTGTTCAAACTGTGTATACACTGCTTTCAT
Source organism: Argiope bruennichi (assembly GCF_947563725.1). Lineage (NCBI taxonomy): Eukaryota > Metazoa > Arthropoda > Arachnida > Araneae > Araneidae > Argiope > Argiope bruennichi. The sequence goes on along the minus strand of NC_079151.1, from coordinate 128,767,756 downwards.
CTAGTCTATTCTGGCTTCCCGACGAATGTCACATAATATTTTAAAAGTAATGTTTAAATGATTTGCAGAATTTCCCATCTTTTTCCCAATGCAGAAAACATTGTAATATCCCAAAAAGTTTTTTTTACTATATATACTGCTGGAAGCGGCATCAGAAATTAATTAAAGAAATGTGAGAGGCAAGAAATATAAATTGCATGTGGATTGAGAGAAAGTATTCTTGACTCCTTTATATTTCCCTTTCATGTTATTACCATTGTCATGTGCTTGCCCTCTACAATTCATAATATCTAAATCAAGCTCAGTAAATCTTCTCAACAGAATTTTTGTTAGTCCTTCTCCAGCTACTTCAGTTACTTCAATATACCCTATAAATGACTCGTTTATAGATAACCTTTTTTCTTCAAATTTTTCATACCTAATAATGATTGAAGTTGGTTCCTTATGGGAAATATCAGGAGTACAATCCCTTTGAATACTATAGTGAATAGCTGCTTTTATATCATATTTAATTTTGTTAAGGATTTCATTTCCTAATGCATATATAATTTGTTCTTTTGAACTAATTGCTAAATGATGCACAATTCTATTTTTCGAATTTATTATTTTGTTTATATGATCCATTAGCACAGGGTCGAATTTACTTAATAATTCGACCAAACATAAAAAATTACCATTATAGGCAATCCTTTTATTTCACAATTTCCTCGAAGTGGAAAAATTAGAAAAATAAAACCATTTAACTTGATTTGTTTTACCAATAGTTGAACGTAAATTTAATCATTTTAGTAATTCTTTCTAAGAAATAACCGAATTAAAGTGACAACTAGAACGCTCATGATAATGGATTACAGTTGACAGCTTTCTCTAGTTATTATAATCCCTTATAAATCGTGTAGTTTGATCATCTCTTCTTCTTTTGAAAAACAGTATACAACAAAAACAAAACACGGAGTCTTGTGTTTAACCATCTGCGAAGTTGGGTTCCGCCATTTGACATTTTTTAAAGTAGTACGTAGTAGAAAATGATCTACCTTCAGCATTTTTAGAAAAAAAAATCCCTTGTGTTGTACAAGTCTGCTTTAACACAAAACATTCTAACTTTATCAGTTATAACACTTGGCCATAAACCAGGATCATTTATATTCTCTTGATCGTATTTGTTATTGTCATTTCCGTCATTGTTTTTTATTCGGTCATATTTGTGTAAACACACGGTTCTTCAACCAATTTCACCGTTTCAACATCTTCATTGCAAGACTGTGTAGTTGGAGTAGAAATTTCCTCCCAGTTGAAGTTTAAATGTAATTTCTGAAGTTGGAGCAATTTCTTTTCCAGAATTACTTCTAAGCCAAGAAAAGTGATCTATTTGTGAAGTTTAGATTTCTTTTTTTTTCTTTTTTGACACCCAGAGCGATATTTCATTGGAATGGACATGTTTATATCTAACAGTATTAAGCAGTTTGTAGAATGAATTATCAAATTAATATATGCTATACTATACGCTATTACCTAGTAAGTGAGATAAGTGACTGTAAATCTACTTACCGTATATTAATAATATTTGCACATTTGCACTAGACTATAATATCTACTGTAACCTTCGCATATATCCAAATCCGCCGACTGCTCCTTTTAAACTTCTTCCTTAATTATTTTCATTCCGGTCATGGCCGGTGAAGCAGTAATGCAATGTGCATTGCTAGGAGTTGTTCGTTTAATTTATCTTCGTTTTTCTTTTTGTTTCAACAACTTAATATAAGCAAATATGCACAGATGCACACATAAAATATATTACATTAGATGTAGAAAAAAAAGTAGATAGTTGATGATTTCCAAGTCCATTTGAACCCAGCCTCAGCCTCGACTTCTGGGAGTCGCTTGCGTCTAGAAGTCACGCCGCTCTGTCTTAACATGTCTGAATGGGATCTCCTTATTCATAAATGAACTCCCTTCCCCCTTTTATAGGTATCACGGCGATCGTTGCCCAATAACAGCGTAAGTCGAAGCTCAGCCAGCCACGTGGAGACAAATGTATACTTTCAGTATGTGTAAACGCTGTTATTGATCAGAACACTATTTTAATTCTTGATAACAGCGGGACCCCTCAATCGGGGGCCTCGATGCATAGCATCCACCACACAACCCCAGATGGCCGGCCCTGACCATACTGTCATCATACAAATGGATAAAAAAAAAACTTTTTCAACCTCATTTCTCCAATAAAGCGTTGTTATCAAACGTCCAGCAGTCCCTTGTATTTCAAAAGGGGATTCGATATTGTGTGAAACGAAATGAACTCGATGCAAAATAGAAGGATTTTATTTTGATAGTAAAATAATAAGGTATTTAAGACAAGATAAAGAATACTAACATCATTATCTCTTTAACTCAAATATGTAATTTATCACTTGTATGTAATAATTAAGAATTTCAGTATTGTAAATACCTATTTATTTGAAATTGTATGAATCCAATTTATAATTTATAAGGATTGAAATTTAATAGTGAAAATTTAATTGTAAGTATCTTATAGAACGGAATCAGTCTATTTAGTTTTAAATTCATATTAGTTCTTATCCTTATATGTTTCCTAATAGTAATATGCAATCAATGAGTATAGTCATCCAAATATCAAATAATCCCGAATTATAAAGCGTAATATAATGTTGTTCATTAGTCGATAGTATAAAGTTGGGCAACGACGATGTACCATACAAGTAAAGTACTTTGTCTTTTGGAACAACATTGTACATGAAAAATTGGATAGCAATAGAGGTTTTTTCATTTAACTCTAATGCAAAAACTAATGACTCCGAAGGGAAAGGAACCATTTCAAAATTTCTAAGTTAACTGTATAGAAAATTTTTGTAACGATTGACTGCTCTAATCGAAACATCACAAAATTGGATTAACTCATATATATATTGTTACAAATCTGTAATTTTGCTACCCGGCACGAATAGTGTCATCGTGAGAAAACCCGTTAAAACCGTTGTAAGATCTGTCCTGTGCGTCATGAGCTTGGCGACCATTTGGCAACGAAGTTGGCGAGTTTGGCGACAAAATGGATCATACTGGAAAGTTCGAGCAGTTTCACGATCCATCCGGTAGGAACCAAGATACACCCAGGTACGCCCTGATTGGTCTGAAGATTCTAGAACCGCCTCCCGGAACTATAAAAGACGGGCACTCTGAAGCTGCAGTGAAGTGGTGCGTATCGTCAGAAGTTGTGTGTAGGAGGAGTCGGAGTCGCCGACAAGTAAAGAAACTAGAGGATTAGACAGCAAGCAAGCTGCTGAACTATAGCGATTAAATGCGTTACGTTATTATGATTGATTGACGGTAGTTGATGTAGAAAAAATTTTGTAACTAATCGAAACATCACAAAATCGGATTAACTCATATATATATATATATGACTTGTAAAATAATGAAACATTGTACACATCATTAGCCGCTATGTTTGAAGTACTTAACTATATTGTATTAGCAGTAATTTTATAGTTGCACTATTAAAATACCTAAGGTTCGTAGATATGAGGGCCAATATCAGTAAAATTGTATTGCTTGAAATTTATAAATATTTAACAACCAGAGTTGGCAGCAAATTTAAACTGATAGTTATAGCATACAATTATTAAATGTTTCCAAGTTTTGTGGTGCAGATATTGATTATGAAGTGATATGAATTAATTTTAGGAAATCAATCGAAAACAATTACAGATATTTAAAAAAAAAATACTGCTGAAATATGAAAGGATAAGGGAGAAAAAATATTTAGTCAGTATATGTGTAGTTCCCAGAAATAAACATATCAATATGATTATTTCTAAAGATTACTTCGAAAATTATTGGAAATTTATTCTAAAGAAATTCATTTAAAAGGACCTATTGACGAAAATAAAATTCCATTTCTTAGAAATTTAGTTAAGAATAAATGCAGTATGTGGAGAAAAATAATTTTTTAGGATTTAGAGCTGCATCTGACACTGAGGGAGCTCTCTGAGGGAATAAGGCCTTCGAGAAAGAAAAGACGCTTTGCTTGTTCTGAGTGGACCTTTTTAATCTCTTTTCAAGTCTTTAAAAGTTTAAATATTACATGTTTAGTTTTCACGAATAACTTATTTTATATTTGAAGTTAAAATTTATATTTAATTTATGATGATATGATATTACCTCTGGGATTTGTAATTTATTCTTAATTACTTCTTTGCATTTGGAATTTATTCAGAATTTTTGTATTTTTGATGCTGCTTTTTTACACATTTTTTTCAGTACTGATGCAACGTTTAGTTTGTATTTGTTTTGAAATTATTCTTAGGAACTCCTTTATATTTGGATTTTATTCAGAATAATTGTACTTTTGATATTTTTTTACACACTGCTATTCAATACTGACAAAATGTTTTGTTTGTATTTGTTTTGAGATTATTCTTAAGTACTTCTTTATATTTCGATTTTATTCAGGATTTTTGTGCTTTTGCTACTTTTTGCTACTTTTTTACATATTATTATAGTACTGATGTAACGTTTTATTTGTATTTGTTTTTAGATTATTTTTAAGTATTACTTTATATTTGGATTTTATTCAGGATGTTTATATTTTTTATGCTTTTTCTACACGCTGCTATACATTACTGACGTAACGTATTGTTTGCATTTGTTTTGAGAAGCATTACTTTATATTTGGATTTTATTCAGGATGTTTGTGTTTTTTATGCTTTTTCTACACGCTGTTATACATTACTGACGTAACGTATTGTTTGCATTTGTTTTGAGAAGCATTACTTTATATTTGGATTTTATTCAGGATGTTTGTATTTTTTATGCTTTTTCTACACACTGTTATACATTACTGACGTAACGTATTGTTTGCATTTGTTTTGAGCAGCACTACTTTATATTTGGATTTTATTCAGGATTATTGTATTTTTGATGCTGCTTTTTTACTCATTATTATATACATTTTTTTATCCATTACATACATAGTTTAACGTTATGTTTTCATTCTTGAGGGGATTGTGGTTTTTACCTCGAATCAGTACTTTTTAAAACTTCTGTTTAAGTTGTGACGGTGTAAACATATCAATATATAAAAGAAGATGGTCGCTCACAGAAGTTTTATTTTCATTATAGATTTGATTTTTAAGATAAAATATAAAAGTTAAATAACTTTTAATAATGATTTAAGGTAATCAGTTGAAATGCTGTCTGTTGTTTAAATATTTAAATGAATTTCAGAATTTTATAACGCATATTAATCCTATTTAAATATAATCATAAGTCTTGAACATAATCAATTTGCATATGCAGGGCAAAATCGAAATATATTCGAAATTAACAATCAATTCTTCAATTTATTCGACAAATTATAAATGTAAAGCTAATATTTAATCTTTATTTCAATTTCAAATTCTGTTTGACTTAAAGATTAAAAACAAACATCTGCACTTGCTTTCTTGAAAGAAAAATATATCAAATATTCATAATAATTTCTTCAGTAAAATAAATTCAAAAATAGTGTTGTAATTCAATTATTTCATTCAACATACAGGACTGGCAAGTCGATTTTTAAAAATTTATCAGCTGATTATTGAATTGCCAGATTACAAAAAGTAAATATTCTTATTTTAAGAAAAATTTAATGGAGTTAAAAAGAATCGCTCTTTTGAGACTCACAAAAATTTGTGGATTGTAATCAACACTGACATAAAGCAGTCCAAAAAAGTTTTTTAAGTCATATGAGACTGAAAAATGATAACAATCTGATTTGCAGAAAAAAATTAGAAAGGAAGATATACGTCTCTAACTTTTATACATTTTTTTAATGAATGCAGTTGTAGTTTCTCTATAAGTTGTTCACATCAACTAGGGGGGAAATTAATTAGATTATTAAAGTTTTGTTTGCAAAATACGAGAACAGAAAAAAATATATATACAAGTTAAAAATAACAAGGTGAGATTCATTTACATACAACTTCAAAAAAGTCGATTCATTCTCTTACTTTTTTACGCTTGTTCTTGAAATTAACGTGCAAAACATGAAAATATGTGACGCCTATTTACAATGTTTTTTAAAAGGAAAAGAAATTATTTCTTATATTTCAAGACGTAAAGTTCTGAATATGTTTTGCGTTTTTTTAAAAATAATAAATATATCTTCAATTTACATTAATTAACTTGCAGCCTTTGGCGACAAAGTGTATGCTTAGCATATTATATATTATTAATTCAGGCATGTCAACTAATTCTTATAAATTACACTTCTTTACAGCAAAAGAAACTAAAAACTATATTGCTAAGGTTGTGAAATTTAATGGCGAAGAAAATTGGCGAATTTGAGTCAATTATTGAGTTTGGAGATTTGTCAAAAATTTATTTGGCTAAATTTACCATAAATGGAGGATGGGTACGGTCTCATTAATGAGACCGTACCCATCCCATTACGAGTATTTAGGAGTCATGAGCATCCTTATGAAATAAAAATTCATGAAATCGCAGCAGTGATCAGGCTTGGGGAGGAGGGGATTCTTATAAGATAGAAACTTGAAATAGTGTTTGTTCAGCTTTTCTATTCTTTCTATTTGAAGTAGAGTCAGTTCTATTGATATTTTTATCAAAATATTTGTTAACGACAGGCGATTGTTGATGACGAATCTAAAGGTAGCCAACTTTCAAATTAATTAAAAATTAGTGAAATCGTTACAGTGGTTATGGTTTGTGGACTATTGGGGGTTTTTTTTTCCCTAACAAACACTGTCCTTGCTAGTGTTTTTTTCCCCCAGAAATATAGTTGTTGGAGAACAAGTAACTATTGATGGCGTATTTATGGCACATAGGCTTTCATGTAGACTAAAAGTAAAATCAGACCAACGATTGGACCTGAATCGGAACTTATTATTTTAAATGTATGAATGGTAGAATGCTTTATTATTTTCATTTATTCATCATCAGTAGTTGATTATTTATGCCAATGGTATTTTTTCAACTGACATATGCTGCATGAATGATTAAACTTCCCATGTTTGGAGGTTTCTGCATGTGAAACCAATGGACGGAAAGGAACCAAGCATCATAAGAACACAACAGGTGACTTAAAGCGATGGATTCAATGAACAAAGAGAAAAAAAGTCACCTATAGGGAGATTTAGGCGTGTTTGGGGAAAAAACGGATCAACAGTTTCATGAACAATGAATTTATTCAAAATTTTACTAACGTTCGAATGAAGTAAACTCTTATAGCATAGAATTTAAAAATCATAAAAAATAATCTTTCATCTGCCAGCATTATCAACAATATATTCAGTGTACATTCCTACCTGCAATATATTGCATCAACAACTTCCGGCACTTTTTGAGGAAAAGGATTCGTCTTCCTATGTCTTCCACAGTCAGCATACGAAATCGGATTTCATTTCCTTTATCTTAGCTGCAAATGCTTCCAAACAGGAGTATTATTTATGATTCCCCCTCCCCCGTAATGAATCATATTCAGATGAAAAAGTTTCGAAGTGTGGAAATGATAATAATATAACTAATTATATCAGTCATTAATAATATAATTAATAAAAATGTAGGATAATGATTAAATCTCTCTAAATTCTTTTTCGCCGATTTAAAAACATTGCTGATATATTATTATGGGTTTGAAATACTGTTTCCCAGCCAAAATTGTGTTTTAGGTGGAAAGGGAAGTTTACGGTAATTTTTAATAATATCAGTTTTAAATGTCTTATCTTAAGTGATCATTTGGCCACTTGGAAATGAATTTTTTGGCTTTGGTGATGGAAAAATGCAATCTTTATTTCTCTTAAAATAGAGATCTGGTATCCCTTAAGAAAAATTTCATTCCCTATCGTTAAACTTGTATAAGCACCAGGGACTGAAGTCATTCAGTCAGTTAGTTCCCTCCGTGGAATGTTGACGAACTTTCTATTTATTTATGTTGAAAATTTTGTGCTGCTTTTGTTACTTATTTAGCGATTTGCTGACTACTTCTGTGTAATTTACTTCCACAAGAGTTGCAAGATTTCGGCGGTATTTTTGCTTTATGTTTTCTTGAGTAATATATCGTCATTTCTCAATATCAAGAATGTAAGACTTCTTTCTCCATTACACCCTCCCCGAACGGCTTCCGTAACATTAATTTGCTGATGGTCTCCTACTTTATGATTTCAACTAACAATATACACAAGTTTGATAAAACTGCAGAGATTATTTCTAAAGCTGAGAAAAAAATAATATCTTATTTCGATGTATATTATTGTATTATTGGACGACTTCTGTTGTAGAGAATTTTGAATGAATTCTGTTGTAGAGAAGTTTAAATGAATTCTGTTGTAGAGTTGTTTGGAAGAGTGCTTTGGATGAATTATGTTACACAATTTTAAAGATGGTATTTTCGATTAGTCAAACCAGTCTTGATTTCTTATTTAAGTCAGTGTAGTAGCTGCTTGCTTTAGTTATAATTGTGGCGAAAATCGTCTGTTTCCTCAAAAAATATTCAAAGAAAATTGATTAACATTTGATGTTTTGCTTGTCAGCTAATTTCTTACATGTCTTGGTTATGACCTCAGCCAGAGGATACATTCCATAGCCGTCATTTTTTTTAAATATCTGTCCGCCATCTATAACATACCTTAAGGTAGCCGACAACGTTCGAAGCAATATTTTTTAAAAATTCGATTTTTTAAAAACTATTTATGGTTTTTAGATGTATTGTCAATTATAAACACTATATATACAAAAAAAAATATTTGGAAATATAATATATTTTGAGAAATAGGAAAATTTGTAGTAAATTTTAATGAAATTTAACCTAAACGGTTAACACTCTACACAAAATTGTAATGGAGCTATCCTATTTTTCTTTGTACACAAGTTATAGAATATAATGATGAATGAAATGAACCAAAATCTAAGAAACATTTTGAGATGCAAAGAAATTATGGGTAAAAATGTACGTATATATACATTTTTTCCATAAATTTACAACTTAATTTTTCTAAAAACACCTATAAATAAAAAAGTATTTCACCAACAATAAAACTTTTGGTTTATTTCATTGCCCATAGTATTTAAAACACACGCTGAAATTTTTATGTAAATACCTCTATTAGTTTTTGAGATATCATGTTAACGGTGGAAAATTTTTATAAAAATTAAAGTTTAAGAAAATTGTAGTTAAAGAAATATTTTAGCTAAAAAATTGTTTAAAATTATCCTGGATGATAGATCAGACCTTCCTTTTCCTAGAAAATACTATTTTGGAAAGAGTGAAGCCTGAACTACAAGAAATAATAATAAAAGAAGAATTCGCCAATGTGGTCGAAAACCAGTGTTTTTAACGTAGTCGGACCCCTTAAGTCATTAACCCACTTTTTCAATACATTCTGAAAATTATCTAAATAATTAATAATAATAATAATTTTCCCAATATGATAGCTTTGAACTTTAATATGTAAAGCACTATCTAATAGATTATCTGAACCACAGAATCAAAAATGATACTCTTACAAAAAATAATCTATAACAAACTATAATGATATTTTTATATAAAAAATACATAATAATAAATAGCTGGTAACTATATGTGCAGTTTGAAATGGTGAGTGTTCTAGTTGTTCTAAATAAAAAAAATCATGTTTTTTTTTTTTTTTAATAAAATAATATTTTTATAAACCGTTATAAATATCGGCTAAAATCTAAAGGTCAAACTGTTTGTTATTTTCAAAAATCTCAACCGATGTTTTTGTTGAAAGTAAGTAGCATATTGCGAAACAAAAATAATTAAAAATTTTATTTTTTTTACTTCTTAAGAAATAAAAATAATGAACTCTCTACTAAAAAAAAAAACCTTAATTTTGAAACGGAAATAACATCTCTGTCATCGTTTTTAGTTTAGGAAATAATTTAATTAAGCGTTATCATAGCAAGCTTCTTTTTCTTACAGTCTAGAAAAAAAATTATCTAAACATTGTTAATCCTCGACTTTTTTTTTTAGTTTATAATGAAAAACAACTAAACAATTTTATCTAGAATTTCTTTTTTTAGTTTAGTAATAACAATGATTAAACTCTATTAATTTCTGCACTTATTTTTTTAATTTACTAACAAAAGTAGCTAAATATTGCTTTTTATCTGACCTCGATTTAAAAATATGAGGTCAGTTCAAAAATGACTCTCGTGTTGCTCCAAGTAGGAAGATAAGCAAATTTAAGTAAACTAAACTGAATAAACACTAATCGCTCGGGCCTCCATTTTCCGAATTAAATTTTTTTAAATATTATTAATCTCGAATGTATATTTTTCATTAAATAAAAAGAAGTCTTAAATTATAAATCTTTCATTTCTTTTTTGGCTAAGATTATTGTGTTTATAGCAAATTGTCTCTTTAGAAATCTTTATTAAGAAGAATGAAACACATGCGCTCTATTTCATTTAATAGCAAAGATCTGTATTTGTAATGAAGATAAATGTGTGTGTTCGCATGATGTGTGTGCATGTGTGTGTCTGTCTGTCTGTCTCTCTCTCTCTCTCTCTCTGTGTGTGTGTGTGTAATTTGACTCTTCAAATTTCCCCTTTCAGTAAGCAGGAGAGATGTGCAATCAAATTAAAATTCATTTATCTAGCTGAGGAGTATCGAATTCAAAATGTAGTTGTAATATATTCAATTTGTAATAATTCAAGTTGTAAATATTTAAGATTAAAATGTATAGTTGATCACAAAGAAAAAAAATCCATTTTTTAAAAAGATGTGGGTTTTTTTTTTCAAAAACATAGGAACGGACAGTGATGGTATTTGTTAAGTTAATGCTTTCAATATACGGAAAACCGAACTTCGTCCGGTATTTTTTTCCTGTAGAATTGTGTATTTTCAGAGAAAATATTTAGATATTAATCCTATACTGTTTACATATGAATATTTTTCAATCTTACCTACATATAAAATGATTCATTTAAATAAAAAAAAAGTCATGAAAGCACTGTTTATCTATCATAGCACAGTTTATCTATCATTTCTGAACTTATGTTCAGTTTTACCAAGGTGAAATCTGAGGTGATGTTGTCAGCATAAAAGCAGACAGGAAAAAGTTCTAATAATGAATTATAACAAATGTTAATGCGTAAAATATCGTTTTTTGAGGAAAGTAATATAGATAATCTTAAAAAGGAAAAATATTAAATACATAAGTAAAAAATAAGGCAAAAAGCAGGACCCGAACTGAGGACCTGTAAGATATGAATCATTCATGTTGTTCTAACCACTATATTGCATTTGGGGTGAAAGCTTATAAGCCAGTTAACAGCTATGCCACCCGGGCAATTGCTTTTGTATTGTGGTCCTGTTACTCGGCTGCGAGCCACAAAGTCCCAGGTTCTACCCTCGCGCATAACGATCAACCACATTGGTGACCTCGGACGATGATCCTTCAAGCTTCGTACAGCTGTTTTGGCGCCGTCTACCCACAGCAAGACAAAGTCGTCAGATTCACTTGACGCAGCAACAGTAACCACAAACGCTCGCCATAGCGCGTGGCGCTACTCAAATGGGTACAGTTATGTTATACTCAACAGTTAATAATACATCACCACTCAACAGCCGTATCGTTCGTCTCACCTCCGATTCAGTGGAGGGAGAGTCTGTGGTAAAAGCTTATAAGCCAGTTAGAGCTACGCACGCTATACGGGCAATTGCTTTTGTATTGTGGTCATGTTACTCGGCTGCGAACACCAAGGTCCCAGCTTCTATCCTCGCTCATACCAATTCGCCACACATTGCTCACGCTTCTAAGTGGAAGTTGAATATACTTGTTCCAATAATCACTTGTTGTTTTTTTCGTGTGTGCAAAATCGCGGTTTTTTTTTCTCCGGGAAAGACGCTTAATAGATAAATAGCAAAACCGTATCTAAATATAAAATGTGAATCAAATAGTAAAGAGCCATTTTCTAAATACACTAAATAAATAACTTTATAAATATACAAGAATTGTTCATTTAAAGTTATAAGATTTGATATTTCACTGCTCCATCTTTCTTATCTCGAAGAAATAACTTGTATTAGCTATTCATCTCCAAATTGATTTGAGGGAAATTTTTTCAATATTTTCCTTCTGAAAATGTTCAGTTGCCATCTCGAAAAGCTATAAATCTCCAAACTGATTTGAGGGAAATTTTTTCAATGTTTTCCTTCTGAAAATGTTCAGTTGCCACGCTCCCTATCTCGAAAAGTAACTTGTATTAGTAATTATCTTCTAATTAAAATCTCGAAACTGATTTGAGGGGAGTTTTAACAAATCAGGATCTGACAGGAAATACATTTCCTTTCAAAAGTGTAAATAATTGTTAACATCTGTAAGTGCTATGAAGAATATAGAAATATCTTCACATATCGATTTCTGAGTGTTTTCAAACCTGTAAGGCAAATATTTTTAAAATTCAAATAACCTTCTTCACTGAAACTTGCCCTCAACTAGATGAAATCGATTACCATCATTAGTCAGACATCAGTCAGTTACCATCATTAGTCAGGGGAAACTGCCAGGTAGCTGTAATATGACTAGTAATGGGGCATTGACGGTTATTGTAGTTGTTTTTTTTATATTTATTTATAATTAGGTATCTCAAAAACTAGGTGACAAAATTATCATTAAAAACTTTGTCGTATGGTATTATGTTTGCTGAAACTTATAGACATTTGTTAGGGATACGTGTTTAATTATATACATCTAGCTCAATGAAATTACACATTTAGACGAATCAACAGACCGACTGACTGACATGCCGTTTACGAATTACGTTCAGAGTCTCGTACATTTCGACAATTTTAGTAATTGTATTTTTTAATTAGTTTTTAAAATCACTCATTAAGTTTTTTTTTTAATTTCTCATGAAGTATAGGGGAATTATTGCACTCATCAAAACCTATATTTATACCTAGTATTCATACTTTCTGTCATACAAAGGAAACAACGAGAAAACATAAAAATCGAACTCGAGAGTTTGACGAATCATCATATTTCAGACATATTTGAGTCTGAAAAACACATTTTTGACATGATATCTATTTATCTGTCCGTGAAAACAATCTCAAAATCTCTCTAAGCTAGACAGCTGAAATTTAGTATACGAAATTATTTTCAAATGTGTGGACTTCTGTCAAATTTTGAACGAAATCCATTGAAAGGAAACCTATCTAACGGGTCGAGTACAATTTAACTCAACAACTACAAAACGTGAAGAGATCAGTAAATAAAACTTAATATACAGATGTTAGTATCTAAAATGTAGATATTCATCACATTTTGTATCCCTCAAATGGTTAACCGTATGTCGGTCTGTACTTCAGTATGCATGTAAACGCATTAATTCATTAGAGCAGCAATATCGAATCTCAACGATTTTAAATCCCTGAAATTGGATATGTTATCCTGTGACTACAGATGTAAATTGGCGTCAATAAACCGGTAAAAAGACGTTAAAAATACACCTTCTTGTAATACATTCTGTAAAAATGCTAGGTTCACGCCAAAGATCTATATTTTGTAACTATTGTTCGCCAGTGTCATGCAAGGTATTTGAGGATTTATTGAAGGTATATACTTTTATGGAAGAAAAGGGGATAAGATCTTTATCGGAGAATATGCGAGAAAGTTTCGAGGAGACTCCACACTCTGGTTTAACTAATGAAATCATTCAGACTGACATGATGATTTTCCATTATTTTCAGATTTCAAAGAATTCAGAAAACATGAGTATTTTTAAAACCTCCTGAACAAAGTGTTTTATCATTTTAATAATTAGCCTTACCTATATGAGTATATAAAGTAAAGAAAACACGAAACTTAGTACTATCGATGTCTTAGAAAACTTGTTGAAAATCAAACTAAACTTTTTAAATGATTCCTCTGTTTAAAATCAAGCTCAAGAATGATAAATATAAAAATAAATTACTGAAAAACCAAAAAGGCAAGATGACAAAAAGGCAGAAAAAAAATAAGAAGAAGAAGAAGAAAAAGGAAAAATACACAAAAATGGGATGAAAGAAGAAAAATATACAAAAAAAATGAATAAAATGATGAAAGGAAAAGTGAAATTTCAACTTTCATGAAAGCTAAACGAGATTACTTTTTAAGAATATTTAATATTTTTAAGCTCATTTCCACAAACGAAATTTTTATAATTAGAACCTAAATATATTTCGACTTTTCTTTATTTTGTTTCCTACATTCTTGACTCATTTCTTTGAAATGTTATGAAGTTAAATTTCAAGGTAAAAAATTATTTTGTGCTAATATGGGGATTGTAACTTTCATCTCTTTTACCTTTTGATGTTGTTATTAAAAGAAAGTGTCTTGTCATTTTAGCTCTTTTCTTCTGATATAATTTGGAATTTTTTTGTTCCTTTACAATAAAGATTTCATTTTATAAACAGTTTTATTCTTTAGATGCTTGCAAATTAAGAATTCTGTAATTTAAAATGGAAAACTGCACTGATTAAACCTAATCATCAATCGTTATAAATTTTACATCGAGAAAGAAAAATTTATGCATTTTATAATTTTTTAAATTTATATGCAGGGTGACGCAGAATAATATGAACAAATTTCCCATTAATGCAGTACATAGAGATTTGTAAGCTTCTTTTTTTGTCTCCTTTTAAATAGTTTCTGCAAGTTTTTTTACTGCAATTTACTGCAAGGTAATTTACAATCCTAATGGCGACAATATACAATTATTTTTCATACTCTTTCTCATTCGTTTAATGGAAGTGAAAGAAATATTGATACAAATTTTTATTGAATTTAATTAACTCATTTTTTTAAAGTTCTATTTTGCTATGGATTTGAAAAATACGAGAAACAGACATTTTTCAAAGCGCCATCTACATTTCTAATGTTGAACTACAAATTTCTTTTCAGTTAATTTCAGACTTATATTTAAAAAATGTAAAAAAGAGGGGGGGGGAGATAATGAAATATCCAATCTACTTTGCAGTATTGGCAACAGCACAAATACTCCACGTAATTTTGAAATTATTTAATTTAGTTATTATAAGATAAACAATGACTAAAAAAAATACCAAGAAAAATTTACATCTTGAAGAATTATTGAAAAACATTGGGAAGATAAATAAAGAATTGTTTTTTTAGTTTCATTTAATATATATATATAGAGAGAGAGAGAGAGAGAATTTTACAATATTTAGATTAGGTACTATTAATAATTAAAAGAGCTTCTAATATTATAAAAACGCTTAAAAGAAAAGGAAGAAGGAATTCATACTTTTTAATTTATTCTAACATAATGACATTGCGAAGCTAAGAGATACCCAGGGTATTATAGAATATTTTCACCCCGTTATAATTAATCGTTTACCAAGAGCAAATTATAGCTGGGGAATGATATTATTTCGCGCTTCATTATATGAATATTTAAAATTTCATATAAACTCACTAATATATGCAGGGATATGTCATGCTACGCAATCGCTACATCTCAATTCTATTACTGTGGGTAAAGAATTTTGAACTGTGCCGTTGAACTGTGTCATTAAAAAAGGGTAATTCGAAAAAATAAAGCAAATAAATAACGTTCCAGTTATTAAATTTGCAATGAGAGCGTTATATCGAATGTAGAAAGAAACGACTAATGATATGAATCGAAAGTCTCCATGGCATATATGCATGTAAATTTATCTGAAACATGCGACCCAGAAATTTCTAACGATTACTATACTCGTCAAAACAAACAATTTTTGAATAAGAGGCATGGTCACAAATTCATTAGGTGGCTGTTCAGAAATATCTTTGTCAGTGAATTAAGTAAAAAAAAAGCTTAGAGTTCATAAAGCATACACCACAGATTTAGTAGAATGCAATTCTAAAATATCTCAACAATATAATTGCTTGAATAAGAATAATTCAAGATAAGATATGACAACCATAAAAGCTAACTACACCTGCCCTGACATAGAATCCAGGGTAATTAAGGATAGTTGTCATCATAACACTGAGGGGAAACTATATTTGTGTCCTTGTATCAACGACCCTGCAATATATTTGAGCCTGGTATCATAATTAGGGATTGCAATACCGGACCAAAATTTCAATACCGGTATTCGGTATTTTTTAGATCTTAATACCGGGATACCGGTTTTAATACCGGTAGTAGAAATTTTAGAAAAAGAAAGAAAACAAGGTGTTTCTTTGTTTTATTTGCCAGTTTAATAAGAGAGTGTAAATATCACAAAAAATAATATGGAACTTATAAATTATAACAGTATATAAAGAATCACAAAAAAGTAAAGGAACAACTTATTTATTTAAATCACAAAAAAAGTGTACATATCACTATTCAGTCTGTGGTACTATGAAATTTTGAAATTTTTGAAATGTGATCTTAAAAAACATAATGCATCCATTGTACTGTCATTAAGAATGAAAAGTAATTTTGTGTAAAAATGACCAGCTGTCGAAAACGCTCTTTCGACATCTACGCTAGGTGGTGATACTGTTAGCAATACGCGATATACTTTTTCAAAGTATTTACCTCTAAATCCCTCATCTTCAAATGAATCAATTTCTCATCGGATGGTTTGGGATATAGCTGATTTTTGTATTGTATTTTAGTTCGTTAAATTTTTTTTTTTATTTATCGATAATTCTAATTTTTGTTAAAGAGTCAATTCCTTTTCTCTATCGACATTAGTGTCATCAAAATCTTCGATAACTGAACCGAATTCTTCTGAATGTGGATAGGTTTGTGGGTAAAAAATTGTAAGAAAATTTACTATAAACTTAATCAGATTTGAATTGATTATTTTCTTTTCTTCTTTTTCATTTTCATTTTTAAAATCATTATAATTATGTAAATACCATAAGACATTTTCTATTTCGGTATGCCTTTCTTCTGTGCGATTTTTCAATGTAATATATAATTCTTCAGATAGTGATGTGTGCTGTTCTTTCATGATTGCAACATGAAATTTATTGTTGCATTAGCTGTTAATAAATTAAAATCTCTCAGACATAATGCCTCTATAGTCAGTTTTACTGGAAGTAGAGCTGATATAGTTCTGGATATTAAGTCGAATTCACTGTCTGAAAAATTTATTTGCAGGTTTAAGTCGATTATTGCTTTTTAGATTGGATTTCTAAATTTCAAAAACCGTTCCATCATTAGGAGTAAACTGTTCCAACGTGTCTTAGAATCTATTATTAACATATATTCTGTTTTATTTTCAGTTAGTATATATTTTTGTAATATGGCATTTTTTGTAAGGGAAAGTTTAAATATCTTAACAATTTTTCGAACTTTATAAATTATAGGAAGCAATTCTTGATGGGTTAATATTTCATCCTCATTAGCAATATCTTCTTCAACAATTATATTGTCATTATCTTCATTGTCAATATCACTCTCACTCTTACTCTCTTCAATGTCGGAATCCGAAGTTTCTATATCCACAATATTTGGATTCTTCTGTTCTTTATTTTTTTGGTATAATATATCTATTACTCCTAATTCAATTCCATGAGCATAGCACAATTGCTGATTTGCACCAATCAACTTTCCAAATTTTTTCATAACTGTTGCACGATTAGTCGTTATGGATACAATATCTTCTTTCATCGATAATCCATGTTTCGCTAATTTAGATTTAAGCAATTAATTAAGCCATTAATTCGCTAATTAATTTCGCCCGTTATGAAGACATAAAAACAAAAACGTATACTATTTTGCTATGTTGGCGATCCCTGAACATATAGTGGAGACAATTTTAAAAATTTCTAGTAAATACCGAAAAACCGGTATTTAAACTTGTGAATACCGGTATTACAAAATTGTAAAATGTCTCAAAATACCGGTATTCGGTATCCCGGTATTGCAATCCCTAATCATAATCCCTCGGACAAGAAATGTATCCCATAATTGGAGTGAAGTAACTTGAACCCAACTTTTAGTTTCGCGAATGGGGATATGGGATACCCCGACGAAAGATGATAACTGAAAATAGGATATAACATCCATAGCAAGCCTTCAGAGTATTTAAAGTAAGCATTCAAAGGCTCCACAAGCATTGCTTACAGTTATTCATAAAGTTGTGCTGTGCAAGTTGAAGGGTTCGAACTCGCAACGTTTGGGTTCATAGCCGAGTAACAAAGCCACTAGACATAAGTGTACACTCTTCTCCGGAAGTTGTTATCTGGCTTATGATGTTACCACCACATTGTTGCTCTATTGTGTATTAATATAAACATGAGTGATATGCTTCCTCTCTTATTTCCTTCAGTGATTGATTCACAGTTTTATATCATTTAATTTACTCCTTCTATTGATCCAAATTGGTATTAAGCAAATCACATTCCGTTACAGAATGTTTTCCCCCTTGGGGTGTTAGATCCCTTTCCCCTCAGAAGTTTATCAATGCTGATACCGACCAATCTACACATGACTTTGAGAGCGGGAGCGGAAAGTTGAAAGAATGAGTTAAAATAATAAGAAGAAAAAAATGGAATAATCAAATACGTTTTAAGTCTATTACATGATTAGAAAACTTTTTGAAGTATGAATAAATTATTTCTGAACCAATTGGTGAAATATCAAACACTCTATAATTTTTCCTTAAACATCTCGCAAAGTGAGAAAAATGAATCATTTTCTAAAAGAATGCATTAAATGTAATATTATATAATTTTTGTATGAAATTTGAAGAATTTTTTATTAGTTAAAATAAAATACCACAACATTAAAAAAATTATAAAAAGATTATTTAATTTGCGAACTAAAACCTTTTATAAATATTAAATTTATATACGTAATCATCCTTTAATCATACGAAATAAATTCTTCATTTTAAATCACAAGCGTAAGTTGAGAGAAATGTTTCGTTAAATTGCAAACAAAACCACTTTTTTTTTTAAGATCTACAATTCTCACCTATTTCATCTTGCATTTCAAGAAAGCTTTTTGGCAGATTTCCAAAGTATGAGATGAAAAATAATCGAGTAAAAAGAATGCTTTTAGTCAATCGAATTCCTTTCTAAAGTTCAGTCAAGTGGCTAGAATTTGCTATATCTGAAATGACATAGCAAAAATATTACATTCTTTTTTTCGACGTGCATTTTCAAAATAGTTGGCTACGTTGAATGTAATGGAAAACAAGTATTTTTAATTAGTTTAATAATTTTAGTGAATCCATAAAAGCGAAAAGAGCAAACTTACCTTTCAGTTTATAAATAATTCATGTTAAATCTAAAACTATTGCGAGCATTTCTATTTAAATTAATAAAAATATTGCCGCGATCCATAATCTTATTTTAAAACTTATTGTAAGTACGTTATTCTTAAAATAGATTTCAGAAATCTTTAGATTTCGACGAGTTATACGCTTAAAATAAAATTCCAAAAAAAGTTAATTTCTGTGACGTCACAATCACATGTCTTTTCCAGTGCCATAGGAAAATTTCCAAATTATATACACAATAATACATATGCCTAGAAATATCGATTAATGTTCCAGAAATACCGTGTAGAATGAAACAATATTTCCAAGATAATTAAGTTCTCAAAACTATTATAAAAGCAATCTTGATTTTGACTCAGATATTTGCTTCACTTCAGTTATTATTTTTAGAAAGTCTGCTAAAACATTTAAGATTCTGAATAATATATCATATTTAACAATATGAATAAAATGATATAATAAATTCCACATTTGTCAGCATTGTTTTATGCAATAAAAGTAATATTGCTAAATATGTATTTAAAAATATTACAAGGTATTTTAAATTTAAGCATTAATTTTGGACATTGCAAAAATATTTTAAACATTAAGGGCACCTAAAAATAAAAGCAGAAATGGAAATTAAAACTTTGGATAATTTAAACATTTTGGACAGCTTAAAGTGAATCAAGCAATTTTTATTTTCACAAGAAAGTATTCACTTTTATAAAACTTTCAATGTTTCTTTAGAATAAAAGTGAAATTATTCTTGGAGTAAATTGATGATAGTATATTTATATTTTTATTTTTCTCATTTAGATAATACCTTCACGAAAAATAAACTTTTTGATGAACTTCAAAACTAGATAGGGGATATAATTACTCAGTACTGGTGCTACGAAAGTGTTACACTATAAATTTTGACAATGTGGTGTCTAAATTAAACTTTTAAATACACAAAGAAAATCCAAAACAAAATGAAAATACTCAATTAACCAATTAGTCACTACTATAAAATTCATAAGGATTTCGAACTTTTAATTATCGATAGAAAACTGGATATATGATAATGAAGATTGCATTATACATTTAAGTGTAAAGCGTTCGTGTCAGTTTTCATCGGGACTTAAATACCAAATCACTTTCACCATTTAATATCTTGAAAATCAAATTCAAGGTACTGGCACAAGATTTAGGGTATGGAATTTATAGAAGCAATCAGATAAGTAAAAAGCGAAAAAGCATTCGATAAGGAATTATCGAAAATGCTGAAAGAATGTCATAAAATCCATAATCAAATGTGCAGTGTTCATGTTTACAATAATACATAAAATCATATACTATTGAATAATATTGTACAGAAAGGCAAAAAAATGTGTGGCATTATAAATGAAATAATGTACAATTTTATAATTGTAAATATCCTATTTTTTACATTGTTTCATATAAAGAAAATATTGCATAATATTATTTTTTCAAATTTTACAATCTATATTCTATACTTATAATAAAGCTCAATGTGTGTGTGTGTGTGTGTGTGTGTGTGTGTGTGTGTGTGTGTGTGTGTGTGTGTGTGTGTGTGTTGGCGCTCTACAGGCCAGACCGTTTGACATACAGCTATCAAATTTGGTACATGTATACCTTAGAGGTCGGGAATGTGCACCTGGGGTCCCTTTTTTCGAAATTTTAATTAGAATTTTAATTATTAATTAAAAACTAACTTTCCCGCCAAAAAAATCTTCCATTTTTCCCACCGCCAACTTTTCCGCCAAAAAAATCTTCCATTTTCCCAACCGCCGACTTTCAGTTATTTTTTTCTCCCAACAGAATTGAGACTAGGGTTAACATTTTTCGGCGGATTATTTCAAACGATTCTGTTTATTTTTTTAATCTTTTATGCATTTAAAATTAAACATTGTTAATTAATCCATGTTTCATTCTGAAGTACTTTTGAATTAAAATAACACAGAATAAAGGAAATTAAAAATGTAAAATCTGCATAGCGTTACCCCAACTGGCGTAGAAAAAAACCCCACGTATTTGCGTTACGTAACTGGCGTTGAAAATTCACGCATGCGCTTTGTGTTCTGAATTCCGCATTGTGTTGACAAATTATTATAACGGATGCGGACTGGATTTAAATTTTTTTTAGGTTCGTTGCATGTTTTTGTAATTAAAATGTATTTATGTTAGTTATATATTTTTTGTATATGCTTATAGTTTTAAGTGCATCGTTTTTTAAGTAGTTTTTTTAAAACCTGTTTTAAACCTTCTATTTTAAACGATTCGTTTCATTTTCTTAGTGTTTGATGCATTTAAAAGTAAACATTGTTAATGAATCGATCTGCTCATGATGAATCTAAGAAAATTTTGTTGACAAATTCTTGAGATAATACGTAAATTGAAAAAGATATTCTTTAGTGCCCATAAAGTTTAAACGCTGAGTGACTCTATTTTCATTAATCAGATTATAAAAAAATTCTTTGTTTCAGTAAAAAATATTATTATATTAATTGCAGATTAATTCTTTCCACTTTAATTTAAAGCATAAATTCTACGGGTGTTAACAGAAAATTAGAGAGATACATATTACGTTATGACTGAAGGCCTTTATAATATTATGAGTGAATTATAGGACTATCAAAATTTGAAGTTTTAAAATATTTTGATGAAGAAGCTATTAAAGTAGGAATTGCATAAAATATTTAAATATAAAAATTTTAACGAACATTAAGATTGGCGAACCGGCTGGTCGACAAATTCTTGAGATATTACATAAATTAAGAAAGATATTTTTTAGTTCCCATAAGGTTTAAATGCTCAGTGACTCTGTTTTCGTTAATCATGTTATTAAAAAAATTAACATTTATTGACGAACACGAACACACTGATTTTCACCGTTACTCTGATTAGATGTTATAAAATCTGAATAGATAAACATAAACGTGTAAACATCTGTGGGCCGGTTTCTATGGCAACACAGCTGGAAAGGGAAAAGAAGTTTCCGAAGAAAATTCACGCATGCGCATTGTTCTGATTGTTGTCATGACAACCACTTTCAACAGATGATTTAAATTATTTTTAGGTTAGTTACATGCTTTTGTAAGTAAATTGTATTTATGTTAGCTATATATTTTTTGTATATGCTTATAGTTTTAAGTACATCGTTTTTTAAGTAGTTTTTTTAAACCTGTTTTAGACCGATTATTTTAAACGATTCAGTTTATTTTCTTAGTGTTTAATGCATTTAAAATGAAACATTGTTCATTAATCGATCTGTTCATGATGAATCTGAGAAAATTTTGTTGACAAATTCTTGAGATATTACATAAATTAAGAAAGATATTCTTTAGTGTCCATAAAGTTTAAACGCTCAGTGACTCTATTATCAGTAATCATATTATTAAAAAAAATGCTTTGTTTCAGTAAAAAATATTATTATATTAATTGCAGATTAATCATTTACACTTTAATTTAAAGCATAAATTCTACGAGGGGTAACAGAAAATGAGAGAGATACATATCACGTTATGACTGAAGGCCTTTATAATATTATGAGTGAATTATATGACTATCAAAATTTGAAGTTTTAAAATATTTTGCTGAAAAATCTATTAAAGTTGGAATTGCATAAAATATTTAATTATTAAAATTTTAACGAACATTAAGATTGGCGAACCGGCTGGTCGCCAAAGGCGGCTAGTATTATATATTTCTGAAATACTTGGGAAACTTAAATACGCGTGCTTAATCTAATCATACATCTGCGGACCTAAGGGAAGAAATGTACAGTCTGCCAACGGTAATCGGAACCTTAACAGAATGTGTCAAATTCAATGAAATTAGAAGAGGATTCATCTTGGATGGGGATAATTTTAACACAATATTACAATACCCTAAAAATTAAAAAACATTAAAAAATGAAGAAAAAGCTTTCTATCTTTTTACCAACAGTCTGAAGATTCTTTGAACTTTTGTTAGGGCCGCGGTGGCCTGGTGGTAAGGTCTCGGCTGGTGAGCCGTAGGGTATCAGGTTCGAGACCCTATTCCATCGAAGAACCGTCGTGTAAGGGGATGTGTTGCACGTTATTCCATCGAAGAACCGTCGTGTAAGGGGATGTGTTGCACCTTAAATCCGTCATGCCAAACGTCCTCCTGCTGGTGTGGTGTGGTGTGGCGTGGAGTGCCAACTCAGGTGTCGTCCTTGTCATATGACCGTGGTTCAAAATTACGAGCTCCGTCCCAAAATAGCCCTAGTGTTGCTTTACAACGGCACGTTAATATGATTAAACTAAACAAACTTGAACTTTTGTTGGCCCTTGTCCTCTTGTGCTAAAGATGGATAGTTAATGAACATAACAGCCACTCACAATAATCCTTGTTTATACGACTTAATTCTGTGGTAACGGATGACTTTTTGTAATTTTATAAAAAGTAAGCGAAACCTTTGGAAGTGCGTCCGAAATGATATTTCAAGTACGAACAAAATTCAATTGTTCCAAAGGGAAATTTTCGATTAATATTTTTTTTTTTTTTTCTGCTCTCAACAAAACTATACAATACATTTAGACTGCAATGTAAAACTTATTTTTTTAGAACATCAGCATTAAAACTTTATTATAAAATTATTATTATTAAAGTTACAACATAACTAAAAGTTAATACACTTCTATAAAGGCTTTACAAACTTACTTTATCGACTAAATTATAAAAAAAATAATAATAATAATAAACTAATAAATAATTCGCTGAAAATTAAGTAATATCTCCAGAATGCATTAATGTAATTTAAAATAAGAGTTATTATAACATAACTAACGAAGATGAATGACTCAAAGTAACTAAAAATCAGTGTTAAATAAATTACTCAAAATTAAAGAATTCATTGAATGAAACAAAATAAAAATTCATAATTGAAATTAAATTATTGAAGAAACTATAGGGCGCACAATAAAGATTTTTTTTCTGTCAGTAAAAGTGTTTATCTTGCAAATGCAAACAAGATTTCAAATTAATGTCATTATCTACTTTGTGATACTGTATTATTTCTGTGAACGAGAGAGCACGAGATGAAATTCATTCCGTCACGAGCATGCGCAGAACTCACAACAATACTTCATTTAAAAAATCCCTGTTATTTACACATAATGACATATGGATATCAAAGATCTTTTTTTTACAAAATAATGTATTTGGAAGATTACATACTTTGTTACATACTTTAGAATTTTAATCTATAGTTCATCTTTTCATAAGCCTTTTAACTAGCTTATTTTAAAATTATTTCTTGTTCGAACTAATGCAATTACTCTTCTTTTAAACGAACTATATACTTATACCTTATAAACTAAAATAGATATTCGAAAACACCGGAAAAATGCGGAATATTTTGCTAAACGAAAGTTGTCTCTAATGAGTGGCTTTTGTTGTACACAAAACCTAATTAAAAGGACATGTTCGAAAGTTGTTATTAGGCTTTTTTGGTAATGAGCTTGTAGCATAATTTAAAGCAAATTAGGAGGAATTTTAAAGTTTAAGCCCATTATGAGGCACAAAATTTAGAAAAGAATTTGTTTATTCATTTCATTAAATTGCATAGATAATAGTTTAAAAGATTCGTAAGATAGATATTCAAGTAGTAAGAATTTTTTTAAGAAATTCTCAACAATAAAGTTCTTGGGGGAAAATAAACGAGTGTCCTTAATCTTCATATTTATTCAGAAGTATTAATATTTGCATTTTCCGAAATTTAAATCGGAAAAATTAATTATCGGATAAATTAATTTTTCTTTACTTTTTGCTTCTTAGTGTTATTGAATCTTATAGCGTTTCTTAATATTTTTATTATCATGCAAGAACACGATGTTGTTTTGTTTTGATTTGGGGGTTTTGAAGCCTATGTGTGTGTGTGTGTAGAAGCGGGTGTGACAGTTTCCACGAGATGGCGTAGGCGTCGCCAGGGAGAACACTAACTCTAGTGAATGAGACTAGAGAGCGGGGGGCTAGAGATTGTTCCGGTTGAATGGATGTGAACTGTGGTAGCACGATGAGGTGCCCACACTGTAATATGTACCAAAACTGTAAACATGTACAATAGAACCTATATTTTACCCTAGACACCATTTCCTAGTGAGTTCTTTCAGAGGATGGACACATTCGCTCCCATATATATATACAGAGTGAGTCTAAAATCATGGATACAAAAGTTGGATACAGCTAAAGCGGGGAGACAGTGGAGAATTGCAGACATTTGGAGAGGCTAGAGTGCGTAGATTCCCTCCTGCTGAATTCTGTCTGACCGCTTTTTGTGCTGTGATTGTTATTACTACTGATTACTACTTGTGGTCTACTGTTTGTTGTAGTGTGCTGCTGTGTGTTGCCTATCTTCGTATTTAATAAACGTCGTCGTTGTTTTTTACTAAAGGAATGTTTATTTCATCAACCAACAAAATCGGAAAATATACCCGACTGAAGTAATCCGTAACAATATATATAGATTAGCTGGCCAAAATGTTTTGAAAAAATTAAAAATCATTCGAGATCCAAAAAATGATGAAAAATCATTTTTTCCATCTCAAAAGAGATGGGGAAAACACCACCGCTTTTCTAACGATTGACGATTGCATAATACATGATCATTCCAAACCATTTGAAATCTGGATCCGAGATAAAGTTATAGAGCTCGAACAATTTTGAGAAGGGAAAAAAAATACCCATCGTTTTCTAAATATCGATTCTGAAACTTTCCTCGAGAAAAACATTTTAGAGCTCGATTGATACTGAGATAGTCAAAAGCCAATGCTTTTCTAAATGTTGGTGATTGCTAAATACGAGTCATGTGAGGACATAGATACCACGTGATTTCAAAAGAAAATAACATTTTTACATTATAACTTGAATTTTGCTATAATAAGTTTCACATTATTTTTTTTTAACTTTCTCGTGTACAAAATTTGCAAAGCGAAAGTATTGAAATGGCCGGTAAGTTTGCGAAGACTCTATGTGTCAGACCTCCCAGTGTCAAAAAAACATTTTTGGAATTATGTCTCTGCCTGCACGATTACTTAAAAATTCCTTGAGTTTTGAATTTTACACCACATTTCCTTGAATTTTACACCACATTTATAGACTTTCATTAAACTGCGGACGAAATTTAATCTGAGAATGTTTTTCTTTCTAGCTGCCCGAAAGCAAGTGAACACGAAGAAAAGAATTGGCATACTTCTAAAGCATCTAAAATGTAGATCCATATTAAATTTGGAATCAAATCCGTCAAGAGGTTGACAATGTGTCTGTTTCTTCATTTGCGTGTATATAAACAAGATAACTGAAAATTCTCAACAAAATAGATAAATGAAATATTTTGTTCAAAATATCTAGAATGTAGATACTTATCGAATTTTTAAAATGAAATTTGTCAAAATGTTGACCGTTGTATCTGTCTTTATTTTCGAATGTATCCAAACGCAGTAACTCCAAAATGCAATGACTTAAATTTAATTTGGTATGTATTCTTCTGTCTGCAATTGCAGTTGTGCATCAAATTTCTGTTTCAAACGTTTGAAAGAAGATGCGCAATATACATATTCGGTTTTCTGGTAATCGCTTACATGCCAGTCATTGATCCCCAGATAAAAACGTCTATTAATAAGTTCATTAATAAGTATTGCTCACTATTGATGCAGTTCATACAAAAATATTGGATTTATTATTGTACGGCGAAGCCCAGACTTTCATATGTGATATTCTGTAAGTAAAAATAAGTAAAAATTTGTTCACTTGTGGCATTTTCTACCTTGCCCAAGGTGCAGAATTTTATATAAGGCAGAGAGATTGCACCTTCATTATATGATATTATTTCTTCTCGTCTTTTTTTTTCTTTTTTTACTTTATGTTTATTAAAAAGGAGAAAATTTCCGAACCTAAAAAAACTCTCTATCCTTTTCAAAGAAAATTTATAAATGCAATATACAAAAGATAGAGGTGTTCTAAACTATTACATCATATTCTACAATCACTACTTAAGTAATATAGAAAAAAAGAAATTGTCTCTACTTTTTGAACTAGAAACAAAACATATACATATAAATTTTTTAGTGTAAAAAGTATGCAAAAAAATGTACATTATATAACTGAAATCAGATTTTGACATGGAAAATAGTAACTATGTCCATATAAGCATCAAGAATCGATTCATTGAGAAAGAAAATGCCCGCACAGTTAGAAACAAATAAAAAATTAAATTCTCTTCATCTATATTTTCACAAAACCTATTTGGCTATGTGCCTTCAAAAAATTTTTAAGTTGAGCATTGATTGTGGATGACAATTTGTGTTAATAACATTTTCCCTATTCGTGCAACTTTTTTGTACGTCTTCTTAACTCTTTGACTATCAATGGTACATATACATCCCACTAAGACCCGGGGGGGGGGGTACCTCGAAATGAGGATGAGGTGCTTCCGTTATGGTAGTTGGATTTCGCCACCCTGAAGGTTACACAAAAAGGTGGGGAATCTGGCTCCTCCCATCGATGACGGGGCGTACTTCCTTCGGGAAGGGTTGTACCGTGGCCGGTGATAACTCTTAGGACTCAACCACAGTTCCCGCCAGTGTTGCGGTTTCGGCAGTTCGGTTCATTCAGTTTTCGTTATCTGTGTGCCTTCGGGCGGGTCGGAGAGTCAGTGATATGACTATACATCCCACTAATCTTTTAAAATGAATTTAAATGGTTCTTAGTAAAAGTAGTTCCTCTTTAGGAGGTTATTTAATTACCATATCCAAACTTAATAATCATTTGGAAAAACATTCGAACAAATTTGTCTCATTCTCTTCACTGATTTGGAAAATGAAGTGAAAATGATTTTACAGAATACAAAATCATAAAGTGAACAGCAACCGTAAATTATCTGTTATTAGCGTATTTTATGGATAATACATGAATCTGAGTGCTTAAAAAAGGATTGCTAGAGAAATAAGAGGTTTTTATGTAAAGAAAATTATACCATTTTAATTGTTTGTTTGTTTACAAAACAATATAATATGTGGAATAATTACGACACTTATTTAAATTGTTTCATGAGATAGTATAATTGTTTCAGGAATTTTTTTTGATACCTGTTTAAACTGTTTTCGCAAGATAATATAAGTTATCAGAAATTTTTATAACTCCTTTTTTTAAATTGATTTTAAGAAATAGTTTATTGCATCAGGAATTTTTATAATACTTTTTTAAATGGTTTTCGAGAGATAGCATATATAGATATTGCATCAGGGATTTTTATGAAATTAAAATTATTTTTACAGGATTATGTAATTTTATTAGGAAGTGTTGATAACAGATTTCTTACAGTAGCCCTATAATCACCGGACGGTGGCATTTTAGTTTCAGAAGTTTTCAGTCTAGAAAGCATTGAAGGAAATCCCTTGGAAATGTTCTTACACGTTCATCACTCCCAGAAATAGTATTTGGATAGCAAAACACGAAATTAGAAGCTATGCAGCCACGACTGAAGTTAATTTAGATTGGAATATAAATGGGACATCAAAATAGTGAAATTTTGAAACATTTGAAAATTCAAATATCAAACTTCGAAATACTGTTACGAATCTGTAATGCGGCTTCCCAGCATAGTTGGTTCCATAGGAGGTTCCAGAACTTGGCGACCTTTCGGCAACTTGGCGAACGAATTTGGCGACTTTGGCGCCAAAATAGATTATACCCGAAACATCGAGAATTTTCCCGATCCGTCCAGTAGGAACCGAGTTATGCCTCGAACGTTCCTAATTGGTTGAGAGATTTCTAGCCCCGTCTCCTGAGACCTATAAAAGCTGCCGGGGAGGAGTCGAAAACCAGTAGAGTCGAAGAGTAGTCGGAAGCGAAAGAGTAGTCGTAGTAGTGAACCAGAGTCGTCGTCGTGTACCAGTGGAGTCGTCGTAGTCGGAACCGACGGTAAAGAACTGGCCTTCCAGAGACAAGCGGAGCAGCGACGGAGTGAAGCTAGTGCTGAACTAAGCTGTGTGCTACTGTCTGCAGTAGAGTCTGTTGTATGCTGCACGTCCCGGCTGAAGATAATCGTCTTCTGTGCTGTATATAGTTGTCGTCTTTGTGCTGTCCTGTGTGTCTTCGTGTAAATAAACGTCGTTGTTTCATTTTCTACTGCCGCCTGCTGATTGAGTGTTCTCCACACCATATAACACCCACTATCCAAACGAACCCGGAAATTTCGCAACAATACTATAATAAGTCAATTTTTTCTATAATATGAATATTCAAAGAGCGTGATGTTTTTAGGTAAAAATTTAGCCCACAAAATGGTTTTAACTTTTTTTTTTTTGTTTTTTTAGATGGCAGCTTTTATTTCTAGATAGAAAGATCATACATAGAGCTCAATTATTAACTAATTGCCATCAATATTCTGAGATTCGTTCCCAAATTATTTTTCAAACGATCCATTCATTGTTTATTAATAAGATATTAGTTTTTTCAAAATATATTCAAAACACGAATCTGATTCAAAATATTTCGTATAAAAAAAGAACATTTTCTGTGTTTTTGAATTGAGCTCTTTCCCTTTTTGTAGTTTAGTTTATTACTATAAACATCGGACTAGACGATAAATTTAACGAAACTATACAGATTTCGAGAACACTTCTAAGTGAAAAGAAACTTTCCAATTCAGACATTCAAAACTCCAGACATTGTAAAAAAAAGGCTTCAGAATAAAGTTAATACTTGCAAAAGAATTCACGGAAAATAAAAGAATACATATCCGAAGTTTAAGGTCTTTAAAGATCAAGAATGCATTATAGTCTCAACAGTTTTCGTGAAACTTGTTTCAAAAACTGCTATGCATTCTTGATGATAGAAAGTCTCGACAGTGAACTGGTGTGTGAATACCCTCATATTTTTTTAACATTTTATAAACAAAGCTGGATATCGATTAACAATACATCATTTTCTGAGCACAAAGCAGTCAATCTCAGTCTTACAGCAGCCCGATGTATCATGCAGTTTGATGAGTTGATCATATTTAACATTTTTTATTCTTCAATTCTGAAGGTGCTCAACTCTCAAATCTCTGGTACTTAAACTTATTCTTGCAAGACAAACAAGCGTTTTTTTTGTGGGGGACGGGGGGGGGAAGGATTTAACCCATAACGGAGACATGAATTTCCTCAAGCGGCCAGAGATATAGAATCAAAATGGCTATATTGTCATATTTCTTTTTTTCTTCTTTTTTGTCTATTAAAAACAGCATTAGAATTTATTTTGAAAACACAATATGTTCTGAAATTTTTGCAGTTACCAAAAATATTAAAAATGTTAAATGTTATAAGAAAAAAACTAAACAATTCTTTAATGAATATTTACTTCTTTTAGATAGTACGGAATTTCACTAATGCTAGTAAAGGTTAGAATTTAACAAACAAAAATGAAGAACACAATACTATTTTAAAATATTATTTTAAGAATATTTCTTTATTATCATGTGAGACCATGATGTTGTTTTGGTTAGGGGGTTTTGAAGCTCGAAATCGCGTAGGCAATAAATAAAGAATAAATGGCAATTTTCATCAGCATCTTTTAATCGCATTTTTTTCCTGCTTTATTATATTATGTATGCATTATTATTATGTATACTTCTTTAAAATGAGAAGCTATGACCTGCTTTTACCAGTATTGCTTTATTATTACGTATGCTTCTTTGACAGCAGATGCGTTTTTAAAAGGTTGACGTAGAACTATGACATCATAGCTTATATTTCATCTCAAAATCGGTCGAACTTCAAAACTTTGTTTGCCAGCTAGAAAAATTGGAAATGAAAGTTTTACAAAATTATTATTGTATATATATAGATAGATAGATAGATACAGAGTGAAAGAGAGGGGGGGAGGATAGACACCGATAGAGAAGTCTCGTTATTGCTAAAAACCGGTTTAAACTGGTTAATGACTTAAATTAATTAAGACAAATAAAGACTTAAAAATAATA
Organism: Argiope bruennichi; assembly: GCF_947563725.1. Taxonomy (NCBI): domain Eukaryota; kingdom Metazoa; phylum Arthropoda; class Arachnida; order Araneae; family Araneidae; genus Argiope; species Argiope bruennichi. The sequence goes on along the minus strand of NC_079151.1, from coordinate 128,736,530 downwards.
ATGTTCTTACATAATAACTTGAAATTTGCGATAGATTTCATTTTAATTTTTCTCAATTTTTTTCTGAATTTTAATTTTTCTTGATTTTTTTTTCTTTTGCATTATTCAAATAAAAGCAGTTTCAGAAACTTGGAATCAACAACTCCATAAATGACAACAAGAACTTTGAAAAAGAATACTCGGTTATACACACGTGTTCAAACTTAGACTTTTGCCAACGTACTGCAGATAGAACGACTTGAAGGTACTGAGGAGATTATTGTATTCAAGGTCAAAATACCATTTGATAATCAAAGCTAATGAACAACGCGGAGTCGTTTTGACACCCGTCTTCAGTTACGGGTTAATGTATAAAAATGGAAACAATTTTAAAAGGCAGTTGTTAGAATAAAAATTGGTACAAGAATTCTATAACTTTTTAAGCTTTTTGGATATTGTATTAAAAGTATCAAGAATATTATGTTTCATTTTTGAAGATAATATATTTTATTATATACGAGTAAAGAGGAATTTTATCGTAAATTGAATAACATAAAGCTTCCCTCTCTCTTCTCTTTAATAGAAATTTAAAACTCCATTACAATAGGGTTAAATTTGATTTGAATAAAGGCGATTTTCTGAGGGAATTATTGCGTGACAGAAATTTAATATTATATCCCTAAATTTTGTTTTGTACGTGAAAGGCTCAATGACAAGGTTGTAAAAAGAATAAAGAAAAGGATTGTTGCCGAGCATCTTTTGCTTTGTTTTCAGTTATCATTTCAAAACTCATTGAAAGACGAATATATATAAATTATACATATCATATCTATAAGATCTAGATACCACTAATAAGATTCTTTTTATTACTTTATACGAAAAATAAAGGAAGTATCACGAATTCTAAAGGAATAAGAAGAATAATGGAAGTATCACGAGTTGTATAAAGGAAAACGATTAGCAACGGAAATATTGTAATTTTGTTTTGTACGTGAGAGGCTCAATGACAAGGTTGTAAAAACACACACACGTCACTATCCCTTTTAGGGGGTGGACTTCATTCAAGCAATTCATTCACTCATCAATACATCGTAATTTAGACCTGAATAAGAGAACGATCACCCCTGATCCAGTACCCTCAGTGGTATTACTCTCGACAGGGAGGACTTTGTGACCACGTCAGATTTATACGCCACCACACACGTGTGAAGCCCTCGGCCGGCGAACTTCGAACTTAAATAAATGAAATTCGATGCGTTATCTTATTTCATTTCAAATTTGCACAAAAAAATTTTAATACACATTCTTTACTCAGTTACATTAGCTTGTTAAAAAAATTGATAAAATTAAAATATCTCATTAAAAACAAGTTTGTTTTAAAGAGATAAAATGAAATCAATTTCTGACTGTTGTCAGATGTTTATAGAAGACGCTAAAAACATTTGATATAAGTTTGAATACCGTATGTACTGCAGATACATTTTAAACGAAACATCCTGGATACTTTTAGATTTCAGTAGCATATCAAATTTTGAATCGAATCTATCAAAGAAAAGATGTTTGAAATACATGTTGAATTCTCCTCACTTTTTGAGGGAACTAAATTTGCCTCACTGCTTAAGTATAATAAAATATTGAGGGGCCAACTGGTTAAATACATTGAAATATTTATAGTCTCTTTTAAGAAATATGATTTGTTTGTTTTTTACCTTTATAAAATACAGTCAAACATTTTTGCCAAGCAAATTTAAATTTTCCATCCTATATAGTGTCTGTTAATGATTTCTACTATAATTAGAGGATAGTTTTTTTTTCGGTGTATAAAATAATTTTATTTCTTATAATTTTAATCACATCACATGTTAAAAAGACACTTTTTACTTAATAAAAATTACTTTAAAGATTTTAATTACTTTAATGAAAATACATAATATGGAAGAAATACTGGACCTTGATATAAATTTGTAAAAAAATGCTCATATTAATGTAAATTTGTCTGCTGCATTATTAGTGGATATTTTTTCATTGAATAAATGAATTCTGGTGAATTTTATGATTGTGGAACGAAATAATTCGATTTTTAATTAAAATATATTGTTCGTCTATGATGTTGGTTTAATGAATGTACCATTCCAATTAATTTTTTTTCTTTAATTACTTAGTATGATAAATTTCTTTTTTGTGTCTAAAAAATCTAAATTCAGAGCAAGGAATGAAGACAAAATACATCTTTCTAAAATTTTAACTAATTAATGTTCCTGACTCTGAATGTGTTTAAACAAAAGGTTCGTAAATGAGCTACATAAATCAAAAATGACTCTTTATATGTAATATTTAACAAATTTTTCTCAGTTGATTATTAGAAAAAGACAAATATTTAAGTGGCTACATTACTTATTAGAATCCATTCCCAAATGCCAGTTTGAAAACATTTTTTTTTCACCTTTTTTGTTAGAAATGGTATAAAATAAGTTTAACACGAGTTAAGATATAGAAAATAGTTATAATTCGATTCTTTATTTTCTTCTTCTTCTTCTCTCTCTCTCTCTCTCTCTCTCTCTCTGTGTGTGTGTGTGTGTGTGTGTGTGTGTGTGTGTGTGTGTGTGTGTGTGTGTGTGTGTGTGTGTGCATTCGTACTTTACCATGGTGTGTGGATTCTCCCACATCCAAGACTCGACAATGTAGAATGTACATCATGTAATTTGTCTTTCCCTCGTGCCACCATTCTAATTTTGCCATTGTGTATCAGTCGTCATAACAATAATTAAACTAATATCCTGGAAAATGAGATATTTGTTTAGATGTTGTCTTCACCATTACAACTCATAATTACTACATCTTTAGTAAAATATTGCATTTTTAACTTCGAAACGGAGCATATAATAATTCTGAATTCTATTCTGTTTTTATAATGCTTTAGTATGGTTATGAAAAGTATTCAGGAATCCGTATGCTAACTGTACGATGGAATGCCCAGTAAGTTCAATAATGGGTAAAGGCAGTTAATTTTACCGAAAAACAAGATGCACAATAGAAAAAAAGGCCGGAAAGGACGCAACAGTAGAGTCTGCAGTATGCAACAGCACATAAGCAGCAAACTGATTGTAAACTAATGTAATAGCACAAGGCGTTCAGAGTGAGTTCTGAAGACAGACTGTTCAATTATTCGTTTGAATTACATTCAACTGACTACAGATCTATCTTTCGGCTTTTCATAGTTTTGGGACAGGGAAAAGAAACTTCTAGAAATATATCGTATCTTTGCCCTTTATCGAGGTATCACCCAAATTCTTGAATATCCTGTTTCCAGTTTTATTGCCAAAGTTGTGAAATGCTTCGTCCATCGATTGCTGTGGTCGGTCTTCATTAACTCAGCGTCTATGCAACATCCGTTATAATTATCTGTAAATCTTTCTTATCTTGAAAATGACGAATGAATGAGTCCATAACGATATTAATGTAACTATTATTTCTTTAAACTCAATTACTTTTAAATGCATAACAATCTTGAATTTCGTCTTAAATATTTTAAATTCTTGAACTGTAAGGAAAATCACTTTCGAGATTAATTCAATGGAATTTCTCAAAACAACTCAAGTTATTTTTTTAAAAAATATTTTATTCCCTTTAAGTAAACAATTTCATTGATTTCGATTTAAGAAACTGCCAATCCTTAATCAGTACATTACTTAAATTGTTTGCTTTTCAAATATTCGCTTCTAATGAATGGAAAAGTATTCATTTATAACTTAAATTAAATAGTTAAAATTTTAAAAGAGATTGGTACGAATTTTATTACACCATGAAATAATACAAATATTATTGCACTATTTTTTTCCGACCCCTTAGAAAAAGTAAACATTCTCCAATAAAATCATTACATTTTTAATGTTTCTTTTAAATCGTTTTCTCTTAAAATGAAATTTCTCTATTTGCTTGAAACCCTGCTCTAAATATGTAAATAAAGAACTTCCAATGTGAGTCACAACATCTTGCTTAAAACATATTGGTGATTATGATGATGTCGTGTTCGCGTTACCACGGAAAGGGGGTGCAGTAGCTTCTGAAGGCAAAGGCCCCTGAACACCCGAGGGCAGAAGTCTGACTTCTAGTTCATATTAAGATGAAACTCACACATTCACTTGCACAACCCCTTTTTACAGAGTGGAACATTCACACACCTCACAGATAAAACATAGACGTAGAACAATTATGCCCTAACCGAGATTCGAACCCGGGACTCCTAGATCACGGGTAAGATGGGCTGCCCCTATGCAAGGACGCCGTCCCTAAAACTTATTAAATAACGAAATGAAATTTTTGAAAAAATACTAAAGAATATATAAAATCTGTACTGAAATATTTAGTCAACTTAATTACGTTTCAATATAGAAATCTATGTAATCTGTATTGAAACTAATAATTTAAATGGAAAAAAATTAAGGAAATTCGAACTGTTGTAAGATATATTAAGCTTTATTTTTTTTAATTATATTTAATTTTAATTCTAGCCAAAGTGTGAGCGCACAAAAATAATCTATATCATCGCAAAACGTGTAAGTATAAATCCAATAGTTAAAAAAATTAAATATATATATATGAAAAGAATAAGAGACTGAGGCTGGCTGGCACCAATATGAGGTACGATTTCTTTTATTTCTTTTTTTTCCGTAATTATCAGGCAAGTGATCTGCATTACCACAAGGCATAGCCAGAAAATACTTTTTAATGAATGTAAAAGCAAAATTCCATTACATTCTTTCAATACAATGACTAGCAAAGTCTGGTACATTTTCCCAGACGTCAGGAAACTGTAGGATGCCGTTGGCAAGGTGTTGTTTGTTGATGTCAGCGACGGAGCACTCTACTGTTTGGCTCACTGATGGCTAGTCAGGAAATAGGTTGCCTTAAAGGAAAGGAGTCGTAGTCACTAGGGCTCATGTCAGGTGAGTTCAGAGGGAGATTCAACACCTTCAAAGACTACCGTTCCAAAAGATTTGGTGCAACATGACTAGGAGCATAGGCATGCAGCATGATATGGAGATTGTAACAAAATAAACGTGGACGTTTGACCGGGCCAGATGTGCTGTAGAAACCTGCACTAATAGTCTACGATGCTTAAATCGATGCTGTGGAATGGATGGCCGACCTGTGCGATGCAAATCCACATTCTCCATCCAACCTGTATTAAACGCTTTGACACATCAATCAATAAAGCATTCTCGCCAAAAGCTTCAGATAATCCTTGATAGCACTAGGATACATTTTTGCTATCAGGAAAAGTCTATTTTAATCCACGAAAAGTGTTCATTTTTTGTACACATGATTTGAAGCTATAGAAATGGCACTATCCACTTCAGTGCTATGCAGCAACTATCCCTTCAACTGTATCGACGGCATTAAGCATTGTACATATCGACAATATCACCAACTCACTGCTCTGATATCCTGTTTCCGCCTATCTGATGTTCTGCTGCATTCTGGGCTCATTTTACACTACTTTATTTACAACCTTTGTAATATAAAAAACAAACCAAAAATATAATGCTTCAAATATGTCAGTTCTGTTCCGTTCGATTTACAGACGAATTTCTAATTTGTTCTCTTGTTGTAAAGAAACAAAGTACAGAATAAAAACTTTCTGCTTCACACAGTATTGACTAGTGTATATGGAATGAAACTAAACTGTACCAAATATATTTTTGGCGCCAATTGGTGTAGATAAAATTCCAAAACCCCAAATAGGAATCGTGGCAGCTAATAGGTTAAACTATTATCTATCACTTCAGTTTCTTGTGAAAATTTAATTAACTCATAATATCAACTGACACCAATAAACTGAAAATTATATAATTTCTTATATATATATATATATATATATATATATATATATATATATATATATATATATATATATATATATATATATATATATATATATATATATAATTGTAAAATAAAAGAAAACATGGAATTTTTTAAAAAATCGGAGAAGAAAATTAAAAAGTAAGCAAAGCGAGAACATGAACCATGAGATATTATTCAATCAAAGGAAGAATATATTCACGATTTTGAAAATTTGGTACTTTTTAAGAGTATATGGCCAATAAATAAACTTTAAACTGAGGCCATCACCCGTTAAAAAAAACACCATACAGAAATCAAATCTAAGTTCAACTCTTTATAAAATCTAAGAAAAAGAAGCGTGAAATTAAAATAAGCACATAAATGTAAATAATTACCAGAGTAAACCAAATTTTGACCGCGCTGCTATAAATAAAAGTATGAAAAAGCCTCTGTGGTATATTTAACTTTTATTTCAAATACCATTTTTTAAAAGTAATTACATCTTTGATAAACCTCGACATCTTTAATTTGGTGTTCGCGTATTTCTATATTTGTTTTATTTAAATCTCTTCATTCATAAATATTTAAAAATATATTTCATTCAGTTCTTCGGCACTTTTTGGAGCTCTTATATATTCTCAAATTTCTGATGCATTCGCCAATTTAATGCTTTGCTTTAGTCAGCATAGTTCATTTGAATATATTTATATCGTTACAGCAAATATTGTTCTTTTGATCTAGAACTGCTTTTGAAAAATTTACTCACACGAATAAATTCTATATCAGGTCCCTAAAATAATACATTGTTTTTCCCGCATAGATTAATTTCTATTCCATGAATATTAAATGAAATTCCACGCAACTTCAACAATGTTTTGAATGACATTAATTTGTTTCTTTAGCGCTTCTGGAAAATCGTCTGATATTACTTTGTTGTCAATTAACTTGAACCTTGGAAAAGTGTTAAAAACTGATATCGCAATATTTACTAGCATCTACCCCATCAATTACAGAATGTCAACTTTTTTTTATCCTTATTTTCAATCATTTTCTATGCACTCTCATCACAAAAAAAAAGTAATTTTCAAACAAAAAAGACTAGGGTTTTTTTTGTTTTTTTTGTTTGTTTTTTTAATGAAAGATACTATTATTGGTCTGAAAAGCGCCTTGACTTTGTTGTATACGAGAGATACTTCCAAAATCATGCATTGTTTAAGTCATGGGTAGGCAGACTTTACCAAGATAAGAGCTACTTCTAATTTTTTTAAGGTGTTGCGGTTTACCCAATGGCGTAGATGTGGTGAGCTAGATAAAAAGGTCTACAATATTTATGATAACTTAATAATAAATACGGAATATGCACTTACCAACATGACTACAGACATAATAATAACAAGACATAAATATAATAATATCAAATAATTCAAAATATATTAGAAAATAAATTATTTTCATCTAAAGTCAGTTCTTGTAGTTATATCTAGTAGAAGATCTAGTTTACATACTGTCCACCAATCTTGAATATCTCAGTATATAACTACTAATGCTAATCTTGAACTAGATTCTAAGTGGTCGTCTGTGAGACTTGAACGGTATGTTGTCTCAATTATTTTCATCGATGAAAATGCAGATTCACACATGTAGGTAGATCCAAAAATTAATGTTAAATGATATGCAACTTTTTTTTAATTAGGATACTTCGTCCATTAGATTTCAAAAGTTATTCTTAGGTTCTAGGTGTTTTTAAAATTATATCATTTTGGAGGAGAAACACTTCGTTTTCCACAACAGATAAAGATAATATATAACTTATATTTTCAGTTATTTCTTACACATCAACATTGCCAAATACGTTAAACACGAATGTAAACAATTGGTTCTAATAAATTCTAACGTCTCTCGAATTCGTAGTGAAGTTTTATTATTTTATCATAATATTTCTCTTTGTTTAATGTACCTCCATTTTTAAACAACTCGTCAGAAATATCTTTGAAATTTTTCGTAGGTGTGCCATTAATGTTTTTTCTAGTGTGCGAGTCTTAGGTCTAAGTGAAGGCGGTCACTCTAAAACGTCTTGGCGGAGCACTGGCCGATTGCGATCGACTTAATGCCCAACCCTGGTGTGATGTCATGAAAATACAGCAGAGTGAATAGGACAAATTTGTCTTTTAAATTTGTTTATTTATAACATCACAGTCGGACAAAACACACAACATAAAACACATAACATAAAAAACATTCACAACATATAAACAATAGGAAATTCTACATTACAATATTTGTAAATCCATTCCCACGACCATTATCTTAATCCACAAGATAGAACACCATCACAAGGCATCAATGCCTTTTACTTTCAACACCACATAACACAATACAACAACATGCAACACAACACCACCCTGACTCCCGGCGAAAAAAACATCAGTCTGCCAAACGTACTACCTGTGTGATGTCATTACATTTTTGATCTACATCAATACGGTGCCGACATCTATCTTCTGGCAATTTTCCGGTCAAATTCTTTACACTGGTTTAAGTAGATATTTTTCTACAAAATTTGGTTATTTTTATCTTAAAAATTTGGATTTTTTATAATAATAGCTGTTTAAACTTCAAAAACGATTAAAAAACCAGCGGAAGTGGTCACCCTAAAATTTTATCGGATACTCTCTAATAAATGTGTCATGCCAGAGAACGCCTTACATGGCACTGGAGCACATAATTACGAAACATTACATTTTGCCGTGAATATATAATTTTTACTGAAACTATCGTGTCATCCTTGACACAACAGATCCGTGCAAGCTATTTGACGATTAATCCCTGGCATGCCTTAATAATATCCAAAAATCAAATTTGTGTTTTAGACATGTTTTTCGCAACCGCTTGAAACAAAAATTTAACGCAAAACCGCACTTGTAGTTACAAAAAAAAAATTGTGTTATTGTTTTTACTTATTTCTGAAAGGCGATGATTCAAGACCGACAGACAGTCAACCCATAATTAGTTTTGGTTTAAAATTTGTCAAGTGTCTTTATTATAGATATTAAATCTGTGTACAAGATCTTATCTATCTAGATATATTCGTTTTATAATTAGGTTAACTAACATTCGAAAATCCGGTCAAACGGACTTCCACTGAACAGATTTTACTGAAAATTTGATAGAAATTTGCAAATTTGGTTTAAAGACCACATGCCAGCCGGTGTCCTGGCTTAGGAGTAGCGCATCTTTCCCGTCATCTGGGCATCCCAGGTTCGAGTCCTAAGTCGGGCATGGTTCCTCCCTCTATCTGTGAGATGTGTGAAAGAGCCCCCCCCCCTCGTAAAAAGGGGCTGTGCAAACAAGTGGCATCTTCATATGAGCTAGAAGTCAGACTTCCACCGTCGGGTACTTAGGGGTCTTTACCCTCAGAAGATACTGCATCCTCTTTCCGTGGTAACGCAGATACGGCATCACCATATGCCAAATTATAGACGTCTAGTTCAAATCTAATTTTAGCTATCTTTGCCACAGACAGATGGACATTTTCCGAAAATGTGCTTTTCGACCCAAAATAAAATAAATAGGAAAACCGGTGGTGTGGTTAAGGAGGGGGGGGGGATGACTGGTTAAAGGTTTTACCTTAATATGAAAAAATAAAATGCCCGAAAAAAATGTTAGATTCAAAAAAAATATTAAAGGATTCACAACTGCAGTTCTGATAAAAAGTTCTGATAAGAAGCAATAAAAACAAAAAATAGCAATTAAGAACTAAGGGAAGTTTTTTGTAAGGAGATAGAGAAAGGAATTATGGTTCTAAATTCCTTCCAAATCGAAAAGAAGCAGGAAGGTTTAAAAACAAAAAGTTTGAGAAAGTTTTAACATTAAAGGTAAAAGTATATTGAGTAGAAAAAGAATTCTTGTGGCAAAGGTTGATACTCTTCTTAATGAAAATAAGGAAAAAGACAATGAGGGAAAAGAGCCAGTAGAAAATTTTATTTTGTCTCAAAATGATGGAAATAATACTGGGAAAGATAATGGGGAAGAAAGTGAAAAAAACAACGAAATGAGAATTAGTTAAATGTTGAAACTAAATCACAATAATAACAAAAATAAATAACAAAATAATAATCTATACTTATATAAAGCTCAATGTGTGTGTGTGTGTGGGTGGGTGTATTGGCGCTCTACAGAAAAGACCATTTGACCTACAGCTACCAAATTTGGTACATGTATACCTTGGAGATCGGGAATGTGCACCTGGGGTCCCTTTTTTGAAATTTTAATTAGAATTTTAATTATTAACTAAAAACTAACTTTCCCGCCAAAAAAGTCTTCATTTCCCCACCGCCAAATGAGTAATGCTTCAGCATTTTTTTCCCAACAGTAATGAGGCTTAGGCTTAACAATTTTCGACCGATTATTTCAAACGATTCTGTTTATTTTCTTAATGTTTGGCGCATTCAAAATTAAACATTGTTAATTAATCGATCTTTCAGATTAATTCTGAAGTACTTTTGAATTAAAATAAAACCGAATAAAGGAAATTAAAAATGTCTAATCTGCATAGCGTTACCCCAACTGGCGTAGAAAAATGCACGCACTTGCGTTACCATAACTGAGGTTGAAAATTCACGCATGCGCATTGTATTCTGATTGTTTACAACAATTTTCAACGGAAACGGATTTGATTCAAATTATTTTTAGGTTAGTTGTATGCTTTTGTAATTAAATTGTATTTATGTCAGTTTAAGTTCATCGTTTTTTAAGTAAATTTTTTTTATCTGTTTTCGACCGATTATTTAATACGATTATGTTTATTTTCTTAGTGTTTGATGCATTTAAAATTAAACATTGTTAATGAATCGAGCTGCTCATGATGAATCTGAAAAAGTTTTGTTGACAAATTCTTGAGATATTACATAAATTAAGAAAGATATTCTTTAGTGTCCATAAGGTTTAAATACTCAGTGACTTTGTTTTCAGTAATCATATTACAAAAAAAAATGCTTTGTTTCAGTAAAAAATATTATTATATTAATTTCAGATTAATCCTTTCTACTTTAATTTAAAGCATAAATTCTACGGGAGCTAACAGAAAACTAGAGAGATACAGATTACGTCATGACTGAAGGTCTTTATAATATTATGAGTGAATTGAAATTTGAAGTTTTAAAATATTTTAATGAATAAGCTATTAAAGTAGGAATTACATAAATATTTAATTATTAAAATTTTAACTAGCCTTAAGATTGGCGAACCGGCTGGTCGCCAAAGGCGGCTATTAATCAATAAAATAATAACAAAATTAAATCTCATACTCTCTAATAAATTTATCATAACAGAGGCCTTACATAGCATTGGCATACAATAGTCACGAAATATCTATCGTGATCACATCTATCACGATCACATCTATCGTGTCATCCTTGATGATTTTTTTTTTGGTTATTAATCCCTGACACACGATTAATTAATCCCTCACACACATTAATCCCTGACACACATTAATCCCTGACACACGAATCCGACAATCGGATTCGTGTTTAGACCCATTTTTCTCAACCGATTAAAACAAGAATTTGACACAAAAAGGCACCTACAGTCACAAAATTCCATATTAAATGTAATATATTTAAGTCAGTGCATCCTTGAATTATCACGTTTACATGTTTCTAAAAGTATCGACCGACAGACTGTCAATCCCTTGGTGGATTTGACTTAACGTGTGACAGGTGTCTACATTATAAATGTTAAATCTATTTACTGAATTTTAGCAATCTAGCTTTTTAGCAATCTAGCTCTTTTGTAATTACCTTGCTAAATGATATTCGATTAGTCGGACAGGTGAAAGTTCCTCTGAAAAAATTTTACTCAAAATTTGACCGTATACCAAATTTCAACCATCTAGCTCAAAACATTTTTTAATTATCTTTGTCACAGACAGGCAGACGGACATTTTCCAAAAATGTGTTTTTCGAACTCAAGAAGGTCTAAAACGTGGAGATCCGTCAAAATCTTGAGTTTGAACATTTCGATGATTGATTTACTTTTTCTATACTGCGTATATTAAAAAGTAAAAATGCAATTTATTGGTAACAGTTAGGTTTTTGAAGCTTAGTAATTTGATACTGCAAGTGGCTAAAAATCAATATAAATTAAACAAATCGTAATTGTCCATTTATGTAATTAAATAGCATTCGTTGCAGAAATATTTTTAAATTTTCGGAATTTTATTAAATTTACAAAAAAATCCATTGATAAATCAGGTAGTAAAATTAACGTACAGTTTAAAATTAACATTCCAGATACTTAAGTTTTTAAAAGCTCTGTCATGTGCATGGAGCTGGAGCCTATCAGAGCGGCTCATGCACGCAATAAGGGGGGGGGGGACTATTTCTAAGAAACTAGCTCTATAAAATTGGATGCTTGAAAATATTTTATTGGATTAATCTTTACTCTATTCGTCGTGGGCTTGGTTTTCTTCATTAATCTACGAAACCTAAGACGCTCAAGTACAAGACATTAAAAATAAAAATTTGAGTACTCTTGGCATTCACGGTCTTGGCATTCAAAAATCCCAATTTTTATGTTGGAGAGAGGAAGGATACACTTGCATAAGGCAATATGCGAGAAAGTTTCAGAGGTGACCGGGGTTTAATTCATTACTTAGCTCGTAGTTTAAATAGTAATAACAAGAATAAAATTCGCTTATAAAAAACAGTCTTTATTGATAAAACATAATCTCACATGACACCAGTGTGGTGAAAGCTTTTTAAGCCAAGTAACAGCTACGCTACCCGAGCAATTGCTTTTGTATTGTGGTTTTGTTATTGGACTGCGAACCATAAGGTCCCACGTTCTATCCTCGCTCCTAACAATCCGCCACATTTGTGACCTCGGACGATGAACCTTCAACCTTCGTACAGCTGTTGTGGCGCCATCTACCCGCAACCAAAGTCATCAGATTCACTTGACGCAGCAACACACACAAAAAAAGGCCGCAGCAACCCAAAGTCGTTAGACTCACTTGACGCAGCAATAGCATCAGCAACCACTCACCCACACACGTTCGCCATAACGTTTGGCACTACTCAAATGGGTACAGGCGCATTAGAATCAACAGCTTCATCAACAGTCATATCGTTCGTCTCACCTTCGACTCACTGGAGGGAGAGTACCGTTGTGAAAAGCTTATAAGCCATTTAACAGCTACGCTACTCGAGCAATTGCTTTTGTATCGTGATCATGTTACTGAACTGTGAACCATAAATTCCCAGGTTCTATCCTCGCTTGCTCATACCAATCCGCCACACCAGCATAAGTGAGTAAGAAAGCAAAGGATAATTTGAAATTAACGATACCATCTTTATATAGTCAAAAATTAGTTCATTTCAGTTCACTTCTTATACTGAAAATTGATATATTAGCGCCGCCACAGTGAGCACTGCCATTATTTTCATTTTGCTACTTCATTTTTAGACGCCAGAGAACTTCAAAATCTTAAAACTTTTAATGATAAACCGTCTTTTTATTGAAATAAAAAATAAAAAATTCCGTCAAAGTTTAGTTTCTAGGACCCGAAACAATGGTCAGTTTTTAAAAGCTTGACAAAAAGGGGTGAGGGATTTTACTGAATTATAATTAATTCTTTAAAATTAAACTTTTGGAAAATACAAAATACCATATATTTTAATAGTTCTCCACAAATAATGAAATATGAATTGCTTAGTTTTTTAACTTTTAGTAATAAAAAGAATATTATACCAGATAGATATACCAGATATACCAGAAATCGACATAGATTTTACTAGAGACATAATCTAGAGACAATCATTTTAACTGGTCCAATAGTTCTAGTATTAATGGCATATATTATAATTTACTTCTTATAACAAAACTACAAAACGTTTTGCGAATGAAGAAGATATTGTTCCTAGCAATAAATTTACTTATTAAGCCATATAATATATTCAAACACTGAGGTGTATTAGACAGCGCGTTCAAGTTTATTTCAGCGCAAAACTTAACATTTAGTTTTCCCGTTTCGCAGATTGTGAACTCGAAACCGATTTGCTAGCTCCTAGCGCCATCTGATTTGGAAGAAACGCTTTAAATATGCATAGAGCGGTAATACTGATTTAAATTGAAATAAGTTTTATTACGATTTTATGAGGTCAGAAATTACTTGCAAAAGAATTGTCATTAAAGGCGGTGAAATATTTTAAAGCATTTATTTATTCAACTCGAACAAATAATATTTTATATGCAGTAATTATGTAGAAATGTAAAAAATGTTTTTGTAAAAAATGCTTTTAAAAGCGATTTGAAATTCAGTTCCACTTTAATTAATGAAAGATTTCATAAAAAATTTGCCAACAGAAAAATCATCAACAACAACATTTTACAAGCACTTATGATCCGTTCTAGTCACAAAAAAAAATTGTTCTGTCGATCGAAAAAAGAGTAATTTTTTTAATAATTAAGTTTAATTTTAATTATTAAATTAATTTTAATTATTAAATTAATTTTAATTATTAAATTAATTTTAATTATTATTCATTATTCTTTCTAAAATATTATTCATCTGCTAAATATTTATCACTTTTTTTAGTAATATCTCATTATCTATTTTAGAAAAATGCATTGAAGAATTTAAATACTCTTCCACTCAACAAAGAAATTCTGAGTATGTGAGCTGCTGTCAGCATTTTAAATCCCTAATGGATGCAAAATACACCTCAAGCATAAACAATTTGAATTAAAAGCACGATAATGAGTTAATAATTCTGAGTAATTATTTAAATAAGGTTGAAGGTCAGCAAAGTTGTGTTTTCAATGCTTACTTCTAATCAATTAGGTGACATATCTTTATTCGTTTTCATAAAATAATATTTTATTTGTAGGTATATTAATGATAATGGAATCGAGTGGTAAATGGAAACTCTTCATATCAAAAATCTTTGCAAAGTTAGGCTTAGGCCATTTTAGCAAAATAAACGAATGATAAGAGAAAAAAATGCAATAGAAATATAAAACCAATCAGCATTTTTTCAGAATTATTGAAACCAATTTTTAATATAGAATTAAAATTTTAATAACAATCAAAAATTTATTTTAATTATTCAAAACATAATTCTATTATACTATTCCTTCAACGCAATGAGTTATTAGGTTGAAGGAATGATTATAAATGTAAGTTATTTGAGTTGTGGTTGTAAATAATGATAAAATACAAACTAATAGGCAATCAATCCTTTCGGTTTGTATTTATTCAAAATTTGTTTAAAATTTACATTAGAAATACAAAATACAAAAATCATAAACACAAAATTATAAAACAAAATACAAAAAATATGTACTCAAAGAAAATTGCAACAAAAGTGCAACTAATTATTTTTACATAAATGAGGAAGTACAAATCGACCGTCTGTCGATTCGTATTTTATTGTATTTTTAATTATACTTTATTTATTTGTGCTTTGAAAGATTTAGTATTGAGTAATTTGTCGAAGAGAAAATAAATTTCAAATATATATTTTAAATAAAACGAACTAAACATATAATGAATTTAAAGACCAGTTAAGTAATTTAGATCGACCTAATTAAACTGGAAGTGACTGGATATAAACTGCAAATTAAATTATATAAAGTGCTTGATTTTAAAAATTCTAAACTTTATTGAAATTTTAATTCAAGAATTAAAATTACGAATATCAGAAGCAAAAAGAAACAATCATTATAAACAAATGTTAAAAAGATTAAGAGCAGACTTTGCATGATACGCAGTAATATGAAAATTTGTATAAATTAATCCCAATAGAATATAATAGAGATTTAAGTAATCCTGTTTCCTATAAAGTTAAGCAAGCACCAGTTACTTTAATATAAAATCAATTATATTACGGAAATAAAATAAATGTATTTTCAAATCACGCTTTTCAGTGCTCCACTTTCAGTACAAAATAGGTTTGAACAAACATATTTATTCTAAGATTCTTCCATGACTTCTATTTCTTTAGAAGGAAAAGTCCAAAAAGAGACCAGAATGAGTCAAAATATTTAAGATAAATCCATAACATCCTATTCTCATATTACAGACCACCACTCGGTACCCAGGAATATTGGTTACATTTAGTAATAAATAATCATTTAGATAACGCTTCATGTAGCCGCTTTATTTTAATTATTTTACTTACTCTATATACTGTGAATCTTTGTGAATCTTTCTAATGGAGACAGTTCCATGGCATCATGGCGTCAATAAAAAGGCAAATAGTGGTCTAAAAAACTTGGGTAAAATAAGTGGTCTTCTAAATTTCGCGATGTTGCAACCACTTTTTTTGTACATCTCATAAACTACACAGATATTAAACAGAATCCTCCTCCTTTAACTTTCAACAATGGAAAAAAATTGCTAAATCTAAAGATTAATGGAACAATGAAAGCGGTTTGATCTTCAGGGCAACAATGTAATCTATTGTTGGAAATTAGGCAAAAAAAAATTGAAAAAAAATATTGTCAAAATACAGCACAAATTCACATGATTCTTAAATTGGTATTATTAAAAGAACAATTTTTAAATTTTGATCATTTTATTTAATAATGTTCAATGCTTTTTTGTGCTATATTAATTTTTGAAGTTATCGAGGGAAAAATCAAAATTCAACCCAATTTTTAATTAATTAGAATTTTCCAAAATGGAAAAAAATTGCTAAATCTAAAGATCAATGGAACAATGAAAGCGGTTTGATCTTCAGGGTAACAATGTAATCTATTGTTGGAAATTAGGCAAAAAAAATTGAAAAAAAATATTGTCAAAATACAGCACAAATTCACATGATTCTTAAATTGGTTTTATTAAAAGAACAATTTTTAAATTTTGATCATTTTATTTAATAATGTTCAATGCTTTTTTGTGCTATATTAATTTTTGAAGTTATCGAGGGAAAAATCAAAATTCAACCCAATTTTTAATTAATTAGAATTTTAAAAGTCACACCAATATGAACATTTCTATCCTTCATGGTATATTTATCCCAGATTTGATAGCTCTAGGTCAAGCAGTCTCGCCTGTAGAGAGCCAAAGCACACACATACGCACACGCACGCCCGCACATTCATAATTATTATTAGAATAGATGCAAATTTTTAAGGATTTTAAATAGTAAGATTTCGATAAAAAAATTGAAGATAAACGAAAAGTTAATATCTTTAGGACACTTTATTTTCAAGAAGTTTAAGAAAACATATTTAAGCATAGAAAATTAAATTCAAAGAATAAAGATATTAAAAATTTTAAAATAAAAATAAATCAAATGACTAATTGAGTGCAAGTAAAATATTTCTTTAAAAAATTTCAGGTTTTAAAAAAATATTTGTTTAAATAAACACCGAAATTCTTATAAAATTTGCTCCCACGCATTCAAATTAAAGCGATGGAAAGAAGGAAAGATAAAAACAATAAATAAAGTGTCCGTCTAATGATGCCATAAAATAAATATAAGAATCAAAATATAATTTCAAATCGCTCTCTATTTTGGAAAACAAAAACGAATACAAGAGATTTGATATCTAATCAGAAATATCGTAGCATAAAAATGTTTTAGATTTAATTTAACTATCTTTATTTTATTATTTTCTCGTACTCGAAGAACGCAAAGAGAAAATATTGCAATCTCAAAAAAAAACTCCAGATTTTGACGAATCTCTACATTTTATTTATTGAAGTCATAAATTTTTTCTATTATAACATTTATATTTATGCAAAAGTACAAACCAAAAAATGGTCGTCGTTTGTCGAATTCCGTTAAAAATTTGAAACGTGTCAGCAATTTCGATGCAAAATTTATATTTACTATATATATATATATATATATATATATATATATATATATATATATATATATATATATATATATATATATATATATATTCTTTTTCTCTATATATTATATTTATATTTCCTCCATACTTTATTTTGTTATCGTGCTGAATTGTATTCAAGCAGCCGGGTAAACAGACTTCCTTTTGTTCTACATTTGATGAATATCTACAAATTTCTGTCAAGTTTATATAAATTTTTTAAGTTACCGTATTCACAGAGAGACATAATTCCAAAACTCTGTTTTTTTTTTGTTTTTTTTTGTTTGTTTTTTTTTTTGTTTTTTTTTTTTCCGAATGTCCAGATTATAGATTACTAGAAGTCTAAAATCAGAATATTCCACAAAATACCAAGCTCGAATTTCTTAACGAGTTCTCTATTCTTTTTGTATGGTTCGTATACTTGAATCAAGAAGGGGGATTTTTGAAAGTAGAAATGTTGACTTACATAGTTAACACGTTGCCAAAATTGGCGGCTATAACCATCTGAGTTTAGGCGATATGTAGACAAACGATCGTTATAAACGTCCTTTTCTGTGGGAAGAGAGAAAAAAATGTCATGATGAGCAAATGACTGTTATAGATATCGAGATTATTCATGGGCAAAATTGTGACAAAATGGGATAATTTTCATTTCCAAACTGCTGCTGAATTTCATATGACGGTCATAAACGATTGAAAACAATGTTTCTGAGCCTGATCGTCATGTTAAAATTGTGAGGCAACGATAAAATACTATGTCAAATTTTATACGGTAGGGGAGGGGGGAATCATCCTTTTTTTTATAGTTGGATGTAAAAAATGGCGATATCAGTATGTAGTATTATTAAATGAATTTCGTACCTATATCTATCTATACTTATATAAAGCTCAATGCGTGTATGTGTGTGTGTGTTGGCGCTCTACAGGCCAGACCATTTGACCTACAGCTACCGAATTTGGTACATGTGTACCTTGGAGGTCGGGAATGTGCACCTGGGGTCCCTTTTTTGAATTTTTAATTAGAATTTTAATTATTAATTAAAAACTAACTTTCCCGCCAAAAAAATCTTTTCATTTTCCCCACCGCCAAATCAGTAAGGCTTCAGTTTTTTTTTTTTTTTCATCACTAATGAGGCTAGAATTAACTTTTTTCGACCAATTATTTCAAACGATTCTGTTTATTTTCATAATGTTTGATGCATTTAAAATTAAACATTGCTAATGAATCGATCTGTTCATGATGAATCCGAGAAAATTTTGTTGACAAATTCTTGAGATATTACATAAATTAAGAAAAATATTCTTTAGTGCCCATAAAGTTTAAACGCTCAGTGATTCTGTTATCAGTAATCATATTATTAAAAAAAATGCTTTGTTTCAGTAAAAAATATTATTATATTAATTGCAGATTAATTCTTTCCACTTTAATTTAAAACATAAATTCTACGGGAGGTAACAGAAAATTAGGGAGATACATATTACGTTATGGCTGAAGGCCTTTATAATATTATGAGTGAATTATATGACTATTAAAATTTTAAATTTTAAAGTATTTTAGTGAAGAAGCAATTAAAATGGGAGTTCTATAAAATATTTAATTATTAAAATTTTAACGTGATTAAGATTGGCGAACCGGCTGGTCGGCAAAGGTGGCTAGTATAAAATAAAATATTTCATTTCCTTTCGAAATCGAAAATTTTAATCACTGTTTTTAAGATGGAGAAAAGAGGTTTACTTAATTTTCGAAAAATGCCCATTTTTATTGCTTTACATTTTTGTACTTGCATTTGTATCTCAAAAGTACTATCTTATGTCAAAAATTTGAAACGACATTATGTTCACTTGTTTGTTAGATGTTCATTTTCCATTCTTTAAATGACACCTTCTTCTAAATTAACTTGGTAAGATTTTTCTAAGTACTTTTCATCAAACTCCTAAATAATTTCTCAAAACTTCATGAAATTTCCAACAAAATAAATATTTTAACTTGAATTTTAAACCATCACGTTTAAGAGAAGCTGACTTTTAAGTTCACAAAACCACCCCTCAAGTCTATCAGAAGCTTGTTTAAATTGCCACTGTCAGTTAAAACAACGCAATTCCTGAGTTCCCGCTTAAATACTTAACGATCTGGCTTATGAGCTTCGCAGTTCGCCTCATTATCGTTAGAGAGTTTTAAATTCCACAATTCTCGCAAATAATGGCTTGCCCCATGGAGAAACAAGTATATTTAAGCATTCCCACTCAAAGTCAACATTCATTGAATAGATTAGGTTAATTTAGTTTAAAAATGTTGCTAACGACAGTTTTTATCTTTCGCTAAGACTCTTAACTTTTAATGATGTAACAGCGTAATTTTCAGAGTTATTAGAAAGGAATGAAAATTTATCAAGGTTTCATGACTATTAACTTTTATCACAAACCTTGTTTAAGATTTATCCCTAAGGTTTCGGTATGGTTTTGTATGTAAACAATTCAATAACAAACAATATAGAAACGATTCAATCTGAGAATCAACGAATATATCGATTGTCCAATTTTTAGTGTGAAAAGAACCTTGAACTTCTGACTTATTAATCTGAAAATTTAAAAATAATCGGACAAGTATTTAGTGAGATATAGAATTATTTTTGTCTAACATGATATCAGGTGATTTATCCCTAAGGTTTCCGTATAGCTTTGTATGTAAACAATTCAATAACAAACAATATAGAAACGATTCAATCTGAGAATCGACGAATATATCGATTGTCCAATTTTTAGTTTGAATGGAACCTTGAATTTTTGACTTATTAATCTGAAAATTTCAAAATAATCGGACAAGTATTTAGTGAGATATAGAATTATTTTTGTCTAACATGATATCAGGTGATTTATCTCTAAGGTTTCCGTATAGCTTTGTATGTAAACAATTCAATAACAAACAATATAGAAACGATTCAATCTGAGAATCGACGAATATATCGATTGTCCAATTTTTAGTGTGAATGGAACCTTGAACTTTTGACTTATTAATCTGAAAGTTTCAAAATAATCGGACAAGTATTTAGTGAGATATAGAATTATTTTTGTCTAACATGATATCAGGTGATTTATCCCTAAGGTTTCCGTATAACTTTGTATGTAAACAATTCAATAACAAACAATATAGAAACGATTCAATCTGAGAATCGACGAATATATCGATTGTCCAGTTTTTAGTGTGAATAGAACCTTGAACTTTTGACTTATTAATCTGAAAGTTTCAAAATAATCGGACAAGTATTTAGTGAGATATAGAATTATTTTTGTCTAACATGATATCAGGTGATTTATCCCTAAGGTTTCCGTATAGCTTTGTATGTAAACAATTCAATAACAAACAATATAGAAACGATTCAATCTGAGAATCGACGAATATATCGATTGTCCAATTTTTAGTGTGAATGGAACCTTGAACTTTTGAATTATTAATCTGAAAGTTTCAAAATAATCGGACAAGTATTTAGTGAGATATAGAATTATTTTTGTCTAACATGACATCAGGTACAACTCTACTTCCAGTGTTTACATCAAACATATTTCATGTGCAAATAGTCAAGTCGCTTCATTTTACCCATGAAATAAAAAGCAGGGCAGCTGTTTCCATATTGTAACGATTAAATCTTTGTTTACAATTTTACTGCTTTGGCTTTCTTTTCGAACGAATTTCTTACTGGTTATTATAATCATCTTCAAAATGATTCATTTCATTTAATTCCAATCAAATGAGCTAGAATTTATGCTGTGTATAATTAATATTTGATAAACAGAACTGGTATAAAAGCTTTTAAAACCGAATGAGTCTATATTTTATTTTATTAACTTATGAAAAACGAATATTTATCCATTAAATAATGTAAGTAAAATATGGAAAACACATTTTAAATTCAAAAGTGATTTATTAGAATTTAGTTTATTCTTATTAACAGATGGTAAGAAATACGAGAGATTTTATTGTAAAAGTTGAAAAGTGTTAGGAAAAATTGTAATAAAAAATGATATTTGTAATTACAAAATAAAAAAAGTTAATGAAACTATTAATGCAATTAAGAAATTATATTATGAAAGGAAAAGAAAAAATGTTTAATTATTCCAAATAACGTTTTATTGTTATGTGAACACGAATTGATAATTTTTGTAATAATTTACTAAATTACACAGTAATTTGTAAGTAGTAAACCAGGAATAATAATTTAGTAATTTGGCATAATAATAGTTTAGTAAGTAACACAGAAATTTAGTAAGTAGTAAACCAGTAATAATAATTTATTAAGTTAGCACTAATAATAATTTAGTAAGTAGTAAACCAGTAGTAATAATTTATTAACATAGCACTAATAATAATTTAGTAAGTAGTAAACCAGTAATAATAATTCATTAATTTAGCACTAATAATAATTTAGTAAGTAGTAAACCAGTAATAATAATTTATTTTAGTAATTTAACATTAATGATAATTTAGTAAGTAGTAAACCAGTAATAATAATTTAATTTAGTAATTTAACATTAATAATTATTTAGTAAGCACCACAGTAATTTAGTAAGTAGTAAACCAGTAGTAATAACTTAGTAATTTTGCATTTATAATAATTTAGTAAGCACCGCACTAATTTAGTAAGTAGTAAACCAGTAATAATAATTTAATACTAATAATAATTTAGTAATTAGTAAACCAGAAATACTAATTTAATTTAGCAATTTAGCATTAATAATTATTTAGTAAATGGTAAACCAAGTTAGTGGTAAATAATAATTTATTAAATTAGCACTAATAATAAGACAGTAAATAACACAGTAATTTAGTAAGTAGTTAACCAGTAATAATAATTTAATAATTTAGCACCAATAATATTACCATAACATAAGATTGATTGATTAAGCGATGGTATTCAGTTGTGGAATAAACATTTAATACTATTCTCCAATCAACAAAAGACAAATAAAAAGTTAAAAAAAATAACAGATAATAATTTCTGAAACAAGTTACAATGGCATTAATATCTACATAGAAGTAGAAAATCGATCAGAACAAAAAATAATTAGATTAAAGAGTTTTAATTTAAATAAAAAATTATAGCTAATGCATGAATATTGTCAATGGTAAAAATAAGACCAAAAGCTTTTATTTTCTAGTACTAGACAAAAATTTTTGGCGGTGTTTTTATATAGTTTCTGGTGGGAGTTAAAACAAGAGATATTGCTTGAAACTTTGACTCAAAAATGCATGTTGCATTTTATTTTTTTTTTCCTGTCGAAAGGTCGAGATTCTGAAGGAATATAAATCATTTATTATTCATTAACGCTCAATATTAAAAAGTCATCTTCAAAATCAGATACATATACTTTTGTATATAGTGTGGGTGGATCAGATATCGAAGAAATAGAATTTTGTGCCTTGTTTTTTTTTATCATTCATCAAGACATCCTCGGGAGAAATTTTATTTCAAAAGAGATTCACGGATGTTTATTTTTATCAGAAATGCTTTCAAACTGATTGTTGTAGCCTACGTTTTATTCTTGTAGCTTATGTCTTACAAAGTAAGGTGCTGCTATAATATTTATAACTGCTTCAGAAATTCGTTAAGATTTCATATATTTTTATCACAGAATTTTATATCATGTTTCTGATTTCCTTATTCATTATATTTTGTTTTACTTTTACATGTATAGGAAGTATACAAATAGGAAATACTGTAATCATGAAACAATTCGAGCTCGACATTTTGGCACATAGTTGTGTTGACGCTGTACGTTTCAGACCTCCTAAAATATGAAGAACATGTTTTTTGCAATTTGTATGTCTGTCTAATCGTCTGTATGTGAACACGATAATTCAAAATCTCTTTGAACTAGACGGATAAAATTTAATACATGGTTTTCTTTCACCAAAATTCTAGATTTCAATCAAATTTTGAACGAAATCTATTAAGAAATCTGTCTGCCCTGCTATCCAAGTACAAATGTACACGATAATAACAAAACGAAAAAGAATCATTTGGATAAAATTTAATACACAGATTGAACATACAAGTTGTGCATTTGTATCAAATTTGAAAGGGACTGTCAAGTGACTGACTGTCTGTTGATTTTTTTTTCATTCATATAATCAGGACAACATGAATAATGAGCTCATGGGCCATTAAACTAAGAAACCGACCAACACAGGAGCAGAAATCGATACCTTGGTTCTCTATTTTTAGATCAGATTCTAAATTAAAAAGAATATCGTAGAAAAATGGAGGAAATATTGGTTAATAAAGATGACTCAAAATCGGAAAGTAAATTTAAAATATATTAATTTAACATGCAGATGAAAGGTTTTAATTCAAAATAAATTTCAATATATTTCTTAACATAGCATTGATACAGGATACAAGTTACAGTGTTTTAAAATCTTCAAACTGCTGAAAAATATGAGGTGCGGAACCATTACGTTTTTAAACTCTTTCCTATGCAAAAATTTCATCTAAATAAATCTTCAGAAAATTTTATAAGAGTATGATTCTTTAATTTGAAAGATATTTGAAGTTAACGATTTTGAATGATACAGTCATTCCTAATAATTTATGCACTTAACTTTCATTTCAAACTTTACATGTATAATATACATTTGTTATTTTTCCCTCTTTAAAAAAAATTCAATAAGCATTTTCTTTTCTGTAATGGATTGAAAACATTGTTTTGTTTTGTTTTGTTTTGTTTTGTTTTGTTTTACTTCTAAAAATTGTTTTGCAGATTTTGGTTTATATATATACTTTGCATTTTTTGTCACGCCCTTAGTGGATAAGATTTATAAACTTATGCCCCTGCATATGTTTATATTTTTATGTTTTTATTATATATGTATTTATAAATAGGCTTTTATTATATGTATTTATAAATTTTATGTATTACTAGTAGTCTTTGGCGACGAATTTGATCGCCTATTATTAATTTTTTAAGGCTTTTAAACGATTAATATGAAATGCATATTTTAAAATCTCACCTTGCTAATTGATACGCCCGGGAAACATAGATCTAATTGAATCGGCCTACTACAAATAACCACGAGTGCAAATTAATGTGTATTTACTGCAAAACGAAAGCGGAAATGGAAATCCTACTCCGGAGTTAATAACTGGCAAATGTCCAAGATGATGGATTTGATTATTCAACAATTCAGTAACGTTTTAATTTCATCACAATATTAAAACTATTATTAGATGATGTTTTAAAATAAATTTTAAAAAATAAAGAGAAAATGTACTGAAAAAAAAAGATATTATTATAAAGATAGTTTTTTTTTAGTTTTATGGTAATGAAAACAACTATTTTCGTGAGATAATAGTTTTGGAAGATATGAAGATCAATTTCCAAAGAACAACGGTTAAGTTAATTTTTGCACTAGATTAAACATTTTGTTTGATGTCTATTTCTAGCATTTCTTTTATTCTTGTTTCCTATTTGCCAACGGATTCTGGAACCCTCCACTCTTTTGCGCATGCTTTAGGATGGGTTTAATTCGTCAAAATAGGGGTGAGAGGAAAGATGAAATTAGGAGACGTTTGCATCTAACTATAAAGTAAACTCGGATTAATCTCGGAAATAAAAAAAATATTTTTTGAATTAAAATAAAATAATACAGTCAAAAACGACACTCACATACGTGTGCAAAAAAAATTGGAACGAAAAAGTATCTAATAGAGCGAAAAGCAAGGTCACAAAATGATGAAGAATTCTGAAAATGCTCTCATCCCTCTTTGTCTTAGTGAGATATAAGCGTCGAAAAGTGGTAGTCTCAGAATACTGAAACGAACAGTAACTGTATGGACTTTTTGTTGGCATAGCGAGCCCTTTTCCTAGCATTTTAATAATATTTTGCAAATCTGAAAGAAAGATTTGAATTAAATTCAAATATATAAAAATTCAATGAAGCAATCTCAAATTTGTATGGTAGCTTGTTTATATTTGGCTGTTATCATTTAACAATAAATAATAAGAGCTATTTCTGCCCTTGTCGTTTAATATATACATATTTTGAATGAAATCTATTGAGAAGAAAATTGTCTGTCCGTCTATAATGTCTTCGGACCACAATAATCATTAACAAAAGGGGGGACTAGCACACTTCTTCTCTATCCGATGAAGAATTCAGTTAGTTTGAATAAAACCAAGACCGACTGACTATTCAACTAAGCAAGGTCTTCAAAGTGTGCGCGATCTTACAGAGTGTCAGCTTTTTAAAATCGCTTACAAAGGTTAACTCTGTAAGGAAAATAAAAAGATATTTTCCAATTTTGATATTCGTCTGGTATCGAAATTTTTACAAGCCAATGGACACTAATTCATGAATAACATAAGAAAGCTCCATTAATAAAGCTTTGTCCAGCATAATTAATATTTTTAGTTTCTCTTTGTACTATCAGTGAGAAATACATAACTTAATTGTTGAAAGCATATAGATATTTAAATAACTGTCTAAACTGCTTATTCTCAACGTAGTTCGTTTTACAGCCCCATCTATTGTTGGTATTATGCATTAATTCTTTCGAATTAGAAAAATTACCTGATAAGAATGCTAATCATTGCAAACCATTTTACTATTTGGTTATTTTTTTAGTTCCTTGTGAATTTTTGAAATGTCTATTTTTTTTATTAGCTAATTAAACTAGTATATCACATGTTACCATTGTGTCACCAAACACAATGGTAAATTTTTTATGAAAATTTCTGCCTTGTTTTTTTTTTTTATATTTCTTTAACATCGATAACCATGAATAACAAATCACAGTATTTACTAATAAATAATTATTATTATTGTCTCATTTTCCCTATTAATGGTATTGAATATTTCAGGAGGATAAATGGCAAAATCTATGAGAATTATAGAGTTCTGTTGTTGTTGTTCGCGGTCCATTTAAATCAACCCGAATTGGAGTAAACATCAAGATAGAAACCTTGGCTGGAAAATACAAGGTTTGTAGTGCTGCCATCTACTAAGTATTTTAGAAAATAGAAATACCGACTTCATTTTTATGGGCTGAATCAAAAAAGAAATTATTTTTTCATATTTATGTAAAATAACTAACACAATATTAAATTTTAAAAGATACTTTTAAAATGCTATTTGACATTTCAACTAAATAAAAAAAGTAATTGAATGAATAAAATTAGCAAACAGACAATCAATCAAAAATAAAATTCGATGAGCATTTCATTTGGAAATGAAATTTCTGGCCATGCTTTGTTTATCTACTTATTTAATAAACAGATTATTTTTTAAAAAAGGAAAATTCATGATTGAATGATGATTATTGAATTTAAATTTACCTATTCAAGTTAGCATCTACAAATACAATCAATTTCATTTTCTGTATTACTGCTCCGTATTCACTGTTCGAAAAGTGAAATAGACGTGTGGTGAAAGCTTATAAGCCAATTAACAGCTACACTACACGAGCAATAGCTTTTGTATTGTGGTCATGTTACTCGGCTGCGAAAGACAAGGTCCAAGGTTTTATTCTCGCTCATCCCCATCTCGCCACATTGGTGACCCGGACGTGATTTGAACACGCAACCTTCTAATATCTTGCCACAGACGCTAGCCGAATGAGAATTTTCAGAACTCAATTTTCATTCACAAATATATTTAAAATGCTTTCATTTAATTTTTCCATCGAAAAAAAATTTAATTATAGATACTATGTTGCGGAGTATCGAAAAAAGTTGTGAACAAATTTTAAGGATTTGTGTGGATTGAAAATGAAGTTAATAAAATCGAAAAAATCGCTAAAAGCAATGTGCGGCGAAGAAATTTCACAAAGGGAGAAAGAAAAGGGATAAAGTATTAATTGTGAATGGCGATAGAGAAAAGGTCGAAAGAATAAACGGATGTTGTCATGTAATTCTAGAGACAGTATAAACAGCAGTAATGAATGAATAAAACGTATTTAGATTACAAGAAGTTAAATAAATTGTCGAAGAATGAATAGAAACTCTTTCGTACTGCATTGAGACCTGAACCAGATGAAAAAAGTGTTGGAAACATTAAGTAAATGCAGAATTTCATATCGTAAAAACATGAAAGAACTACATCAGTCATCGTTCGAAGCAAAATCAAAAGATATTTTTAAAAAAAACTCATTAAACCATATGGCTACTAATTAACCAGATATAAAATTGCTCCCAATTATTTTTTATTATTATTATTATTTCTATTTTATTTACAATAATATTCAGGTTTGTTTAAATTTGTTAAATTGTTTAAATTGTTTATTTAAATTGTTTTAATTACGCAGAGATTCTTAATTTAAATTATATTTAATACTTTTTTCATCGTAATTTAACATTACAAAATGCGATTTTGCCATGCATGCAGCTTATGAATGACATAATTCCACTTCAAGCAAATGTTTTCTACCATTCGGAATATAACTGAGCTTATTTGTTAAGGAAGATTTCTTCCATTAGACGGATTTGGATATATTACTAATTCTACTAATGCTACTTTTTTAATATAATACACATTTTTAATAAAAGATAAATTAAACCAATTTTAAATAAAAATGGATATCAATTTTCCGCCAAGTGTTTGTTTGGCATACCTTTTGATATTTTGCTAGCGTTAAAGCGACTCAATTCTTTATTTGTTTCTTATATTATTTTTGCATATACCACCAATTATCTTCTTAAAACATTGTGTTGTCAGCACAAGGATTCTTCGTCAGAATCTCTATGGATGTGAGGGTAAAAAAAATGTCTAATAATCTCAACAAATTTATTTTTCTCTCCGAATAGTTTATAGTAGTGCCATCTATGAACCATAAGTTGAAATTATGACCTCTTTCACACAGTAATACATTATGAATGATATTTATTTAAGCATAATTATTACAATTCATCACATTAATTCATACATAGCGTATTTCAAGGTTATTTGAAACAATTGCGTTGATTAAAAATAGTTATAGTCTTTTTTTTTATAAATGATGACAGGAAGAAAAATTTAAACACGATGTAGCAAGACTTTTGAAATTTTCTTTATAATAACTCCTCCATGTGACTTCCTTTGGTCGCATAATTAAAATTTGTGCTGTAGTTCATTTCAATACCAAATTGTTACGAATTTATACTATTACTTTCCTGTTCAATAAGTCTTCCTAGTAAGGAAGATAGTTCTATAGATAGCTGTAATGGATGCCAGATCAATAAATTCCACCCTTGGCGATAAACTTTTCGAATATTTGGCTATCTGGGAAGGATTTCAGTAACTTGAACGACAAAAATGAAAGATCCAGAAAATTACAGAATCTTGGCGATATCTCTATTAAGACTCTATCTCTAGCAATTGCTCTAGAAGCTTCTTTTTCCTATCACAGGATCTATTAAAAACAGAACCACACAGACGAGAGTTAATCGAGTAAGAGTAGCAGACGAGTCAGAAGACGTGAATGCTGAATGCAGTCTCTCTCCTGCTAGTTCTCTCTGAGCGCTTTGTGCTGCTGCATTTGTTTAACAGTTGTTTGCTGTTTTCCCTACTGTGTATTTATATTTTTATGTAGAAAAAAAGCGTCACTATTTGTTATTAAGCCTGTTATGATTTTCACTATGCAACCCACGGACAGATCTCGGATACTTTTTCGTGACAATATGAAACATTGTCTATTCATACCTTCAATGTTGTAAGCAAAAAAAGGTGATAAAACACTGTCTGAAAGAAATATCGATACAAATAAAACACACGAAATAATTTCCCACGATATAGATGGTTACATACATGTGAAAATTGAATGCGCATCTCTGTCTGCAGATACATTTTTCAGTATTTGGAGCAAAGTAAACTGTTGCCTGTGTTATCAAGAGAAATCACAATGAATAGTTTTTATATTGAAAACAAATTTAAGCTTTCCTTTGTATATAGAGATGAAACTTTTCTTCCTATCCTAGTTTACAAGGGGTTAGAGTTATTTGTGTTGTTGTTGTTTCTTATGGTACTTGCCATGGACAAGCCCGCTGTTCGAAGACAGCCGATTTAAGCCTGAGGGGGAGCGCCTCTTGTTTCTATAGTAGCGCCATCTAGGGCCAAGATAGTTATTTGTAATACATGCAATTGTTTTGAATAATTTAGAACTTTAAAAAAATATTCTTAGAAACTTTTCTGGCAACCTTTTTAATACTTGATAATGATATGAGGAAGTTCGAAAGTTTGGTCCGTGTCCGGCTTTTCATACATAAGCCGCTCACATTTAATAAAAAGTTCAATTTAGTGTCTAGACTTTTACAAGCAAGGGAAATAAAAGAGACAGAATGAATTAAAATATGAATATATAATCCTACATATAATAAGCCCTTTAACTTCCTTTTAATCTATTTCTAAATGCTCTCTGTTATAAAATATACAGCGATATTACTTATTTATTACTTACAGACTACTATTCTTATTTTCTATACGGTTATTAAAGTTATTTTTTCTTAATTACAGAGAATTATAGTTTATGGCGATTACTTACATATCTGAGTAGATATGTAAGTAATAATATGTAAGTAATAGCAAGATTGTTTGCTTAGATTGCGACAAAAGTTATATAAAGTGTGACTTTTGTAGTAATTATCTCTAATGTTAAATAACGTTATTGTGTGTGTGTGTGTGTGTGTGTGTGTGTGTGTGTGTGTGTGTGTGTGTGTGTGTGTGTGTGTGTGTGTGTGTGTGTGTGTGTGTGTGTGTGCATAATGATTTTTCAAAAATTTTAAGTCCCATGTGTAATGGTTTTTTAAAGAAATTAAATTCCATGAGTCCCATGAATTGAAAATTGAGGGGATTCCCAGGGGTTTTTTTTAAAATTATTTTTGAGAAAATCTATCGACCAAAAATTATTTTTAACCCATCTTTAAAAATTTAGAACATTATCCTTTTAACAATATCAACTCAATTTCAACAATATCTCTCATTTCTTCCTATTTTCGCAGATTTTAAAATTCCGCTTTTAAATATCTAAACATTTGCATTATTTGCACAAATATTTAATTACGTTTTGCTTGATTGTAAATAAATCCATTTTTTTACAAATATATTTTTAACAGCTACTAATCAATTGGCTAACTGTTTATTATTTTAATTAATTTTTTCAGTTGTGATCATTTTTTTTTCTCCAACTCATTATCAGATGGCGTTATTGGTACGAATTGGTTAATGACCAA
This sequence comes from Argiope bruennichi, assembly GCF_947563725.1. Taxonomy (NCBI): domain Eukaryota; kingdom Metazoa; phylum Arthropoda; class Arachnida; order Araneae; family Araneidae; genus Argiope; species Argiope bruennichi. The sequence continues at coordinate 128,705,657 of NC_079151.1, read as the reverse complement.
CTCATTATCAGATGGCGTTATTGGTACGAATTGGTTAATGATTTACATAATATTAAATTCTGAAAATATTAAAATGGTGTATTGTTAATAAAAGTCCACGAATGTACAAAATTTCAAAATTCCAACTCATCAAACAATCAGTAAAAAATCGATAACAAAAGTCTGGTTTTGTTTTGTTTTGTTTTTTGTTTTTTTACAAACTTCAAACTAATAGAGTTATATAAAAGCGCATAACTATACTAGGACGTTCACGAGCGTGCTTTTTTTTGCCATTGAAAATTACAAAAATATTATACTTAATTTCTCATTCTACTGATTGCATTAATACAAGAAATACTTTATCTAATTTAAATTCAAAAACTAAATTTCTATAGTGCTTAAAAAGCGCTACTTCGAAAATCAGTCGTTATACTGTATATTGAAAATAACTTATCATTATATCTTAACTTATTTTCAATTCACATAACCCATAATTCTGAGTTTGACTCAGTAATCTAAAACTTCTAACGTCCGTTCTCTCACCTTGAAACCCACTTAATCGTTTATTAAATGAATAGAAATACGTAGTAGAAAAACTATATTCTTTTCATCGGTCAACACAAAGATAAAGATGAAATTCGAGAGTTCCGGTTAGGTCGAACCTTTCTTTTGTCAAAGTAAAATGTAGCCGTATCCTACTATTCATTGACTTTTTTTACGAACAGTTTCAGCTGTGTTTCTTTCTATCCTATTCTATGCTGATGGTTTGATTCTTTATTTATTTAAGCTGTTACTAGGGATTGCAATACCGGTATACCGGGATACCGAATACCGGTATTTTGAGCCATTTGTACAATTTCGTAATACCGGTATTCAAAAGTTTAAATACCGGTTTTTCCGTATTTACTAGAAATTTTTAAAATTGTCTCCACTATATGTTCAGGTATCGCGAAAATAGCAAAATAGTATACGTTTTGGTGTCTCCATAACGGGCGAAATTAATTAGCTAATTAATGGCTTAATTAATTGCTTAAATCTAAATTAGCCAGACATGGATTATCCCTGAAAGAAAATATTGTATACATAACGACTGATGGAACAACAATTATGAAAAAAGTTGGAAAGTTGATTGGTGCAAATCAGCAGTTGTGCTATACACATGGAATTCAATTAGGAGTAATAGATGTGCTATACCGAAAAAATAAAGAACAGAAGAATCCAAATACTGTGGATATAGAAATTTTGAATTCCAACTTTGAAAAGAGTAAGAGTGAGAGTGATATTGACAATGAAGATAATTGCAATGTAATTGTTGAAGAAGATATTGCTAATGAGGATGAAATATTAACCTATCAAGAATTGCTTCCTATAATTTATAAAGTTCGAAAAATTGTTAAGATACTTAAACGTTCCCCTATAAAAAGGATATATTACTAAAATATATACTAACTGAAAATAAAACAGAATATATGTTAATATTAGATTCGAAAACACGTTGGAACAGTTTACTCCTAATGATGGAACGATTTTTGAAACTGGGAAATCCAATCAAAAAAGCAATATTAGACTTAAACCTGTAAATTAATTTTTCAGATAGTGCATTCGGCTTAATATCCAGAACTATATCAGCTCTACTTCCAATAAAACTGATTATTGAGGCACTATGTCGGAGAGATTTTAATTTATTAACAGCTAATGCAACAATAAATTTCATGTTGCAGTCACTGAAGAACAGCACCCATCACTATCTGAAGAATTATATATTACATTGAAAAATCTCACAGAAGAAAGGCATACCGAAATAGAAAATGTATTTACATAATTATAATGATTTTAAAAATTAAAATGAAAAAGAAGAAAAGAAAATAACCAATTCAAATCTGATTAAGTTTAGAGTAAATTTTCTTAAAATTGTTTACCCAAAAACCTATCCACATTCGGAAGAATTCGGTTCAATTATCGAAGATTATGATGTCATTACTGTCGATAGTGAAAAGGAATTGTCTCTTGAACAAAAATTAGAATTAGCCATAAATAAAATTTCAACGAACCAAAAATACAATACAGAAATCAGTTATATCCAAAACCATCCGACAGGAAATCGATTTATTTGAAGATGAGGGATTTAGAGGTAAATACTTGGAAAAAATATATCGCGCATTGCTAACAGCACCACCAACTAGCGTAGATGCCGAAAGAACGTTTTCGACAGCTGGTAATTTTTACATAAAATTACTTTTCAGGCTTAATGACAGTACAATTGATGCATTATGTTTTTTAAGATCACATTTCAAAAATTTGTAATAGTACCACAGACTGAGTAGTGATATTTACACTTTTTTTTTGTGATTTAAATAAATAAGATGTTTCTTTAGTTTTTTGTGATTATATACTGTTATAATTTATAAGTTATAAATTATTTTTGTGATATTTACACTCTCTAACAAAACTGGGAAATAAAACAAAGAAACACCTGTGTTTTCTTTCTTTTTCTAAAATTTCTAATACCGGTATTAAAACCGGTATCCCGGTATTAAGATTTAATAAATACCGAATACCGGTATTGAAATTTTGGTCCGGTATTGCAATCCCTAGCTGTTACATACGATGATTATAAAACAAGCATTTACTTTTAGTGCATAATTCTCCCAAATTCCTTCATTAAACGTCCAAGCATTTTTTTTTCCTAGTGAAAAAAATAGAACAAGAACATCTCACTTTTTTCCCCTCATTGAGTTAGGTCAGCTGAATCAACTGAATCCAATATTCTTGATTTCTTAAATAGTTATACATGTTTGACTTTCTTATATATAAAAAAATAAAAATAAAATATTATAATTGTCCAAATTTTTCTTTCGAATTGCAGGAACCTCTATGTTTTATAAATTTTTAAAACATTGAGGTTTTTGTTTATAGATTTATAAATTGTTTATAAATTATCCATGTTTTATAAATTTTTAAAACATAAAAATAACCCCTTTATTTTATAAAACAATTTTTTTGTAAGTATATCAATAGGCTAGTAAATATGAAAAAACAAAAAACATCAAATAATTTATCTTTTGTTGCTAATCTATCTTATAATAAAGCACAATGTGTGTATGTGTGTGCGCGCGCGCGCGTGTGTGTTGGCGCTCTACAGACCTACAGCTACAGATCGTTCGACCTACAGCTACCAAATTTGGCATGTGCATACTTTGGAGGTCGGGAATGTACACCTCGAAGCGATTTTTTTTTATTTTTAATTAGAATTTTAAATAATTAAAAATTAAGCTAAATGTTGGTGTTTTTCCGCCATAACTTCCGAAAAGTATTACTGCACAAAATTGGTTTTTACGTCATAGTGAAGATCAAAAAATTATCTTTTTAATAATACTAATTTTTTAACCAATAAATAAAAATTTCTATTTTTAATAAATTTTTAAAAGTAATTTCATTATATTTTTCAACAATTTATATGGTACAAAATAAAAATAACTTGTACAAGCAAGTGAGGCTTCAATGGAGGAAAAAAATTAGCTTTTATCAACGTTGCCATCATATTGATAAAAGTCCAAATTAAAAAATAAATCAACTGTTGTTGCAAATTAAGCATATAAAGATGTAATTTTCAGCACGTGCTTGTATAAAATCTAATATATAAAAATCTCATGTCACGGTGTTTGTGTTCGAACTCCTCCGAAACGGCTAGAACGATTTTCATAAAAATTTTTATGTGTATTTGGTAGGTATGAGAATAGGTCGTAAAGTATATTTCACAACGCTAGGTAATTAGGGTGTTCCTATCCACGTTCACCGTACGATGAGGAGATCAACGCTTGCTTGAAATCATCGCCACTGTGACATAATGTTGAAAAGTCCAGCTAAAAATAAACACGCGCGACCAAATGTTACAAGATCCATCTGCTGACACATTGTCGGACCAATTGTTAGATATCGGTTAGATTAGATTGTTAGATATTATTTAAATCTTTATAAATTGAAACACATGTGTTAAAATGACCTAAATGAAGTAAATAATTATTCTTTATATAACTTTAGTCAGTAAATGCTCTAATGAATTATGAATGTTTAACTTTTATCTAGATCTCCTGCTCTTTGAATCATATTTAACAAAATATTCTTGAGTCATTAGTATTTTAAATAAAAAGGGTTGCACTCCTATCAACTAAATCAGTCACTAAAACTGACTGATTTAAGAAAATTTGAACATCGCTATTCGATAGGGGCGATTTTAGACCACTACATCGACCGTCTCATAAATGATACCCCATTCAGCGCCGAGGGTTTCTCAAGGCTGATTGGCCTATTATGAAAATGAGAATTTTTCTAAGCTTTTCGAACCAAAACTTCATAAATCAATCAGATTTGATACCAGAAGATAGAAAAGCTCATTTATTTATTTAAAAGACGAATTATAAAAAATATTTCGTAGAATATGATTCCTTGGGACCAAAGGACTGTATAAAAGTTAGATTTCATAATATTTTGCATTATATTTATAGACTGAAACAAAATGAAATAATGTTATTCATGTTATTTACATCCTTTTGAAAGTAAAACTGCAAACTGAATTTTATAAATCTGAGAACTTTTTGTCTTCAGATATTACATAAATTATAAAAATTATTCTGTAGCACATAAGACTTAAATGCTGAATGAATATGTTTTACATATTCATATTTTTAAAAAAATTGCTTGATTTCAGTAAAAAAATGTTTTTTTATTAATGCAGTTTAATCATTTCTACTTTAATTTAAAGTTTTACGGGAGCTGACAGAAAATTAGAGAGATACGTGGTACATTATGACTTAAGGACTTTATAAGGAGTGAATTATATAACTATGAAAATTTCAAGTTTAAAATATTTTGATGAAGAAGATGTTAAAAGACAAGTTACATAAAATATTTAAATGAAAATTTTCAATAGCATTAAGAATGGCGACCCGGCTGTCGCCAAAGGCGGCTGGTATTTAATAAGTGATCAAATTTATTCTTGTTCTTTAATATTTAGATGCAAAGATTTCAAGTGAGCTTTTTTTTTTATTTATTTCATTTATGTTTTTAAAATAAGCATGGTAATCCAGAAACAGTTCATTATTTTTAATTTATCAGACTCATGCCTTTTTTTATGACAGAAAATCGTTGCAGATTCTTTTAAAATAAACTTCCTTCTGACAGAATTTTCTTCTTTACTTTTTTATGCATGTGTGGTGAATAGCATATAATCCAGTTAACAACTCTTCTTCCCGAACGGTTGTTTTGGTATAATGGTTTAGTTACTGGACTGCTAACCACAAGGTCCCAGGTTCTACGCACATCACATACTGCTAAATTGGTGACCTCGGACGCTGAACCTTCAACTTTCGTAACGGCTGTTGTGGCGCCATCTATCCGCAAGTCGTCAGACTAACTTGACGCAGCAACCCAAAAGCCGTCAGACACATTTGGCGCATCAGCACCCACACACGCTAGCCATAAGGCTTGGCGCTAATCAACTGGGTAGGCCCATTAAAACAACAGCTACTAATAACTTAATACATCACCACTCAACAACCATATCGTTCGTCTCACCTCCGACTCACTGGAGGGAGAGTATGTGGTGAATAGCATATAAGTCAGTTAACAACTCTTCTATCCGAACGATTGTTTTGATATAATGGTTTAGTTACTGGACTACGAACCACAAGGTCTCAGGTTCTCTATCCTAGCGCATCCCAATCGCCACACATGTATGTTAAGTTTCTTAAAAACATCAAAATTTTAAAATTGCCTAGTTTTTGTGGTAATATTCTCATATGCAATTTATTTTATAAAACAATCTCATATGCAATGCAGACAGAAGTTCTTACTCAAAATATAAAGCACCGAGTTGATTTTTTTAAAAGGATTTCTGAATATCCAATATAAAACTCTATGCCGCATTGTGTTTGAAAACCTCTGTGTTAATTTAAATTGATGAGTTTGAGAAAAGCAATGAAAATAATTTTAACATTTACAGTTTAATCCCATATATAAAACACGCTTCTGGAATTGTGGATTTTAAGAAATACTATTCCTATATATGGTATAAGATTTTCATATGTGGAACAAAAATTTTCGCAGGAAAAATGTAAGTCTACCATGCGGTCAAAAACGACCATTAATTTTGTTCATAAAAAGAAATGCAAATTGATAAGGAAAAAAAATGTTTTGCCTATTTCGCTGGTTGCGGTTTGAAAAATTAAGACGAGGCAAAAAGTATGAAATTTCAAATCCAATGATAACAATTTTGAAGAAAAAATAAATTATTCGATTAATAAAACTCTTGAAAGCATGTGGAACGATAAAAAAAACATTTCAATCTTCAAAATCTTACAAGATCGATCAAAGCAGCATTGAAATCAGTAAAAAAGAATATGCCTGTGATTGGATAACACCGGAGAAGTAACTCAGATATGAGGATGAGAAGCTAGTTGGTACTCGCTATTCAGGTGAGTACAGTAATGGTGTGTGGTCGACTATCCCCTACCGATGACAGGACGTGTTTCCCACCGGAAGATGGTGGCGCCATGAGCATAAAACATTAACGCATTTGTGTCACTTTTTAAAAAGAAATATATGAAAATTAATGTCAAATTCTATGCGCCATTTTGCCTCTTTTGGCGACTGCGTCAAATGACTAAATATACTGCAAATTTAGAAATTTATCTTTGGAAATGAAAAACCACAAAATGCATTCTTGAACGTTAAATTTCTATATATCATAATTTATATTATTGGCTTCTTTCCTTGGAATCTTCACATTCGATGTGTAAAAGTCCAGTTACTAGCACTTAATTAAGGATAAAATTTGCCAATTTTATTGATAAATTTTATTCTTAAAATGTATCAATAAAAATAAATAAAAGTTATCAATTTAAAAATTATCAAACTATCAATCCTCATTTGAAACTGAAATAGTTATAAATAACAATTATTATCAATCAATTATTTTATTCAAATTTAATAAATCAAGATAAAAATAGAAATGATAAAAACATCAAAATTTCAGCTATGTTAAAGCTGCTATCATCTCAAATAAAAAAAATATTGAGATTTCTTATGAATCCATCCGACAATTATATTTTATCAAACAAAATTTAACCTTTATCATTTGTGAAATACATGATTCATTATCATGGAATTTCTCTTTTACCATGACAAAGTTATTTTTCTCCACTATTTTCAATTCCAGAAAGTTTGACAGCAATATTAGAAATATCAGCTGATAAAGTTTGACAACAAATTTATGTTTACGACACAACACATTCCGTTCCACACTCTCATACTCTTTATCTAAAGAAATGGACACAGACTGCAAAATTCCTAAGGAAATTTAAGATAAAATGAAGCGATATTTTATTGAACCTTTATCTTTTTCGACAACCATTTCATAACCGATTCGCCACTTCTTTTCCTCGTGCGTCATAATGATTTCGTAGTTTCAGATTCGTTGTGGAAATTATCAATTACATCAATGACGACATCAGTATTGGAATGCGTGAGCCGGCAAACGAGAAGGGAAAAAAATATGAATCATTGTGGTATTTTAAAAGATCAATGACATATGCAAGCTTGTGGATATCGAGTATAGATCATTTTCGTTGATTAGACCATTATGAAAGTTCTAGACTATTTTTGCGACATTAAACAGTCTTTTATCTCTGTTTATGAAATAACTCGAATGACATTGCTACTTTAACCTTTGACATTAGAATGTTTTTCATCTTCTATTTAGAAAGCGCGTTCTGTTATGTAAATTTAACTTTCTCTTTTTCTCATGAGAACCAAATTACTTATAACGAAACGCTTAACAGATTAGCTAGCACATTATAAATGTATCAAACTGTCGTATTTTCAAATTCATAAACTAAGATTAACTCATTCGCTATAAATATACCCATAAGCATCTTAAAAATTCTATTTGTATGAATCCAGTGGTGAATTTAAGCATGTTACTGTCCCAAAGCCCTTAATCAGATGCTTCTTTTAATTAGCTAATCAATTTAGTTCACATTTCTACTTAGTTTAAATTTAATCGGCATATTAATGATCTATATTGTAATGGGTTTCTTTTTTAACTTTATAAAAATATATATTACTTTCTTTATTTTTTATGTCATATGACTGCATGACATCCAGTTTTGACACAATTAGTGATGACGAAAATGTTATTGACATAGAGTCCCGGTACTTACAAGTAAATGTAATACAAATTTTCGGAATATGATAATAATACTTTACACAGTGCTAATATTATTTTAATTAATGAATTTGTATCTTTTTTAAATTTGTCTAATTGTAAAATAAATAATTTCTTTTTCAATTGACCTGTTTGCGACCACTTATCTGCCAAGCGACCCTAGGCAGCGGTCTAATTGCTTAGACGGGAACCCGCCATTTCTGGAATTAAGAACAATTAATCATTTCCAAAAGAGAAAGTTTCATCTAAGTGCAAAATAAAGAATATGAAACAATGAAGTGATTATTTGCAGCTTTTAATATCAAATATTTTTTTTTTTTACGTATGCCACACCTTTCATTAAAAATGAAAAAGTTTCGTGAAAAAATTATGATTTAAGGAAATTAAATTGTTTTTGTAATATAGTTTCATTTTGGACAGTAAAAAAATTTATAAATAATTTTTTTTTCTTTATGAGGCGATTTTAAAATCTACAAGTATATAACTTCAACGTCTGTATGTGTATTTGCTGCAGTGTCACTTTCGAACTGCTGATGTAATTCCTCTGAAAAATTGTAAGAATGACCATCGCTGGATAATTAAGAATACTGCACGGTTAAATCAATTTTAATCCTATCATTAATTGGGTGGGAGGAATAATTAAAATGGATATAATACATGATTACTTCGCACCAACACCCTCTTTTGGGTAAAGTTGGCAGAAGGATCGAATAATTTCATTTTGAACACATTCATAAAATTATATTCCACACATTTAAATTCAAACTAAAAAAATCCTTTTTGAAAAGCTAAAACTTTTAACTTTTCACTGGCAAGGGATTCCATCGCCTCCTATAATGTAATAACGGTAACTTTGTCTTAAATTGCTGTCCAAGAAATTCTTTAGTTTCGGTTCTGGCGTCACTTCAAAGCGGGAAATCCCCTTTCTAAATTGTTAAAACGCTTGAATTTAATGTTTCGTACTCTTTTGCTTCATGTTCTTCGTACCGCCATTTCTCTCCAATGATCATGGCTGAGACACTTTGGCAATGATACGGAAACCGCGTTTCCTCTTTAATTATTTATAAAGATAAAAAAAATATATGTTTACATATATACGTATATATATGCATGTAAATTGTTTTAAAACAGAATCATAGCCAAAGGCAACGAAGACACTTTGAATTTTTAACTTGGTTTCATTCCATCCCGGGAGGCAGGATTTATGTCAAGAAGCGTTCACCGTCTATTCACCAGCGATACACAGAGCGAAAAGCATAAGAAGAGGCAAGAGAGAGATATACTGTAAGAGAGTTTATACACTGTAAGATTTTAATAGGGATTTCTTTACACGTGTTGATTTAGGTAGGGGGAATTTAGGTATCTTTTAGAAGAATTTGTTCATGTCAGCAATTTTTTATCCCTTCACTCGGAACGTGGGAACCACTGACTTAAGCATTTTACAGAGCTTCCATTGCATTAGTTAAATAAAAAAGATGGAATGAGATCAGGAAATAAGAAAATATTTTGGAATGAAGTTAATATGGGCTGAATTAAGATAAAACTTAGGAATGAAACTTTTCAAAACTTGCAATAAATGCATCAATTAATATAAAACTGATATTATGTTCCAAAAGCAAAGTTAAAATAAATGGGATTAATTCTTCTTTAATTGGAATTTTGAGGAAATTTGGTGTGTTTCTCGTGCTATAATAAAATACTATAATGGAAAATCAGTTATAATGAGTCTTTGGAAGATATTTAACAAATAAAATATTTAGTATTAAATTTTTAGTTTCAAAATTTGTGAAAAAAGTTATGTAAAATGAACCCAGTTATCTAAGAAGATATGAAATGCATTATATAATATAATAAAATGAACAAAAATGAACAAATTTAGTTTTAATTTAATACATATGCTCATGAATGTAATAGAAATCCTGGAGGTAATGAAGGTTAAACTCAGTAATGTTGCGATAGCTGAATTTTGCAAATATTTCCTAAGCAGGAAACACTCAAATTTCCGCCCAAAGCCATGGTTTACTAGAGACATTTATTCTTATATATGTTATTTATGTTCGCTAGTTTTGACTAGTAAACACATGCTTTTTAAAATAAATGTTAAGCATTGCAAATATATAAATAATCTTTCATAGTAAAGTGTCACACTGTTCTCTACTAAAAAAAGTGTCATTTTTGTTTAACTGCTACGTCCCAATCACTGATTTAGGAACCACTTGAGAAAAAATTCCAAAAAAATAAACTCGTCTCGTTTAGAAACCTATTACAGTCATTCTTACGAAAAATGAGGAAATAAAAATTAAAACCAATATTCAAAAGTTTGAAAGAGCGAAAATGCCTTGCTAATGAGCTTTTCTTGAAACTTTTCTGCTCGTAATATGCGCACTACGGAGATAAACCGATTAGAATTTCATTTATTTATTGTTTTTATTTATTTTGTTGAGGCTATTAAAATACCACTATATTTTTCTTCCTGTTAAACCTCGTTCAACGGCGGTTTCTTTCTATGTATTATTGTATTTTTTTTTCAATGCTCTGATTAGTTTCACAATTTCTCTTAATCACATATTTTCCTTCTGTGCAACCTGCATTCCCCTTACCTCTTGTGTAAGAAACTGTCAATCATCTTTTCTTTTTTAACCTGTTTAGTTCATTGATCTGTCACATACTGAAGCTCATTAATTCCTCCACACTTGCATGGCAAGAATTTCTAGTTTTTACATTGTTTTCATAAAATAGTGGATATATATATATACATTTACTATATATATAATTTATCTATATATAAATATATATAGATAAATTAAGGCATCTGTTTCATAAAGGCTAAGAGTTTATATTTTTACCTTTAAATTCATTCTTTTCTTCAAATTAAAAATTTTTTTCAGGGCATCAAAAATATGCGTATACGTTTCAATGACTGTAGATGATTTTTTTCATCGAATTTACTGTTTCAGGAACTAAAAGTATAGAGTTTTAATTGATTTTTTTTTGTGGGGGGGGGGTATTATCTTTAGTGTTTTATTTTTCATACATTAGCCAATCGATGAAAAATTAGCCAGTATGAAAATGTTTAAATCATGTATTATTCCATGCATGAGTTTTTGAATAAAGAAACTTTTATGCAAAGTTAATGTTTTAAATGTTTACGTGAATTCAAGGTCATATCCTTCAATAGAAGCTGGAATGACGAAGTTATTTTTTAAAAAGATCTGCAACTTTTCTACTCAATCCTTTAAAGGGCCATTTTTTACTAGTCATATTATGTTAAAATATTTTTAGGCTTGAAATTAGAAAGAAAAGGGATTCATTTAGCTTATTAGATAAATTTAATTTGATTCATTAATTAATTTGGTCAATTAATAATTAAGTAACTAATCAAGACATATCATTTGGTCTGAGATAAAGAACTGAAGCATCTAAGTTTCTGACTTATATAAAAAATGCGTCAGAACTTATGCCAACCTACATAATTTCAGTGGGAAGCATATTTTCCACGACCCTAGAAAGGGTTAAAGCAAGAATTCCAATCGAACGTTCTAACACTATTTAAAAACTTGACTTCTATAACAATAGAAATACTTTCAGTATTACAAAAATGAATAAATTTTAAAGGGATGGTCTCCCCAAAACTTTCTTGCATACTCTGTAAAAATAATGCACTACTCAAGTACTATTAAGTGCATGTCATTGGCAAACAATTGTTATAAAGACAATCCTTCACAATTTTTTGGCGACAAATCGCTAAGTTGCAGTTAATAGATATGCATAAAAAAACGAATGAATATTTTTAATATCCTTTTACCATCTGATTAAAATCAAAATTGGGCACAGAATTACAATTGAGGTCACTAAGTCATATACCAAATTTCATAATTTAAGTCATTACATTTTTAAGTTATTTCATTCACATGCTTGTGAAAGGATAGAAGATCAACTTTTTGACAGAAATGATTCCAAATTTGATAAAACATTTATAGTTTAGATGCTAAAATTATAAACTAAATTTTATTTATATAAATTGTTTTGAATTTGATTTAGTTTTTAGTTTAGTTATATTAACGTCCCGTTGTAAAGCAACATTATGACTATTTTGAAACGGACCTCATAATTTTTAACCGCGGTCAGATGACGAAGACGACACCTGAGCTGACACCTCCCTCTCCACGCCACACCAAACCAGCAGGAGGACGTTTGTCCTGACAGATTTAACGTGCAACAGAATCCCTTACACGACGGTTCTTCGGTGGAATCGGGTCTCGAATCTGAAACCCTACGGCTCACAAGCCGAGACCTTACCACCAAGCCACCGCGGCCTGTTAAGTATTTGAATTAGCACGTTTATACGTGACTGACAGATTGAAAATTCTTTGATGGATTTTGTCCCAAGGTTTAGATATTAAATCTGTGTAGAAAATTTAATCCCCATTTTGTAGTTATCACATTAATTTAAATTCAGACAGCCGGACAGACAGGTTTGCACTGAGTGGTTTGCACTCAAAATTTGATATATTCCTACAAATTTGGTATAAAGACCATATATCAAATGTAAACCTTCTAACTTAAACAGTTTTTGAGTCATTGTGTTGTGTTCTTAGACAGACAGACAGACATAATTCTAAAAATATGTTTTTCGGATTCAGAAAGATGTGATACCTGAAAATTCTCCAAAATCTCGAATTCGAATTTTATGTCAATTACAATACTCTACCTTTCTAATTTTGTTTATGATAATCTAATGTTTTCTATTATAGAAAAATCAATAGATGAGCTTTTATCTAGTGTATTACATATTTCAAGAATAAATAAAATAAAAGGAAGATATTACTTAATTGCTCAATTTCCTTCAATCTGATTGCAAGAAAAATTATCTATCTGTTATTTGAAACAGACGTATTGTCTGTGTAAAATGACAAATTTAGAAAAAAAAAATCAGGAAATTCAGTAAAAAAATTTACAAGAATTGTGGTATTATGTAGTGGGTAACCCCATGACGTCTGTCTCGTGGTTCCAATCAGACATTATCAGTTCTCTTTTTAGTATCATAAGATCATCTCCCTCTATCCCTAGTCTGCTTTCATTATCTATTGTAATAAAACTATTTTAATCATTTCTTGGAATTGGAGAAATATTGAAGAAGAAACTGTCTCTATGCCTTGTGTAATATAGAGTACAACTTAGATAATTTTGTAATATAGAGTACAACTTAGATAATTCTGTAATATAGAGTACAACTTATATTATTTGTAATAATAGTTAACACTTTCAACTCTATCGACGAGATATCTCGTCTTTCAGATACTGCCAATTATAGGTTTCTGTGGGCTAAAATTTATCTCTTATGGCAGTTTAGATAGGTTGAACTTTCTAATACATATCTGAAGAATACCATTACTTATTTATTTATTTTTTTATATATATATAAAAAATGTCAACAGCCGGAAGAATTGATATTTGTCTTTTCATGGAGTTTTTATCTAATTCATCCTTAGCGATGAATGTGTTAAATGTATTTAAGTCGTGAAACCACCAAAACAAAATCATTCTAAATGAAATAATTTAATTTCCAATTAGCAGCCATAATTTATGTGGTATTTATTAATAGAAAACCTTGCTAAAATATTTTAATGGAAATAATCAATTTTAGAAAATAATACGATTTATTTCAAAATATAAAGTAAAGAGAAAACGAAAGCGCTGTCATTCTGACTTCATAGATAAAGATCTGTGGGAATCTACAGATTCGAATCTTGCTGATTGTTCACCTGTTATCCACTAGCATTCCTGTTAACTTTTCCAAACCAATATATTAGCTGTAACCGTATATCTTAGCTGTAACTGTAATTTGTATATGAGTATATGCAATCCCAATATTGGCAATAATATCCAATACCAATTCCCTCATATCAACATGAAATAAAAGACTTTTTTTTAAAAATGGTTCTGCCTTATCCATAATCTCATCCACCACAGATCATAATAAAACACATTCGAAAGAACTTCAGCTCGACCTTAAATTTATACATCACGCAGAAACTTCTGGAACTTTCTTTCGTTTACACAGTGTCTCCAGTAAAACTTTAATAAAAAAAAACTTTCTAATGAAAGGACAAACACTTAAATCCATGTGCATCTAATTTCGCAGTTTCAAAGTAAGGAAAAGAAAGAAATGGAGAAGTTTTATTTCATTCAAATATGGTATTGTTCAAACATCACTATAATATTCTATTTCATAAACTAAGTATCGTTCTGATGGAGAAGAATTTAATTCTTTCTCTACAAAGAGTGTTTCTAAACTGTTAGATATAAACATATATTTCCAATCAGGAAAAATGTTTTAAATGACATGAAAACTAATAGTGTATGTTTATTGAGTTAATAAATGTGTTTCTAAAAAAATTTGTTGTTTCAATTTTTAAAAAATCCTGTTCACACTAGTCGTATTTAGTAAAACATTTTTGACATATAAGTTCCACGAGTCTACAACTACTATTGCCTAAAAATATAATATCAAATACGACTTTTTCGAGCCGGCAGACTATATAAAAATACTGACTACGTAATTTTCCTCAGAAAAACATTCATCGACTCAAAACCAAAAATCGACCGAAAAACATTGTTCTTTACGCCATTTAGATCAACTTTCCAAATAGAAGTCTATAGGTATAACGTTTTAGCAATTAGCAACGCTTTTATTTTTCTTTGTAATAGTGATATGACCACATGACCTGCAGACAATAAAAATCGAAACAAATTATTAAAAATAAAGATGGACAAAAAAAGAATGTAAAGCAATGAAATTTGAAAACATATGAAACGATTATTATTCTAAAAATGTAAAGCCATTTAAATTTGGCGACCGTTTATTCGCCATACATCTATGTATTTTAAATAATTGACAAAATCACAGTATTACCCCTCCAGTCGCAATCATTTTATAAATTTAGTCAATTCTTATTTTATATTAAAGTTAATTGTACCTAGATAAGTCAGAAATGGTCTTCTGTTCTCAACCAAATCCATTATCGGGAGAAATCTCAAAAATACTACTTCATTCTACATTTTATGTGAAGAAAAGCCTTGATACAGCTCCGAAGTTACGACAAATAAATAAAATATCTAATGTATCCATTCCACTAATTTTTATTTCATATGAAAATTAATGACCACCACATATGATTAGGATATATGCCTTTACCTCAACCACTGGAGCGATATCGCCTATATACAAAATATTAAAACTGAAAAAGATATTGTAAACACCAATCAACCTTCGATCTCTATATTTTAATGAATCTTTGTTTTTCAGACTTTCCTAAGACACAGACACATTTTCAGACACATTTTGGAATTATATGTATCGTTCCCGTCTAAAAACACATAGCAGAAAACTCAACGAGATAAAAAGATGAAAGAAAAAAAACTTAGAACCAAAGCTAGCTTGTCATCAAAATTTTTATCGAAATATGCAAACGAAAAATCTATTTTTGAACATCTGTTGACTCCCATCAAAAACGCAAGAAGTTAGATCGATAAAATCTGACATATCATTCTGCTAAATTCATCAGATTTTAAATAAAATCCATTATCTTTCTAGCTGTCTATCAATATGTCTATTCGTGTGTGTTATCATGTATAAATGAATGTAAAAACTCAAGATCGAAACAAGAAAAATTCGTGAATTCCATATGTCATTTTTACATCAAAAATTTAAAATGGAGGAAAATTTCGATTTCAATGGTGGGCAACGGTAAGCGATATCCTAAAATGCATATTTAATTATTTTGGCTACATACAAAGCTAAATGCAAAACGCGCTGTATGACATCAGCAAACAAAGAAATCGAAGAAAAAACCACTCGCTTGTTTCATTTCAATTTCTGAAATTATCAGCGTAAATGCAAACTATGAATACAGTATCCATTGCGCCATTGAGGCGTTGCTGAACGTCTCTGTTGAAATGGATTTAAATATTTTTTGGAAATAATTTTTATATCCGTTTTCAAAATTGGCAACAAGAATGGCAGTGTTACCATTCTTTCCTCTTTATTTTCTCGTATACATAGTATACGAAAAAGTAAAGAAATTCAAATTCGAGATTTTGACGAATTTTCACTTTTACCTTGAGTTCGACAAAAAGACATTTTTTTGGAAAATGTCCGTCTATGACAAAAATAATACAAAAACGCTTTCAACTAGGCGGATGAAATGTGATACACGGTATTTCACTAAATTTGCAGATTTCGCTCAAATTTTGTGTAAAATCTGTTCAGAAGAAATCCGTCTGTAAGGCTGTTCGAATATAAGTTAACATGATAGTTATAAAACCAAAAGAGCTATTACATAAAATTCGGTACATAGAAATAACGCCTATGGTGCAGATACTTGTCAAATTTTGAAACAAATCCAACAAAAGTTAACTGTCTGTCTGTACTTTTAGAAATATGTAAACATGATAATTTGAGTGATTTAAGTATATGAAAGTTGGTACGGGGTTTTGTGACAACAAGTACAGATTTGTTAAAGTTTTGTTTCTATCTTAACTTGTCTACAACACAACTCGATTTTTAGATACTATTAACGCATGCCAGGGATTTATCGCCAAAAAATTCGCCAAAGATGGCACAATAGATTCAGTAAAAATGCTAAATTAAAGTTAAAAGCTAATTTTTTAACTACTGTACGTCAATGCCATGTTAGGGGTTCTCTAACATGACAAATTTATTACATAATATGCAAGAAAGTTTTGTGGGAACCACTTTCACTAGTTTTAGATATTATTTTTCTAATAAAATTAAGTAGAATCATGTTACCATTGAGGGATGTTAGAGTTGTGTTTGTTCTTTAAAATTCATTTTCAGAGAAGAAAAAACGAAATATTTAAATGAACTAAATTGACGAAACAAAAGAATAATTTATGACTCTAGAACCAATATCTACTACATATAACTATTTTACTCGCCATCTTCAACCCTTTCTTTGATTTCTTCAATCTTATCGGTTCCTTTCTTATTTTCAAGATACAATCAGGCATACTACAGTGGGTAAAAAAAGTATTGGCAATTGCCTTAATTTATTCATATTGACAAATAAATAAAATGTTATGCAATTTTAGCTGTCGTAATTAAATACAAGACACCTTAGATATATAAAAATAGTAAAACTTTTATTTTAATTTGCATTTTCTACAACTTTTTCTTTCAAAATCGAAAATTTGCATGCCAAAATTTTGCAAATTTTGTTATATTGAAGTCACGTGTTTCGACTGATGAGAAACTCTACCGGTATAAAGTCTGCAAAACTACTCCAAAAGTGTCTATGCATTATTTTGCGATTATTGCAGTAAAATGACTTCAAAATCGAAGAAAGGGAACATTAGTGTTAAAAACATGATTATTAGGCTCAGAAATGAAGGTTTAACTTATCGTGCTGTAGGAGTGCAGTTGAATATAAGTTCATTTACTGTTAGAAGTGTTGTAAAAAAGTTCAGGGAAACAGGATCAACGGAAAATAAGACTAGAAGTGAACGACTTCGAATATTTTCTACAAGAGAAAAACGTGCCATTATTAACAAGGTTAAGAAAAACCCTAAAATAAGTGCACACCAGATAGCTAGAGATGTTGCTTTCACTTCGCAAAAGACTTTCAGCGTACAGACTGTACGGAATGTTTTACACGCAGGACGTTATTATGGAAGGGCAGCTAGAAAGAAACCATTCATCTCGCAATTAAATAGGAGAAAGAGGTTAGATTTCGCAAAATCCCACGTTGATTTATCCGAAGAGTTTTGGAACACAGTTATTTTTTCCTACGAATCAAAGTTTAATATTTTCGGCAGTGATGGACGACAATATATGTGGAGGAGGCCAAATACTGAATTGGAAGAGCAACATTTAACTGGTACTGTAAAACATGGTGGAGGCAGCGTCTTAGTTTGGGGCTGTATGGCAGCTAATAGAGTTGCCAACCTGTATTTTATTGATGGTATTATGACAGCACGTACATACTTTGACATTTTGCGCCATAACTTAAAAATCAGTGCCCAAAATCTTGGCTTGGGAACATCATTCGTTTTTCAACAAGACAATGACCCCAATCATACAGCGAATCTCACCCGTGAATGGCTACTCTACAATGCTCCTCGCCAGTTAAAAACCACACCTCAATCGCCTGACATCAATCCAATTGAAAATTTATGGCACCTGCTGGATCTAGAAATCAGGAAACATAAAATTTCAAGTAAAGACGACCTCAAACGTTTACTCTTGCAAGAGCGGCACAAAATTCCCAACAGTACAACAAAGACCTTAGTTTCCTCTATGAGAAATAGATTACAAGCTGTTATAGATGTAGAAGGTATGCATACAAACTACTAAGCATATACTGATTTTGTTTTCGCTCATAATTTTGTCACTTTCATAATTTTGCCAATACTTTTTTTATCATGTAAATTTTGGATTTTCTCGTAGATTTTGACTTAAAAAATATTTAAATGAAAATTTCGTTATATTTGTTTGTCTTTTCTTCTTCTGTAATCGCTATGTTTAAATAAAATTTGTAAACATACTTTGTTAGCAAATATGATCATTTATAGGCAATTGCCAATACTTTTTTTATCCACTGTATATCTTATTTTAGCAAGATACTCCTCTGGATTGTACTAAATCATCTGAAAGCGCTTATCTCCTTCTTTCGAAGAACACTTTATTTCCACTATCGCGCGACAACATCCAGAACGTTCAGCTAAACAAATATCGCTCCGTTTCAAGAATGTCGTTTCTTTATTCATTCCAGAGTACGTCAAACTCACGATTTGTTTACCGACAGAAATGTCCCGAGAAAACGAAGGCCTGCAAAATAAACAATGAGGCGAATATTTATCGACATGAGAAATTCCGCAGTTTACATAGGCGCCGGCTTAGAATAAATACATGTTTTCAGTCACCAAAGTGGACGTGTGATGTTTTTACCCAGAATAATTATGCGGTTTAAAACAGAAACTTCTATTCTTAAAAAAGGAAGCACGTGCGTATGAACGTGTCTGTACTTGACTGACTATCGCACTTAGTTCATTCATTAAATTTAGCAGATAGGTAGTTGTACTTGGGATTAATTTCACTTACCTCGATATTTAGAATGTATTATAGTAGAAAGTTAATTTAATATTTCATGTTATTTTGGAAGGAGGGAGTTGAAACTTTTGCCAATATATCGTTTTCGATTATTATAGAAAAAAATCGATGCATCAAAAATTCTTGCATATGAATGTTCATTATCTTTGCCAAATTTTTTTAAGTAATAACTGAGCATTTCTCCATAATTTAAATCAAGAACGAAAATAAAACCTTTCTTTATCGGCTTTTAATTAATTTTTTTCGAATGTTTCAAATGTTTCCTTCGGGATTTCAAGGCAAGAATTCTTGCATTTTGCTGCCTTGGCAGAGAAACAAATAAAAATTAAAGTTCTAGGATTCTTAATAATTAATTTAGTAAAATTTAAATTCCAACATCATCGTTTGTAGAAAATTTTATAATATATTTGTCCCTCTTTTATATTATTTTCATTTTTTATTAAATGTTCCAATTTTTATCGCCTGTATCTTGTGGCGGATTGCGATGCTCGAGGATAGAACCTGGGACCTTGTGGTTCACAGCCCAGTAACATGACCATGATACAAAAGCAATTGCTTGCGTAGGGTAGCTGTTAACTAGCTTATAAGCTTTTCACCACAAGCTCAATACACAATATCGAGGAAAATAAACATATAAAGCCAATGTTAATTTTTTGTTTTCATGTATAATTTTATATTATTGTGGAAGTTTTTTTAAGGAAGATTCCTTATAGAGACTGTATACATGCAAAAGAGAAAAGCAAATAATAATATAACAACAAAAAATATAATAACAGAAATAACAAATGAAGGACTGAAAGTAAACTGAAGTAAAGAAAAAAAAATGTCAAAACAGTGTGATAAAACGTCTACCCTTACTTAATTTCCATACTTTAAAATTGTTTAGATACATGTGTACTAAAGTTTAAGAGCTTGTATAAATTTAATTAAATCACATAACTTTAAACGAACGATTCTTATATATATACAAATTTATTTATTTCGTGTACTTTGGAACGATCCCTAACGATTTGGATCAAATTTTATATTAAGATAAGGTTTTTCTTTTTATGTTTATCTATATAGGTTTCTCTCCTGAAAAAAAACCTATTTTACACACACAAAAATTATACCTAAATAAGCATATTCAAATTCCGTTTCATAGTGTGGGCAGCGTAATATAGTGATCAAAACAATATGAATGACTCGTGTGTTACGAGTCTTCTATTCGAGTCGCGCTTGTTGATTTATTCTTTACTTACGTATTGATATTTAATATTTTCCTTTTTAAGTTTATTTATACAGGCGTCCTTCCTAAAAATGCTCGATTTTACAAAAAAAAATCGTTGTAAATGAGAGCGGAAATATGAAATCATTGTATATATTGTTACGGACACTCTTCCGCCGAGGTTCTTTACAAGATTAGATGGTCGATGCAGAAAAAATAGTCCTTTAGTAGAAAACAACGACGACGTTTATTAAACATGAAGATACTAACACAAAGACTACAGATATATACAGCCGAGACGAAGACAAACAACAAACATCAGCACACTACAACACACAGAAGCCCACAAGTAGTAATCGGTAGCAATAAAAACCACAGCACACGAAGTGGTCAGACAGAATTCAGTAGAAGGAGGGAATTCACGTAGCTTCACTCTCCGGCCTCTCCAAACGTCTGCAATTCTCCACTATCTACTCGCTCTAGCTGTATCCAACTACCGACTCACTCTACACACGACTGGCTACTCTACACACAACACGATGCTGCTTCTAAAATAAACGCCAGGATTCGGAACATATCTCAGTTCAACAATCGCTTGAGCTCCACACAAAGCTTGTTTTTCGCTGGACTATTCCGCCGTTGCTTCGTTATCCACTCGACGACTCGTTTCGCGACAACGACTACGACTGACTGGAGCTTAAGTCTGCCGGCCTTTTATGGCTCCCAGGAGGTAGAGAGAAGGTTCTGGTCTAATCAGGCGTATCTCGGTTCCCACTGGCAAAATCGCTAAAATTCTCGAATTTTCTAGTAATATCTATTTTGTCGCCAAATGGTCGCCAAGCTCTGGGATCACTGACGCGGCACCCGATCAGCACCCAACAGAGCTGACCGTAATACGGTCTTTCAGTGATTGAACAAACTGTGCTGGAAAGCAACATTACAAGTTTGTAACATCATATATATATATATATATATATATATATATATATATATATATATATATATATATATATATATATATATATATATATATATATATATATATATATATATATATATATATATATACATATATATATATATATATATATAGAGAGAGAGAGAGAGAGATAGAGAGATTTATCAGCTAACTCAAAAGGGGTGGAAATGGTGAAAAGCTGAAATGTTCATTTCCCTATAACTTCCTTCAGACAGAAAGAAAAATAAATCAAATTAATCGAATTAGGGTCTTATTCAGATGGAACAATTTTTGTATTAAAAATATTAAAAGTTTTTCGATAACCACAATTACTTATAACTTAGACACTAAAAAATGACTTTCAATCCCCAATTTCGATTATTTTTTACATCAACAATACTGCCAGTTTGGAAAAACAATGTAATAAAACATCTACCTTTACTTAATTTTCCATATTTTAAAATCGTTTAAATGCATGTGTACTAAAATTTAAGAGCTTGAATACATCTAATTAAATAAAATAAAGCAGCAGAAAGATAACAACATTATGTAATTATGTAAATATAATCAGCTTAAAAATTCCAGAACCTGCTTATGCTTTAGTTCTGTTGAATGTATTTTACACCTCTGCGGTGTTTTGTTATAATGTTTATTTTGGAAGCGAGAGTGTGCGTTTGTTTGCTTTTTTTCTTTTTAAAACAAACCAGACGATTTTCTAAAATTGTATTTTCTTCGTGACAATAAAAGCGAAATGTCACTCACTCACTCACTGATTACGAAATATCGTTAAACATTTGGAATACATTTAAAATTTTCCAGATATTTTTTCTTGGGTAGTAGACATCTTTGGTTAAAAAATGATTAAATATTATCGGAAAGATTTAATTGATATTTTGTTTTCCAGAGAAAATATTTAATAAGAAAATGGCTAATGTCGTGTTTGCTGTACCAATAAAATATATCAATTTACTACCAGAATGTGAGTTAACTTGTCAAAGCATAAAATAGATAACTGTTATATTTTATTATATTTTGCAATATTCGTTACATGAAGAATAATTTTCTAAATAAGTTGGCATATTCTGAATAAACATACATTTTACTATTTAAATGCATTTTTAATGAATTTCATTGTTCCGGAGGTTTCGTTGATTTGAGGGTTCTTTGGCGTGATTCTTGCTGTACTGCCGACATCATATTGTATTTTTTAAAAAAAAAAAACTTTATAGTATTGACACAAGTATGGGTATTTGAATTATCCGCATAACAACGAGTAATCACTAAAAAAATTCGCCAAAGATTCGCCATGTTAGTCTATTGACTATGTTCGCCAATAATATGTGGTTAAGCCTAAAATTCGCCAATGACATACAATTAATACACAAGTAAATAATACAAAAAAAATCCATTTAATAAACACAAAATAATAAGAAGTATAATCTTTTAAAAAACAGATTATACATTTCATTTTATTCTAATTAATATCCATGACTGAAATATTCAAAAGCGGAATAAGAAAGCTCTTTATTCCAATATTAATTAAGAATGGAAGACAATTTTTCCCCTTAATATAATTGAAAAATTCAAAAGGTAAAATCTTAATTTGTATTATAAAACGATATTCTCTGCATTTAATTGAAAAAAGTATAATTGACCTCTTGAAAACGATAGTTATTTCCTTCTAATATGTTTAAAATGCAGGCGATAAACTTTTAATTCGTGCTGATTCATACTATCGTTTGACATTTGCTTAAAAACTCTAAAGCTTTTCAAAACTATAAACTTTGTAACAAACCTATATTTATAAGTTATTTTCATACTATTTATTATCTTAATATTATTTATTTTGCAATAAATACTGAATTATACTACAACAATAAAATCATTATCTGTGATTGCTTAATATTTCATAGTTTTTTTATCTAAGGATTGAAAAGAATTTGAAGACAATAACTTATTTAGATGGTAAGAAATCTACTGTTGCCTTTTAGCTGTCGAGAGGATAATAATTTTCTTTGCTATTAGTATTTTGCTTTCATTCATCACATAACAATCAACGCCATAAGATACTGCTAGTTATGATATATATATCGATCAATTTCATTAATATAAATAAATATTGACTAAAAGCGGGATTTTTGCTCTAATGATATTTGCATTTGATGTAAGGCATCCTTATCACAAATTTATGGAAAGTTGGTAAATCATCTATTGTAAAATGGCCAGATTTTATGAACTCCATATCTCTGAGGCTATAGAACACAGAGCATCTGTGTTTTAGAATGTATCCTAGCCTGGAATTCTAGCAGTTTGATAGAAGTGAAGAAAGAGATATTATTAAAGGTTAAAGGGTATGGTGTTGAGAAAGATGCAAAAAATTCTAATGCATTAAATAACTCATAATATAATGAACACAAATTTATTATATTGAACTGAATTATCAGCTCAAATTTCGGACTTATCATCTGACCATGGTTTAAAATTAAATGGTCCATCCCAAAAATAACCCTTGTTTTACTTCAGACGAGTCTTAAATGCGATTAAACTGAATAGAAAGGTCATAATCTAAGTTTTATTAAAATTTGGAAACAATTCTTCAAGATGTTATTTTTAAATAAAAGCTCAAAATTATTTCAGATGAGTGTAGAATATTTATGGCAACGCTGGACGGTAATGCTGTTAGAAAATTACATATTACATCTCTGTATTCATAAAAGTTCTAGGTTTAATTTATACCAGATGATATACAGTGGCTCAAAAAATTGAGAGTACACCTTACTTTTACTTGATAAATCCGACTTTCAATATAAATAGCACATTACCGGGAAGTGCAAACTCGTTTTTATTTTTACACATAACAAATGATTTAATTTAGAGTAAAAATAAAGAAAAATCAACGAAATTCTTCCAACTGGAAAAGTTTCAGAAGCATTTTAAATAAACATACGTAGAATTTTGCCTCAAAAAATTGAGAATACACCAGTAAAATTCTTGTATTATCTCGCATAGAAAGAACGTGTCAGTATTTAGTTGCATGTCTTTCGGCTTTTATACTGCTCTCTAAACGTCGTGGTACCGATTCGACCCATTTTTGGTGGTATCTGAAGATATTTTACCCCATTCTTCTTGCCCCACTTGTTTTAAATGGGTTTTGTTTCTAATTTTGTGTTTTTGGACGATAGCTTCGAGTGTGGCCCACAGATATTCAATGGGACAGATATTCAGATGTTGGGGTACTGTGGTGTTGTGTATAACTGCTGTTTACAATGAAAAAGACATCATATTTTGACGTTACGTGCATTCTTTTTGAGTCGTTGTCCTACTGGAAAATGAAATTTCTATCTAAACCCAAATCTTTAGCACTTTCCTTTAGATTGCTGCGAAGTATATCCAAGTAAACCCTATCGTTTATAATGTCATCTATAAAAATTAAATTTCCTACCCCGGATGAAGTCATGCAGCCTCAAATAATGACGGAGTCACCAACATGTTTAACTGTAGGGCGTAAATTTTTTGGATCTGAAGCAGTATTAGGCTTTCTCCATACAGTACGATGGCTGTCACTGCCAAAAATGTTGAGTTTTCTTTCATTAGTAAATATAGCTTTCTTTCAAAGGTTATTGGTCTTCAATTGATGAGTTTTTGCAAATTTCAAATGCTTGTTCTGAATTTGCAAGCTGATGAACGGTTTCTCTCTAACAATGCGACTTTTGTATCCAGCTTTCTAATTGCATTTCGCACAGTTTAAGAACTTACACTTCTGTCTATGATTTGAAAAGTTTCTGCAACAAGTTGAATGAACCATATGGTCGCAGCAATCTAAAGGAAAATGTTAAAAATTTGGATTTAGATGGAAATTCCATTTTCCAGCAGGACAACGACCCCAAACAAAATGCACGTAACGCGAAAATATGGTGTCTTTTTCATTGTAAACAGTAGTTACACACACCACCATAGTACTCCAACATTAATGCCATTGAATATTCGCAGGTCATACTCGAAAAATTGGTTCAAAAACACAATATTAGAGACAAAACCCATTTAAAACAAGTGGTGCAAGAAGAATGAGTAAAATATCTTCAGTTACATCAAAAATTGGTCAAATCGGTACCATGACATTTAGAGGCCATTATAAGAGCCAAAAGAAATGAAACATAATAGTAACACTTTGTTTCTATGCGTGATATTGCAAAAATTTCATTGGTGTATTCTCAATTTTTTGAGGCAAAATTCTACATATGTTTATTTAAAATGCTACTGAAAAGTATCAGTTAAGAGGTTTTTCGTTGATTTTTCTTTATTTTTACTCTAAATTAAACCATTTGTTATGTGTCAAAATAAAAACAAATTTGCTTTTCTCGGTAATGTGTTATTTATATTGAAAAGTCAGATTTATCAAGTAAAAGTAAGGTGTACTCTCAATTTTTTGAGCCACTGTATCTGGCGTTGTTCAGAATTAAAATATCTTCATATAATTTAGTATAATATTTTTAATGTAAAAACTAAATTGTATATATTATTATAATATTTATAATCCTTTTATTATATCACATCATATTATTAATTGACCTTGAATACAGATAAGATGTTAATAACTTGAATACGAAGAGTATATCCTTTATTTATTTCGGTTCTTTTAAATACAGTTAAACAACTACAAAAAATAAATCAAAAATTTTTCAAGTCACAAATTTAAAAAAATAGTAATAAAGTAGATGAATCCTACTATTACCGTATTTCAAAATCGTCTGAATTAATTTTTTTTAAATTAATAATAATTGAAGAAAAATTGCAAACAGTTTGAATTCGATAACACTGAAAAGGTAAAATTTCGAATTTTCAGATGGTATTAAAGCAATTCTTATACAATAGTTTGCTTCCAAATCACTTCAGGAAAATGGCAAAATTTCCATTACTTTCTAATTATTTGAGTATTTAAGTTACTTTAGCTTTTTGAAAAGTAGATAGTATTATTTCTCTTGTCTTAAAAAAATAAGAAAACAATGTTTGGTCTGAAATTGGCCCTGTTGCGTGAATGACAATGCAGAACATGCATTCATAACCACAATTATTTTTATTTATATTAAAATGACCTTATTTGAAATCTACGAATTTTAAATAACTTTTCTTTTTATTGCTGAAAACAAACTTTCTAAAAATGATCGGATGTTGAAATACGAAATCATCGCTTTCGATCTTTAATTTCAGCATCAAATCCAAAATATTCGATTTTAAAGTTCCTCATTTATGTTCATGTTTGTTTATTTTTTCTTTATGTCAGATGTTCTCAAATAAATAAAAAATAAATTCTATAAATTTTTAAACTATATTAAGATGTTAATACAATGTTCAACACAATTGGTGAAGTTTTGATGTGTTTCTTTAAATTTGTTTGGTTATGCAAATATTTACTACAGACATCTAAAGTTTGAAATGCATTGCGTAAACATGAATCAGTCAGGTTTATCAAAGGCAGGGTAGATGGCCTCATAACTGCTAATCCTATTTGCTTACGGCGTCTGTAATCCAAACAACCTTCTGATCGCGATTTATTAGTTACTAGCCGCCTTTGGCGACCAGCCGGTTCGCCAATCTTAATGTTCTTTTAAATTTTAATAATTAAATAGGTTGAACCGGAATTAAACCCCCTTCTTCGCCAAGTTGCGATAACGCTCCAAAGCTGGCAATCTTCATTATGCACTATAATTGAACATCTGCTCCTTTGCTTTTGAACATTTCGCAAGGTCGTTGTTGGCGATTTTTAAAAATTGCTCCAAGCAGGAGGTTAAACTCCGGTCGTACCATTAAATATTTTAAGTAATTCCAACTTTAATAGATTCTTCGGCAAAATATTTTAAAACTTCAAATTTTGATAGTCGTATAATTCACTCATAATATTATAAGGGCCTTCAGTCATAGCCTGATATGTATCTATCTAATTTTCTGTTACCCCTCGTAGAAGTTATGCTTTAAATTAAAGTGTAAATGATTAATCTGCAATTAATATAATAATATTTTTTACTGAAACAAAGCATTTTTTTAATACTATGATTACTGATAATAGAGTCACTGAGCGTTTAGACTTTATGGGCACTAAAGAATATCTTTCTTCATTTATGTAATATCTCAAGAATTTGTCAACAAAAATTTCTCAAATTCATCATGAACAGATCGATTTATTAACAATGTTTAATTTTAAATGCATCAAACACTAAAAAAATAAAATGAATCGTTTAAAATAATCGGTCGAAAACAGGTTTAAAAAAATACTTAAAAAACGATGTACTTAAAACTATAAGCATATACAAAAATGTATATAACTAACATAAATACAATTTAATTACAAAAGCATCCAATTAACCTAAAAATAATTTAAATCATTGAAAATAGGTTAAAAAAAACTACTTAAAAAACGATGTATTTAAAACTATAAGCATATACAAAAAATATATAGCTAACATAAATACAATTTACTTAAAAAAGCATGCAACTAACCTAAAAATAATTTAAATCATCCTTTGGTTGCCATGTCAACAGTCAGAAAACAATGCGCATGCGTGAATTTTCTTCGTCAGTTACATTAAACAAAGTGCGTGAATTTTTCTACGCCATTTGGGGTAACGCTATGCAGATTATACATTTTTAATTTCCTTTATTCTGTGTTATTTTAATTCAAAAGTACTTTAGAATGAATGTGAAACATGGATTAATTAACAATGTTTAATTTTAAAAGCATAAAACATTAAGAAAATAAACAGAATCGTTTGAAATAATCCGCCGAAAAATGTTAACCCTAGCCTCAATTCTGTTGGGAGAAAAAAATAACTGAAATTTGGCGGTGGGGAAAATGGAAGATTTTTTTGGCGGGAAAGTTAGTTTTTAACTAATAATTAAAATTCTAATTAAAATTTCAAAAAAAGGGACCCCAGGTGCACATTCCCGACCTCTAAGGTATACATGTACCAAATTTGATAGCTGTATGTCAAATGACCTGACCTGTAGAGCGCCAACACACACACACACACACACATTGAGCTTTATTATAAGTATAGATATAGATATAGATTTTCATGATTAGTAGATGGTATAATGGCTTTAATTGTGCTTCAGATTGCTTCCAGATTTGTTAATATTTTCTTCTGCTGAAATATGTTATTAGTTTTATTAAATAAAAAATTATTCTTATTTTTTAATTAAATAAAAAATGTTTATTATTATTCCTTTTATTAAATGAAAAATAATTACTATTATTAATTTTACTTAATAAAAAATAAAGCAGAAAAAATTACATAATGCTAGTAATTGACATGAAAGAAAATTGAAGAAAGAAAATGAAAATGCCCATTCCGAAAGAGCCCCCACCACCACCAAAAAAATTGCTCTTGATGAACTTCTTGGCATTAAAAAATGCATCTATAATCAGACATTTTAGCCCTTTTTTAGTTCGAAAAACACATTTTTGGAAAATGTCCTTGTCTGTCTGTCTGTGGCATAACTCAAAACGCTTTGGGCCAGACGAATGAAATTTGGTATATGTATGCTCTTTACATCAAATTTTTAGATTTCTATCAAAGTTTGAACAAATTCCATACAGTGGAAGTCTACCTACCCGTGGACACCTACCAAATTTTGAGTCAAATCCAACAAGGGATTGTCCGTCAGTCGGTCTATATTTTCAGAAACAAGTAAACGCATTAACTCAAAAACGCAATGACTTAAATGTATGAAATTGGTATATAATTTTGTGGTTACAAGTGTAGTTCTGCGTCAATTTTTTTTTTCTGTCGATTGGCAAAAATTCATCTTAAACAGAATTTCTATTTTCGGATGTTATTAATTGCAGGCAGACGCCAAAAACTTCGCCAAGGATGTCACTACAGATTCAGTAAAAATGCTAAATTTGTAACTAGGTTAATTTTTCGTAACTATTGTACACTTTATTTGGAAGTATGCGAGGAAGTTTTCGGGAGACCATTCCCGCTGGTTTTAAATAATATAGAGATAAAGACTTTAAAAAAAAAATTTCAATATTTTATAACCTTTATGTTGCTTGAAATATAATGTTCATATAAATAAACTAATAAAAATTCTTTAATTCTGAACGAACCATGTATACGTAGAAAATCAATATATTTATATTTGGATATACGCCTCCACGTAGCATTGTAAATACGATCCTACTTAAAAATAAATCTTTAACATCACATTTCGAACATGTGCATGTTACAGTTAAGTTTAAGAATCGATAAAATTTATCGCATCCATATGGTTTCAATAAGTATTATTGCGCTAGAAGTAATAAAAGATATATTGATATAGAAAACCTTAAACGCAGTTATAAATCAATAGAAGCATTTAACGTAACATCTGTCTGATAAAGTGTCATCATAAACTTTATCAGAAGTATTTATTAAGGCAGTTTCAAATTACGTAGGAGTTCAGTTAACAAGTTAATGATGCACTAGATATAACGAGTTTTTGCGATGTAATGCATGCTGGTTGATCCTAAATGACTGAGAGAGGTTTTCTTTAAAAATATATAAAATACGCATCTAAGGCCCAATGAGGCGATTTGAGGCCCTAGAAATTAGGCAATATGAGGTCTTTTTCTAATGTTATAAATCTATTTAATGTTTCAATGCATTTTAACTTAACTCAGATTAATGATTTAATGTAAAATAATTTTTATTTTAATAAGTTTGTAAAAATGAATGTTTTTTTTGTGTGTGTTTTTTTACATTTGCTAGCCGCCTTTGTTTATCAGATAGTCCCTACAATTTTCAATTAAATATTTTATATAACTTAGTCTTAATGCTTTCTGTAGCTTAAGCTTCAGATTTAGAAAGTCGTGTAATTTATACTATTTTAAAAGCCATACAGCATTCTATTCACTATGCTATGCATTTCCGTAATTTTCTATAATCTTCCATTCATTTTAACTATGATTTGAAATGCAAGGAATTTTAATTAAAAGATTTTTTTGCTGAAACCAAACATGTTTTTAAAAAATATGAGTAAAGAAAATGAAAGCGTTCTATTTGTACAATAGAATATTTTTTTTAATAATTTTTACATTATTCTAGAGGATTATTTAGTTAAAGAATCATTAATTTAGTTATTAGTTAGCAAAGGATTATTTAGTTAGTTTGTTTCTGCAATTCAACATAAAATTCAGTTTTACTTTCAATAGAATTTAAATGGTATAAATAATATTTTATTTTGTACCATTAAATGAAGGTACTTCTGAAAAATTACGAAATATAAATTTTATATTATCTTTCGATACTATGAAACATAAACATTAAAATATTTTTGACATCCTAGCTTTTAAATAAAAAAGTGTCTAAATAAAAAACGTTTTTAAATTTAAAAAAAAAAGTTATGAGGCTTTTTTTTTTAATCAACTAATATGTACTAACCCGGGAAAAATATTTCTGGTCTAATGCGTGTTGATTGTACATTTGAGGAATACCTTTAATTTATATTTCATATTTTGAATGTGTAATTTACTTTAAGCAAAAAAAGAGAAAAAATCTCAAAATGCAGTAAACATTGATGACAATAAGAAGAAATAGAATCTCCCGATTGTTAGTTATGTTTTTTTTTAAGTTTAAAATCAAATTTATTTTACAGAAAAGAAAGCTTCTTACAATAGACTATAAGTGTAAACAAATATTGGGTAAAAATTTCAATGCATCAAAAATTCAGCATTCTTTTTTAGAAGAATCACAACTTCATTCATCTAGCTCGGTGCCTTTCTGAAATATTGTGTTCCTACACACAATGACAGGGACACAAATAGTTGTTCCTGTTGACGGATTTCATTCTAACGTTTACAGAGATTTATATTTTTTTGTGTCAAACCTATATACTAAATTCCATTCCTATACCTCATTTTTGAGTAACTACATTTATATCTAGACGGATAAAAATGGACATTATTCCCAAAAATTTTTTTCCTGAACATTATGGCTATGAAATATATTTCAAGATATATTCATGAAATATCGAAGTCAAATTTTTTGACGGTTATAATACTTCGTATAAAAAATTATTAAGTTAAAAATTCTCTTTTATTAAAAATAACGCCGTTTTTTTTTTTTTTTTTCTTCTTCTTCTTCTTCTTCTTATTACAAACCGTTGCATCTTTCTCGGTCTTCCGCTAAGTAATATGGCTCAGAATTCTGACGGTTAGATGGTTAGTGTTTTGAAGCACATGAGCCATGTTTATAGTATAAGAGCTCATTTGGCAATGGCTGATTTACTTTTCAGTAATGTAATCTATATGGTCAATAATCCTTGATTTTGAGAATTATTTGAAAGTAGTTGCCAACAGTCAACAAGCTGATTTGCCAGGAATATTAGTTATATTTAATTTCAAATAAATAGTTTAAATTAAACTTCATGTCCATGATTATGCGAAATTGTCAGATATTAAAACCGTGCTATTTTAATTGTCTTAGTTAAGTTCTATTTATTTTATACATGAGGTAATACATATTTAGGTAGAACATTTGCATTATATGTGACATCATACATGAGGTAGTACATTGACATACATATTTTGTTTACATCTAATGGAAGCAATCCCATAACTATATAGCACAATTAAAATAATAAATAACGTACCTTCACTTATTTATTTGTCTTGTAAACTGCACAAGTATTAAATAGAACTCTTTTCTTTAGCTTTCAGCAATGGTAGAAAACCACATGATCAAATATTTGATGAAATAATGAAAATCATTTTAATTTCTGGCAACAATGTAATCTATTGCTGAAAATTAGGCAAAAAAATTATTTTTAAAAAATCGACGAAATTTAACAAAAATTCGTACTATATTAAATTGGTATTATTATGAACACACTATTTTTTAATTCAGACATGGTGTTAAATTCATATTTCTTCAATGATATTTTCGGAATTTATAGTATGTGCTTATTTATTGTAGAATTTATTGCAAGAGCCAGAATTTCTCTTAATTTTTAATTAATTAAAATTATGATTATTTTTTAAATTGCTCCGAAGTAGGCATGTCCCAAATTTGGTGGCTGCAAGTCATATATGGTCTAGCCTGTACAAATCCAATGCATATACAGGCACATTTATTATTATTGTTAGTAGATATATGTAGGTATTATTATTTTTAAACCAGAGAAGGGTATTCCCCCAAAAACTTTTTAGCGTTGTCTCAGAGAATGTCTTGAATGATATTGGGTTAGAATAGTTATTAACCTTTGGCGTGAATTTATCATTTTAACTAAATCTATTATGTAATCTTTCCTTTTTTTTTTTTCGCAATCAGTTCCTTGCATGCGGTTAATAGTATCTGAAAATCGAATTTATGTTTTAACCGTTTTTTTTACCAACCAATTGAGGAAAAAAAAATTGTCCCAAAACCACACTTGTATAGCAAAATCACATATCAAATTTGATATATTTAAGTCAGAGCGTTTTTGAGTTACCCCGTTTACATATTTCTGAAAGAACAGACTGACAGACAGTCAACCACTTGTTGAATTAGACTCAAAATTTGATAAATATCTATACTACAGATGTTAAATCAGTGTATCGTATTTTATCCATTTAGACTTCTTCGTTTTGCAGCTATTATATTAGCTTATATTTAAACAGTTGGACAGACAGACTTCCTCTGAATAGATTTTGCTCAACATTTGACTGAAGTCTATAAATTTGGTGAAGAGATCATATACCAAATTTCAGTCATCTAGCTCAAATCGTTTTAGAGTTATCTTTGTTACAGACAGACGATCATTTTCCAGAAATGTGTTTTTGGAACTCAGGGCGATCTAAATAGTAGAAATTCGTTAAAATGTCGAGGTCTAATTTTTTGACTATTACTAACTATACTTTCTCTGTATTTCGTATACGAGAAAGAAAAAAAAAGCATTTATTCATGTAATACACAACCTTCTGCCGACAAGCAGATAATAATTTCAAGGCTGGTGAATTCAAAAACGAAGGAGCGGTACTTAAAGTAGCATTTTGTTTTAACACACATATCATTCCCCTCCCCCTTCCTGTTCCGGTTTATCTTATCTTCCAGACAGTAAAATTTATCTTCGAAAAGGCTACCTTGAAAAACTGTTACATAATGATGGAGATTTAACGAGATGCGGAAACTTTATCAGTTATCTGAACCGGATTTCAGGGTGATGTTACAGCATCAGATAAGATTACATTCAGCAAACTTCTGAAAACCTAAGCAAGAATACGTCGGCATTCTGTAATTAAGAATTATCATTTTCACCTTTTTTTTTATTCGATGAATACGTCGGCTTTTTTTTATTAGATGAATACATCGTTTCTAAAAATAATCATGTTTCTCTCTATGTTTAAAACGTAAATTGCGACATAACAAGATCTTTCAGAATTTATTTACTGATTTGGTGAAGTTACTAATTTGGATTTGGTTTAATCAATATTAATTTCATGATTCAACCTTGAAGAAAGATTTTAATCCTTAAAAGACGCGATAACTTTATAATTTATTTATTAAGTATTTATTGGTTTAGTTATTAACTTCTTTGCTAGGGTGACACTTATTCTAATTAATAACATGCTGAATTTATAGTAAATATTAATGACTGTTTTAATTTCAGTACTTATTTTTTAATGATTTTGATTATAATAAAACAAGTGGATTAAACATAGTATGTGTGTGTGTTACTTATTATATATATATTCTAAAATCTAATTGAGATGTATGGGCGTTCGATTCTGTCATATTCTGATTGAAAGTAATATTTGTTTTATTTGCTTACATCAGACAAGCTCATTTGACATATCAATAGTAAGAATTTGACAACAAACGAGCCAACATCTCCTCCTAAAGAAAATCTCCACTTTTCTTTAATAAGTGTTGTATGAGTAAATTCTTAGTTATTTTCATCACTTCGTGCGAGTAATTTTTTAAAATATCCGTCGTGTTCAGGATGAAATACTTTGATAAAAGAAAATAATACTGATGTAGCCAAATAAAACTTAATTATATTAAACAAGCTCGTTTTTAACAAAGACTAGTGAAGAAAAGAATTTTTAACAGGTGTCACTTTTTATTTTCACTGCAAAGGAACAAAACGTAAGTATTGTAATTGCCAAGAAAATTCAATTCTTGTGCCAATAAAATCCAACCAACCAAGAAAATTCAATCTCTAGAATTTGACGAAGTTTCAAGCTTACCTGAGACAGAAAAATACATTTTTGAAATTATATTTATCTGCCTACAGAGCCGGCCTTCTCTTCAAAGGGGTCTGGGTGCAAGAAGTCATTTGGAGCCCTAATTATTTTTTTTTGTAAAGCAAAATGTATGTTTATTTGATTAATGTATATTTATTTCATAAGTGATTTTTTTTTTTTTTTTTGCTAATACATCAATTATTTCAGAAAAATACCAATTCTTTGCAATTTCTTTTTCGATGCTTAATACAGCAAGTGCATTTAAGCGTTCTGAACACATGCTTGACCGAAGATAATACTTTATTAATTTTAATTTGCTGAAAGAGCACTCAGCACTTGCTATAGTAACTGGCAACGTAAAGAAAAGTTTTAACACAATTAATACATTTAGAAAAAACTCATTACAATTATTATTTAGTATGCATTGCAATATGTCTTGTGCGTTATTTACATCTCTTTCATTCAAAATCAAATCTCGTAACAAACAAATTTCTTGGATTAGGTTTTCATCTGCATATGTGTTATAAAGCTTTACAAAATTTTTGGAACATTTCTCGAATTCATATTTTGTGTCTTGTGAGAAAGCCTGACGACAGCTATGCAAACACTTTCAATAGCTCCTAATCTCTCACTTAGAATAAATTTCAATTCCGGCGCCTTTTTCTTTCTAAGGGTTTAAGATTGAAATCATGTAAAAAGCTTAAAAGATAAATGTAGGAAAAAGGTATATAAACTATTTATATTATCATTTTTCAAAATATTAAGTTTTTTCATGTATAAAACAGATTCCTAATTAAAGATAAGTTTACCAGAAAATGAAAAAAGTTACAAAATACTAATTATATTTAATACATTCCTTATTATTAAATTTTAACAAAATGAATGATTGCATTTCACTTTTCAGGTTTTGAGCATTATTTGTGCCACTTGAAGCTTTAATTCAGTTTTTGGATACGTTTTGTAGTAAGACACAGTGATTAAAGGTTCGGTAAGACTAAAGATTAATGTCCAGTTACTTGCAAAAGATGACAAAATCGTGCTAACTTTCTGAAAACTCGCCAACAGTCAATCAAATAAGAATGGTTTGATGGTGTGCCTAGCCAGGACTTATAACAGTTAAAAATATAGTTTATACATAATAATTTAAGTATAGTTTTACAGTTTGCATTTATGATAGTTTAAAAAAAATCGAACTCCATATTTTGACGAATCAGCATGTTTTAAATCTCCCAGAATCTCTTTTTTTTAAAAATAAAACCACGCCTATGAGTGAATGCAATTATTCGAAAGCGTTTTCAGCTTAATGGATGAAATTTTGTATATGGTCTCTACTTCGGATTTTTAAATTTCTATCAAATTTTGAACGAAGTGCATTCAGAAAAAATTTGTCAATTCGGTAGTCCGTAAGTAATTTAACACGATAGCAGCAAAACGAAGAACGCTAAATGAGTAATATTTAATGTACAGATTTAACATCTGATGATGTCGTGCTGAGAAAGACGGTTCCAGTAGCTTCTGAGGATAAGAACTCCTGAACACACGAAATCTGACTTCCAGCTCATATGCAAAAGACACTCACACACTCGCTTGCACAACCCCTTTTTACAGGGGGGGGGGAGGGCTCTTTCACACACCTCACAGATAGAACGCAACTGTAAGAACAACCTTGCCCGAACCCGGGATGCACAGATCACAAGGAAGACGCACTACCCCTAGGCCAGCATACCAGCGATTTAACATCTAAAGCATTTCAAATTTGTTTTGTCCATCTGTCGATCCGCTCGTTCACAAGCGTGTAAACGTAGTAACAGGGACTTAATCTGATATTTGATCTTATCATTAAAATAGTTTGGTATGAAAATTTGAGTTTCATTTGGTTGACAAATGAGCGTCCAAAATGCATATTCGGTTTTCTTCATTATTCTACGAAGCACTAAACGCTCATGTAAGGAATTTTGAAAATTGATGCTTTTTGAATTGATACTTTTTTCTGCTATTAGTTTCGCGTGAGTTTTATCTTTCAGCATATTTGTGCGCTTTTCTTTTCTTTTTCTTTCACTTTTCTTTTATCTTCCACTTACTTTGTTTAACTAATTACTACACTAATATGAGATGACAATTTACCTCAAATACAGCACAGGGCATAAACTTAATATGTTAAGAAATAAGTAAAAAGGAAATTTGTTCTCAAATTTTATTCAACACATTTTTTACAAATTTCAATCAATTTCCATCTCGATCGATAATATTCGTTTTAAATCCCTTATGAAAAATCTAATTAATATTCGAAATAATATATGTATTAAAACCCACATAATTTAATTAAATATTAACTCCTCTCTTATCTAGTATTCTATGCTTGACTATTAGATTTATTCCATTGTTAACTAAGTAATAATCATTGGTTATGTTTCAGTTGTTATTGGATGCAGAAGGTTTCAACAATCACTCGTATTATTGTTGTTAGCAGAAATATTACTGTTTAATGTTAAACAAAACGCACAAAATGCAAACAATATAATAGATGAAACAATGAATGCACCTTCTGCTGCTCTGTTAAGAATCATTTCTCTTTTTGCAACTGATCGCAGTGTGACTTTTTTTTTTTTTTTTTTTTTTTTGCTGAACTATGCGTGGTGCGTTTTGTGAACATTTCATTGAGGCTACGGCCATCGTTGGATGGATCGTCCTATGGACGATCTTGGAATTGTTGAAATATTACATGTTCCCTCACTTACCCTCACTCGGAGATCTGTTTTTTGATCCCTATTTGGATCAAGATGTTGATATACCATCTGATCCATCTACGTCCCAGTGGTTCGCTCCTACATGGTATTTGGGATTTGCCAGGCTTTAGAACTTCAAGCGAAACTGGCTCCATCTGCAATCCGGAAGTCTGATATCCCTGTTGTAGAATCCTATACGGTCTACAAGCTGTGTTCTGCTCTGGGTTTGCCTGCACGGATGGCTCCTGTCGGAGTGCCAGTTGTAGAATCCTTTGCGATCTACCAGTTCTGCTTAGCCTTGGATATTTCAGTGAGATACCAGTCGCAGAAGGACGCAGTTTAACATCAAAACTGTTGTCGGCTGCCCGATGCAGTTTTCAGATCAGATCTGTCTTCGGATGCAGCGTTGGAGGGTGAGTTGGCGGGGAACAAAAGTAGCTCACCTCCACGTGGTGTTTGTTCCCTGGGCAACGCTGCAGTTCTTTGGAACTGCATCGGCTAAGAGGCTACTCAAGTATGAAACAAATAATGAACGTTTTATTTGGTTTGACAAAACTACGCACCTAATTTTTGATTTTGCGTTTTGATGCCCTAGAATTTCATTGCAAGCATCAAATACAGAACATGTATTTATGGTAGCAACAACTGCAATGTTTTTTAGATATACGTAAGAATTATGTATTTTTATCCTAGAAAAATAAAAAAAAAGAATTTTAAATATGTTTTTGACAAAGAATTGTTATAGAACTCACACATACAGAAAATCAGTAGCGTTGACAATCATAAATCGGGATGAATAAATCTTATAATGATTTAAATATGAAAAATTATAGTGACGAAAATTTACAAACTCATAACATATTTCGTCGCCATATATTTATAGCCGGTTATGACATTTATTAGAGCGTTCATGATCTTGATTACATCTGAAAACTTTCTGCAGTTATTATAGCCTCCTATACATCGTGTAATTTGGTTATTTCCTCTTCTTTTGGAAAACAGTATACAACAAAAACAAAATACGGAGTCTTCCGTCTTTGAATTTACCAGCTGCGAAGTTGAGTTTCACCATTTGGCATTTTCTTGAAGTAGTGTGTCATAGAAAATGATCTATTTTCAGCATTTTTACAAAAACTCCTTTGTGTTGCACAGGTCCGATTTTGACACAAAACATTCTAATTTTATCAGTTATAATATTTGGCCATAAAACAGGATCATTTATACTCTGTTGATTGTATTTGTTATTGTCATTTCCGTCATTGTTTTTTGATTCGATCATATTTGTATAAACACACGATTCTTCAACAAATTTCACCGTTTCAACATTTTCATTGCTAGACAGTGTATTTTGCGCAGAACTTTCTTTCCCAGTTGAAGTTTGAATTGTAATTTCTGAAGTTGAAGCAATTTCTTTCCCAGAATTACTTCATAGCCAAGAAAACAGATCTACTTGAGACTTCTTAAAGTTTAGCTTTCTTCTTTTTTCTTTTCCGATAATTTTCTTTTTTGACATCCAGAGGGATTTTCCTTGGCGTGGATATGGTTATATCTAACAGTATTAAGCAGTTTATAGAATGAATTATCAAATTAATATATGCTATACTATACGCTATTACCTAGTAAGTGAGGTAAGTAATTGTAAATCTATTTAACTTACATTAACGATATTTTGTATACTTGCCCAAGACTATAATATATACTATGATCTTCGTATATATCAAAATCCGCCGACTGTTACATTGAAACTTCTTCCTTAATTATTTTCATTCCGATCATGGCCGATGAAGCAGTAATGCAATGTGCATTGCTAGGAGTTGACGTTTAATTTATCATAGTTTTACTTTTTGTTTGAGCAACATAATATGAACAAACATAATAGATGCACGCATAAGAAATATTACATTAGATGCAGAAAAATGTATATAGCTGATGATTTACAAGTCCATTTGAACCCAGCCTCAGCCTCGACTTCTGGCCGCCGCTAGCGCCCAGAAGTCGCGCCGCTCTGTCTTAACATGCCTGAAGGGGATTTCTTTATTCATAAATCAACTCCCCCCCCCTTTATAGGTATCACTGCCATCATTGCGTGATAGTGGCGTCAGTCGAAGCTCAGCCAGCCCCTTGGAATTTCTGTTAAATTTGATGCAAAATCGATTCACTAGAAGTTTGTCTGTCTAACTGTCTGAGTTCAAATGAATACAATACCTACAATAAGTGAAGAGCAAAATGAATAAAATTAGGTACACAATATTACCATCTAAACAGTGGATTCGTACCAAATTTTCAATCAAATTTGTTGGCCTGTACATTCGCATGCATGTAAATGCGATAACTCAAAAGCAAATTTATTTTTGATAAAGGAATTTCTTTATTTCGTTAAAGTAAGTGTGTTTAGTGATTTTGTTACTGAAATCGTCGTTTTGTGTCAAATTCTAGCTTCAATAGGTTAAAAAAAAGGACTTTGAAGTGCATACTCGGATTTCTTCCTTGCACCACAAAGTCAAAAATGATCATAACCCGAATTGAAAATAAAAATCTGAGTACTCGTGATTTTCATAGACCAAGATTCACACTTTTCAGAGAACTAAGGGGAATAGGGGGAGAGGGGTGATAACATCCTTATCAGTAAGTATTTGAGAAAGTTTTGAGAAGATAATTCCAATCAACGAGCAGCAAAGACAAATTGTGAATGCGTTCCATTGCATTGAAATGGCTCTTGAATTACAAGAAAATTTTATTATTTTGTTTTATTGTTTCATCCACCACGTTCTATATTTTCACATTGACTCAACTGAGGTTTATGATTTGAAAAATAATTTCTGATTCTCTTTCCTCGCGTTCATTTAGCAAATAAGATACGTTTTTCTCTTGTTATTGTTAACCCTTTAAAGGACCATTTTTTTCTAGTCATATTATGTTAAAATATTTTTAGGTTTGAAATTAGAATAAGAAAAGGGATTCATTTAGCTTATTAGATAAAATTAATTTGATTAATTAATTAATTTGGTTAATTAATAATTAAGTGACAAACCAAGGCACATCATTTTGTGTAAGATAAAGAACTGAAGCAATTAAGTTTCTGCCTTTCTAAAAAAATGTGTCAGAAATTATGCCAACCTACATAATTTCATACAAAGATTGACAAATTTAATAGGAAGCATACTTCCTACGGCCTTAGAATGGGTTAAAATAATTTTTTTTTCCCAAGAATGTTCTAATTTTATCTTAAATATAGAATTTTTACAAAAACTGGTCACATGATGAGAGGTCAATTCAATTGACATTATAATCACATAGTCAGTCACCTGACTTCAAAAGCCTTAAATTATATTTTGCGAATATCTTTATTTTTTTTCCTACAAGTTAAACAATTTTTCTCTTAATTAATTTTCCTTGAAGTTAAGTAAAAGACTTAACATGCTCAACAATTTTCCGATTAATCTATTGCATACACATGAAGAGGTCGTAAATAAAATGTCAATATTCAAGACTCATTTTAATAATCTTGATATACATATTTTTCATCGATTTATTAATACGCAAGTCACATCTATCTTACCAGTAACTGTTTAATTGGTTTCGGTATTTGAACAGAAATGTGAGAAATGAATATTTAGTACCGACATCATCAATTATCATTAACAGTAAAGATGATGAGACTACACAACTCATATGTTGCATGTAAAATTCCAGCCAGTCATTTTGGGCGGAACTGACGTCATGAGTTGACGTCACTGTCTGCGTTAATATGTAAGTCTGCAATCGTATCATTCAGATGTACGAATTGAAAACAAATTAATAATGTCATTACTCCTGGTCAAAAAGGGATATGAAACGCATATTTCCTTTGCTTGTTTATTCATAGGTTCCGGCTGTTTTTTTTTTCAGAAAGCTGGGACCTCAATCATATTTTTTGAGAATCTTCAACTTAATAACAGTGGTAATTGCGATAAAAAAACTGAGAAGTATAGTTGCTAAACATAATTTTATGATTCTTTACTCACATAATTTTTAATGTGTGAATCATATTAATACGTAATGTGATCAGCGCCGAATTTAGACTTTATGAAATGTCAAGGCAGAGCCGAATTAAAGCTTCTAGGGAGACTCTTAGGCGATACAAGTGCCAAGGCTCTCTTTTCACCACCCCAATTTCTAAAACTAAATTTTTTACTGAATTTAACTTTATAAAAGCAATTTTTAAGTTGTAAACTTTGACCAAGTAAAATAAAAATAAAAATTAATTTCACTTGTTCAAGAAAATTAGTTTCAGCATCTCGCTTGTAGAAATTTAAAGGTACTTTTAAACAAAATTTTAAAAAATTTTAATTCTTTCTAAAACAATCTAAATGATATTTAATTATAGGTTCAGGAAGTTTTTAAATTATAAAGCAATATATCTTATTAAAATTATAATAAACGTAAACAAATTATATAAAACTTGCAAATGCTAATTGTTTAAAAATGTTCTAAAACGATATTACTTTTATTTAGGCATTCCAAATTCGAATATAAGACCCTTATAAATTAAATTTCTTTGAAAATAACACAAGAAAAAAATCTAGAGGTCTCAGGGCTGTGGGGCCCCTAAGCAGTTGCTTTTAAGGCATATATTATATTATATTGTTACAAATCTGTGATGCTGCTTCCCAGCATAGTTGGTTCCATAGGAGGTCCCAGAGCTTGGCGACAAACTTGGCTACCATTTGGTGGCGACTTTGGCGGCAAAATAGATTATACTCGAAACATCGAGAATTTTTCCGATCCGTCCAGTAGGAACCAAGATACGCCTCGAACGTTCCTGATTGGTTGAGAGGCTTCTAGCCTCGCCTCCTGAGACCTATAAAAGGAGCAGCCTGCAGCTGCCGGATAGTCATGAACCAGAGAAGGTCGTAGTCGAAGAGTAGTCGGAAGCGACAGAGGAGAGTAGTCGGAATCGACGTTAAAGAACTGGCCTTCCAGAAATAAGGGGAGCAGCGACGGAGTGAAGCTAGTGCTGAACTAAGCTGTGCGCTACTGTCTGCAGTAGAGTCTTGTTGTATGCTGCTGTGTGCAAGTCTCGGCTGAAGATAATCGTCTTCTATGCTGTATATATTTGTCGTCTTTGTGCTGTCCTGTGTGTCTTCGTGTAAATAAACGTCGTTGTTTTTATTTTCTACTGCCGCCTGCTGATTGAGCGTTCTCCACACCATATAACTCCCACTATCCAAACGAACCCCGGAAATTTCGTAACAATATTATATTATATTATATATTCGCATATATTATATTAGATATTTATATTCACCTTCAATAAATGTTTTTCGGTAAACACGAAAGCATATTAATCGTATTCGATCTGATGATTATTCAGTTTTATTAGCTAGCAAATTTAAGCAGGATAAATATAAACAAAGTGGATTCATAACATACTCACGAAAAAAAGCAAAACTATATTTCT
Organism: Argiope bruennichi; assembly: GCF_947563725.1. Classification (NCBI taxonomy): domain Eukaryota; kingdom Metazoa; phylum Arthropoda; class Arachnida; order Araneae; family Araneidae; genus Argiope; species Argiope bruennichi. The sequence continues at coordinate 128,662,791 of NC_079151.1, read as the reverse complement.
TCTTATTTTTAAGGCGTTCCTTAAAATTCACATCTTCAAATGAGAAAGTGTAAACTTGTTAACTTTCAGTTTAAACTGTAAAGTTAATCAAGTTTGCAGAGCCATATGCTATTTGAGATATAAGTTTATCTGTTGGTTGTATTTAGAGCATATCATTGAATCTAAATCTACCAATTTTAATATAGGTACACTTTGATTGTTGAATATTGTATCTCAGAGACATTTTTTTCTTCAAATTTTTAGTCAAATATAATAAATTTTAAAAGTAGAATTTTTTTTAAAAAATAGGGAGCTACTTGATTAACCTGCGGTTCACTTCTACTATCTAATTGTACCGAATCATCTAAATAATTGGATTTTTTTTCTCCACAATAGCTATATGTTAGAAAAGAATATATCAATTAATTAAATAAACGATCCGAGCATTAGCCGTGAGCAACAAACTTTTTAAACGTTAAGTCAAATTTCATTTTTTCGGCCTGTTTTTTGAAAATAATTTCCAAAAAATTGACACGAAAATAAAACTTATTCTATTTTGAAATAAAAATAATTATCTTTCCTATATTTAGAATCATTTTTACAATTTTTTAAAATTATCATGATTTGTGGTCAAAGTCATTAAGGCGAACTATGTTAGCTTCCCTCGTGATAGACGTGAAAAAGAGAATAAAGATGCCGGATATGGGATGATATTTAGAGAATGGAGAAAATTCTTGTTTCACAACTAGGAAAAGTATATTTTCCGAAACTTTTTTAGGGTTTAATTGAATTATGTTAAACAAAATGTTGAATTGTTATTTAATTTCCAAATATTTTTATGCATGTTCAATATCATTTGCTCGTAAAGAATTTTTTATGTATTTTAAGAAGCTGAAAACGATATTAATACCATGTAGTTTTTTATGAAATTTCCTCAAATTTTTAATTCTGATTCAATTAATGTGGACCAAACAATCTCTCTAAAATTAAGTCTCAATACTTTCAGGGAAGGGAGTTCTCCCTTTCCTTTCCTTTTTTTTTTACTTCGAGAATCCTTTTTTTTTTAAGTTATATTCTGAAATTAAAATGTATTTCAAAGTGTTTCAACAATATAACGAGAAATTCAAGTCAATATTCTAGAAATATTATCAGATAATTACATTCATTTTCGTTTCTGTTCATATTTGATTTAATGACAAACTTTGCAGTTTGAATTAGTATAATTAATACTGGTCTTTTATTATTCGATTTTATAAACATTTAGATTTTGTTTTTAATTTTGGAAATAATTGCTTTAAATATTCCTGCTTTAGAATCCTGCTTTAAATATTTTACTTATTTTATAGCAGCTCTTTGCTGGAATCTGTTTTATCGGTCATTCTGCAAAACAACCGTTCATTATTTTTAGAAACATCAAATGGAATCTACTTCCTTTGATAGTATTTAATAGTATTTTGATAATATTAATAAAATATACAAACAAACATAACTACTTATTTAAGCATTAATTTAAAAATTTTTTAACTGATATTGATACAACTGAATCTTATCATTTAAAATATGGATGCATGTATGTTCCACATCTACGCCTAATCAACTGGTTCGAATTCAACGAAATTTTGTTAACTTATTCTCTAAAAGAAGCGAAAAAAATAGTGGCATTTTTTAAATACAAAATTTAATTAAATATTTAATTGGTAAAATTAACCGAAATTTTGTCTTTTTTCATAGTAACTTCAAGGGAAATTATTCCAGAATAAATATTTTCAAGCCATCTTAAAATTTAAAATTTTACATTTAATGATATTAGTTTCGTCCCTGCACAATTTTTCATTCAACTATTAATTTTTTTAAAAAATTAAAGGCTCTAAAACTGATATAAACTTTAAACTACTCTATTGCAATATTTTTTTTATTTTTTATTTTTTAATATTCATATCTTTTTAACAGGTTTTTATTTGCTTCAAAGCATATGATTTAACGCAATGCCTAAAAGTAAGCATTAGTCAATCGCTATAAACGGACAATAGAAAAGTTATGATTCTGCAATCAAATGAAACAGATGTTCGACAAGAGCAGCGCCTTCCGTCTATGAGAAATTAATCTATATTTTGCCTTTTTTTCACAGAAACTTTGTAAGAATTATTCAAAAAAAATGTACTTACTTAATATTAAAAATTCTATACTTTCAATGATATTTATCGATTTTCAACATTACTAAAATTTCATTTTGCGCATTTTTTTCAGTTATTTTTTTAGATAATTTAACACATATGATACTGAAATACGGAAATTTATAGAAACGTATAAGTATCTGCTTGATAACATGAAGGCTTTGAACTATTTTTAACTACCTTTTTTATTTATTTCTCTTTTATTTCAATACTTATGTTTTGAAAAAGGGTTTTGTGTCTTATAAGATTTTATTCAAAAGTAGTTTCTACCTTAAAAGTATTATACATCAAGGAATTTTGAATCCCAAAGAACATCGGATATACAAACTAGTAACAAATAAAATTGGCAAGCTTACTAACTACGAAAGGAGGTTTGTTCAATAATTCCAGAAGAAAATTTAATAGAAGAAAATCTGAATGCTTTTAAAAACGTGCTCCTTAAATGTTCCGAGTGCCGCTGGCGCAGAGCCAAAATTTTCTCAAATGCGCACGAAAATGGAACTTTCCTTTTTTAAGAATAACAACATCTACTTACGTAAATAGAATTGTAAATATTAATCTCCTCTATTAGCACGAGATATTACACGATATTTCCACGATGTTGTCCAACTTTCTGGATGACAACTAACATCGTGTAGATATCATAATAATGTTGTTGGGAATTTTGTGCTAATAGGATTTTGTACAAAAATAAATGGAGTCAGATTAGCATGCTTGTTATTTTGTCTTTTGAAACCACATCATAAAAGTATTTTAAGTGGAGAAATGATTGAATGAAATGAAATTCAGATACAGTCACAACATTAAACTTTTTGGAAATGTAATAAAAACTATTTCTTTGAAAGTATGGTTCAACAAATTTTGAAATATTTATCTTATAATTTTCATAATAAGACTGAAAGAATGCATACTTATTGAAAAAGATTTTGAAAGGATTCTGTTCTTATATTTTTCCAATAACACTCAAAAATCACTTTCTTTTTCAAAGTAAATCTCCTCAACAGATATATATAAATAAAAAGTACTTGAAAAGAACAGATAAGATAAGCCAGCTTTGGATAAATTTACGATTCCAGATGTCCGATGTTTTATTTATTTTTACTTCAAGCAGCACCTGTATATCTATTTTAGTTTTCCCTTCTTATCCCTTTTTTCCAGTCGCTTGCAGCTGTTTGTTTTGAGTTTTGCTTGTCTGTCGATATAGTATTCAATTGCAATAAATTTGGAAGAAGAATTTAAAATTTTCTTTTATAAGTTCTCAGTAATTTAATTCAGACTAAAAATGTCTGATATAAATCTAAATAATTTTTTTTTAGTATTCAAGAATAAATTATTGTATTTTCAAGAGTTTGTAGGATGAAGTTAATTGATGAAATACTTTAGTCGCATTAAATTTAAAGCAGAAAAAAAAACCTTTAAATTTAGAGGAGAAAAAAATATTTTATTGCTTTGCTATGAATATTCGAATAAAAAAGTGAAAAAGTGCAAATATTAGGATGAAAAGTGCTCTGGTTTTCGCCTTCTAGCATACAGACGCTTTCATGAGGCTTCATTTTATACTATGTTTAGATAATATATTTGAAATAACACATTTTTTAAATTAATCATAGGTGTTTACTTTCTTTTGACTCTCACTGCAATTTATTTCGTTATTCTGATTCGCATCAAGAATGACATAAACATCTAAAAGTGTATGCATTATGATGAATGACTAGAATCGTTAATTTGCTTTTGAGAAAATAGATCAAAATAGAATTGTACCCAATAATAGAAATTAACTACAAATAAGTTTTGATATTTGAATATTTTGTAATTTATCAGAAATCTACTTGAATGAAGTCAATCTACAAATCCCTCGACATAATAATACATAAACAACAACAATAATAATAATAGGAAAAGAGTTTGTTGTAAGAAAATGTTTATAAAATTTCATTCAAGATTCTAGGTTATCAAAAACATGAATTTTGAAAATTCGATGGGAAGTTTTAAAGGCTTTATCAGATTGATCGCTAAGCATTTTTGAGTTTAAAAATTTAAATTTTATTTTATTTAAATTTTTAAATTCAAAACTTTTGTTTAAAAATTTTAATTAATTTTATTTTATTGTACATATTTATGAAAAAGTAATATAATTGAATAAATACCGTGAATAAAAGTGGCAAATATATTATGTTCAAAAAATGTCCGTACAATTTAAACCAAGTTAATTTTAATTATGCGAACGAATCATAATGATGCTATTATAAATAGAAAACTATTATCAATAGATTAGAAAAAAATTAAGAATTAGTACAAATTTAATTAAAGTTTTAATGTAGCATCTTTAATGAGGGTGTGGGTGAGCATGAGCGAGCATGTGTGTGTGGATTCAGCAGAGAATACATATATATTCTAATGCCTAAATGGAAACTATGAAGTATTATTTACTACTTTTATTTTTCTGATCCTAATTCTTTCAGTAGCTTTAAAGTACTTCACAGATAAAAATGTCAATTTTATGAAGGCATAAATTCTTTTTAACTGCTTTAATTCCATTGGGGAAATGAGTGTTTTATTTCCTGGGTAATTCAAAAACTAACATTTCCCATGCCATCAGTATTGGATTTCTTACATCTGTTACTCCGATTATATTATATGGATGCTTATATTTGTTGTAATTTCTACAATATATCTAACAAAATACCAGACAAAATTCTTATGCTTTCGCCATGATTCTTATACTTATCTTCTCTAGATCAAAATTTGCACATTATTATGAAGCATTTTAATTATATTTCTCACTAGTCGCTTTTGACGACAATCTGTTCGCCGAAGTTAATGGTTAAATTTAATTTCAGTTAAATCGTTTAGATATGGCATCATGTCCTTGATACCTCCACATTGACAGACTTTAAAGCTGTATTATTTTAAGAGTCTCACATATTTTCTGCTCATTGTGTTCATGAACTTTTCTAATAGAAATCAGTTGAATGACATCATAGAACTCTTGAAAATGCAGTATCCGATTCATTTCGCTTCTGACTTTCACAATATTACAAATTTGTTTGTTATTCTAACTATAAACTTACACAAATATTAAACAAAAGCCTTCTTCCTAAGCTTTCAACTTGTAAGAAAAACACGGGATTAAAGAGTTGATGGAACAACGAAAATGGTTTAAATTTCAGGTCAATAATGTAATCAATAGTTGAAAAATAAACAGAAAATAAAAAAAAATTATATAAGACTATCAAATTGATAACTTAAAATACACGACTATCAAATTGATAACTTAAAATACACGACTATCAAATTGATAACTTAAAATACACGACTATCAAATTGATAACTTAAAATACACGACTATCAAATTGATAACTTAAAATACACGACTATCAGATTGATATCATTGAAAACATAATTTTTAAATTTTGTAACGGGTTAAAAAACATTTTTGTGCAATGGTATTTCGGAAATTATTCAGGAAAACTTTGAAATGAAGCCTTATTTTAATTAAAAATTGCATATAAATGCCAAATTTGTAAAATCAAATTGTCCAGTCTGCGCCAATACATACATGCATATATTCGTCGTTATTATCAGTAGAGATTTTAATACAATTTTATTCCAAGAATAAATACCTTTGGCTATCGAAGAAAGTAATCTGGTGATATTTTTTCTTCGCCTGAGTTGGAAATTTTTGCTGAGATGTCTATACACGGTATTCTATATTATAGCAATGTTTTACCATTAATTTTCACTGTACTTCTATTAATTGAAGATAGTTTAATTGCATATGAGTTGTCTGTTATTTGTTTACAGAGTTCTCAACAAATTATATTTAATATTTGTCTGATCTGTGTAAGTATTTTTATTATCTCTTTTTTTGTTTATCCTACTTTGTTTTTATAAACGTTGCGAAAACACTGTATTGTTATTCTTCTAACCATACTTCTTACATTTGTACAACGTTTAATATTCGAGTGAAGCTTCGATATAAACTTTTCTTTTCCCAAGATTCTTTTCCAAATATTTTTATTTACAATATTCTCTAACTTTGCATGCTATAATTCTAATTTTAAATATTAGCCAATCTGTACCCATAAGGTTCAATAGGTTTTTCGTAGAAATAAGGTAAATAACTGAACAAATTGTAAGTTAAGTTACTTTTGTTTAGACAAAATTTCATGTTCATGGATACATCTGTTTCTCTGAACATCGAGAAATTATTTTTTAAATATAATTTTAAATTTAACACTAAATTTTAAACCAAATAAAGCGACTTACTTTATACTATTCGCTTTTGACAAACATTTCGTTTGCCGAGATTAATGGCTGTGTGACAAATGATAAATATTTTGTGCAACTTTATCTTAATACTTTATGAGTAAAGTATTTTTTAAATTTCCCAATTTGATGAACATATGACTCATAGTGTTTCAGCAGCTTGCAACGTTCTAATTATTGCATTTTGCATTTCGTAATTTTTTTGTTGCCATGTTTATACATCCACTTATATCACTGGAAAGAAGAGAAATGTTCAAAATGGGTCCAAATCAATAACTTATCAATATTACTTCATTCCGACGTCAAACATTAGTTGCAAGTATAATAAAATTTTTAAAAAAATGTATTAAAATCGGGCCATATTCTGAGAATCTACTTACCCAGGGAAAATGAGCCAACTTTTCATATCTTGATTATCAACAATGAAAAAAAAAAAAGCTAAGATGAAATATTGGACGAAATAATGAAAGCGATTTGAGTTTCATTCAACAGTAAAACATATTTTTGTACCAAACACTTACATTTTTTTTAAAACAATAAAATAAAAATAGAAAAAAAAAATTTTTCCTTAAAAAATTGGAACTCTCGATAAGACTTTTTTTTTTTAATTTTAAGCTGATATAAAAATTAGTTTTCTTGTGCTGTGATATTTTCGACATTACCATGTAAAAATGGACCATTTTTGCTTAATTTTTAATTAATTAAAAACTTAAATAAAATTTCAAAAGGAAATCCCTCAGAAAAGAGACTTTTTTTTTCTCTAAATTTTATATTTCCCAAGTTTGGTAACTCGATTCCAAATGAGCTACCTTTTTTGTGTTGAGCGAATGTGTTGATGTTTAAACACTCCACGGCATGTTTAAACATCAACACATTCATCTAATTATTTGTAGAGAAGTGTTTTAAATACAAAAATACATCTTTTGATTTCGCATTTTCATAGTAAAAAGAAGTTTTAAACATTTTTTTTTTTTTTTTGTAAGCCTAAATGCCATTCTACCTTTTTCTTAGATATATATATGCATGATGACAAAATAAAAATATAAAAGTAATTTACTTGAGTTGACTTCATAACTCGCATAAGAATGGTTTACGAATACATTAATAAGATATTTATAATAATAGAGGTGTTGTGTGTGTGTCATTTTTTGCATCATTTTAAAATTCAAAAAAATATCATAATTGATACTAATTTTTCACTATATAATTTTTTCTACTTTTAATCAATTTTTAAAAAAAAAATATTATACGAGAATTTTGCAAGAATTTATGTCTCTGCTGAAGTGAAACTCAAATTGTTTTCATTGTTGATGATCAAAATAAAAGGATTCGGTATTTTTTCTCCATATTATGTATAAGTATAACGTATAATTATAAGTGTATTCAGTATAAGGTATATATATATATATATATATGTGTGTGTGTGTGTGTGTGTGTGTGTGTGTGTGTGTGTGTGTGTGTGTGTGTGTGTGTGTGTGTGTGTGTGTGTGTGTGTGTGTGTGTGTGTAATGATATTTTAACTCTAATTTCAATTTAATTAATTTTCATAATAACTTCATCTTAATTTAGCCCATAGTAACTTCATTCTAAAATATTCTCTTATTTCGTGATCCAATTCCACTGTCTCTACTTAATTAATTCAAGAGAAGCTTTGTTAAATTGTTGAATCAGCTAAAATCTAATTTTCCCACACTACGCGTGAAGAGATAACATACCGCTGATCAAACAAATTCTTTTTTAAAATCTCCCTGTGTTTCCCCTACCTTGTCCACCCGTGTAATGAAAATCCCTATCGAAATCTCATAATACATTAGCACTGTAAAGAAATATTTTCCCTATCAAAATCATAGGTTATATAAGACCAGGGATAAAATGTCCAAGAGCTTTTTCCTCATTCCTTTCTGTGTCGTTCTGTGTGCTCGTCGCTTGTACATATGCCTGTTTCTTCAAAATGAATAAAACGACGTCACGAAATTAAAAGTATCTTCATTGTCTTCAAACTGCATCATGCTTCACAACAAATAATATTACACACACACACACACACACACACACACATATATATATATATATATATATATATATATATATATATATATATATATTTAAATTTTGTTATACTTACAATTAAGGTTTAACTTCAGAATCAAGTATCGAAGATACTGCTTAATAAGGAAACAAATTTAAAATTAAACAACGAAAAATTTTTAAATACTTTCATACTATCAACCTTTTAGCTTTAAGTTTCACTTTCGTATCTTAGTATGCGAAAACACATTAATGAATCACAAAAATTTTTGTTGTATAATTTTCTGATATGTTACATAAATTTTTAAATATATTCTTTTGTACATGGTGATTTTCAGTGTTTAATGAACATTCTTTCTGTTCTCAGAGTTTTTACGAACTCATTTCGATTCAGCAAGCATGTTACTGAATAATTTGAAGTTTAAATAATTGCAATTTAAAATTAAACATCTAATTTTAAATGAAATAAAAAAACAGCGAGATGTGAAGCACGAGGAGCGTAATGGTATAAGGCATTTAAAATAGTAAGAACTGATCGGCTGTCAAAATTTGAGGTTTAAAAATACTTTGCTGAAGGAACCATTAAGATTAAGTACATGTGCTATGATTAAACCTCTGCATCTCAATAGCTTTATAAAAAATAAGAAAATCTCATGATACGTTTTCCACTTTCATTTTGGTTGGTTTTAATTTAGATATTTTGAAAAATCTCTTCGTCCACAACAAAGGGCAGTAACACTAAATCAAATCGTTGCTGCTTTTTCTATTTTCCAGATAAATAGATTTGTTTATATTTTCAATTACATTAATAACAAGCTTGTCAATATAATAGTACAAATGCCTGACTACAATCGTGCTTAAAAATTAAATAAAAAAGAATTTTCTAAAATGTCTATGAAGTCAAGTTTGTCTGAATCGCAGTATAAGAAGTGCATAAAGTTAAGGTGACCATTCGTACTGATTTTACCAGTACAGTACTGGTTTTCAGGGCATAAGTCCTGGTTAGTCATTAAACAAAACCAGTACACGAAAAGTACTGGTTTTAGATTAGAAAACATTAAAACAAAAAAAGTAATAAAATAAAAATAATAAAATTAGAACTGGCAACCCTGATAATTCCATGTGATATCGTCAGGTGTCGCATGAGCAGGACCACCACGACGTCATACAAGCCAGTGTTGGTCTGATGTACTAACTACTGTGATGTACCTACCTTATTATTATCATGGCGGCAAAACGACGAAAGTGCTTATTTAATGACGATTTAAAATTAAAATATACATTTATTAAAGAAAGTAATAATATTGATCTTAGAGAAGTATATTGTGAAAAATGTAGAAGTACGTTTTCTATTGCAAATAGTGGGAAAAGCGACATTGAAAACCACATAAAAACAGTTAAACACAAACGAGCAGTATCAGCAGCAATTGCAAGTTCGAGTAAGACATCATATTTTAAGAAAAAAGAATTTGAAACTGCCGAGAAGAAAATAGCTGCAGCTGAAGGTCTGTAGGCATATCATACAGTTATGCATAATCAATCTTTTCGATCAAAGGACTGTACCTGTAAACTTATTAAGACATATTTCGATGCTAAATTCACATGCTCTAGAACCAAATGCGAAGCTATAATCACCGATGTACTTGTCCCTTATGCAAATCAAATATTGGATGAAGATTTGAGAAACGTCAGTTTTATATCAGTGTATTCAGACGCCTCAAATCACAAGGAATTTAAACTTAAAGGAAGTAAAGGAAATTAAACTTATTCCTTTACTTGTCAGATATTTTTCATACAAGAATGGAATACAGGTAAAAACTATTGAAGTAAAGGATTTGCCAGGAGAAACGTCTGACATAGTTACCGAACATATTGTAGAGGTCTTAAAAAAACATAATTTAGAAAGCAAGATATTAGGGCTTTGTGCCGACAACACCAACACTAACTTTGGAGGCATGCGAAGAGCAGGGAAAAATAATATTTTTACCAAGCTAAAAGCTACTTTGGACGGACGGGAGCTTGTCGGAATTGGTTGCTCAGCGCATATTTTAAACAATTCTATACAAACCGCGGCGGACTGCCTTCCAATTGATATACAAACTTTAATTACCAAGATTTACTCTTACTTTTATATTTATACTGTGTGCGTCAGTGAATTAAAAGAATTTTGTAATTTTATAGACATAGAATATTAAAAACTTTTGGGTTACAGTGCTACGTGGTGGTTAGCGTTACGACCAGCTATTGAGGGCGTGTTGGAAATAATTTCCTGCATTAAAATCGTATTTTGCGTCTAATGAAAAAACTCCGACAATTATTAAAAATTATTTTGAGAATCCTGAAACCGAATCTTGGCTTTTCTTTCTCCATAATGTGTCGTCAATGTTTCATAACACGGTTTTAAAGATAGAAGGACAGGATATTTCTATGTTGGAAACAAATATCATTTATAAGGATCTTAAAACCAAAATTGCTGACAGGATGGCAAGTGTTTTTCTGCCCCTGCAAGTTCGACAAAATTTAAAAAGGCTAGAAGAAGACGGCTTAGTTAAATCGAATATTTTCAAAGAAAAAGTGGTGGAATTTTACAGCACATGTTTTCAGTATCGGGAAGAATGGGAAGGCCATTTTGAGGGAATCGAGAAGTTTAATTAGATTACATTAAACATGAAACCTACGCATCAAATGGTTCAAGTATGCAGTGACTATTTAATTCAACATTATCCGGAAATAAATTTCATTGAAGATGAGCTCTTTGATGAAATCTGTTTCATTCAGCGCTACACCACAGATGAGAAACTTGGGCATTGGAAACAAAATTGTGTTTCAGTATCAGATAGGTGGATTGAAATTTTTAAAACCTTTAAAGAAAATGATGTGTTCAATAATATTGGCAAATTGGTAGAGTATTGCCTCTGTATGCCAGGAACTAATGCACCGACCGAACGGGTTTTTTCTTTATTAAACAACATCTGGACTAGCGAGAAAACCCAATTGAAAGTGGAAACTTTGAAATCCTTGTTGATTGTCAAAAATAATTTAAATGCAACCTGTATGGAATTCTATGAAAATATACAGGAAAATAAAAATTTGTTAAAAGCAATTTACTCCTCAGAAAAATATAAAAAAAACAAACTAAATTAAATAACTCCTTATGTTTTATTATGTTATTATATTAGGTATGGCTTATCATGTTATATTATGTTTTATTTTTATATTGTAAATTCATATTTTAGTTTTCATATTTCTTTTGTTTAAATAAACGCAACATTTTTTGATATCTAAAAATTTTTTATTTACTTAGGTATACAGGTTGGCCATTGGGTGAATTTTTGATAAAAATTTATAAAATTTGGGCGTGGCTGGTCAAAATTCATGTTGTCCTGGTTTCAGGTTAAAAAAAAATGGTCACCTTAATAAAGTGCATAAATTTTCTGTATTTGGTGGTCCAGGTTGAGACTCCAAATAAATGCATTTGACAAATTATCAATGTATTAATACATATAATATATATATATATATGACAAATTATCAAACTTCCATATCAATTTGTTGTGTATATAATTTGAATTAATTTCTTATTTAACACTTGTTGATGTCTAATGAGTCCAAGAATTATCGTTAAGGATGAATTTATTGCTCTCCTTACATTGTTCTGCTGTAAACAATTAAAGAGTTCTAATTAATTTGTTTACTCTATAAAATCAGCTTATGCAGCAAACACAAATTCAATTTATTAAGCTCATAAAAATGAGTCAGAAGAAAAAAAGAAAAAATTGCAAATAAAATCCATCAGCAAATTTAATTGTCTGACGCCATACAATATAACAGCTCTAGTGCGACAGGCACATATCCAGAAGCAGTAATTCTGAAATTGCATTGAACGTGCAGCACACTCTGTTAATCAGAAACAAGGAAAAATTGGTTTAAAATTTCTACATTAAAATTAATGACAGAGATTTTTAACATTTTGAAAAATTAATTTTTTTTTTTCGCAAAATAATTCTCTTTTCCTTATCTGTATTGCGATAGCCTATCACATGTCTCGTAGCGAACAGATTCGCATTCTAAACGGAAACTTATTTGTTGATTTTTCAGCAAAGTACAACTCAACCACTTTCGCTTTGTGGAACTCGGTTTGTTTTCGTCTCGTATCTGCGAGCCCCATATTTATTCAAAATTCTTATTGAAATTTGATTTTTGTCGACATTTTTAAGATTTTAACTATTTATTTTGCTTCTTAATATTTATATTAAAAAATGGGTGATGTATTTGATCTGGAATTACACGAAGTTGAACAGTATGACGATGAATCCGATGATGATGCTATTGAAGCTATAGAAGTAGATGGACAGGTGAATGTAAGCCTAATAACATATTTCTTCATATTTTTTTGGATAATGAAACTTTTTAATGAATATTACTCTTTGATTCCGTGTTTTTATTTTAGTAGTGAATAATGTATTAAGTTACAGTTAAAATATATGCCCCAAATATTTTTACGCTTGTCATGCGTTTAAATCATTTCCGCGTGTTACGTTGGTTGCCTTGACATTTAGTTAACTCGCATTTCCTTTTCTATTTTATATATTTATTGAAAAGTTTTGTCATCTCTGACAGAATTTACACCAGATTTTTCTCCTTTCACTTTTATTTGTAAAATAAAAAAAAATATTAATTGATAAATTTTATTTAATCAAAATTCGAGAAAGTCGTCGACCTTGCACTAGTTTTTTTTATGTAGGTCGAAGTGAAAATGTGGGACATAGTTTCTGGCTTTCCTCGCTACGTGTTTTTCATTTGAATAATTCTTGAAGCTCTAGATTTGATATCCTAACTTTCTCTTAAGCGCTCTGTTTGTTAAGCGTTTTTTTTCTTTCTATCAATAAGGTTTTTTTTTTTTTTTTTACTTTCTGAATACAAAATACACTTTTTAACGACATCGAAAGATTTCAAGTTGCTTTTATTATTTACAAGAATTTTTATTTGGAATTTTAAAATTCATTAAACTATAAATTGAATTAGAAATTAAACTTCAAATTAAATGCTTTGATGCTAGTAAATTAGGATGCTTTGAAATGTTAATTTTGAAAATTTGATAAAATTCGAATAAATTGTGATTTTAAAAAAAAATATACAAATTTTTATAAATAATTATGGAAAGGAATAATTTCTTAAATTACTCATTTTATCTAAAATGTTTGATCTGATTAATTATGAAAGGAATATTTATACCAAATATATAGTGAAAAATGCATTTAAAATGCTTATTTATAGTTCAATTATTACAGCAGGCTAATTATTTAGGCAAAAAGGATTCCTTTTTATTTATCATATTTACATTTTAATACCTGCACAAGATCTCTGCACTACAAATGCAATTCTTTCAGTATAAATTCTTAGATTTTGCTCAGAATTTTAAATTGTTTAGGATATAATATCTTTTTCATATAGACCTTCAATATATTCTTAAATCTGCATTACATTAATTGGCTTTACATTTATTGATATAATTTTTTTGTTTTGTTTTAATGATAAAAATATGAGCATGGGAAATCGAATGTCTTTTTAATTGCTGACAAAGTAGTTTAATGTTATACTATTTTATTATCTCCATGTTTTGGAAGGAACTTAGGGGGAAAAAAAATTGTGAAATATTTGTTATGACCTTTTTTCTTTGCACAATTTAACTTGATAAAACTCAAATTTTTAAAATATGTAATAAAAAATTTTAACTATTGAAATTTATGATCAAATCTTTTGGCTGAATATTGAAAACAGTTACAAATTTTTCCATTTATATTATTTAGATATTGAAAATAAGTAAAAAGAAATATTATTAAAGCATGGATGTAATTAAATGCTTTCTTGATCAGCTGTTCACTTACTATATTAATAATACTGCTTAGTTAACATTACTTTAGTGATGTTAACTAACTTTTCTGAACTGCATCTTGTCACAGCAAATAAAAGTTCATTGCATCTAATTTCTCAAGTTATCCTATTTTGCTTGCACTCATTGACTTGCTTAGGATTTGATTGGGCACTGTTAGGTTTTGTTTTAAATTTATTTTATCATTTATAAATTCAAGACATAAGAATTAAAAAAAGTCAACAAGTTTAGATTATTTTTAATCTTTGATTTAGGGCTGAAGGAAATCTAATTTTTTTTTTTAATAGTGTTAAAAGAGCAACAGAGAAAGTACTTTGTGCTCCCCCTTCCCTTCAAATGATTAAAAATAAACCTATTTTCTTATTGATTCTTCATGGGTTAATATTTCACAGTTACAAATTTCTTGATACCATAAGAGTAGTGAGAATAAAATAAAGGTTAATTCTTAAAGAATAAATGTTGTATGCTTTCTTATAGCTTCTGAACTGCATCCAAAGTAAATTATATGTACTTTATATTATTTTTTAAACACTTAAATTAATTATTCAACAATTAATTTTTTATAATATTATCTAGATATTTATATGTCTAGACATTTTGTTTAAACTGATCTTCCAATTTTTTTTTAATCTTTATGGATGATCCATTCATACCAATAGTATGATTAAATTTCTTTATGATTGGATGATAAAAAGATATCTTTAATTGTTCACTGCTTTATCATTTTCCATTGATTGATCACATATACGTTGTGAAATAACTAATTGATTGAAATAAATATCTAAAGAATAGTTTTCTGCTGAAAACTATTTCGAATTGTGCATTTATAAAATATTTTTGTGGTAAAGGCAGAAATAAGTAAAAATTCATTGAAGCCTGTCAGACTTTCTTTTACCTGAAGCTATTTTGTCATTCCCCCCCTCTCTTTCAGAATAATTTTCTAGGAATTTAGTATTTTGCTGTAAATATAATACAGGAATGTTCCAATTACTCCATAATAGTTTTCCCATTATTTGTTATTTTTTAATAATATTTATATTATTCATTTGCCATTATCCAAGTTTTTATTTTATGATTATCTGAAGGACATTGAAGAAAAGTCGGGAAGAGTGGATTCTTTGCACAAAAATAAAACTATTTGCTCATTTCAGATTAAAAATCATTATATTCATTTGCAAGAAAAATTATTAAGGGGTTCTTTTACTTCTTGCAAGCTGGAAATAACTTCATTCCTTATTGTTATGCTTTGACCTGGATGGTTTGGAATTTCATTGTTATGAATTAAATCACAGGTTAATTGGTATCTTTCAGATTTTTTTCTAAAGAAATAAGTAATATATAAATTTTAAGTCAATTCCTACTTAGATCAATAAAAAATTATTTTAGTTACTTGTTATTAAATAATTACAATATTAAGTGGCAAAATAGAGCTTGCGACCAAATAGAAATTACTGGACAAATTTAATTCATATTTAAAAGAAACTGTATTAACATCAAGTGTCATTCAGTACAATTTAAAAAAAAAATGTATTTGAATTTGAGTGGACAAATAAAAAGTATTTTATTAACAATTGAAAATTTGAACAAGATATATATATAGAGCGAGCTAATAGTAGGAATTAAATAAAAGATAATTACTTTGTTGCTCTGCTTATTTTTGCAAATTCTGTGGAAAAGAAATCTGAAAGTTTTCATTTGTATCATTACAACATATGTATATTTTTCCAAATATACTTTGTTAAAAGATGCAGCAATTTTATTCATTTAATTGCAATAGATTCTAGTTAAATTATCTTTAAGTTTCTGAAATATTTAAAACCTGTTTTGAAATTGCTGGAAAGTCAATAGCATTTAATATAGGAAAAAATTTTACTGTAAGATGTGGCATTGCAAATCTCTGTCTAAAGTTGGAAATTTCTTCATTGTAAAAGAAAGATTTACTAGAAGAATAATTGTATCTTGCTAAAATCTTGAAATTTGGTATTAATAAAATTTCCTTTATTAAATCCATGAAACTTTTTTTTTATCTAGATTTCATTTTATTATTATATTCTGCCAATTATAAAATATTTGAATTCATTAGGTTTTTTTTTAAAAAAATTGTGATTATTTAAAAATGGATTTTATTGTTTGTGTTTTTTTAATTTTAGTTAGAATTGGGAAAATTCTGGCGTAAATTTTTTTGACTCTATTTAACTTTTTAATACATTTGGAAATTTTATGCGTTTGAAAGAAAATTTTATTGTAAAATTTTTTTATTGTTCTTAAATTCTATATAACTTATTCTAAATGACTTTAAAATGAACTGCCATTAAAACTTAAAAGTTGAAATGTTATAGAAATTTTATTTGAAATTAGGTAAACATCCCTTATTGAAATAAAATGATCTTTTTATTCTTATCATTGTTAGTATTAGATTGAAAGTTGATTTGTATTATTATTAAAATTTTATTATATTTTTAACATGTATATTTTATTCCATTTCACTAGGTTCCTGATGAGACACATGTCTTACCTTCAATAGAGTAAGTATAACCATAAACTTTGTGAATCTGTGGGAAACTTAAGTGTTAGAAATATTTTCTAAATAAAATTGAATAATCCGTGATGAAAAGGATAGCCTGCTGGGTACTAAAATATTAAGTTGATATTATGGTTAATTTGTAAGATTAGTGGAAAATCCCTTTGCTTTTTCTAATAGATTCATATTAGTGTTTGATAATATCGTAATATTATTATTATTATTATTTTTTAATCATGTAAGAACATGATGTTGTTTTGGTTTGAGGTTTTTGAAGTGATTTGAAGGCAACAAATTGTTGAAGTCTCAAAATGCATTTGCAACAAATTATCCCATTTTATTATTTTGGAGTCGGCTTTCACAGTACAACTTTTGAAATATCTACCATCTGCTGTTGTAGTATTTCTCTTTGAAATCACAGTTATTGTCTTGCACAACGTTTTTAAAAATAAACGAAACAAGTTAAAATATTGTTTGTTTAATCGATAAAGATTGTTGGTTCAGGGATAATTTCAACTAATCAAAATAAAGTTAGAAAATAATGCAGAAGATTGCCGCATTTGGCGATTTATCGCCGACTAAAGTTATAACTTGATTTCCAAATTATACATTCTCTGAATTCTTATGAATTGTCTTAATTTAAGTAATTAACCAGTTTAAACCGGTTTGAAACAACCGCGAGACTATTAGACTATGCATGTATTGATATTTAGAAAAACGATGGGGTTTTTTTTTTCCATCTCAGATTTGGTTAAGCTCCAAAACTTTGTTTGCCAGCTAGAAAAATTGAAAATGAAAGTTTTAAAAATTATCATTATATATAGAGAGAGAAGTCTCGTGATTATTTCAGACCGGTTTAAACTGGTTAAGGACTTAAATTGATTAAGGCAATTGTTAACTTAAAATAAAGTGCATGTTATAGTGATTATAATCCATGTTTTTCTAGGTCTGAGATTGATGGAACAATCAATGAAGATATTGAATATGATGTGGGTTCTGGAAAAACTGGACCTAAGGACTTTGAACTTCTCAAAGTTTTAGGAAAAGGTGGATATGGGAAAGTAAGTAAATAATGTAAACTTTTTTTCCTTTTCAAATGAAATATTTAATTATGCCATATAAAAATTAAGATAAGATTGATATCAAAATAAACTTTAAGGCATATCTATTTTATTAAAAAGTTTAAAATGCTGAATGATACTTTCTTATAGCCTATAGTGTATGTGAATTCCACTGTGAGAATTATGATTTTGAAAGATTTGTTTGTAAGACATATTTCGATTAGATATATCAAGATTTCAAAATTCTTCAGGTATTAGTGTAAAAAAAAAAAATACCAAAACCATTTGGATAAAATATTTCAAGGTTATGTAAGATATGTTTAACCCTTTCGGGATGGGAGACCTTATGGCACACATGGAACGGAGCGTACACGAAAGGAATCGTCCCATAGGATAGGACTTTTGCGTTGCTAAGCCTAACTTTAAAAAAGTCGCAAAAAATGTTCAAGTCCTAACGTTGTCATTTTTTTTACCTTTTAAGATTATTAGTTTGTTTATAATTTGAGCACATTCTTCCTGCACAAATCCTGTTTTCTTGCTATAGTAAACCAGAACCAAGGCTTTCCATAATAAAGAAATATGCAAAATGTATCTGAAATCTACGCTAAATAAATAGATCTGATGGTAAAACTGAAAAAAAAAAAACTAGTTACTGTAAAATAGCAATAATAAAAAGAAAAAATTTCAGTAGAAGACCAAAAATGCAAATGATTATTACTATATAAAGGATACTAAAACTATATTTATTTTAAAAGTACTGAACACAGGGGGTCATCTAGTGGCATTTAAAAATTTTTCCAGTTTAGAATGCATATGTGCATTACTGTCCCATGAGTTCAATGGCCGTGAGAGACGTTCGTTAGCGATGCATATATGACAGATCTGGCACGAAAGAGTTAAAGGAAGAAAATAACATTCTTCTTATTGCACAGTGGATCAAGGAATCTTTCATTTTGTTACATATATTTACCGAAAAATTATATTCAGTTTGTCTCATAATTTGGTTAGATTTTATTCAGATAAACTAAAGAAAATGCTCAACTTCTTAAAATGGATAAACATTTTTGAAAGGGCAGTGTTTTTAACTACAGTCGCTCCAAGCCAAACTCGGACATCAAAGAAAAGATAATACAATCAAAATTTGTAAACTAAAAATGATAAGAAATTTAATTAAATGAATTTTTAATAGCATATTTATTGCAATTATAAAAGTAAATAACAGAAATTATAAATTAATTAATTTTAACCAGAAATTATGGCAAAAAGCAAAATAAAAGAAAAAATAATGCACAAGCCAAACTTGGACGGATATGAAAATTTTAAAAACTAGTAAATATTTCAAAGGGATAATTGTTTTATATGTAAGTCCTTGTTTTATAACCATTTTAAGACACTTAGGCATAAATTAATTTTTTCACAAAAACAATTCATCTTTACAGGAATGGTGTGTTTCCAGACTTTTTTCTTCAGGTATTTCAATAAATTTTCGATGGAATTTGTATCTCGGCTTTGGGGTGGAGTGTCCATGACGAGAGAACAATTATATAGAAGCCAGGAACGCACTCGATAAGCATTATGTTTCGAATCATTATCCTGATAAAATCGCCAGTTGTTGGCAAGAGAAAGTTTCAGCACATTTTATCGAAAGTTTTTGTTTAAAATGTCGAGGTACACATTCTAATCCATTCTCCCTTCAATAAAATACAGGGTTCCTCATCCAGTATTTGAATTCGATCCCCTGACCAATACTGATCCACCACTATGCTTCATAGTTGCTTATAAATTTTTTTTTTGCAAAATTTCTCCTTCGATTTTCTCCAGACGCAAGGCTTGCCATCGGGTCCAAAAATTACGAATTTGCTCTGACCAGTAAATAAGACATTTTTCCAATAAGAAAAATCCTTGTTTTCATGTTCCTTGCGAATTTAAGTCCTTATTTTGCGAATTTAAATCTTAGTCTGATTTTGCTTTCTTATGAAAAGCTTTTATCTGATTTTTCCACCATTGAGATCTGCCTTATGGTGCACATTTTTATATTGTTCATGGGCTCATTTTTTTTCCTAATTCCTTTTTAGCAATAATAGATGGGTATGGTGCACTAAGTAATTGATTTGTTTTTACTTTTCTGATTAAATACCAATCTTCTGCTTCTTTGAAAATCTTATTGTGCGCTGGCTTAGGCATATTTTCTACCTGATTATTGGTTTTAAAGCATTTTATGAGGCCATTAAACGTTGAATGACTTC
The DNA here is from genome assembly GCF_947563725.1 of Argiope bruennichi. Classification (NCBI taxonomy): domain Eukaryota; kingdom Metazoa; phylum Arthropoda; class Arachnida; order Araneae; family Araneidae; genus Argiope; species Argiope bruennichi. The sequence continues at coordinate 128,642,620 of NC_079151.1, read as the reverse complement.
TGTGGGCAATCTGATAATTCTGGCACTTTACTTTCCATTTTCAGCATGCTTAATTACCAATTTTCTTAACTCATTGCTCATTTGGCCTCTTTGCCCTGATATTTTAATTAAATTATTATTTAATTCCATAATAAATGAAAGTAACACAATTGGAAAGTTCCCCTGAAGAATTATAACATTAATCGTAAAAGTGGAAGTAATTTTTACCCAATAAATTGCAATTATTTTGTGCTTAATTGTGAAATGTCCGAGTTTGGCTTACATACTCTTTTTCACAAATTATAATTTTATGACTAAATTTTTAATTATAATTTATGAATTGGCACTATTTGACTTTGCTTTCAGTTGCACAATACATTCATTGTCAAAAAAATCTTTTAGTTTTTTTTCCAATTCATTTTAGCTAAAATATTTTGGCAGAGCAAGTTTTTTTCCTGTGGTGTCTGAGTTTGGCTTGTAGCGACTGTATGTAGCAATTCAGCAATCTTTATATTTCTGTGACAGCGTTATTATTAAGATTTATTTTGCTTTTTTATATATATAAAGCAATTCTGTCACTTGCATCTTATAGTAATTTTTTTTTGAGGGGGGGGGGAGTTTGTAATAAACCAATTTGCATTGGTTATGATTTGACAAATATATTAACTTTAAAATCTCTTTTCAAATTGTGGTATCCTGAAAGATTTTATTTGTATTGATATGTACTTTCTCAGATTTTTACAGTAGCAATTCTCAAGTCTTGCTTTGAATACACTTACATAATGAAAAAATTTTAGTTTCTTTTGGGCAGATAATCTTGCAGTGCTTCTCATCACTCAATTTTGATTTTTAAAATAATCAATTTCTTTCAGTCATTATTTCATTTTTTATAAGTCTATACTGTTTCAATAGCTGGAGTAACTTTGATTGGATTTGAACAACCCAAAACTGAATATCTCTTACAAAACTTTTCATTGTCTTACATTTTAATGACTCTAAACCTTATGATATTCAGAACTGTGAGTGGCAAAAGTGGCAAATTTCCTTATCTTCAAATAAAAAGCTATTCTTTCATCCTGTTGGCAAGATTTTTACCTTTTCAATGGTTTTTTTAAAATTATTGTTATTAAATTTCTGCTTGTGATTTATGAAATTAAAAAACATATGTTATGAAGAAAAGGTTGAAGGTTTGAAAATTGTTTTCAGCTTATTTTATAATTATGATTTATTTATTTTTTTCATTTTGTTTCTTTTATTTCCATAATGGAATATTTATTTGTAATTCCTTGAAGAAAAAAAATGCTAAGAATTAACATGCTATACTGACATGCATAAATAATGACTGACATGCATATGTTTTAATTTTGTGATTAGGTCTTTACTAAATAAAGGATTTTTGTCCGTAATATTATTAAAATTAAAAATTAATTATTTAAAATAGTGATTTAAAGGTATAGAAATCAGTTTTTTTTTTTTTTTTTTTTTTTTTTTTTGCACTTAGAAAAGATTTTTTAAAATGGGGGAAAATAAAGAAAGAAAGAATGAATCATTTTAGCATAGACGAATGGATGGTGCATAGTTCATTAATATTACTGAACTAGATTATGATGTGCATATTGGTTGGAGAAAAGTTGTTTGAAAGCTGCCTTTTTATTCTTTTGAAAAACCATTATTTTCTCTTGCAGGTATTCCAAGTGAGAAAAATAACAGGAAAGGATAAAGGAAAACTTTTTGCTATGAAAGTTTTAAAAAAGGTAATCTCATAAAATTTATAGATTTCTGTCTGATTTTGAGCAAAATCTCTCCAGAGGAAGTCTGTCTAACTAGTTGTCTAAATATATAAACTACAAAATGATGAGAATTGATGAGTAACTTTCAGTGCACAAGTTTAACATTAATAGTGTAGACACCAGTCAAATTTTGAGCTGAATATAATAAAGGTTTACCAATTGCTGTTGATCTATACGTTCAGAAGCACGAAAACATAACTCAAAAACATAATAACTTAGTATATCAAATTTGGTATTGGTTTACGACTACAAGTGTAATTCTGCGTCAAATGGTAGGGGAAAGCGTGTCTAAAACTCAAATTTGAATTTCAGATGCTATCAACTGCATTAATTGCCCAAAAATTTGCCAAGGATCACATGATAGATTCTGTTAAAATTCTAGATTCATGTTGAAGGTTAATATTTCATAATTAGTGTACATCAATGTCTTGCAAAGCATTCTTTGGAATAGCACCTTTATCAGAGAGTACACAAGAAAGTTCTGATGAGACCTCTCCTTCTGGTTAATGACAGAGATGGCTTTAAGGGAGGAATTAGCTGGAAAAACTTTTAAGAAAATTAATTTCGGTTCTGAAATTTACTGATGTTTTAATAAGATTGTGCTGAAAATTTCACAACTTTTCTTCCTCTTGTTTATAATTTTTTTTAAATACTTTTAGAGAAAAAGAAGTGTTTGGGTGTATTTTTTAGATTATATTTAAATAATGTTCTGAACATGTAGATATATTTTATTAGCTGTTGGTTTGTAATTTTATAATAAATAAACTTCTATTTTACCATATGATTTGGAGATTTTTTAACACTAAAAAATTAAAATAGTATTAAGACAGCAAGATTTTAAGGAAAATCTTTTCTTTTATTCATTATATAATGTTATTTCTTTTAGGACACTATTGCTAAAAACAAAAAGGACACAGCTCATACAAAAGCTGAACGAAATATTTTGGAAACAGTCAAAGTAAGTTCTTCCTTCCTCGTATGTATAAATCTATTTTGATATTTATATTACATTTTTATTATTATATTTTTTTAGTCTACTGAAATGGAAGATGCATAATTTAAGCATTTTTTTTTTTATTTTGTTACATACTAACATAAATGATTTAAGTAGAATTCTTTGAAATGACAAATTTAATGACTGATCATAATGATTTAATGGATATAAATTGTTCCCCTTTTAGCATCCTTTTATTGTGGATCTTTATTATGCATTTCAAACTGGAAGAAAATTGTATTTAATTTTGGAATTTCTCAGTGGTGGAGAATTATTTATGTATCTTGAAAGAGAAGTCATGTTGCTGGAAGATACTGCTTGGTAAGTTTTTGCTTTAATTGATTTTTGTTTTCATTTCTAAAATATAAATATAATTTTTTTATGGAATTCTTTCGAGCTTAATTTGTATTGTAATTTCCAGAAAGCTAAATTTTTTGTCTATGATACTCTTTTACTGAAATAAAGTTTATATAAACAGTATTATCAATTCATGTTAGATTAATTTGTATGTTTATGGAATATACTGATCTTAATTTTCCTTTCACAGTTTTTATTTAGGTGAAATAGTCTTAGCTTTGCAGCATTTACACAAAGAAGGTGTTATATATAGAGATTTGAAACCAGAAAATATTTTATTGGATGCTACAGGTAAATGTTTTGTTTTTAAATTTTATATATGTACTAGTCGACCCAGAAAATGTTGTTCTGCCATAGAAATTATTTCTAGTGAATATTTTGGTTGTTAATTAAAAAATAATGTATTGTAAGTGTGTAGGGATGGGATCTATGACAGAAGAGATGATGATCACAGATAAAAACAAAAAAATACCAACCATTCATTTCAATGCAATGTATTTCATTAACGTAACGAACATATACATTTTTTGCTCTCTTAGAAGTTAAACGTAAAGTGGAAAAAGTAATATATTTTTTATCCTAAAGTATAAAAATGAAATAAAGAAAATCAATATTCATTTCGAAGAGCAATTGAGTGTACAATATTCTTGTCAGTCCATCTTTAGCCAAATCACATAAGCTCGATGGATTACCCATGCGAGAACATGCCACGTATAATTGTCAATGCGAAAAACATGGTGTGCCCAAATCTAAGCCACAAACAGACATCGTTTGGCCTTGCGAATGCCAATCTAATAGGAAATTGAAAGCGTTTGAATTCGATTGGCACGTCTGTGAGAATCAATGGAATTTGTGACAGTGAACCATTTTCGGCTCGGAATTTGCCATTTAAACTTGGTGGCTTTGGTAACGTTTTTCATCAATTTTTTAATGACCAATTGCATGCCATTGCATAGCTGTGGTGGGTTCAAATTTCGAAGTAAAATAACCGGAAATCCAGCTTTCAGTCGTAGAAGGTGTGGTGACATGCCTCGCAATCCATTGAGTTCAAAAACTCTGTTTACAGCTTCGTTAGCATTGCTCTTTCTGCCAGCCACGCATGATTTATGTATTGTGTGCATACATCGGGAAATATGCATTCAATGAGAGCATTTTTGAATCAACAACAGTGTAGAAATTAGTGGGCAATTTTATGCACCCAGTATTTTCATAGACAGCAACTTTTCCATCGGCGATATCTAACAATTAGTCCGAGTATGTGTCAGCAGATGGGTCTTGTAACATTTGGATGTGCATGTTTATTTTTAGCTGGACTTTTTCAACATTACACCACAGTTGCTATGATTTCAAGCAAGCATTGACCTCCTCAGTGTACGATTAATGTGGAATGATGGGAAGTGTTTGTCTGAAATCACCTGAAACTAGTAACAGAGTGCCGCCGAATAGGTTGTTGTTCTTTATATCTTTGAGTGTTCTGTTCAATGCTTCAAGAGAAGGTTTTTGTGCCATAGTGCATTCATCTCAGATGATTTTGCATTTTTCAGTACCATGAACAATTGTTTTATTATGTTGCACACTGTGTCTGTGTTATTTTGAATATTCAGTGGCAGCTTAAATACTGAATGAGCTGTTCTGTCTCCATCCAATAAAGTTGCTGCAATGGCCAATGGGATGCCATTATTAGATTGTATTTTGGCGAGAATTAGTGAAATGAAAAATGTTTTGCCGGTTCCACCTGTTGCATCCAAAAAACAGAATCCGTCTTGTCCTGCCGAAACTGCTAACATAATGCGGTCGTAAATGATTTTTTTGTTCATGCGCCAGAAGTGGGACATTGCGAATAACAATAGCTGTCATTTCTGCAGTATTGTACTGCAGTTCATAGTTCATTTTGGTGTCCATTAAATCAGATGCACTTCGATTTGGCGAACTCATACCGAAATGACTGAGTGATAAATTGGCTATGGCAGAAAAAGATCCTCGATAACAATCAATGCTTCATTGTACATAGCATCGCTGAATGTAATCATTAGATGGTTGCACCACTTATGAATTCGATGCAATATATCGTCAGCCGTTGAATCTTTGTGCTTATTCTGCTCGTCCCAGGAAACATGTAGTCAATACTATAGGGAATAGTAGACGAATTTGTGTTGCTGTACAGCCCAATGCTGCTTCAGCAAGCATATCGTCCCAGTGATTATCGTCTTCGAGCAAGCCAAGTGCAAGGCATGCATCTTTATATGTTGGATACTGTTATCCATTCACTTTGCATATATCTTGGAATGACAATGGGCCAGTGACATTAACCAACAACAGTCTCAGACAGAAGCGCTCAATCTGCCTTTGATTGACTTGTATATACTCGACCCAAAGTGTTTGATTGGAATAAATCGGGGCATACATCAATTGGTGTGCCTTGCTTGTGGGGCGTCCATTTTTTTTTTTGATTTTATATGAAAAGGAATGGTACTTCAGAATAGAGTAGTGTTCGCGCAAAAGGCACTGAAGGTGTCTGCACAATTCGACAAATTTGGTGACTGTATTTTTTGGTGGATTTATAGCACGTCAATTGCTGTCTCGTTGGTGAAAAATACGTGCTGGCCATTTCAAAAAGGATGGCTAAATGTATAACTCCTGGGTCCCGTTCGTGAATTGGGTAACCAAAGATACGCCAGATAGCTTCATTGGAGCTGATGTCCCGTCCATTTTGATAGCGCGTTATTTCCTCGTTGTTATTCAATTGAGCATTCACATTAGTATTTTGAATTTGAAACACAGCCATATCGCTGCCTTTATTCACAAACTTGCAAATGTATTTTATTCTCTTCACCGAACTGCAGAACTCAACATTAATAAGAGAATTGAATGTTTTGCTTAGCAGAGGCGAAAATGGTACCACCCAACGATTTTTTTTAAATACAGAATTATTATAAATCATTTTTTTTTTAAAAAAATATTTGGTCAGTTTATTTATTTTGATAGAGTATGCAAAATGATTCAAACTATTATAATTTGTATAAAGCTGTTATTTCTTAAAAAGATGTCTAAAATAAATATTTAAAAAAATATCTTTGTAGTTTGGAAGGCAAAGGGTTGATTCATTATCATCTAAATTATTTTTTTAGCAAATGGCAAAAGATTGTATTAGCCACTGATTTGCTTTTTCAATTATTTTGGCGGGAAAAATCATCTGCTCTTCTTAATATTAGCATTAAGATGTTATCTGTTGCTCTTTTGAATAGTTCAATAATAGCTATTAATTGGAATAAAAGGAAGTAAAAATTCCTGAGTATTGAAGTTCATTTTGTAAAAAACATGCATTTAAAATAAAGTAAAAAAATATTGTATTTATTACACAAAACATGAAATTATATGGCTAATTATTCTACTGTGATGATAATGTAATTTAAAAACTGAGCAGCATCTTATTTTATGTTTAAACAAAATAATTGACAGCCATTTAGTAAATTGGTTATCTTTAAAAATTATAATTTTGTGGTCAATTTTTGTTGTTGTCAGATTTAAGATTAATGTCTGTTTATTTAAGTTGATTTTTTGAGAGATTAATTTTTTCTCAAATAATGTCATAACAATTTTTTATTTTAACTCTAAAAGCCCCCTCTGAAGTTATAGTATTTTGACATGTTTTTGAAAAAGCTGCATAATTTTTGTTATGCATTAGGAGATATGAAACACTGAATTTAATTCTTATTGTGTATTCTTTGATTAGTAAAATATTTCATCTTTTTTGTAATATTTAAAGAAGCTGTCTACTATCCAAGAAACAAACATCTACCAAATTTTAAATGTATAATTCTGATGTCTGAGAAGATTTTTACTTATATGTCTATTGTCTCAAAATCTGTTTTTAAAAATAATTCAATATATTTTAAAATGAGATGCAAAATTGAAACAAACATGCTCATAATCTTTTTGCATGATAAAGATTAAATATACCTTTAAAAAAAGTGCATGCAGCTTGTGAAATTTTTTTTAAGCTGGTTATTTTTACATAAAGTACCCATTTAAATATTTTGGTTACTCTTTTTTTAATTATTGGTTTTCTTTAAGCAAATAACCTTTAATCCACATCATTTAAACAATTGCAAAAAAAAGGAAAAGAAGTAAACATTGAAAATATTTTTTCACATATGGTTCAAACCTGTTATCGTAATCATAAATATGTTGGAAAATAGTTGGGAGTTGAATATCATTTTTTAGCTTCTAAACAACTGCAACTATTTAAAAAAAAAAAAAAAAAAAAAAAAAACTTTAAATGCTAGACATGTTCTTAATAGGGCACTAATTTAATTTATTTTTCTGTCTTTAATCCCGAGAAAATTGAAGGGGAATGAAAATTTCTACTCCTCACCTTTTCCACTCTTTTTGATTTAGATAACCCATATGTGAACTCATTCAAGATTTTTGTATTCTTAATAATATATCCAAAACGAGCAAAAATCCAATTAAAATTACTCTATTTATTATTCTAATAACATACATGGAAAAGTTGTCATCTGCACACTTATAATATAAACTTTTGAAGTGTGGTTTTTTGTTCTTTTGACTATAATCTATGAAAATTTTGCAGAGTCACATCGTCAGAACTGACCTACTAATTATGTAGCAAAATTGTTACTGCTCCTAATAAATGTTAAAACTCCCTCTTCCATCAACATCATTTGAATATGATCGACAAATTATGGAATTTATCACCAAATAGTATTTTGTTATCTACAAAAAAAAAAAAATGGATGCATATGTACTACATACTACTTTTCTATGTCATTCTAACCTTTTTTGTCCTTTATTTTTTGGAATAAATTATGAGTTCCTTTCTTTCTGTTATGAAACCTTATTAAAAAAATTAATGGCGTTATAAAATATAGTTAAATTTTTTTAACACAATTGCTATATATATAGGGAAATATTGTAATGCGATTTTAAATCTCAACATTTTGTAATGACAAAGTGAATAAAAAATTGGACCATTTTTTCCCCCTATTTTTGTTATGATATTTAAGACTGCTTAGGAAATACCTGCAAAAAATGTTTATCATATATTTGTGTGATAAATTGGTTATCACAATGTCCAGAAAGCACTAGAATGAATACATCAGATATAATATTTATTATATCTCAGAAATGTTCATTTGTTTAGCATGAAAATTAATTACAACTTTGCAGTTAGATATGTTCCATGGACTCGTTGAAAAATTCTGGATTAACACCTTCAACTTTTTACCTGATAGTTTAATCAAAATGCTGTGGAAAGGTATCAAATTATGGGGAAAATGTAAATAAGAAAGATATTTTCAATTTGAATAAATTCTTTTTAAAACTTCTACGGGTTTTTTTTTTTTTTTCAGAATGGAATAATTGGTAAACATTTCTAATTGATATCTCTTTATTTTTCAAAAAAAAAATATTCCAATTTTTTTGAGGGAATGGAAATAAATATTTGTTGAAAATTGCATGTAAATACTTTTCTGTCGGGGCATGAGAGGGGAGAGTCCTGTTTTTAAAGTGTTGGTTTCTAGTAATGTTATAATATCTGTTTTTGGATATTGTGATATATGAACTAAATTATAACAAATAATAATATTAACATTGGAAAAGTATAATTGAAACAAATTGAGATTTCAATTTTCATTAACTGAAGCTAGGGGGAAATTCTTCTATCAAATGGTATCGTCAAAATAGACCAGTTTCGTGGCTTCTTAATTTACTTTTTTTTTCTCTCTGAATTTATCTTGAGAGTTTTGTTAATTATAGCATGTTAGTTCTTTTAATGAATTAATGTTCATATTTTTTACTGTGATTGAAGCTGTTGCATCACAAATTTTGTTATGTTCCTTAAAATGAATTCCATTGAAATGAATTATATCCTATAAAAAGTACTTTTACGAAAACTAATTTGCATTGTTTATTAAATATTTTTCTAATTCATATTTTATGCTTTTCTTTTTTTTTTATTAGGATACATGGATAAAATTATTGAATGTTATCTTATTTTAAATTAATAATTTGTACATAATGCTGCTTTTGATAAGATTTTTTTTTTTTTTTGCAAGTTTTTAAAGTACAAAGTATAACTAAGGGCTTTTAATTTCTTAACAGCCTTTGAAATTTATCTAGTTGAAGCAAATAAGTGATAAAGAATTATAGTTTACTATACTTCATATTTTACAATATACATAAATGTTTGTCATTACTTGAAAAACAAATTTGCTTGAATCATTTTTTAAGGTCATGTTAAACTGACAGATTTTGGATTATGCAAAGAATCAATCCGTGATGGCAGCATCACACATACATTTTGTGGCACAATTGAATATATGTAAGTGTATGATTTACTTTTTATCTTATCTGTAATGTAGATTTAAAAAAATAATAATAATAATTAAGCCTGCTTTGAATGTTTGTTCTGAATGTATTCTCTTTTAAAACAGGGCACCTGAAATATTGACCCAGAGTGGTCATGGTAAGGCTGTTGATTGGTGGAGTCTGGGAGCATTGATGTATGACATGTTGACTGGTTGTGTATGTACATAATTCTGTATTATTATTATTTTTTTTTTAATATTGTTGTACAGTTTTTCTTTGTAAATAATATTATCTTATTTTATTACTTTTATTGAAATATTTTAATGTAATTTTGTGCATTGCAAGTTGAAGAGTGCCTGGCTTTGAAAGTTGTGTGATATGTAGTGTAGTGCATCATAATTAATATGCTTTCTGTATGTTTGCATTTAAAGATCTACTTTTTCCGTTGTGAAATGAAATTACTTTTACTGTGTGGATTTACTTTAAAATTTGCTTTTGTGTATTAAAAGGTATTTTTCTTGTAATCCATAAAAATAAATTTCTCTATTATAATATAATGGTGATAGTTACATTGATAATAAAAGTATTGAAGTCATCTTTTCTCTTTGAATGGTGATTTCTATTCTTTACCTATATCAAAAATTTTGATATTTTGAAGCTAGATATTTAAGGTATGTAATTTTATTAAGTTGCAATAAGTTTCATACTTGACATTTTATTACAAGTTCATAAATATATGAATATGTTAGTCAATTAATACAAAATTATATATAATATGATTTCTAGAAATATACAATCATTCTCTTTCCTCTAAATTGCTTTTATTATTATTATTAGCCTCTAAAAATATATCTAATTTAATTATGATCTCTTCTGGAAAAATATGCACCAAGAATTTATTATAATATGTGAAAGAGAGAAAAAAAGTCATAAGGAAAAAAGAGGATTAAAATTTATTTTTGAAAATATATATATAGTGTTATTGTAATTAACATGTGTTTCTGAGCAAAACTAAATTTGTTTTATAATCAGTTGTTCAGAAAATGACAGAAAAATTTATATTAATATAAATTCCAATCTAATTCTTTAAAATAAGTTTGCATGCCTATTCAATTTTAATGTTGCATTTCATCTGCTGTTTTATTTATTCTAGCCTCCTTTTCAAGGAGAAAATAGGAAGAAAACAATTGAAAAGGTAAGTACAGTGCAGTATGCAATTTGATCATGTTTTTAAAATATATAAGTCAAACATATATATATAATATTTATTTCTTCTGATTGAATTTTACATTATTTTAGATATTAAAACATAAGGTTGTGTTTCCACATTACATCTCTCATGAAGCACGTGATCTGATGCGTAGAGTAAGTTTCATGTTTCTTCCCTAATAGCTGATATTTTCTGTATATCTGGTCATCAGGTATCTATTTCTCAGTTCATTTTGCTCATGTTCTTGTTCAAATGTTTTATGTTTGAAATTGCATTAATTGTTTTTCCTTAAATAAATTATTCATTTGTTTAATTTTGAAAATTAATCTGTTGCTTGCTTAATTTTTTTTTTTTTTTTTTGTAGTTTTCCATTTCCTAATGATATTTGCATGCATCATATCTTTTCTATAATGAAACTTGTCTTTTTTCTTACTCCATAATTTACATTAAACATTTATCAAGTTTTAAGCAAAAAAAAAAACTTTGCTACATGATTTGTTTTATGAATTGCTTTTTGTAAAATGTATTAACAAGGTTGCCGCTCGATCGGGAGAACCAGGAATTTAAAAATAAACTTCAAAAAATGGGGAAATTTGAAAATTTGCATAAAAACAGGAAAAATATAGGAAATTTTAAGTTTATTAGTTATTTTTCCCCTATCTAAAAAAAATCCAATCTCTAAAGATTGTAAGAATAAGAGGTTTTTTGCTTTTATTGAAAGAATAATTTACACTTATCAATTTTTTTTAATCTTTTTAGTTGCAGATAATATTGTAGGAATTGACTAAAAAATCTTTTTCAGGGCATTTTTTTTCTTTCATACCATTCAGTAATTAATAATTCTCACCTTTAATTGGTATTATAATTTTCTTCTCTATTCAGTATCTGCACCTTATTTTTTTTTCTTGCCTTTTATTCATAAAAGTAATTTGTACTATCATAGTTTAATTGTCTATTAATTGCCCTTATTTCTAATCTCAAACAATATGTATGTATATATATAATATGCACCAATTAACTTTTTTTTCTTGTAATGGTTATCTGCATAAACGCATTTTACTTTGTATTTCATAAAAAATATATTCATTCCAGCTTATGAGAAGACCTGTCAATCAAAGACTTGGAACTGGACCTGATGATGCCGAACCTATCAAAAACCATGCATTTTTTCGACATGTGAATTGGGACGATTTGCTAGCCAGAAAAGTTGAACCACCTTTCATACCACAACTGGTATGCATTCTTTCTTCTTTTTGAATTATTGCAATTACTTGCTATCATGAATGTACCTTGTTTATTAACTAGTCTGGGAACAAGAGTTTGGTTATTCCTGTTACATTCCTAATGTTATGGTGGCTTGCCAACTGTGAGTAGTGTTTGAAGAACTATTTCTCAAATTGTTGTACCATACTTTGAAAAAAATACTCATTACTAAAACTATACTTGAACTCTGATTTCTATATATTAAAATTTAAATTTGCAGAAAAGTTGATTCTTAGAGGTACATAATTTTAAGAAAATAAAAACTAATTGCACATAATTTTTTTCATTGTAAAAATGGTGGAGTATGTGAAACGATTGGCACAGATCTATCGATGTACTGGCTGTACTGACTAATTGATTCTACATGCTTGAAATGTCAACCTGCCATTATTTTGCTAATTTCATAAGAATGTGCAAGGCTTTGTTACTATTGTAATGTAATAAAAATATTTGCCCCTGGTTGGGTTATGTATCAATTCAGCTGAAAAAATATGAAAATGAGATACCTTGTGATAAATAAATAAATCTCATAGTCCTTGCACAATGTGTTTATTATAAAGCAGTTTATTCATTCATAATAAAATAACACATGCTGTTAAGAGCAACAAAAATTAGGTGAATCACCTTATGTACTGACTTTAATCACAGCAGTATGCATATGCATTTTGATTTGTATAATTTTTTTTCATTTATTTAGCATTGCCAATTAAATGGAAAACTTTAAATAAAATGTTAAATTGTATGGCTGCGAGTAAGTTTAGCTTTTTGAAGTGTGTTAAAATTTATCTAATTATGAATAAAAACCTTAGCAAAAGTTAAACCCAGCTAGTAAAAAGTTTAATGCTGATCGTTCTGTTTAATTAAAATGGATGACTAAGGGAAAAAAATTGTTTTCAGGTAAATGCATGTCCAGAATAGTTATGTCAGCAAGTATTGTGTTAAGAAAAATTGCTCAAAGAGGCATGTTGCAAATGACTCTTGTACATAAATATTTAATTCATATGTGAAAACTTGTCAAATATATTATATTCTTTCTTGATACATTTAAAAAATTCCTTAATTTATTTGTCTCAGAGTTATTATTTTGCCTTATCGTTGGGATTTTTTTTTTATATAAATTAGTTTTCAGGAAATGGATAACTTGTCTTTTGTAGATAAATGATTCATGAAGTAGAAATAATAATTTTTAAAAAAATGTTCTTTAACAATATCTAAGCAAAAATATTGTTAGATAGTAAATATGTTACGAGTAAAGCAAAAGTATAATTATTGACGGACAACAAATATAATACTGCATCAACTCTGCTTTTCTCAGTATTCAATCTCAAATTAGTGATTCCAATCCTCCGATTTTGCCATCCTTCCTATTTTTACTTTCCAAATGACCAGTTATTTTGATGCAATAAATTTAAGCTTGTAAAAATGTGCATGTAAAGTAAGCTAATCAGAGCTATGTTGGATAAGTTGTGTCATGATTAGCAGATTATTTGTGATATGTCAATTTAAAATTGCCTTAAATATTTAATGCATAACTAGTTTAATTATAACTAGTAATGACTGCCAATGTCTTGAATTGATAAAATTGCGGCACTTAAGAAATTTTACTAGTTGCTAAAATGTATTTTTATTTAAATTAATTTTACAGAGTAGTGAAGATGATGTTTCACAGTTTGATTCTAAATTCACTCAACTGGCGCCATATGACAGCCCTGATGATTCAATAGTGAGCAGCAGTAATAATCAGTTTCATGTAAGTGTTAGAAAAATGTTTTGTGTTTCTTTCAAGTTAAATTTGCCCATTTAACTGTAAATCTTTTGCCATTCGGTAGGAAAAAAAATTCTGTATTTGTATACAGAGTTACTACTGTTCTCTCTCATATGATTTGTGGCTAAAATGTTTTATTACAAAATCCTGGTTTGCAATTTCATGTTCCTGTTTTATGTACTCCCCCATATAAATTTGACTTCTTACTCAAGTAAACTCTTCTTTTAGTTTTATATGAAGACTTTTTTAAAAAGAAATATTTTGAATAATACTGTATTTATTATTAAAGCTTTACATTGATTTCTATCCATTTGTATTGTGTCCTGATTTTTTAATATCTGTATGTATCCTTTCAAAAATATTTTTTAAATACATTCTCCTGTTAAAAATTTATGAACTAAATTTGAACATATTTAAAAAGGGGGGAAATAGTCTTATTAGCATTTCATCATAAATCTTTTGATGTGTTTAGATCAGAGATATAATCCCATTTTTTGTTGCAGTTATTTGGCAAAATATTTTGTTTTATGAATTTTGTTTCATCCTCCTTTGGATAAACATTGTTTTCCCTTAAGAAACTGCTGCCTTTCTGTTACATTCGGTGTTTTGTTTTGCACTGTATGTTCAAGTGAGGAATAGATCATTTTTTTTTCTTTTAGATTTTACGAAAGGGACTTAGTTAATTATTGTATCTTTAGGATTGCCATAGAGTATGGAACTCATTAGTTCTTATAGCTTTCTTCCTTTTTATAGAAGATTTTGATAAGAAGACATTTATAATTTTTATATGAAGATTGTAGGTGTCTGTCTGCTCTGTTCAAATTTTTTTCTACTCTTATATCTTACCTCATGAATAGATTTAACAACAAATATTTTTAATATAAATTTCCCATGTTGTTTCTATTTTTTTTATTTTCAGGGATGGTATTATGAATTTGAGCATCGAGAATAAGTGTTTTATCGTGTTAGCATATTTTGCTCCATTGCCAAACCAAAGATGTGTTCAGAGGACAAAAATTTTAAAAATCACTCATTTTTATTTATTTTTTTAAACTTTCATGAAATCATATGTAAATAATGCTTTTAAATGTAAATAATAACTTTTTGTTTAAAATCTTGTTTGATGTGCATTCCTTGAATGATTAATAAATTTTTAACTAAATTTTGAAAATTAGCATTATTAAGTTCATAATTACAAGAAATTTTACTTAAAGAGTGTTACATTATCTATCTTTCTGTCCTCAAGGGCACATCTTCTTTAGGTGTGACGGGTTTCATTCTCCCGAGGTTCCCTAGTGATCTAGTCTTTCTATTTTATCTACTTTTTACTTATCTGCTTTTATAACTGCATATGGATAGGATATTTTCCGAAATTAATATTACTGAGATGCTGCTGCATTCTTTTTACTTGTAATTTAAGAGATTTTATTGTCTAATTCCTTCACAATTGTAAGTTATTATTGAAGATAGGCTCAAAAATTTTAGGTGTACAATGAATCTCTTATTGTATTTATGAGAAAAAAAAATTTTAATTTGAAGGTTTAATAATTTCTATAAAATGGTTGCTCTTATTTAAATTGGTATCAAGGGTTGCCATAAATTAAACATATTACAGAAGATATATCGGCAATATCACATTAACAACCTATATCCTGTGAAATATGGGGGGGGGATCGTTGTTTAATTCTCAGATGTATAGAATTTTCCAGTATACCAACAAGTAACCATTGAAATCAGTCACTTTACTGTACATTGTAACAATTTTCTTCCCCTATGTTCTTTTTTCACTAACCTTCAAAAACTTAATCAAATTGTGGTTGACAAAAATCAAAATCCAAGATGTTATAGTTTTATCCCAAAACAAGGGAAGGATTTAACTGAACTTATAAATTATCACTAAATTTTATAAACAGTCTAATCTTGTTGAACACTGAAGATAATAGTCAATGCCTGTTTTATTTACCTATTGTTATATGATATTCAGGCAATATTTTTTAAATTCATCCTATTTTTGACTTTCTATAAAACTACAATTAATTATCAGTTGAAGACATTGTGTATCATTAATGGACCTTTCACAGAATATCAAATATATAAGCAGTTTAATTATAATTGCTAACTTCTTTTAATTTTGTTGCACTCAGCGGGCAGAAGAGGTGTTCTGTTTCACAACATAATGGAAATGCAAGTCAGTTTTCACTATTTTGAATGTATAGGACTATAATGTCTTTGTCATTCATTAATCATTTCATTAAAAAATATAATATCATTTCATGAGCAATGCTGAGATGATTTCTCTTTGCTTGATTTCAACCTCATGTTTTAGCTACTTTGCCTTTTTTGGCCTCTTATGTTGATAATGATGATTCAACTGTAATTATGATTCAATTTACTGAATTCCTAACATGGAATCCAGGAAATCTGTGTTCCCAGCATGCTGGTTATGATAGTCATTATGAATAGATCGATAATGGGTGGCCATATCATTTCAGGAATTAATCATTATTTATACTGTATGCTTTTTGCACTTTACAGTGAGTTGCTAGTGATCTATATACTATAACACATTAATATCTCCAAATGTTTTGGGGAAAATCTGAACACAATTTTATAATGCTTTAATTACCATTATCCGTATATATAATAGAATTAGTGGCTTTACTGAAGAGAGTGGCTTATATTTTACAAAAAGTTGGTTTTGCTGGTTATGTGTCTTTATGCACATCAAACAGTAAGTCCCTGAATCTCGGAAGTATAGAATGAAAACTTTTCTTCTGTAAATAAAAATAATATAAAGACTGCAATTCAAAAGAGTATAAGGGAAAGATCGCTATTTCAGTGTGAAGGAATTTCTGGAAAATGAAAATGATTTGGAAGACATACATCTATGTATTAAGATTGGAATAAATTGATAGAAGAACTGAAGAGATGTAAATTATTGGAAAAAGTCTTCAAATAGATCAAATTGGAAAAGTGAAATCTCATTTTAATTGATGGATTAATTTACAATTGATGAAATGCTTGGAGAATAAGTAATGTAGTTAACTTCAGCAAAATGAGCTTGTGTAACATGTTGAAATGTGTCCATAAGTTTGAATTTGGAGGCTATTTGATGATTAGGAAAACAAAATATCAAGCATGTCTTTTATTGGCTATAAAAATGAAACAGAATTTCTTCAATCATGTGAAGATTATCAACACACTGTTGCACCATGAAATAATAAATAACTGTAGGTATAGGGTAGTTGGTATATCAATGCTTAACACTGTTTGGAGAATGCCTCTCTGTAAGTTTTTAATTATATTGCTGTTGCTTAAATAGAATGCTCTGGGTACTAAAGCACAAACATTTTTAAAGCATTAGAAAAAGGGATAAAACAGTAACACTAGTTTTTACTAATGTTGCTGTTGCTTAAATGCTCAATTTTAATTAGAGAGGATTTATCAGTTTACATATAAAAGTCATAGATTTTATTTACTGTGCACAAGTTTAAAAAGGTTTTTATGCAATGCTTTAATAATGTTTATTCTGAAGATAAAAAAAAAATTTTTTTATTTATTCAATTCCACACTTTTTGACAGGTGAATTATAAATTTTTATCCTTGCTCCTAATGTCTTAAAGATGCTTTTTATATATATACTTGTTGAGATCGTGTGTCTCTGTGAGCAGTTTTAATTTACAACAAGCTACAAAGTATAGAAACTTTACAATATTCTTATTTATTAGATATTTTATTAGTTTACCTCATTTATATAAAATATATACACAAAGATCTTAAGCATTATGGTCTGACAGAAATATCAAAATCTAAAAATAATTTAGTAAGATTGATTTTATGAGAGAGAATATAGTAGTAAACTCTAAAACAGCTGTTTAGATAAGTATTGATAATAAAATCTATTAATAAAATTAATTTGAGGTATTTCAACATATAAACAGAAAGATATTTTTAAATATAATAGTTACAATTTCAAAAAAATTTCTGCAAAATGTATGTGTAAGGGTTATAAAGTATTTCCTTTTTCATTATCACTCTACAGCTTTAGCAATTCCCAATGGAGCAACCTTAGAATAATTTGTAATGTAATTAAATGATTAACTCTCTGCATGCTTATCCTTTGATTTCACTGGGCAACATAAATGTACTAAAACATATTGATTCGCTCTTATTCATGGATATGCATTTATTGTTCGATTTCAAAAGCATATTTCACTATTTCATTTTTGTGTAATATTTAAATTTGTTTAAATTAAATTTTAAATTTGTTTTTAGTAATATGTAAGATGACTGGGGGGGAAGCTTTTTAAAAATGATTATAATATAAAATATGTGTTGTCTAATTTATTTCATAAGAAGAAAAAAAATAAAGATGCTAAGTTCTTAATGAGTTCGTTGAAAGTAAACAATAGATTCATTGTGGTTTATCTTATATTGCAGAACCATTGCTAATTTGAAAAACTTTAAAAAAATCCTTCACATTTCTAAACTTTTAGAAAAATAATCATCCTTTGTAAAGCTGTAAATTATGAATTAATAGTAACATAAGAAATAATTTGAGTGATTAACAGTAACATTTTGAATATTGTGGTTGTGTGTTAACTTTCCAATTGTTTTTTTGATATTCACTATTTATGTGCATTTTTTATGAAAAAATTTAGTTCTTAATTGAAGTTGCTTTTACTGCCAATTAATTAGGAAATCCCTGAAAATTTAATAGTATAAAGAACTTTTTTTTCAGTGTTAGTTTCAAAAGAACCAAAATTGATTGACATATACATAATATTGACATTCGATAATTTTTTTTCACAATTTAATCATTTTAAGAATTTAAACTACCATTTAAAAAATGTCAAATGGAAACAAAGTGCAATATATTAATTAATAATAGAGGTATTACTCTTTTATAATGGATTCAAGGTGATCTGATGATTGTTTGAATTTTGATTTGCTGTATTGCAGCTTTCAGGTTCAATTCTATTGATTTACTGCAAATATATATGGACATGAAGTTCATTAAATGTCCAATGTAAGATATCTTCAATAAGTATGTCATGGAGGTTTGAAGTTGATAACTTTGGTGTCATCTTTGTCACTAATCAAGATTCATAATTAGATAATTTTCCTCAAGATTAATTTTAATATAACTATTCAAGTTGTAGGAACAGTGCACTGTTGAATATATACATATTCTCTCCAGAATTGTATTTCTTATACAAGGAATTTATGGTTATGTCTGAATGAAAATATTTTCTGCTCCGAATAATCTCTTCAAACTAACAGGGCCAAAGCAATGTCTGGACAGAAGCCTGCATTCTGATGGTTGTTTGCATTTCTGCTGAAAGCATTTGTTCCACAAATACCACCATGAGTTTGGAATATAATTATTAGTCAGTAAAATAAGGTGTAATTTAGAGAAAGAGAAGAAATATAATTGGGAAGCTCGTATTGATAATCATCTGGAAAAAATAATTCGTCAGTCTTTGCAGTTTTGTTGCTGAATTACTTTTCATAGCATTTGATATTTTCAATTCTATAGAGAAGAGTACAGCAAGATTAATAGTGGAATCTGTTTATTGAGATCATCTATTTGTGTTGGTAAGTTTACATTAATGAATTTAGTAAATTCTTAAAGCATGCTCCTCATTCTGTATTATTTTACTACTCTTACTTCATTAAAAATTACACTGTCAGCTAGGAAATAAATTCTTCTCTAACACTATGCAGCATGGCCCCAGTTTAATTCTAATTTATTATTTTTGTTCAATTTAATATAAAGTTTTGAGTAATTGCTGAAAATGCAACTTGAATTATAGAATTAATAGATTTAAAACATACTTTTTTTTTAAGTTGATTTTTTTAGATTTAGAAATATATTTGAAGACAATTCAGGTTTGTTTACAAATAACTGTTTGCAGACAACTCGGAATGGTTTGTTTTTACAAATAACTATATTTGTAGACAACTCGGATTGGTTTGTCTTCTCAAATAATTGCATTTGTAAGCAATGCAGATTGTTTTGTCTTCACATATTGCGATAAATTTCTTACAAAAAAAAATCAATCCCATCTCAACAAATATTTCCTGTGCATTCTCTATTCTCTGTCACTTTGTTCTAGGAGTTTCCTTCCATCATCTGATAGAAACATCAATCAAAGATATTAGCATATGTGGAAAACAGGCTTGTTATTTTGATTGTTGATGTTCCTTTCAATGCTGTAGACTTGTAAATGAATGCACAGAGTGGCCTTTATATAGGAACATAAAAAGATAATGTGAAATTTTTAAAAAATAAAGTAATTGTGATAAAAATTATAAAATATGAAAATAATTGCATTTTTTGTCATAAAAATTCATATTTCTTTAACAAATTTCAATGAAAAATTTTATTAAAATGTTCCAAAATAATAGCCACTCTGTAAAAAAAAAAAAAAAGTTATCATATAGTAATATTTCTAACATTCTTTCATCTTTAGGGTTTTACATATGTGGCTCCATGTCCTCTAGAGGATTACATAAGAGAGGGTGCTATATCACCTCCTTTGAATCGTTGCTTCAATTCTAGAGGTCCATTTAGGTATGTTACTCGAAAAATATTTAGATATTTGCAAATGCATAATTTCTTTAATTCTAATTGATAGTTTTTTTTTTATTTATCTTTGTTGAAAATTTTAATCTTATCTACAGTTTTTTATTATAAACCAATTAGTATTTGTGATATAAGCTTATGCTTATCTTATTATTTAGTTTTTGTAAGATAATTTCTGATTTTTTGCAGCCAGTTTTTTCTAAGAATGAATTGAAATATAAAGCATGCATTTTTAATTTTAAAAAAAATAATGTTTACTTGTAAAGCCCAAGAAGAGCTTCTCCTCGTTACAATTTTGACAACCCCCCAACATCACCAATGCAGTTTGAAGAGCAAATACCACCTTATGCTCCTGTAACTCATCCTCCCAGGTCTCCAGCAATACCTGTTCGTCATACAGGCTTAAAGGTATTTAATTTTCATTATTGTGGCTTCTGATATTAATTGTAATCACTCTTTTATGACTTGACATTCTAATCTGTATTGGAAAATATGAGGAAAATATTTCAATATATATTTTTTGTGATGAGTTTAATACTGAATGTTATTGAGCTGGATATTAATACTAGAGTAATGTTTCTTTTCCTAAATTGATAGTGACTTAGTAGCTATTGAAAAATGATCAATGAAATAAATGTTCTCATCTTAATTCTGACATATGGATTTTTATCGTAAATGAATTCTTCCATTTATTCTTGTCTAAATTCAAAATATTTCTGCTTACTAAAAGACTTGGTACTAACAAATATTTGGTTTCTAATGAAAGTTTGATGTTTAAACACACATGAAAAATGATATAGAATATAAATTTTCTTATTTAATTTTGATATTGGCAAATTAGAGAGATCACTCTTCATTCCAATTTGCCATTTAGATAAATTGACTGCTAAAAGATTTTTATTTTTGGAAAAATTAAAGGGAAAAAAAAACTTATTTCTAATTTAGTGAATTTTAGAACTTACCTAAAAAATTTAGATAGGCACTACAGTTTGTGTGTTTGAAGGAATGATAGTAACAGCGCCAATTTTTCACAATCTATTGAGTGAATAATTTTTTTTATTTGCATCCTTCTACATTGAAGGCTCAATTATCATACTTTTTGTGGTGATTCAAATAAAAAATTTAACCACCATTCAAATATCTAAAATGTATGCTTATTGTTGAAAAGATTTTTCTCCGCCATGAATCACCCACTGCAGTATAGTTCAAAGTTCACTTTAAGGATTATTTTTTAAATTTGATTTCATTTGTGAGAAAGAGAGTTCTAGGCCACCTGTGCCACTTGGAGGATTTGGAGTGGTTATTTCTTGCTGCCATTTTTAACATATTTATGGGTCATTCAGAGGCAGATTTGAGAAATTTCACTGTATTAAACTTTGTACTTTGTAAATTCCATTACTTTAAGTGATTAATTGCATTGTTCATTTGTTTCAAAAATAAAGGAAATTATAAAAATCTTATCTACCTTATCTTTTCTGTAATAAATAGATAACATGGAAATATTTTGATTAGATTTATTTTTTGAAGCATTTTCATTAACTTTGATCTTTAATTTTTTGTTTGTAGTCGGTGTCATGTCCAATATCTGCGTTTTGCAACTTGTTCGGAATTTAATGAATCCTTTTATGTATATTGATTGATATTTTTGTAAAAAGTAATAAGGTTTTTAATATACTGCTTTATTATCATGAACATCTTTTTATATTGGTAAAAATGAAATGTTTTGTATTGGAGCGAGTTCTGAATTGTGTAACATTTTACCCAACTCATTATTACGGCATTATCCTTTTAAAAAATGTAACTATGTTATGATGATTTTTTTTTTTTTGCATAAGATATAATAGGCGGGAGATAAAATTCTTGTAAGCAATGTATACATCAAATAAGAGCCAAAAGTAATTTAAAAGGTTTCCCCCCCCCCCCTTTTATTTAAAAAGACATATTCAACAAACCTTCTAATTTAGAGGTTTGTTGAAGAATTTGTTGTAATTTCGTTGCTCAGAAATGTTGTTAATTTCTGAACTAAAAAATACACTGCATTTCTATCCTTTCTATAAATACTGGCACTTGACTGGTGAATAATGCATGAAATTTTCATATAAATTTTAAAAGGACTTAATTTTTAAAAAAACAGATTGCTTTTCTGCTATTCAGAAAATATAGAACTTGTTCCGAAATTATTTTACTCAATTCGAACAAACACATATGTATTGGATTTTATAATGACATTTTTTGTAGGAAGATTTTGCCAAGCTTTAGAATTTTAGTAAATAGCATTTAATGATGTAAAACATGTCGTGTAATTTTTTTTAACTATTATAATTTTCCCAACTAATGAGTATAGATACTAAATTCAAATGGTTTCATTTATAAAAATACTGCTTAAAAATTATTTTTTTTTATACAATATTCTTAAAGTTTTTGCCAAATATTGGTTCTTTAATGTAGTCTCCTACTATAAAATATACTGATTAAATATTTGTATTATTGTATTTTCTAAATGTTTGTTTTGTTTTTCAGACGTGATCTTCCAGATCTTAGGATTAATTAAGTTTTTAATAAAATGAGGTAAGTTGCATATTTTTAATGTTACTTTATTTATCCTTTATTTTAAGTTATTATTATTCAAACAACTATATTGTATATTACATTGTTATCTTAGGAATTTCCATGAAATGCTTAACTTGTGAACTTTTCAAGGAAAAGTCATGTCAGAACATAATCTCTATCATTCATATGAGATTGGTTTGATATTTATTCCTCGCATAAAACTGGAGTATAGTATTTATAAGAAATATGATTTGCAAGTAACAATAAAAGTAATTATGTGCTTAGAATTTATTGCTAAATATACTGTAGATCTTAAATATGGAAGTATGTTACTTACTGTCATTTGATTGGTATAAGAGGTAAAATTATTTCTTAAATCGTGCATGCATTAAAAATAAGAACAAACAGTATGCATTGTTTATGAATGAAAAAGTATCACAAAACAAATATATGTATTATTACAAACTGCATGTTTCAGAATGTTGTGTCTTTGTCCATTGTAAACAATAGCTGGAAAATTCATCATAAATTTTGATAGTATCTACATTTAAGGGGGGGGGATAACAACTTTTGCTGTGGTTTTGTGATATACTGCTTTCTTCCCTGATATTGATGGTATGCATTTGTAGTATAAATAGTGATGATATAATAGTATAATATTGATGACAAATTTACCTTGAGAATGGCAATTTTTACACTGCTTTTACTGTATCTTTCAACCTCTACCTCTTGCAGTTTGAGTTCTGACACAGATATGGACAGACAGGAATGTGTTGGTTGGTTTCAATAAATATCTTGTCATTATTAAAAAAGAATCATGATATGATATGTTACCATTGTAATATTTGGTATAAATTGTGGAAAATCACAGTTATGATTTGTACAAAAAAAATGCATTAATAACTTTTATAGGCAATCTGATTGGTTTCCTTTCTCATACATAAAAAGTCAGCATTTGATTTTGCTTATCAGTGTTTGTAATTTCTATTGTATCATATTTTTTTTTTTTTTTTTCATAAATTAGATATGTAAGAGATGTCTTATCCTTCAACATGACATTACATCATCATAATTTACATATTTTGCTACAGCCCAACTTTTTGTGCATTTTTTCCCCATCAAAATCATCTAACATGCCTGCATATACTATAAATTAGGAAAATACACGAGGTGTAAATCGGATGATTTATGGCTTTTGTCTGATTAAGATTGTCTAAAATTGTGATTATTGATTTTTATTTAAAATAAAATCATCGTAGTAATTTACAAGATTGTCTCGTTAAACAAATTGCAACAAACATGCTGACACTATGAAAGGAAATTGTTACATGGCTACTAAATCATTTTCCAGAATTATATAATAATACTGTTGACATGTCATCCTTTGTAATCATGATAACTCGGCTAATAAAATACTCAGCTCAGTTTTGTCAGTCATTTAAAACTTATTTTTTTCCTCTTTTCTATTGAGGTGAATGTCTTGCAGAATTATTGTCATTACAATGCTTGCAAGATAATATATTTTTGCTAGGTCAAGGTAATGAGTCAAGCTGCATTTATAACTGATTTTTAATCTTTGCTTCTTTCTGTTAGTAACATACACACCTAAAATACATTGTCAGTCGAACTGGAGATTAAAAATTGAAAATGAGCTTTCCTTGTGTAACTGGCTTTTGATGTATCACCTCACATTTCATTATTCATTTGTGCATATTTGATTTTTCATTATTAATGTCACTTCACATACTTGAACAATATCAGCAGTCAATAATTTGAAATCATAATACTGTCCTAAAAGCTGAACAAAGTGTTTTATTGTGTAGACCAACCAAGATACATCGTTGTCCCCGATCAAGCCTTGCATTCAAAGTGTAACAAGCTTAGTTATTATAGATGCCTGATTGCTGTGCCTAATTTATTATATCAAATTGTGTTATTAATATTATCTTTAAGTATTAAACATGCTGTTTCTAAAAAGTAACTTATGAGGGAAGATAAAAAATAATCAAGTAAATTGCAAAGTAATTAAGAAATCTAAATTTTTGCATAAATATGTTCAAAAATGTTATTTTTCTATTTTGTTGCATAGTCTGTTAAGCTATATTAAAGAGTGGCGTTAATTATTATTGCCAATTTGTGATTTTTCATTTTATTGCTAATTATAAATAGTCAGATTTAACTTAATGTTTATAGTTTGCCAAAATGTGTTTAACCTATATTAAAGTTTGAAATTCATAAGCCATTTTGGGAATATGGTTTCTATAGTTTCAGTTTTTAGTAGAGATTTTGTGCAATGTATATGTTGTAAAATATTGTATCACTGGGATTAATGAGAAATGATAATCTCCACCCTGACTTTAATGGTTTCTAAAATTCTGTGATTAATTTTTTTTCATATTGCAAAAGAAGTATTAAATTGAATGTAGTTATTTCAAATAATTCTGTTTACCCATTCTTGATCTTTCTAAAATTTTCTAATGACTTCAGAAGAAATCTGTATTCTATAAAGAACAACTTGAGATTATGGAAGAATTCTATCTTGTTCATTTATACAGTTTTAGAAAGAGTAACACATTGCAGGTAGGAGAACATGATCACACTAAAAAAAATAGCAAATGTTGAAGCAGGGGAACTGTAATCTCCATTGTAGACAGCAGTGAACTTGCATTCTATAACTTGAAAAAATGTGTGCCTTATTTTATTCATTTATTGATGTATTATCAAATTGTTTACCCTGCTAAAAAAAATGGATTTGCTTGCTACATGTTCAAAAATATGGAAACTCTCGTTTGCATGCAAAGTATTAATACAAATGAGAAATTTTTCTCTAAGCACTACTGTTAAAATTTCAGCCAAATTCATATTTTCATTGATTGTTAAAAATATAATTACTCTTTATGTAAATACATTTTTTCTTGAATACAAATTTTAGATATTTTATTCAAATACATGTAATATATAATTGCAGAAAATAGGAATTGGCCAGGAATATTATAAAAGACCATTTAAGTTTAGCTAAATTTTGCATAAAATAAAGTTCCTTGCAAAATTTCCGTGGTTTAACTGCTTAGCACTTGTGATTGGCCATTCAATGTGAATTTTTGCTTTACATCTTCTCTCTAATGGTAGTATATAAGGTATATTGTTTGGGATGTATTGTTCTGTTCATGAGAGCAAATTTTACTGGTAATCTGCCTTATATGCAGGTTTGATGCAAATTTAAATTCATTGGGAAAAGGGACATTCTGGTTTTTAAATCATAATTGAATAACATATTCCTCCTATAAAACACTGTCTTTCTGAGCATCGGGTTTAGAACTACCTGTTTGCGAGACAGAAATTTTCATTCATTAGATTTTGACTTTGTTACATGAAGTTTGCGTATTTATTTATTTTTAAATATTGCTTCTTTTTTTTCTTTTCAGAAACTGTATGATAAAGAAATCAAAGATTTCTTTCATGTTCCTTCTATGCCCAGTTATATATTTCTTGCTGCTCCTTTTTCCTCCAGTCTGTGTCATTTACATGTTTTCTTGAGGAGAAAACATGCAGCTCTGTTCATACCTTTTGTAAACTACAGATTCTCAATGTACAGAATTCAGCACCAAAAATATATATTGTGCTAATTGTTTTAGTACTTTCCTGTATGTGAGTGAGTATGTCGTATTTAATTGCTAGACTCATATGGATTTGAATAACTACATTTGCTAATGTTAGAGGTCAGAATATATCTTTGGATAACAGGTTGTAAATAAAGTATTATGAAATGGCTTTGAAAGAGTCTTAGTTAAGAAACAAGAGTTTCTAAATAGACATGAAATTGTGAAGAAACAGTAATAAAATGTATTGTTTGAGAGTTATCACTTTTAAAATGAAACTATTAAAATTATTGTAAGTACTTTTACAAGTATATTCTTATCTCTTAGCATTGTCTTTTTCAGTATAGTTTCTTGGTGTGCAATTATATACTTTACGCTCTGCAATATAAGAGATGTATTTTTCTTAAGGACTTGTGGTTAAACTGCAATTTGATATTAGTTTCGTTTTACGAATTTAGATATTTTCATGTTGATTAATACTTTCCATTGATTAATCTTACATTTTTTTAATGTTTTTTGAATATGTGCAACTTTGTTTTTAATAAATTAAATACTTTTTATAAAATTTCCAAAACACTTATGTATAAAATTATTGATCATCATGTATTTTCCATTTTTTATTTTTGCATTTGGGATTTATTTTAAGTTAATTTTTCTTTACTTTGGATGTTAATAAGGTTTTGGGGTAAGCTGTGATTTGTTCTTCTTTTATTTCTATATTTATTTGTTTTCGTTCTTCATTAAGTTCATTCTCCATTCTTATAAAAGCATATATTTTGATTTTTTTTTTTTTTTTTTAACCACAACTATTGCCACCTCTTATGACAATATATATGTTTACAATTTTAAATTAAAGACTTTCTACCTCTTGAATCTCAATTTTCATTTTAAAAAATAGATTAAGCTATAAAGTTCTTTTTTCCCCTTTGATTTATTGACATATTTGAAGATTGTTTCTATTTGCAATGAGCTATCCTTGACTAAAATGGCTGTAATTACTAAATAGCACCATGAATTTTTTTAAGATATATTCTTAAGTACACCAAATGCAATATCTATTCAACTGCATATAAAATATTTTTTAATGGAAAATAAGCAGTGTTTTAGCATACTAATTTCATTTACATTTTCTTCCTAAAATTTATGGCTTTATGTATGAAAAATATAAATATACCTAGAAATATTTAAAATGAATTATATAAAAATATTGACTTCCATCTTGTGTATAAATAGATTGCATGAATTCTTTGTAAAAGTAGAAATCAGCACTCTTTAGTAAACATTATTTATAAAATGTATCTGCATACTTTTACAAATGTAAAGCAGTAATGAAAATTGATTATCTTGTGCAATTTTCCCTTAAGAAATTTTAACTAAAATTTTGAACTTTCATATTTTTTAAAAATTAAAATCATTGTTTGAGTGCCATAGGGGCATTAATTTTTTATTTTATTTTATTACATGGTGCTATAAAAACAGCCTAAGTCATGTGTATATATTTTTAATTTTCATTTGCAACAAGTAGTTGATATTTGTTAAGAATGTTGTATTTAAACTCCTCTATGTGTTTTTGTGTTGTTTAAGTTATTTATTTTTTTAGTTTAACAAGCATTTTCATTTTTTTTATTATTATTTTTCATTCATTTTGTTCTTTTGAAGGATGTGATTGCACTAGTTTTGTATAGCTTATTGTTAATTTATTGCTGTTGAATATCCTGTAATATGTGTATAACAAAGCTCGAATTTTGTTATAGAGTTTGTTAAAATTGCAGTTTATAAGCCAAATGTATTTACATATCTAATCTGTAAAAGTATTTGTTAAATTGTTAACTTTCGCTTTGTTGAATTTTATTTTAAATATTAATAGTAAAATCTAATTTTAACTATTCTAATGCATTATTATATTTAAATAAATTCAAATGTACCAAATATTTTAGCATGCAAAAATATTAGTTTTCATTGTATTTTTGACTAATTAATATACAGTATTATTTAAGATATTGCATGGTTGTAAATATGTATTTATATTATTGGGATATTTAAAAGCAATTTGATGATGTGAAAATGTCATATTTATGGAATTTGTAACAGGATCGATAAAATATGTATGCCATGGTATGATGTTTTATTCCATGTGGATTTTGAAGGTTGCTTTTTTTTCTGGTTATGAAAAATGTTGCTGATCTTTGCTGATGAGTTTACTTAAAATAATACCATGGTATGCCTTAAAATTTTTTAAACAATGTGTAACTTGAAATGTGATTGTCTTACTGTGTAAATTTGTTTGTGTGTCAAATTATTCTAGACGTTTTTATCTGTTCAAGTGCATAGTGGAGATATTGGGATTTCAGGTTGAATAAGCAGCATTTCCTGCATGAATATTGTATTGTTCTAGATGCCCTGTAGGGTTAAAGAAAAGGAAAAAAAAAACATAATTATATATTTTAAATGATTTAAAATGAAAATATTGATGTCCATTAATTTTATTCCAGTTTTGTATACGAATATATATATATATATATATATAATCTCTGGATCGGGTGGGTGGGTTATATGGCCACCCATATAACCCACCCATCGGGTGGGTTTGTGTATTAATGTATTATGAGTCTATAGAATATTTAAAATGTGCAAGTTAAAATATTCAATGTATATGTGATACAGACATATATTAAGTTATTGATAAATATTCAAATGCAGACATATAATATGTAAATGTTGCTTATAATATATTAAACTACATTCCAAAATAAAAATTGTAATTGATGTGGGATGTAAACTATGAACTAAAAAATTTAATGTATGAAAAAGTGTTACATTTCTCTGATGAATTTCTAAAAATAATTAGCAAGTAGTAAGATTTCATTTAGGAAATGCTTCTTTTTGGTAGTGATTTTTATCTTCTTTTGTAACTATTTTAATGTTATTTTTAAATAGTACCTCATGTTTGCTTTAAAAGTATGTTACTAGTCTGTTGCTGGTACATGAAATTTCTTCTATATATATAAGCTGTGGGAGAAGAAATTTTATTTGTACATAATTTTTAAAAAAAGTAATAAATGTTGTGCTTCATCTATATTGAAGTTGCATTTCTCTTTTGAATGGAATTGAAAGTGCACATATGTAAGCCCAATAGCTGGCAAGATTTTAAGCTTAAAAATCAAGCATTTCTTCCAGTTGCATGAGAACTTTCTAGTGTTCAGAACTGAAATTATGGAAAGGAAAAGATTGGTAAAGCTTACAGGGAAAAAAAAGTTTAAAAAATATAGCAATATAAAACACCTTTGACTTCCAAGTGCTCATATATATGCAAAATATTTAAATATTGAACTTGGTGTTCATTTTTCTGATATTTTTGAGGGTTTATTTTCTAACTGAAGGATTGAGTTGGAAGATCTTACAGCTGATGTAAATTTTGTAAATATATTTTATTTTTGTAAAAAAAATAATTAAAAACCATTTCATGTACATATTTTAAATTGTGTTAAATACTATCAATTTTTCAACTGGAAATTCAAATTTTGAAGGCTTATATATCATCCTATAATAAATATGTATAGATTTGTGTGAGTTATATAAATTGGTTGTTTTTATTGGTAGTACTTTTCTTTCATATCTTGATAAATTTTTTAACATAAATTGTCACCGCGAAAGACAATATATTGTGTGACAATTGTAATTTATTCTAGGTGGTATCTAGTCCAGTTGAAGAATTAATCATAGTATTACCAATGTGGCATATGTAGTTTTTTAATAAATTTGCTAAAGACATTTTTTCAGTAGGCTAATATCTTTCTTCCAAATAATAAATACAGCAACCATATTTGGTTTCTGAAATTTTTGAACTATTGTAATTTAAACTGTGCTGGAATAACATTAATAAAAAACTAGAGTGGCTGTTATTTTAAATTTTTATAAATTATATTTTAAAATTACTTGGCACAGCTTTAAGATCATTTTTAAATTTAAGGAAAAAAAATTTAAATTGTTTGTTATCCTTATTCTTTGAATACGTCTTATTTCTTCTCCTGTTTCTCATAAGTTGCTTTTACTTCAAGATTAACTCATTTAGATAGCTGTAGAAAAATTAAGGAAAGTCTTTTGTGCCAATTTGCCAGTCTTTTCAAAGTTGTTTATACTGTAAAGTAACATACTATATTATGTGCTATTTATGTAATCGGAAAATTTTGATTTTTGTCAATAAATATATCTACTGTCATATCTGTGTTTAGTTTATTCTATTCTTTCCTTCCTTCCTTCACATTTGAATAAAATCAAAATAAAAATAGATTATACTTTTTCAAAAATAACTTCAAATTCAAACTCGTATTTTAATAATGAATTTTTCTCCATTAAACTCTGCATTTAATTTTTACTAAGCTATGCCTGAAATATTTTAAGTATGATTTTAAAAATTAATTTTTTGTTCAAATAAATTAATAGTATTTTGGATAGAGAAAAAAAAAGTTTTTAAATTGAAAGAGCAAATAACATACACATACAAATTCATATAATAATTTAAATTAGTGATTAACTAGCATTACAATAAGCACTTTAACCGAATTTAGTCTAATTCAGGAATATATTAAAAAGTTTTTTATGAAACATTTTGCTTGATAATAAAGTGATAATTTCATTATAAATTTCTGTTATTCTTCAAACTGATTAAAATGTGATGAAAATTGGTTTTTTTTAGCAACAAAGGCTGTGCACTCAATGTAAACAAGATGTCATTGATTGAAAAAGAATACGAAAAGCTTTTTGAATGATGAAAAAAGACTGAAAATTGACATTCAATTTTGTATAAAGTTTAGATTTGTGAATTGAGCATTTCAAACAGAACTATGATACAAAATCTTTTCAACAAAGTTGGAGTTTTAATAATTTAAGTTAAAAAGCACACAATCTTGATATTCCCTTTATTTTTATTTATTTATTTGAATTAAGATTTCAGAGTTAACATGGTGAGAATGTTCCTAATAGTTTCTTCATATTTATTTTGAAAAATGTTACTCATTTTTCGAAAAGACGTTTTCTGATTAGAAGTTATATCTTCAGAAGCAATGCACTCCAGTAATAAGAGAGACTCCATGACTTCTTTTATGAGTAGATCCGCCTTTTCATCCTCGTATATCAGCGAGGCCATAATAAACATGTTTTTTATTAACTTTTTTCGGACTAGAATTTCGACAGCTAATCTGTGAATGGCATTTAGAGATTTGATTTTAAAGCTTGCAGGACCGAATACTGGCCTATCAGAAAAAATAAACTTTCTCCTGTGATTGAAAGTTCTTCAAGGCGCTCACTTTAAATATGGGGTGAATTTTATAAATGAAAGATTGCGGGCTTAGAAATGCCCTCGATAGAAGTGAAAGGTTACGATTTGGATGCATCTGTAACGATGATATGCTAGTCTTGAGAATATTTTATTTACAGTTACTTCAGAGGGCCTTAGACCTTAAAAACAGGATTAACTTTATTTTGTAAATTAAAATCGAATGAATGTTACAAAAGTTATTACCAGAAATAATGGGATGAGGCAAAGCTATAAAATGGTTTGTCGAAGCCTCCAGATCTGCAAACAAATTTTCGATTATTTTTTGAAAAATTAATCTGATGCTAAATAGAAGAGTTAGCAAGTTGCCTGAGAAACAACTATGCAGCTAATCTTTTAATTTTCTTCGATAACACTCCCTATCCCGAAAGTTTCATTAATATAGTATTTAGAATCCAGTTAAGCAGCCCGTGGGCTATTCTGAGAGCCATAGTTAGTATAGAATTTAAAGCTTTGTATTTAGCGTCAGAAAATTTGTTACTAACTGAACAGTTGTAATAGAAGACTACAAATGCTATTGTTTGTTGCGTTTTACCAAATACTTGTCCTGGGCAGTAATTAACTTTTCTAAGAGCTTTAGAAAAGTTAGTTTTTAAAAATATATATATAATTCCATTTTGATTTATTTTGAAAAAACTGTACTTAAATATTTAATAGATTGTTTCCAAGAGAGGAGAGCCCGCTGGTGTGGTGTGGAGATGGGGGAGGGCAGTTCAGGTGTCGTCCTCGTCATCTGACCGCCGTTCGAAATGACGCGATTCGTCCCAAAATAGCCTTAGTGTTGCTTTAAAACGGAGTGTTAATATAATTAAATCAAACCAAGGGAGAGGAAATCTACAAGCTGTGATTATTCGGTGGTTTTCGGCTTTTTTGATTTTAAAAAGCAATTTATCAAAAAAATCATCTTCCCACAAAATCTGTATATATGGAAAAGGTGTTGCTAAAAGGCTTTTTACTTCAGTCCCAAAAATTAGATGTACTGGAAAAATCCTCTATCCCTCCAAAAAAAGTATTGAAAGCATATGTTGAAAGTTCACGAATATTGCAGAAGATAATTTTAGAAAATTTGCTGTTGTAATATGTGTCTACAATTTATCCTTTTTGTCGGAAGCATTCTCTTTGACATAATGAAAAGTCTTCCTGATCTGGTGACTAATGTCATTAATGTTGCAGAAAGAGAGAGGTATATACGGCTGAGCAATGACTGAACTTTATCATCGCGATATATCGTCCACCATATATCGTAATTACATTATTTATTGCTTTTATAAATCATTAATAGCATCTTTTAATATACTGACTGATCAGAACAACTCCAAATAAAAGGAATTTTAATTTTATATAGTAAAAATATTGGTTTTCTTTTTCAATAAAAATAGCTGTGTTAAAATCTTTTCAAAAAATTTATCAAAGCAATATGCATTTGCATAAAATAGTAATTTTTAAAATTTTAATTTCTTTTCATTGCTGATTTAGAAAACATCAGTTTCATTCTTCATAGAAAAAGAAAATGACATAATCCCTTTAACAATTAAAATTAGAGTAGTTTTTAATAAGTCTTAATTTGAAATCTGAAGTCTTAATATCTTGAAGAATTAAATCTGTATATGAATAACACAAACTTTTTTTCTTATTCTAAAAGTAATGGCAGATTTAATTTAAATGCACAAGAATTTAACAATATGTAAATTAAATAATTAAAGAAGTTTCCATGCAATTTACTATTTTGCAATTCAAAAAGAAACGAAAAATAGTAATTTCGGAATGTGAAAAAGCTTGAATAACAAATATTATGGAGTGTAAGTTTATTTACCGAAAAATCATATAACAAATTAAAAATTTTAGAAAAAAAAATGTCTTAGAATTTTTGTTCAATTATGAAACAACCTGGTCAAATAAAAGAAAAATACGTCATTATATATTTTCATTAAAATAATCTAAAAAATTATCCAACATTAAAATAAAAAGCTATATTTCTGAATATTAAAACCATTTCCAGTTATTCGATCAACAATTTGGTACATTATAAAATTAAAATAAGATATGGAAAATTGGAACGAAGATGAAAAAATGAAATGAAAAGAGTTATAGATTAAATTATTTTCACTCAAATATTCTTTTATTTTAAAAACAAGAAAATGATAATTCCACAGAAAGTTTCTTAGACCAATTAAATGCAGGAATTTTTTAAGCAATTGAAAATACTTTTTATTTGGAAGTAAAAAAAAAGTACATGAATGAAAAATGGAAAAAAAAGAAAACATTTTAAAACTACTTGAAAATTTGGAAAAAAAAAAAAAAAAAACCCCAACATATATTTCAATAACATAAACTGAAATAAATTGGAGTACTAAACATTTATCATTAAACATAATCTTTATCTTAAATACTAAATAAAATAATTTACTAAAAAATATAAATAATGAAAATGGAAAAGAACCTTTTTTAAAGATATAAAAATAGAAAAATTATGCATTTTTAGAAATAAAAAGCGTATTTTCTACTAATATATAAAACAATGCCGATGATCAAGAATTTTCGTCCATTTTCGAAAGCTCGATAATTATCAAAAGTTCGACCAAATCCGCTCACTATGGAGCAACCGATTAAATGTGTACGCATCAAAATTTACAAACAATAAACGAAAATGAACCGATCAACCATTAAAAATGGTCTTAAACACAAAATAAAACTTTCTAACAAAATCTATATTATGAAACTGAAAAGGAGCATTTATTAAAAATATAAAATTAGAAAAATCATACATTTTTAAAATTATAAAAGAGCATACATACTACAAAAAAGCAGTGAATTAAAAGGTTAAAAAAGATGCCAACATGCTTTTTACTGATATACAAAACAATGACTTGAGATCCAGTCGTAAAATATTGCCAGGAGTATTTCTCTATAGCCATAAAAATTCGATCATTATCGATAGCTCGATAATTGTCGCGATTTTCATTGAAACTGACCGAGCACTCGACTAGTTTTAAAAGGAGTTTGAAATTCTAAGAGCCATTAATGATCATTTGAATTTCCATTCACAAAAAGAGCATTTACATAAAGTTTCAGCTCACATGTGTTGCTACCATTTATGAGTTTTACAATGTATATTGTAAGTAAATTTTTGAAATGCATTTCGAAATTTTGTCTTATAAAACTTGTATAGAAAAAATTATTCAAAACAATATTTTGGAAATGATGGTAGCGCTCGAATACTTGATTAAGCATATCTGCTGTAAATTTCAAATTTAAATAGGTGTATTTTTAATGACGATAATAATTAATATCATACTTAATTCGACAGTAGTAAATTAATTATATAAATTAAATTATATTTTACATCTCTTACCAAATAAATACGTTGGGAGTTCAGTTGTTCAGCTATTTGCATGACTTTTAAACTTAATTCATAAAGCTATCCAAAATTATAACAAAACTGCTTCCCATTATTTCTGGCAGAAATTTTGGATGTTTAAAATAAATAAAACAAAAAAAAAAATTTTGTTTGAATTTTAAATTTATCTGAAAATAAACCTATATAATTCTTTTATTATAATTAAATAGAAATATGATGCTGGAATCTCTCATTTTAGGGAACAGAAAATTTATTCCAAAATTAACATACTTAAAGCAAGCATTTTTCTATATATTAAAGTATGACAATATTTATAGAAATATTAACACAAGTTTTATACAAAGAAGGAAAACAATGAAGGGTAACAAAAATATTTAAATTTTCATCAAATTCTTCCCTATTATCGTTCTTATTAGATGGAATTCACACTACACAAATAATATAAGTTCCAAATAAGCAATAGTTAAAGCATCAAAAACAAAAATTAATTTTGAGTATTGATTTGATTCATGGTCATGATACCGTTAAATCTATAAATTTCAAAAAATGATACCAAAAAAAATCGATTTTTTTTTCTCGATAAATTAAAATTTGATGCAGCCTTTATGTCTATCAAAATTTGAAGTTCAAAAGTATTTTGTTGAAGCAACCATTCAGAGTAAGTTATATAAAATACTTAATTAAAAGTTTCAGCATCTACTCATTCCGATGAACAAAATGATCACCAAAATCGATAAATTGAAAACAAAATCGATGAAGTATAAAGTCGAATAATAAAAAAATCAATTGCGCCTAATTAAAACTGTCAAGAAATAGAAGATTTTATGCATAATGCTGGTTATTTTTTTTTAATTTTTGTTGTTCCCGAAGGTTAACCGAGGTTCTCTTTCAAAGATAAGAAGAAATGCCTACTGTATTTTAAAAAATGGAATGATAGATCATATTCTTAAAGGGTTATATACAAAAGAAGATCCCACTTAGCTGATAGCTACTAAGCAAATGTATGCACGGACATCCTTTGAATGTTCTTAAAAAACATTCCTGTCCCCAAAACCCATCTGGGCTAACGCCTCTAATGAACAAAGCACGCACCTCAGGTATTCAATCAATCACACTTAACGAAAGGGGGAGGACTTTTATAGTGATACCCAGGCATTTTGGGTGTCTGCACAGAGGTTTTGTTATCTTATTACTGAGGATACTTTATCACCGCATTTTAAGTGACTATTGTCTTTCTTTAACATTGAAACTTAGTGTAGAGCTTTGGTATCTCAAGCTTTAATCTTTCTAAATATTAAACCCCGTAAAGTCAATGATTGAGGTTTTAAAATTCTTAAAAAGGAAAGCAGTTTTAGAATTCGGAATAAATTCTGGAAATTATGCGCAAATATCTATGTTAACAATAAATACGAAGTTCTTGCGAGCAGATAGCTAGAATTATGTTCCTGAAAGCAATGCTGACAAATGATCTTTATATTTAAAATTGATAAATTATTTCCGAACTTGAGTGAAGAGAGATTTTAATTAAATTTGACCTCTGGAAGACCTTGACCATCGGAGAAAAAGGTCTACGTCAATGCAAGAGAGTTTATAAAAGAACTTAAAATTTCGGAATATCAGTTAAAATCGGAGTTCGAAATATGACGAAGAAAATGGAAATGTGTGCTTAGGAAATCATAGATCATTGCTGAAACACTCAAAGAATGAGATAGTTTCTTCTTTCCAACTGAGACAATTCTTCAAATTTGTAGGAAGGTTTCTGTGACGACAAACACAGCAGACCAAGAATTTTTCTCGGTCTCAAGACTTATTTATGCAGCCCAAAATGGTAATGAAAAAACTCAGTGAGCTAACCCTAGCTAACATTTTCATAATGACATCGTAGAGGACGTGACTACCTCATTTTGTTAAAAATAAAAAATCAAATTGATATACAGCAATTAATTGCCATCTTATGTAAAAAAACTTAATAAGTAAAAAAAATAAAAATAAAACGGAATCATTATAGCTGACTTATATAAAATTAAAATAGAAGAATAGTATTATTTTTCTATAGTATCTTTAATGAAAACATAGATATGCCTATACTTAATAAAAATTTAGTTAGTTTGAAATTAATAATTAATTCAAGTAGGTATTTTTTAAATTTTTAATAGATAAAAATTCTATTTATTTTTTCATTGAGATTTCCCTGTCTTGAAGAATTCTGAGATATGTCATTAAATGACCTGCCTGACTCACGCACTTAGAATTACAGAATCTTGATATCTAAATGAAAGTAATAAAGAATTAAAATAAATTACAATACACATTTAAGCAACTGAGGCTTCTTTTGCTCTTTTATACGGAATAGAATAATTCATTTATCATCTGGTTAGGAGGTTAAAAACATTCGCTGTTATAGAGGTTCAATCGAAAATATTCTAGTAAATGCATTTATCATTCTTTGAAAGGAAAATAATGAAACATTCCTGGTAACCCAGAAAATATAAAATAGAAACAAATTCTGATAAGGTTTAACTAATGAAACTCAAAGAATTATATTTCAACGACTCGAAGTTCAGATTTACCAAAATAAACGACACAGTCTGTTTTCGAAATGTGTAGTTGTTCCACTACAAGATATATAATGATATTAACAATATTCACAAATTTCTTTTCATTTTTAAATTGAATTATTATAAATTTTATTATATAAATTTGAAAACACGATAATTCAATGTATCATTGACGATTAGGGCAAGTAATTATTTAATTACTTCATGAGAAATTCAAATATTTGATTGAATCCACTGCCAAAGATGGAAAGATAATTGAGAATGTTTTTCCCATTTTGGAACCGGGTGCTGTATCTGAATAAAACTGATTTACATTTCAGCTACCAAGAGTATATGCAAGCATTAAAAAAAGAAGCTTTACTGATCTAAATAACGGTCTTTCTTTGATCTTTTCTAAATAACGGACTAACACAATGCATTTCATTCTTCAACTCGAACTTGTAATTACAGAAGAAACCAAATGCCATTCAAAAATCTGCAGTACAGCTGCCAGCAAACAGCAGCTGATTAGACACACTACTATTATCTTTCCTGAGAGCGCGGCTCCCCTTTTCCACCCCTAATTCCCAACAGATTTAAAATCCGGCTCAAATGGGTCATTTCGCCTCGGGCCCGACGATTAAGTAAACACCGAACTTCTGAAATAACATCCTCGCGGTCATCGGCGGAGTGCGACATTTGGCACTCTTAATTCCAAAGTTCTGAAATGGAATCTTTCGGCAGAGGTCAGATCGGGCAGCCCATTGGCGAACGCTAATGGAATATTACGACTTTCGAAATGGCGCCATCGCCTGGTCTCTTTTGCTTGTCGATGAATAGCTGTCATTACACGAAACGAGAGGTTGGGTGGTCACAATTTAAAACATTAAGCTTCCAACCCACCCGTTTGTTGAGCCGTGGTCCGAAGAGGTTAACTAGTCATGGCTATGACTTCAGGAATGAATATGTTGTGCCGTATGTCACGTGCCATGTAACTTCTGTCAGCTAATAGAGGGTCCAGGGGAATAGAGGGCCCATGGATTTACTCATGGGGTATGGGTCATGTCAAAGTTATGGATGGAAACATTAGATATCATTTCGTTCAAAGGGTTTAAATGGTGTATAAATACCAAGCCTATGCATATATTTGTACATTAATAGGCCGAGAACAGTTTCCAAAAAGTAGCATTAGTCAAAACATTAATTATGAAGATTTAGGTTTTTGAAGCAAAAGAAGAGTTGTATTAAAATACAAATTCTTCAGCAAATTCATTTTATTGTCTTAAAAATTAACCAATATTTACTAGTAAGGTACCATTTTAGTAAAACAGGCTTTCTCACCATCACTTAAAAATCAGCAGTAATCATCGGTGTTTTTTTTCCTTCAGAATTTTATTATATTACATTGAGATAAAATTAATTAGATTACACATACAAAAAAGAATCTATTGTAATTTTTGAAAAAACGACCTCGAAATTATGAAGAATTTCCACTTTATAGACTTTTACATAATAACTCTATCTAACGTAAGATTTCTATAGTTTGAAAAATAAATCTTTGTATTTAACTGTATCTGTTTCTAAATACAATCATTCAAAATGCAACGAGATGTAGGCATAAAATATAACTGCAGGCAAAATTTGGATTTCTCACAAATTTTGAAAGAAATATATGGATGAGAAGTCTGTCTGTTCTTCCATCCATGTCAACTCTATAACTCTGTAGCGATTGGCGATAGCGAGGACCGAACTCACAACGTTTCGGTTCGTAGCCGAGTAACAAGACCACAAGACAAAAGTAATTACACATGCCTCGTCGCTGTTATCTGGCTTATAAAGCGTCACCACAACTCAATCAGCGGGAATGATCTCTCCAAACCTTTCTCACTTACTCTTTAATGAAGGAGTTATCCAGAGCCTTGCATGTCATTAGCGTATAATAATTACGAAATATTAACTTTTGGCGTGAATTTAGCATTATTATTGAATTTATCGAATCATGGCGAGTTTTTTTAGAGATTAATCCCTGGCACGAGGATAATAGTATCCGAAAATTGAATTTGTGTTTTAGACAGGTTTCTCCCGACCGATTGAAACAAAATTTTTTCAAAGAACTATAATTGTAGTCACAAAACCCCATATCAAATTTAATACATTTAACTCATTGCGTGTTTGAGTTATGACGTGTGCATGTCTCTGAAAGTACTGACCGACAGACTGTCAGTCCCTTGTGAGATTTGGCTCAAAAATTTGAAAGATGTCTAGAATATAGATGTTAATTCTATGTATTGAATTTTATCTATCTAGCTCTCTTCATTTTGTAGTTATCGTGTTAATTTATATTAGAACAGCCAGACAGACAGATTTCCCCTGAGCAGATTTTACCCAAACTTTGATAGAATATAAAGGCTTTATACCAAATTTCACCCGTCTAGATCAAAGCGTTTTTTAGTTATCTTTGTAGCAGAGAGACGGACATTTTCCAAAAATATGTTTTTCGAACTCAGGGAGATCTAAAACGTGTAGATTCGTCAAAATCTCCAGATCGAATTTTTTGACGATGGCAATAATTTATTTATGCTACGTATACGAGAGAGTAAAAATACAAATAGCTGGAGGATGAAATTACCACATAGATTTATCAATAGATTTGTAGATCTTACAAGGTGATTATATATGGATATCCTAACTTTGCAGAGCTATTAGTATAAAATAAAACAAAGTACTGCTTTATTGTCGATGGAAATTAAAAATAAAAGCTGATAAGTGCAGCACAGTTATAAGTGTTCATTGAAGCTCCTCCAAAAATACAATGGACATGAAGGCGATATGATGACTTATAGCGTACTTTTCCAGCATCTTTAATGTGAGGCTTTGAAAGTCTGCAGATATGCATGTCTTAAATTCGTCAATGTTAATTGGAAACAGTGAAACAAACACCTGTTGCTTGATGTAGCCTAATAAAAATAAATCAATTATTGCCATACATGCATATTTGCACCCTTCCAAAGCTTCGCACCAAGCATGTTAAGAATTCAGTTAACCACGTGATCTTCCTGGGCGGAATTAGCTGCCAATCATGTATCACGTGTCCTCCCTGTTGTTGTTTAGTATATTTTTTTTACCAGTAGAAGCGAATTGGACTCCTGTACTAGGGGAAGTGTTAGTTAGTTAGTTATATTAATGTTCCGTTTTAAGCAACACTAGGGCTATTTTGGGACGGACCTCGTCATTTTGAACCGCGGTCAGATGACGAGAACGACACCTGAGCTGGCATCCCCCCCCTCCACACCACGCCACATCAGCGGGATGAAGTTTGGCCTTGAGGGATTTAACGTGCAACAGACCTCCTTACACGACGGTCCTTCGGTGGAATCCGGTCTCGAACAGGGGGAGTGTTATCTCGGATCTCTCTCTCCCGAGAAATTTTATGTGTAGTTCTCTAGGCCTTCTACACTTTGGCGTAACCATGTGCCTTTTGTTGTTGATGTTACCAATAAACCCCATAAAAGACAACCTGTGTCTTCAAGCCATTTCACCCAGACCACAATCTTTACTATCAAATGAATTATTGTGTAATCAAGAAACGCAACGATAATTTATTTATAAAGCA
This sequence comes from Argiope bruennichi, assembly GCF_947563725.1. Lineage (NCBI taxonomy): Eukaryota > Metazoa > Arthropoda > Arachnida > Araneae > Araneidae > Argiope > Argiope bruennichi. Next base: position 128,601,351 of record NC_079151.1, on the reverse strand, counting down.
TGCAGAAAAAATTGTGGGATGAATTATTGTACCGATCAGATATATTTCGAATGTCTGGTGAGACTCCCATTGAACACTTATAACTGTGTTGGATTTAAACTTTCCCATGTTATTTCTGATTACCGATGAACAACATGGCTGCACTTTGTTTCATTTTCTTTTAACTGACCTGTAAATTTGGGATATTCATTTATAATAATCCTGCATATGAAATTTTGAATTCAATAGGTGACACGCAAAATCAATCAAATTTCTACATTGTATCGTGGTTGCATTAACAAATCACAAAATATTGCGCATGCGTATGAGAAAGTCAAAGAGAGAACACTTCAATTGATTTTAATTAAAATCCAGCGGGAGTGGTCTTCCCAAAACTTTCTCGCATACACTCTAATAAACTTGTCTTGGCAGAGAAGGCCATATGGCATTGGCTTACAATAGTTTCGAAATATTTGGTCTTTAGCATTTTTACTGAATCTATCGTGTAATCCTTGGCATGCGTTAATAATATCCCAAAACCGAATTTATGCTTTAGACACATTTTTCCCAATCCAGTGGAACAAACATTTGACCGAAAGCTGCATTTGTAGTCATAAAATTCGATACTAAACTTTATACCTTTAAGTTGTTGCGATTTCGAGTTGCCATGTTTACATGTTTCTGAAAGTACAGACCTCCAGACAGTCAATGCATAGATGGATTTGGCTCAAAATTTGATAGGTGACTATACTATAGATGATAAATTTGTGTACCAAATTTTATCTGTCTAGCTCTCTTCGTTTTGTAATTATCGTGTTAACTTATATTCGAACAACCGGACTTCTACTGAAGAGATTTTACCAAAATTTGTTAGAAATCTTCAAATGTGGGGTAAAGACCATATATCAAATTTCAGTCGTATAGCAGCCGACGTCCTTGCTTAGGGGCAGCGCATCTTCCCCGTGATCTGGGCGTCCCAGGTTCGAATCTCGGTTCGGGCATGGTTGTTCTTTATCTGTGTTCTATATGTAAGGTGTGTGAATGTGCCCCCTGTAAAAAGGGGTTGTGCAAGCGAATGTGAGTTTCATCTTCATATGAAAGTCAAACTTCTGCCCTCAAGTGCTCAGGGGTCTTTACCCTCAGAAGCTACTGCACCCCCTTTCCGTTTCCACGACATCATCAGTCATATAGCTAAAAGTGTTTTTGAATTAACTTGGTCTCAGACAAACAAACAGACATTTCAGGAAACTCTAAAACGTAGACATTCATCAAAATCTCAGATTCGAATTTTTTTGACAATTACTATACTTTTTCTATGCAACGAATACGAGAAAGTAAAAGTGCAGGTAAATATAGTGTGTTTCGCTTTAAAATTATCGATTATCGAGTCCTTTATTGTTTAGAAATTTGCAATTCTGTATAATTTTTCTGCAAGAATATTTCTACCTTGAATACTGCATCAATCCAATTTTTGGCGCAAAATCTAAAAGAAAGAAGAGGATTGTGGGAAAATTGTTTTCTCAGTAATGCACTAGTTATTGTTTTCCATTTGTGCTCTCCTACCTTTGACTTCTAACGTTTGTTTTACCTAAATGACTGGAAAGCAATATCGGCCATCATTTTACTTTTAACTCGGATCCTTGGCACAAATAAATAAAACATTTTCATAATTTTAAAAAAAATACTCATTTTCTTCTCAACCTTATTGAAAAAGCGATAAACGTGCGCAGTGTTTATTAGGTTAGAAGAATTATGTTATACCACATTTTTTTACAGGCACTTTTTCTTTTTAAAGAAGAATTTAGCTGTTCAGACCAGGTCTTCCCCAAACGTTTCACCGATCGCCAATCTAAAAGCAATTTTGAAGATGCTGCCATTTATTTTTTTTTATCGCTTGATTTATATTTTATTCAACACAATAATTTCATTACGCTTTCTTTGAAAGATGCTGGTACTATTTTGTGCCAGAATATTTCAGTAAATTAAAAATCAAATTAATTCCGAGTGATTCTAAGACATAAAATGAATATTCAAGAAGCAATTTTATATTTTATATTCAAGAAGCAATATTATATATTATTGATCGCCATACTTATTTTGCCTTATATTAGAATTATAATTTTAGACTTGCTTCAGCAAAATGAATAAATAATCATTATTCATTTTGATTATTTATTAAGTCCCATATAAATTATAAGTCGGTAATTATTTTATATATAAGTCCCATATAAATTATAAGTCGGTAAAATGAATAAATAATCATTCTATAAAGCGAAATCAAAATAAAATAGTCATACAGATAGCATTTCGAGATATTTTATTCAAAAACTTAGATTAGAATAATTAAAAAGAAAAGAGTAGTTTTTACATCTCAGAAAGGGGTAATATTTTTGTATGCAATATGGTTTAAATGGCGTCTTAGGTAACACTTACATAAAATTCTGGTAATCCAGAGATGAATTCAAATATATCTTTAGTAAAATCGGAAATGCCCTTTTCAGATACACAGCTTTGCAAAATGCTCCTATAACATGAATATTTTCAGCAAACGCTTGGTTCATCATTGCCGAGGTGCAGTGCACACCTGACAGGACAAAAACCAAGCTTTCTTTAATTGATTCGAATTCTACCAAAATCTAACTGAGGTACTTTCTTTTAAATAACAAATCAAGCGATCAATGCGATGTGAAATGTAGTTCATTATGTTGCAGTTCCTGTCAGTTTCAACCATAACGATAATGAAACATCATCATTAAACCGTGACATTGATTCTCGGGTAGACACAGAAATGGTGTGGGTTCGGCTAGCCCCTGCCAATGACAGGACATACTTCCCATGGGAGGAGTTGTACCGTGGCCGGTGATACCTTTAGGACTCAATCTCAATTCCCACCAATGCTGTAACGACGGTCCGGTCATTCATATTTATCAGTTAAATTTCTTTGATGTATCTCAAATAGAAATTTGTTGATACTGGAATAGATTCGAATAACAGGAGTGGTTTATAGACCGATATGCAACAACTCTGGCCGAAGATTGTCATCTGTTCATAACAGCAGATTCAAACATAACTAAATATTACATTTGCTTTTTCTGTCAATAGAATACGATATGAAGATCAAAAAGATATACGAATTTGTCAACGTGGTTTGTGTCCATGTAAAATTTTTGCTTTCATTGACCATAATACATTTCAAGATGGGAAAAAACACAAAGTGGATGAATTTTATTTCCAAACAAATAATTGGCCGTGGTTTGAAAAATAATCTCACTTTTGTGCTCTAAAGATCGTAAAATCGATGTGGTGGGCTGAAGATTTGAGTATAAATAGAAGAAAGGATTGAACATAATTTAGGATTGCAATTTGATGAACAGAAAGTGCAGTGACAAATTCTTGCGTCTTGTTTTTATCGTTTGCAAAAGCCGTTGGCGATAAGTGCATTTTGAAGCAAATCTAAATGATGGCTTAGTATCGCATAACCATCTTGTAAAAAATTAGCTTTTGGAGCAGAGTATCGAGCACATGGTAAACACGGATGAGATGTTTTACGAAGACAGTCTGTTGAGGGACAGAGTTCGTATAGCGTGTACTAGCTCCGATCCCGTCCTCGTCATCTGACCGAGGTTCAAAATTACCAGGTCCGTCCCAAAAATAGCCTAGTGTTGCTTTAAAAGCCGGACGTTAATATAAATAAACGCAAACAAACCGAAGATATTTACGACCTGTCCACAATCTCAACAGAATCGTAAGAGCAGAAAACTTTAATGCTATTTAAAAGTCTTTAATCTCCCATTGTTCAAGAATTAAAGATATGATAAATATTTAATAATTATATTAATTAAATGATAATTATAAAAGTGATATAGGATAAATGTAATATATATACAACAGCATAATTATAATTATTTGTCTACTACATAATCATATATAAGCAGAGAAAATAAAAAATGGTTTTGAGTTGAAATATAAAATCAGTAAAATCTGGGCTCCTGAATTGTACAAGCAAGTACCATTCAAATTTAAAAACATTCAAAAATTAGTAATTACAACATTAAATTATTATTATATTTTAAACTATATTTATTGTATAATTATTTTTACAAATTAAATATTTACAGTTAAATTATTTCTAGATTTTAAGTATAACTATGTATTAAACAGACATCACACTCACTCACTGTTATATCGCTCATATCTTGTTGTAGTTGAGTGGTTAGTTTCAGTGTTAAGTGGTTTTGTGCTTAGTGTCAACGTCCATTTTTGAAGAGCAATCATTTGTTTTATCACCATCGAAATAATTTCATGGATCGTATAGTAATAATGATTATTTTATGTAAAAATATCATGAATGTGGATGTTATAGCATTCATTTATACTGTACAGCTAAATGACATTACAATTATATAAAAATAATAAGTCATATTATTATTATTTAATTCTATATAGCCTTACTTTTTAAAATTAATATTCATTTTAAAGTAATGGACATTTTATGTTTTCGAATTAAGTCTATTACCTAATATTATAATAGTATGCAGTTAATAATAATAAAAAAACAGACTAATTATAGTATAAATAGATAAATGGTTCATTTAATATTTCCATTATATTCTTTCTTTCTATTATTTGCAATTTATTAAAAACATTAGAATTCATATATGTTGCAGTCCTAAAAAACAGCATTAACATATTAGTCATAAAAGATAAGAAATAATTTGAAATTAGACTCATGAGATCCTCTTTTAAATAACAATGTATAACTTGATTTCATTAAAACTATCTAAAAAAAAATTACAAAATTAATAGACTGAAAACTCAAAAGTTTCCCATAAAATTCTTGAATTTTTCAAAAAAAAAAAAAAAAAAAAAAAAAAGATGTTGCTGTGATTGCCTTCTTTATTCCAAATGGATAAAGAATGGAATTATGAATTCAAAAATTTAATAGAATTTTAATATTTAATAACGAAATTGTTAACAATGCATTAAGCATCAAAGATAAATAGCATACATATAGAATTCCTGAAAATAAGATAAACGAAACATAATAATTAATCTATTTTTAAAATATAAAATTTGATAAAAATTTGGGATTTATTAAAGTAATAGTATAATTTTTAAACTACAACTGTTATGATTTCTTTTAAATTTAATTGTACTTACTAATATCAATCCATCTTGATTCAAAATGATTTCTCCGATTCCTTGAATTCCTCTTGTTAATAAATAAGTCTTAGAAACTCATCCAAAAGAATAGCTTTGATGAAATATCAAGTCTACCCTGTTCGAATGAAGTCACTGAGACAGATGAATGTCATTTATTTGCAAAGGAAACTGAAGCTATTTTTCTCACAGTAAGAACAGCAAACTTTCAAGCATGAAAGCACGGTCCTGTTAGAAACACACAGTTGAGATCTAAATTTAAAAAATAATCTTTTTTATTCTTTTCAATGTATTAATAATTTGGCAGCATTGCTTACCAAAACACTTATCAAGTGAATGAATGGTCATCAATTTTAAGATAATTAATTTTTTTAAGGGGAAGTGATTTTTTTTCTACAATCAAATTTCAAATTTATATGAAATTTTAGCTTATTTGAACTATATTTAAAAAAAAAAAATCAAATGGAATATGAGCACACCAAAAGCAAAAGAGAAAAAAAAAAAAGCCATTTTATCAAGAAAATTTATTATTTATTTTCAAACATAGATTGCATAAAAATTATATTAATACTGAATAACATAATTTACTGAATAATAAAATGAATTTTGAATGATACACAAGATATCCCAAGAGAAAACTGCATATAAAATTTCTTACTATAAAATATTGTTTTAAACATATTTCAAAAATTCATTCTCGCAGTCAGTCAACTTTTTTCCCAATAATACTTTATAAAATATAATTTGGCTAACAATTGGCTTTCTTATTTACTCCAGTTTCATGTTTTTAGATATTTACTCAAATATATCTATATAATCTTTCATAGATTTAAATATTCATTAATTTTATTTGTATATTTATATAATTATGAATAATTTTAGTTTTTTTCTGATAAGAGGGAGGAATTAAAAAAATGTTATTTAAAAAAATAGCATAAAACAATAAACGAATTTATTACTGATATTATTTGCATACAAGTAAAGTCAAATTATTAAAAAAATATATTTTACTCATGACACTTGAATTTACTAAAATGTTTTTTATGTATTTATATTATTGTACCATTCTAAAAATTAATTTAAAGAAAAGATGGATCAAAAAGCAATTTGTGTAACATAGATAAAAATCATCTATAAAAGTCAATGCTTTGTTTAGTACAGAAGTATGAAGTTGGATTTATGAAGCATTATTTCCCGAGGGAAAAACTTAAAAAAATTTATTTATTTAGAGAAAATGAAGCTAACTTACTCGTAAATAATTTTGATTTGATGCAAGGAAATTAAATACTTTGGAAAATCACAAGAATTAATCATTTTTTTATAAGAAAGAAAGCATATTAATGCATTAAATTAACTTCCCTTAAATATATACTGTTTTTATTTAACAACCAGTAAAGATTTTACTGACAGAGGCATCAAACTGAAAATTTAATGTTGGGATTATTTCATTATTAAACAATTTGATTTCAACACAATTTTATTTTCACTGGAATAACAAGAAATTTTATCCACAGCAGTTTAGAGTTGTATATTCAATTCTAAAATTAAATACTATTTAATTATTAAATTTATAAAACTAAATGCAATTTTATTATTATAAAAATTATTATATCTTTGCCTTTGCTATTTACCATGACTTCTTTTGAAAGATTTCAAAATAAATTTTGATAATTTAAAAACAATAAGAACAGGATTTATTATAGAAAATAACTTTCTCAATCATTATTCTATATTTCAAAAGCCTCATATCATGATTTGTTTTTATTACTCATAAGAAAATGTTTTAATGATTTTTAATAAAAACCAAGTATTAACTAATTTTGCCAATAAAATTAATATAGAAAAGTTATTGATAGCATTTTAAAAGAAGAAGGATATAAAGAGACAGTGGTAAAGAAAGAACTAAAAACCATAAATTTGGAATACATTGAATGAAAAATCTTTGAATTAAAAGAACCAATTTCATGGATTATTTTGACATTAATTTTTATATTATATGTTAGACAAAATCTCTAATTTCTTTTTCAAATGGAAATCTTGATGATGAAATGAAAAAAGCTTATCATTAGTTTCAAGACACAGACTTTTAACTTTCCATGGGGCTCTTTATTCTCATTCTCAAACATTAGCAATAAATACAACAAAACATATGGGTTGATAACAAACGACAGGCAATTAAAACTATTTACAGGGAGATTGGGAACTCCAGATTAATTTTTGAGGTGACGGAATAAGTATAATTCCAATATCTTAATGACACAGTATCTGATCTACCCATAGGATAAAGAGCAATACAAAAGGAATTTCAAAAAATCAAAAATTCTTCATAAAGGGTTCAAGAAGAGGATTCATTTAAAAAAAGCATTCTTGCTTTCAAACATAACTAATAGAGAATTCTTAAACTTATGATTTGTTTAATTTGCTTGTTATTTAAAAACCTCAAAGATGAATTAAGTTTCAGAATTCATTGACGGTTTCTTTTCAAAAATGAGAAATATAAATGCTAAATCAAAATACAACAGCCTAGATTTTTATTATGAAATATGTAGATAAAACTTAATTTCAATAATTGCAACAATGCAAATAAAAATGCTCGATAAAACAATAATTAAGGCAATAATAGTATAATATTCTATTTTTGCTACTTATTTATGGTATAAATAAGAAAAATATAAATGATAAAAGATATGATTTTTAAAAATTTCTAACTATATTGGTGAAAATGTAAATTGTTATTCCCCTTTAATTTTTCTTTTCTCTTGCTTCTAAGGGAAGAGAACAAAAGCATTAAAAGTGTAATTGCCACACTTCGTAAAACTGAAATTCAAGAAGTTTGATATTCTGTTGCTTGTTTTGCAATATATATATATATATAATTATGTTTATTTCGTTGTCTTTCAAGAATAACGTTCTTGTATATTACATTATTTATGTATTCAAAAATATTTTATGCACTGAAGAGTTAAAACATTATTAACACATCTTTAAACCTTGTAGCAACATGTTCAGTTTCAATAACAGCTTCAACAGATAGTACGGTTATTGACTCAAAAGTTCTTGATATGTATTTAGAGACAAGGTATATAAAATGCTGATACACAGATCAATCAATTCAAATAAATGATACAAAAATAGATCATAAATTTGAATAATCATCTTATAAATTCTTAATTAGAAAAACTACCAGATTGAGCTACATTTGGTGTACTTTGGTGTACTACTTTGGTATGATAACTGTTACCCAGTATTATCGTTTTAGTTAAATCATGCTCGGTTAAATCAAGTTGTAACTGGGAAATGAGAAAGACAGGGAATAGAGAATTGGAGTTAGGATCTATTTTCTTGTCCTTAGCATTTTAAAATATCTTTCCATGTAAATCTAATGATCTTAATCCTATCTTTGTAAATCTCTAATTTTTCTCCATTGTATTGAATTTAATTTGGGCAAATGAATTAAGAATTTTATAATCAATATCTTTCAACATACTGAAGAAAGGAAATATAAATTAGGCATTGCATATACACTCAAATTACAACTTGGAAAATAATATAAATGAATTTGAATAAAATAAAATAAAATAATTAGCTTTAAGCATCTATTCAAAATTTTACTGTTTATATGCATGTTCTATAGAAGCCCCCCCTGATTAGAGTAACAAAGTTTGTGCAGAATTTTAAGAGCTCATAGAGAAATTTATAAATAAAAACAACAACGAAAAAAACCCAACATATTTATCATTTATATTATTAATACTATTTCATAATATTATTATTTAATAAATAAAAAGCAACTATTTCTATGATATAGGATGATTTTCAAAGTAAACAAATAAAGCAAAAATAAATTCCTACCATATGATAAAATTTGTAGAAAGTTCATTAGATGATGTGTTCTACTGATGGACATGGCATGACAATGGATGGCAGCAATAGATCAATCATGTCACACCATCTAGAAATCGCACTATGCATACAATTCTTCAGTTCTTTTCAATCTGCTTAAAGAATTCAATTTAATATATATATATTTCTTATAATTAAAACTGATATATGTGCAACTAGGTTTAATATGACAAATGATAATAAATAATCTAATATTTCCAATTTTTCTCTGAGTTAACAAATACTTTTTATAACAAATACTTCAGAACAATTTTCTTGTCATTTAAGTTATAATAATAATTAACTATTTCAAGTTTTAAAAGGAACAAGAAATGTTCATTTAAAGTTTCACTAGGATGAAATATTATAAAGAGAGGCTTTATTTGATTCAGTGTTTTACAGGTTTGGATATAAAAAGATTTATTGTTTAATCTGAGATGGTTGAAAACACTCATAAAACTAAATAAATATTTTTTTTTTTTTTTTTAATTTGTCATTTAGGTATGTCTACATTATAGAGAAATAAATGTAAAGTTTGTATGAAAGATGGCTATTGCAATTGATAAATTAATATAACTTTATTATTCCCTCTTTAACACAAAATAAAATTAAATCATTATTAAAAATAAAAAATTCTAATAGCTTATTTTAAAAAAGAAGTTTGTAATACAAATAAAATAAGCAAACAAAGAAAAGTGATCACATTTCTGACAAATGAATTATTTGCTTAAAAAATCAAAATAAATTATTATTATCGAATTCAACGAAAATATTAAAATTTATTCAGATGATCAAATAGTTATTTATAATCTGTTACAAATATTTGTATAATTTATCATCATTTTAAATTTTATAAATATTATAAAGACTTTACAAAAACCAATTTTGTTTTCTTTGGCAAAATGAATACCTTTAAATTAAGAAACCTTTTTCTAATATATGAATGGTGGGAACTTTTTTATTTTTTTACTCTTTGCCTGTTTACAATTTGAAATACAATATGTTTTTAGCTACATTTTTAAAGACCAGAAGTGATTATGTCATTTTTAATGATCAGATTTAATTATACTAATAAACTGAATTTTGAATTTTCTCCAATAAATTAAAGAGTTGCAAAATTTAAAACAGGAAAACTCAAAGTAATTCCTGAAAAATTAAATTCCTTATCCAACTATATAATAAAATTCAATGGCAAAAGATTTACATTTTAAATGACATAATTTTTTAACAAATATCAATTGTATACAGTAATATGCATCCAAACTATAAAATATGAAATATATCAAAATTTTAGAAAAAAGGTAAATAATATTTGCATAGGCAAGGTTGTTTTTTTTCTATTCAACTTATTTTTGAATGCATGTTTTGTTTTTTACTTAACAGAATGTAATCTAATATTCTAATTTATGTAGGTTATATACATACACACATGTAAAAAATACCTTCAAAAAATTCATGCCTAAATTAAATAGCTATATTACCTACTTTCAACTATTATGTTCTTTAAATAATTAAATCTATTATTCTAATAGACATGAGTAGTATTAAAACATTACTTTTTCTCTAGATGTTCATTCATATTTAAACATATATTTCTAATTAGAGATTGAAATGAATTGAACAAATGGAAATTTTGATGCAATATTTTGCTGCATTGAAAAGGCATGTTACAAGAAAACAAGCAATTTAACTACTTCATATGGAAACAAAGTAAAAAAAAGAAAAAAGAAAAAGATATGTTAATATATTAATGAATGAAATTCAAATTAAATATGAAATACAAGGTATGATTGGAACTTCACCTTCACAAGCATTGTTATAGATATCATCAACTTTCTCCCCACAACAGCACATTGACAGTAGTAAAACAAGGTAACAACATTAAACATGCAATGCAACATGATGATCAGTTTTACAATCAGTATATTATCGATTCTATACTGTCTACATTTTAAATGTCAAACAAATTTTCATTTAGACAAACCTTTTAATTAAAAATAAGCACGTTTTATTAGTAAATATGACTTGATAATATTATGATGATACATTTCGTATGCTTCACATGCTTCAAAGGTGTTATTCACTATAAAGGGAGAGTGTAAAAACATGAAAGGGAAATTGTTTTTCGGTGTTCTCATGCCTATTAAAACATATTTTTCATTTTACCTGCTTTAGTACTATTAGCAATAGAGGAAATACTCCAGTATGTTGGCACATGAAAAAAACAACAATGTAATACTAATTTGTGACCATTCAAGTGAATAATATTTTTACGCATCTAATAAGCATAAAAATTTAATCTCATAAAAAAAGATGATAACAGAAGGATGGGGGAGGGGAGATCATGGTTCATGTTAAAAGCTATTTTCCACGTAAGAACAAATGCATTCAGATAATCTTATATTTCTTCAGTATGCAATTACATTATGTCCCTCATTTAGTGAATTAAATCAATTAATGTGCAAGCCTGTAGATTGAAATTAGAAATTAGTTATTTTGAAATCCTAATTTTCAAAGTAAGTTTGTAATTCAATATATAAAACTAAAAAGTAAATACAATATATGAAATATGACTATTGCATCAGCTATCAAATACTTTACAGCTTTCTTTTCATGTATAATAATAAATGTCTTATTTATCATTAAAGAAAATATTATATATCTAACTGGTCTTTATAAATCACTCAAAATATCAGTGACGCATACAAGATATTCTAAAATGAACTGACAGTTTTAAAAATAGGAAAATGAGAAAAAAGCATGATTACTAAAATTATCCTTAAAGCAAATTAATGTGCAAGATAATAGAGTTTTGTTAATAAACTTTTAGGGTTAGAACTAAATGTTACATTTTGATGGCTGTGTGAAATCAGAAGCTATCTTTAATCAAAACAATTTTTAGAAATCATATGAAAATAATCTTATGCAAAAAAAAAAAAAAAAAAAAAAAGTTAAATAGTAATTGAAACAGTCGAAGCATCATCAGGCCGACTAGAGTCAAAACATTAAAAATCTTGTATGGATTAATGATGATTTTTAATACTTTAAAAAGATTTGGCTGGAACAATCTAATAAATCTCAAGATGCTCATTTTTTAATGTTTTGAAGGGAAATCAAATTACCTTTTAAATACAGAATTTCCAGATAATAAACAGTCTGATACATACGAAGAATGTAGTACACTACAAAATATTTGGATGTTTCAGGACACAACTGTCACAAACTCGCAACAGGAATGTGATAGATAATACTACTAATTTTATACTATGTTCCTGACATATAACAAACTAGGAATGCTGACATTTAAAAAACATTATAAAATATGTTTCAGTTACTGATAGTCTATACTAGAATGAAATAAAATTTGTAAAAAAAAAAAAAAAAAATGTACACACAAAAACGTGTGTCCAGACAAACTAATCTTAAGAAAAAATAACTTATTATTTTAAGTTTATTACCACATTTTGAAACCAACCATCAAATTCAAGGCTATAAGTAGAATCTAAATAGTTAAAACTGATAACCAAAATAAAATAAGATACTTATGTAATATGTACAAATAAAAAAAATAAGTAAAAATGGCTGTTAACAGTTCAAAAGTGACAATTAAACATTCAAACAATAACACTGCAATACATCATTAACAAACAATAATACATCTACATAACATATACTGTGAAATAATATAAAAATACATTTATAATCAGTTTTAAAAATAATTTATAACTTACTCAGAATTCTTCTCTTCAGTTAAATTGTTTGTTTGCATTTTGCTTTGAATGCATTTTTCCCACCTTAAACTTCATAACAATGTCTTGTTGATCAATAAATAGAAAGCATGAACTCATATGTATTCTCCAATACCAGTGGTAAAAACTCTAGAAATGCAAATGGAAAAGTAACTTAAATGAATAGATTTAATATAAAATCAGTTTTAACTATTTATAGATATTATGCAATCATTTTGAAGCAATATTTGCATAATGTTATTTTGTAACAAAGGAGAAAATTTTCTCATAATATTCTTATTTTATTTATATTATAATGTATGATAGTAAGAATTTCATCTCGAATACACCTTTAAAAATATTATCAAATGCAAACAAATAACTAATATTTGCAAGATATGGCACCCTAAGCTATAAAAACCAAAGCCAAATATATAAAATAAAATACAATGACTATATGATGAAAAAAGATTATTGCAATTATTATACTTTATACTAAATTCAAAATAAATTTAAAATTAGACAATTAACATTTATAAAATAAATAGTTTTATTTTATAGTTTTCATACAACATAATTTTATTTATTGATAAACAAACTGATAATTTCCATTTCTAAATATTTTTTTTAGTTAATAGAAAAGCAAATTTTATAATATTTTTTTATGCACTTCAATGAAAAATATATTAATGAAAATTTAATTACAAATATTCATTAAAATATTTTATAAAAATAAGATAATTTGCAGAATATGATGAAATCCAAAGTAAGTAAAGTTATGTTTGACACTTATATAATAGTTTCCATCATTTTAAAACACAAATGAAATATGGCTTCTCAATAAAAGTTAATACAATGTGATGAATACTTAAACTCAACTGTCATTGTTTAAATTAAATGAAATCAATTCAAAGAGAACAAATACAGCTTATTAACTATAATTGGTTATCTAAAACACCAATATGAAAACATTGACACTGGTATAAGATATATGATAGTTAATCTTGAAATGAGAAATGATCTTCATTTCAAATGATTAAGGGAAACTTCAGTTTTGCAAGTAAATATAAAAACCATGAGAATATCATATAATTTAAAAAAAGAAAGATACAAAAGAAGGAGAAGAGAAGTTCTTCTCAGTCTCTTTCTGTATAACTGATGCATCATTTCTTTTGAAACTATTTTAGAATGAATTTTAGTTTGAAACTATTTTTTTTCTTTTGAAACTATTTTAGTTTGAATTTATAAACATGATATAAAATTCTGATAAATTATTGAATTAGCTGTAATGGATTATATAGAATAATAATGTTATCTATACAAAAAAGCAATTTCACAAGAAAACTACAATGATTTGTATGTTTTACCCTATTTCGTTTATTACTTAAAATGTAGTTTTTATTATGAGTTTAATTTAACAAACTTTATACTTTTATTAATCTTAAAAATAGAATCCAGTTTGCAATTAGGATAAAATTTGTGATAAAGCAGGAAATACAAATTAAAAATAATGCTAGACCAACTAAACCATTCCCAAATGCGAAGAATATAGCTTCATATTTAAAAACCAAACCGTTTTTTCTAATCTTCATATCGACTCAAATTTAATGCATCAAATCTTGAAAATCTTTATATGCACGATCTGCCTATAAATATAAATAAACTGCATTTTAAAACCGTCCATATTCATATTTAAACAATTTCACTGTTAAGCATGGCAAGAATTTACAACTAATTGTGATTTTCAATCTTTAAAGTTAATGAATGAATCTCATTAGTAAACTATATTGTAAACAATCACTGCTGTGTTATTAAAACAGAAACCTGAGAAAAACCTAATTTTTTAAAAGAAAATATCATTAAATGGTTACCGAAAGGTTCAAGTAACAATCCAATGAAAAAGTGGATAATCCATAATCAAAATAAGCTGATGAAATAAAGAAGGCAAGGGCAGATAAATAAAAGAATTCCGCACTTTCATCACGTCGTTCTGTATCCCGTCTGTTGTTTTCATTGCTTTCGCCAGGGCGATCTGATGTCGAGGTTACGAGAGGATGCTGGGTCACGTGGCCAAATTAGTTGTCATTCGTCTTGGGCAAAGATGGCTGCGAACGTACAGTCTTTGGTACAGTACTGGAAAAACTTCGACTTACCACAGATTCAGGTAGGCATATTTTTGTCATTCAGAAATGTTTATTCGATCCATGAATGTTCAAAGAATACACCTGTCTCTCAGGATGCAACCTAGGCGCCAAAACAACCGACGCGGAAAGAAAAAAAATATTGATAGGTTATCAGGAGACATCGATGCTTCTCTCAATCATCTAGTAGAGCACCAAGAGCAGAAAGAGCGGATTTTCTTTGATGCTCTTTTTTGATTGCCATCGACGGATTCCGGAGGATTCATCGTCTTGCTCATCTGCTGTGTGCAAGCTCGGCTTTTGCAGCGCATCCAATGAGCGCTTGACAACCTGATTCCCATGTGCACTGTAGTTTAAAACTCGCGCATTGAAGTGCTGTTTAAAATTTTGGGATGCTGCGCCGGAACTCAGCTGGTTTCATGCCGTGTTCCGTTGGGAGAGCTGCCGCATCTAATCTCTCTCTCCTCGGAAAGGGAGTATTTTGTTTTGAAAAGCATTATCAATGAGGCGTTAAAAAATTTGTAAAACACAAGTTACAGAGCATCATTATCTTAAAATTCTTTTAAAAATACATAGAGAAATTAGCTTTGTTTTCATTACTGAGTTCGTTCAAAGAACAACTATAAACAAACACTATTAAGGGGATAAATACATGCGTAAAGTTTTCGTTTGTGTATTGTTTGTTTTTAATTAATAATTATATATTTTAAATTGTTCTAATAATGAATTACTCCGAATTCAACAGAAATCAGAGCAAGTGATAGTATCATTAAATATATGTTTCAATTATAAACATTGCATTTTTACCATGTTTTATGAACTGAAAATTGAGAGATAAAGTAATTTAACCATTAGATAAAAAAGTCTTTTTCTATGGAAGCTACTAATACCTCATAGAAATGCTCGAGCGAAAATACATGTCAATAAATTTTGATTAGGAAGATCTTGAACTGGAATTTACATTAATTATTCAGAACGAAAAGCTTCGTATATATATTTTTTAAATTTTGTTTAATCTATATTCTCTTGTAAGAATGATGTTGTCCCAAATGTTTGTTTACATTCTAAAATAACAATAATCTAATATACAGCAATTTTACTGTTACAGCGTTTATTGTGTTATTGTCTGAAAAAGTTATTTTACCTAAGCTGCTGAATTAATTTAAATGAAGCTCTTTTATGATATACTTATTGTTTTTCATAAACAAAACAAAAAAATAACATTCTTTTTCAGAGTCATGAAGACTCTAAAAATATTTAAAAAATGATAATATTAATAATCAGAACCTTGAATGAGTTATTCAAAATGAGATAATATTAAAACTAAAAAAATTTTGTATTTTGTTGATTATAAAATGGCAAAATAATAAAATTAACTGAATAATTCTAAATATTTGAAGCATAGCTTTTATTAGATTCTTAAACTAATATGAGAATAAATATTGTTATAATAAAACACATTTATTTAAATTTTAAAGATTTGATTTTTTGGAATTTCAAAAAATTGTAGCTTACATCGATTTCTTATACTCAACTCAATATTGCATGAGAAACGTAAAATAACCATTTCTAATTAATATATTGCTCTATATAATGCCACTTATTTTTAACTAAATGTCATTTACTATTTAACCTTACAAGTTATAATTAATGAGCTTATATAACATTAAATTGCATCTAAACATATTTAATTAATATTTTCTCTTTTGATAAAGGATAGGTTGATGTTCTTTTTTTATTATTAATCCAATTTAAATGAATTTACTATTTTAAAATTACATATTGAGTGCGTTTTTGAAATAGTTTCTCTTTATAGAATTAATATGTGATTTTAGAAGTGTAAACATTACAAACATTATTCGATTTTTTAATATGAGACGTCGAATATTAATATTAATTAAATAGCTAATCAAATTTATGAATAAAATTTAAGATTTTAGATATTTCATCTGAAACATGCATTTTTCAATAGGAATTATTTGATTTTGTTAGATGGTATAAAAAAAATAAAATCTGTTTTAATTACTATTTGTTTATCAACCATAATATTGTGTAATCAAATCAGTATAATCAAAATAAAGCTAAGAAATTTTATATTATTGTTTGCATATGACCTACATAAATTGGCTTAAATTGAGAGTTTGTTTACAAATTAGAAAAATATAAAATTCGGTATTTTTACAAAATTCTATAAGTCTTTTTTTTAACAATGACACAGTTACGAAAATGAAACTCTGTAAAGTTAGGTAATTTTAGAAATATTGGAAGAAAATTTAGATCCATTTATCTTTATTATTCGATCCACTGTCATTGATTTTGATTAATTAGATTTTAATACTTACATCACGATAATACAGAAAATATAAATAATTAATAAAGTAAAATATAATAATTCTAATTAATAAATAAATATAAATAATTAATAATAATTTAACTTTTTATTAAAGCTATTAAAAACCTTGCAATTAGGTATAATCAACAAAAATTGTTTGATCTACAAACCAAACGACATTTTAAAGTTCACTTTCTATTACACGAAAGAGTTTTAATGTATTCCATTAACAGTTTTAGATCATTAGAACCATCATTTATTTATGTATTCTTAATTTTGAAATTGGTTTTATCTTCTGCCTTATTAAGAATATAAAATTGAATATAATATAAAGATTCTAAAATATCACGTGATAAAAAAATATTTCGATTTGTTTCTCGTGCGGGAAAAAAGGAAATATAAATCTCATTTTATCCACAACTTTAACTTTCTAGGTTATCACTTTAAGAATGATAACCGGGAGGTTAGATCAATACATGTTTTTAAGTAAATCGAATTATAGCTGATAAAAAGTTGATAGTTAAGTTAAAGCAGTAAGATAAATATACTGTGCTACACGCTGTTTAATAATCCTGAATGCAATTACAAATTAATAAAAAAAAGGTAATTAATATACTTCAAAATAAAAAAAATGTACTTTATTTTATCTTATCTCTTTTTACAACACGATGACACATAGAGATACTGTCACTTATTTCACTAACGACATAGTATTCCCAGAATTTTACATAGTACTAGGTTTAGTTGTGGCTCACTGCAGATAATAGTAAAATATTTTCTGTGAGCGTTAAAAGAAGATTTATTGCCTACAAAACAGGCAGGGACCTTCATTTACTATGAATTGTTAGTTTTATCATTTAGTATTTAAAAGATGTCTTCCTGTGGGTGGGGTTAACGAATTAGTGATATTCCCAAAAGAATTAAGCGTGCAGAGTTCTAAAAGGAAACGTGGTTCTGCTTAAATATTCGCGTGTGTTTTATTCGTTTGCAAGAAAACTGATCTAATAAAATTATTTCCATATACATTATCAGTGGTATATCACAAGCTGGAATATATATATATATATATTTTTACAAGCCACAGATGTTTTATTAAGAATTTCTCTAGACTAGGACAATTTGATTTTTCTAACGCTGCTTAGACTCATTAACATTAAATAATTTTTTTGTTGATTTTGTTTCAGTTTTTTGCTTTAAAAATTGGGTAATGGTTTATGTGAAGTCGAAAGAAGCCTTAACCTTAAAGTGACTCTTTAAAGGAACATGAAATAATTAAAAAAGGCGCAAAAAATGATGAAGCTGTAGTGGGACCTGCATATTTCAAAAATCTCTTAACATCGAACTTCTTTTAAGAATTTGAAATTTTAAAAGAAAAGCAATTTCTGTATATTGAATAAAATTTCTATATACCGAGCATAAATGTGCGAAACAAAAATTACGCGTATCGATTGCAAGAAATTCGTCTTTAAGATGGAATATAAATTAAATTAAGAAAAAAAAATCTGTTTCTTCCTTTTTTTACTGTAAAAGAAATTTCCAAAAAACAGGCAATTATTTACACAATAAATAAATGCAGTTAACACTTGCCGGTAATTCATATGTTATAATTAGATTCTGATGTACGAATCTCTTTCCTAACTTGGAGGAAGAATTTTATTTTAAACTCAGATTAGCTTTACATTTCATAAAGTGAGAATGGTTAATAATTTAACTGTGAAAGTGAAGAGTTTAGTGAAAAATATAGAAAGCGGATGAAAAATTAAGAAGAGTAAAAAAAAAAAAAAAAGTGTCGATTAGTATGATTTCAGCCATTTTGAAAAATAGTTATTCATCTGTTTCTTAAAATATTTTCTTTGATGGTTGAATTTAAAAAAATCTTTTATCTTAAAATATTAACTATGCATATTGGTTTTAATAAAAAAAATGATTAAAAAATTGCAGTAAACATTTCCGTATATTAAAAATCCGTTGTATCAAATTATTTTCCAGAAATCTTCAAGCTTGATTCATAGAAATTCTGAGGTAATTTCGAAACAAGTACAACATACATTTCTGTATATTGTAAAAATCGAATATTAACCTCAAAAATTTAACCTCAAATTTAAGTATTACATAATCTTTATGAAATTATTTAGTATACAGATTCTATAATAAGGTATATAAATTTCGTGAAATTCATAAAAATCTCTATTTCATCGATTCTTAGTTAAATAGATACAGCATTATTTTTCTGAAGCCGATATCATCTAAATAGATAGAAGAGAAAACTACATCGTTAATGAATTAAAATTCCATAATTTTACCAAAAGTGACAACTTGATTAAAACTAAGATAGCCCGAAAATAAATATATAGTTCCGAACCGCTGGTAGCCTTTGACAGACAGGAAATAATCGAGGATCTGTAAAAGTGTTTTCGTTACTTCATTTGTTCTATTACTGGGAAAGCGCACAGCAGTAAAGAAACCAGAAAATGACTGACGTGAGTTGAAATCGTACTTCCTCTTATGTATGTATGATATTAAGTTGTTCAATTCACAAATTTTTACAAAAGGAACATTGTTTGCATTATTTTAAATTGATTTAAATGAAATATTGGAAAGTGGAATTAAAGGTTTTGTATGTTTTAATTTTAAAAGATATTTTTTCTTATTTTATTTATAAAAACTGTATTTAAAAATATTTAGTGTCATGAAATGGAAGTCAAAAAATAAAATCTCACCTATTAAAAACACTTAAATCATAAATTAATTTGAATGGTATTAAAAAAAAGTAAATAAAATCGACAGACGATAAATAAAAATTTAAGAAAAATCCAGTTTAAGTTTAGCAGATGCATATTTAAGTCAATATTACACATTATTGGATTTTTAAACAAAAATTGTACCTATTACTTAAATAGTGAGTCACTAAACACTATTTGAATATACATATATTTTTCATTTTAAATTTTCAGTCTGAATATGTAAATTCTATTCTAATAATATTTAAAGATATTCAGTTTCATTTTTATGGCTAAACGATGTTAGGAAATATTCGGAAATTATTATGAGAAGGTAGAATTATTATTTTTATTCAACATACATAAGATTTTCAATTTGAATCTTTTAAAGAATCTTAAAAAATGAGCAAAGAAAAAATGTATATATTCAATTTAACAACAAAAAAAAATATTAATACCTTTAAAATTATATTTTCTGGTATCATTCTGCTTGGAGTTGAGTTGAAATTTTAATGAAATTTAATAAAAGTTGAAAAAATAAAATTTGATTATTGAGAAATAATATTAATAGAAATAAAACTTTTTCATTTATTTTTAATGAATATTTTGACTGTGGATTTTATTTATCATACTGTAGCTTTTTTATTAATTTATTTTCTTATTACATTATAAAATTAAATACTTTAATTGAATTCTAAATATTGGAAATCAATTAACTCATGGTAAAAGCCTGACCACGTTATTCAATCTACAAAATTCCACCTTGTATCGGATGAAGTATTCAATTTCCACCGATTCAACGAATATTAATTCCGCTCACGTGTTGGTCACTGAATAAAATTACATCACTTGCCTTCTTTTTGCTGCATGATCTTCAGATATCACGTCATCGATCTTTTCACTCTTAAGACCGAAGTGTACAAATCATCTTATTCTTCAAAAAAAATATCTAGAAACCCTAAACTTTCCCTATAATACTTCTATTTTCAAAAGCACTCTATTTTTTAAAACTCTGTCTGCAATAAATATAATACCAGAGTTCCTATCTCGGCTAATACGATTCCTACGAAGGAAAGTCTACTGAAGATTTCAAAATTTGTGACATTTTAGAAGATAAAATTTCTTTTCCCCCTTTTTTTTATTCTATTGGGATCAATTCATGTGACATCACAGTTATTTAACCGCGCATGTCATGTAACTTCTCATGACAAGTTTGCTTACGCTGTACTGTGACGTAATGCATCTTTTCTCCGGATAGATGTGCAGCGGATTCCTAAAACAAAATTGGCGCTGCACATTAAATATGTATCACGTGAGTAAATGTGTATCGCGTGAGTTGACTTCATGTATTAACTTTGTTATGCCAACTAAATTTGAACATTTATTAATACTGTAAACGAAGTATAAGTTTATGCAGAAATTTAATTAAATTTTTAATCATTCTTTTAGCTTTATATTGCTGAATAAATGTGGACACTTATTAATATTGTAAAAAGGGAAAGTATTTATTTATAAATTGAGTAAAATTTTAATTTTTTTAATTTTTGGAAAAATGGAATTGGGACAATATATATTTCGTCTTAGTTGTTTTCTCCTTTGAAAACACAAATGTAATTTTTTTATTTATTTCTATTGGATTAATCATGATCAAAAGATTTTAGAACCGTGAAAAAATTACAAGCAAATCCCTTCTCTTATAAGTTTACTTTCTTCCGAGCAGTTCCCAATTATTATTAGAACAATATCTAAAACTATAATGTCGACGTTTTTATTCTTAAATAGTTTGTTTCTTATTAAATAATTTTATTTTTTAACTTGTTATAAATATTTCTTATACCTAAATATGCCCTTTTTAAAAAGTCACCCCTTATTTTTTTACTCTTAAATTTTACTTTCTTTAAATTAATACATTTAAACATATATAAACAGATAATTTCTAAAAAAATTCTAATTCGCTTAGTTGCCATTTCTGAGGAAGAATTCTCAATATTCAGTCATTTCTAATACTGACTACCATCAGATAAACATTGGCGATGATTGTAATGAAAGTTCTCATCTTAAAAATGTTCGAGCGTTTCTAATAATCTAAATTATCTTAACCTCATGTATTAAATGATTTTTTCTAAATTCTTATTTTTATTTTCATTGAAATAATGTTTTTCAAAATGATTCTAATTATAAAAGGATTCTTATTTTTTATTTCGCTTCCATATCTCCATCATAGCAAACCTGATCTAAAACATAGCGGCAATGTGTTCAATAAAATTTTTTTTCTTTTTTTTTTTTTTTACTTAAATGTTGTTTGTTTCTTATAGCACTTGCCACTGACAAGCCCGCTGTTACGAAGACAGCGATTTAAGCGTGAGGGAAACGTCTCTTATTTTTTATAGCAGCGCCAACTAGGGCCAAGAGTACGACTTTGCCACTCACGCATCACTCATTCGCTTGCACAACCCCTTTTTACAGGAGGGCACATTCACACATCTCACAGATAGAACAACAGAAGAACAACCATGCCCAAACCGGGACTCGAACCCGGGACGCCCAGATCACGGGGAAGACGCGCTACCCCTATGCCAGGACGCCGGCTTACTTAAATGTAACTTAATTATGCCCGAAATATCACTAATTTTAAATTCTCGAATCAATTATCATATTTTTGGTTCTAATTTTCTTGTCGAATCAATTTTCAAGTAATACTGTAATTAGTTTTCATCAATTTAGAATGATTGTAGAGAAAAATTCCTTTTTTAATGTCTGGTTTATCCTTAAAGTTTTTATGTTTAAAACCGTATTCATAAATTTGCATTTTTACTCTCGTCATTTACAAAAGCAAATAGTAAAATTAAAGTATTAACTCTCTTAATTCTATTTCTACCGAAAGAATTGAGAAATTAATAACAGGTCTGAAAATAATTGGAGGGAAAGGGATTTATTTTCATTCATAATTCGTGATTCATTCTCAACGTTTTCATCTTTAAAAACATGGTCTTAATCTTAAAATTTTTTAAATGTTTCTGTACCTTCTTGTATGTGAAATATAAGCAAAGTAAAAAAATACTGTTATCGTGAAAAAAAAAAAGGATTTGAACAGGTCTCTACGTTTTCAGCGTCCCTGAGTTAAAAAAAAAATTATCTGTCTGTCTATGAACCCGATAATTCTCAAACGCTTTGAGTTAGAGAGATGAAATTTAGTATGCGGTGTTTACAACAAAATTGTAGATTTCCGTAAAATTTTGAATAATCTATTCAGAGGAAGTTTGTTTATATATTTGTACGAGTGCAAATTAACATATGTACAAACTTTAAAAGCTAAGTAAATGAAATTTGGTATAAAATTTTATCATATAAATTGTAGATGCGCACAAACGTTTAGGATAATTCTCATATCCGCTAAAGAACGACTGTCTGTCAGTCCATACAGTCGTGTGCATGCAAACACTATAACTCAGAAACACGAGCGAATTATTTAAATGAAATTTGGTATGTGGTTTTATTAATAAAATCGATCAATCAATCAATAGTATTTGAATCGATCAGAAAAAAACTATACATGTTCAGTTTTCTTCAGTATTGTACGGAATATAAAATGGACATATGCGCGATTCTAAAAATAGAAACATCTGAGCGATCATGGAGTTCCAGGTCCACATCTTTTTATACGTGAGATGGAAAGATAACATTTTCATTAGCGAGTATGCGAAAACGTTGTGGGAAGGTCATACATGCTATTTCTCCTTTCTTTCCTTTTATTCATTTAATCATATTTATAAATGTTTGTAATCATGAAATGACTTAAAGAAACATAATCCTTTAACCCATTCACTGGCAGCGAAATTTATAAACGCTTCATTTCACCGCAGCACGAGATATCTTGTAAATGGTAGTGAATGGGTTAATTTTAAACACTATTTAAATGTTTCTCTATCATTATTCAGCAGTACTCGAATTGACCATTGTGAAATCTTATTCTTTTTTTCTTTACTTTCATTCATTTAATCATATTCATAAATGCTTGTAATCATGAAATGATTTAAATAAAGACTTCACCCATTCACTGCCAGCGAAATTTATAAACTCTTAATTTTACCGCAGGTTCTTACGAGATATCTCGTAAATTGCTGTGAATGATTTAATTCTAAACACTACTTAAATGTTTCTCTATCATTATTCGGCATTACTCGAATTGACTAATCTTATTCTTAAAGTTTCTTTTTAAAATAAAATTCTTTGACGTTTTATTTTATTTATTAAATGCTTTCATTTTTTTCATTCTATTTCCATAATTTTTGCTTTAAAATCTTATAATGATAAAAAAAAACAAAAACAATCCTCATTCTTTTAATTCGGTCCCAGATTCCTATCGATGCACGCTCCGATTCCAAAACCCTGCGACACTATCTTTCCACCCTCCCGATTGCTGTCTCATCGAGACACATTTCCCACAATAAATAAAGGCCGGAATCGATTTCGCTGATCTACGGACTTAGAGATAAAGTTCTAGGGATGACATTTCAGTTATTGATTTTTGACACATCCGTTTCTCTGGCCTACGTCGTCGACATCGTGTCTGTATTTTTGTGCTCTCTTGATGACGGAGTCGGATTTCCTTCAAATGCCGATGCTGACGGCCCTTCATCGTGATGACGAACCTAATCGAAGCCCCCTCTGCCTTTATTAAGTTCCCGTTTGATGTACTGTTTCTTAGAAGAAGGAGATAAAAAAAAGAGAGAAACGAGATCGTTCTTTGATTCTGGCGACACGGAAGGGAAATGTCGTTATTTTTGTATTCATGCCGGAATCGATGGAAAATTTAATTCGTTGGAAGATATGGATATCTTTTCAATAGCTGTCGCTGCCGGTCTAAATGACTTCCGATCGTTTATTTATGAGGCCATTTCTGCGGTGGTTCGACATGAAAACCAATGGGGGTTATCGATTTTTGAATAATTGGAGCTCGAAGTCATAAGGATTACGTCAATATATGTTTGGTTCATTATTATTTTTTTGTTTTTGTTTTATTTGATGTAGGAAGGATTCTTGAGATAAATCAACCTTTAAGAAATTGCGCTTCAAATGAAATATCAATATGCGAAGATTTAACTTTTTAAAGTGGGTATAAAAAGATTTGATTTACCAGATCGAGGGTTCTCATGGTACATGTACCACTAATGGTACAATTTTTTAAAATTATTTTTGGTGGTACAGTTTTAAACAAAAGATTTAAATCAATGTAAAATAGCGCCTATCTTAACATTTTGTTTTCAATCGTTGTTATTGATAAAATATAGCAGTAACATTTTCAATATTTTCGAAAAATTGAATGCAATGAATTCTATTCAGCAAGATGGTAATTTAATAATGATAACAATGAAATAAATAAAAAGGGGATAATGCAATCTTTAATGTTTATGAAAAAATAAATACAGCTATAGGAAAACGGGAATCATTTAAGAATGTGAAACGAAAGAAAGTTACTTTTTAAAAAGTAACAAAGAAAGTAACAGCGTTAGAAAGGCTTCATCAAAGAAACATTCCACCGTCAATTAAGCTATGAATTGAAAATAGAAAAACATATTGAAGGATTTGTTAAAATTTTTCATTTCTGTTTTTTTTTTAAATTTAGAAAAATAAAGTTAGACAGGAAATCTGTTTTCTATTTTGGGTATTGTGCTATATAATGTTTAATTTCATGAAGGTTACTGCATCCTTTTGATACTTCATGTGGCAGCAATATGGACGTCAGAATAACGGACAAACTAACTTTATTTCTAATAAATGCAAGATTAAGTTTTTATTTTAAAAAACATAAAATGTGAAAAAACAACAGACACGAGCAATTTTAAAAGTGAGGAGTTATTTGTTTCTAGATTCCATTTTCCTACTTTTTAAATTCAATAAATATTTATAATCATAAGAATAGTGTTGTGTAATATATAGATATTGAATTTTCAGTGTTGATATTTGCAAACAGATTTTTCAGTAGGCTTTGTAATTGCATTTAAAATAGTGGATAGGAGGTGAAAATAAGGTTTCAAGGGTAAATATTGGAAGGACCAAAAGTTGTTCGTGAAGTATTAGCCTTATATATTAAATCTGTGTTGTCTGTCAAACTTCATGTTGATGAATTAGGGGGGGGGTAGAAAAATTATTCCGCATTATCCATTGTCCATGCTTCAAAACTATGAGATCCATTCCCAAAGACTCCTAGCGCAGTTTCTAATAAAATATTAATGCAAATCAAACTGTACTGTTTAATCTAATATAATTATGCTAGAAGGAACACTAAAGCTCTCATCCTAATGAAGATACGACCAAGATTCTTGAATATTCCAGATCCTTCTTTTTGTCGTCAAATAATCTCCAATTGATACACGTCCGTTCCACAAGCATGAGATCTCTTCGTTAGAATTTTTTTCCTTACTAGGTTCCTGACTGCATAGGGAAACAATATTGAAAATTCGTTATTGTAATAGTTAAGAGGAAGCCGAGATCTGTAATCTATCTAAATTAATTGTATCCATAACCTTAAATACATCCATCACTTAATGGATTATAGTACAATTTTGTTCAAATAAGTTGTATTAAATAGTTTCAAATCGGCTTTTGATTTTCAGAAACAAACATTCAAATCGAAAATTAAAGAATTTTTCTTATTTGCTTATGTTATTGAATTTTTACAAACACGAGGAAAATAATAAAGTTAGGATCATTATAATCAAAGTAAGAATACTTTTGGGTTCATTTGGTGGAAATGTGTAGATCATGGAGGCCATAAGATCTCGTCTTTGAGGTTGCAGAATCTAAATCGCAATTACAAATTCGAATCAAGAATCTACTGAAGAACCGTCATTAAGCGGGTCAGATACATTCTAAATCCGTCGGAACCAAATGCAAAGGGATGGTGCCAGCTCAAATGCTGTCCTTACCATATGAACATGGCTTAAAATTGCAAAGTTCATCCTAAAATTTTCTTAGTGTTCTATCATCACGAAATGTTAATATCGATGAACTAAACTTGGAGGAAATATGAATATTCTAGACAATAATATTTCCAAAGTCAAATCCATATAGGGCTATACTACAACATTCGATTTCTTCTCGGTTTTAGTTAATTTATACTATAATAATATCTCGTTTTGGTGCTACAGTAGGTTTATTATTGGAAGACTTCAAAATTAAGGAATATAACTCAATGACCAGGAAGATGCCGGTTGCTTGCTTTTTTCAAAAACTTTTACTCCACGCCAGGAATTGAACATTTGATTCTTGATATCAGATTTAACATTCATCAATGACATATACATGATAGATTCATGTCTCGAATCCGGGGGCCGCGGTGGCCTGGTGGTAAGGTCTCGGCTTCGGAACCGGAGGGTTTCAGGTTCATGACCCGATTCCACCGAAGAACTGTTGTGTAAGGGAGTCAGTTGCACGTTAAATCCGTCATGACCAAACCGCACCATCCGTCATGATGGTGCGGTGTGGTGTGGAGAGGGGGTTGCCAGCTCAGGTGCCGTCCTCGTCATCTGACTGCGGTTCAGAATGACGAGGTCTGTCCCAAAATAGCCCAAGTGTTGCTTCAAACGGGACGTTAATATAACCAAACCAAGTCTCGAATCTGGAACCATTCAATCCCGAAGGTTTGACCCTATCACTGTTCTCACTGTAGTTCTATGTTTCTTTTCTAGTAGTCATTGAATTTTCTAAATGATCGAGAGAAAAAAATAAGAACGAGGGAACTTTTTCTGGATGGTGTGAAAAATTCTCTAGGTGAGGAAGAAAGCCTGTGAGAGAAATTATTTCTCCTCCAAATGATTTTTTTCACAAATTTTATATTCGAACAGGAAGATAGATTCCATTTTGTGCATGTTAAGTGCATATATACTACGTATGTGCACAGGGAATCATGTGTGTCATAGAGATGAATTTCCGGTATAGTAGATAAGACTCTATGAAGAAACATGGCCTTTTAGAGAATTACGAGCAACAAAACTTAAAACATGCATTGGCCAAGTAAAATAAATGGTTCGTAATTTCTAAGAAGTGAGAGGTTTCAAAAATTTTTATTACAACACTTATTCATTACCATGATGCAATAACTTGCCAAATTTAAATTTTTCTATTTTCAAAAGCTGAGGAATAGCAGAGAAATAAAAAGTCTCAACTGTCCCATCTACGAAAATATCTAGTGATAAAGATGTGATTTTCGATTTACAACGTTTATTTTCCTTTCCTAAGAATGCTGAAGTAGGAGAAGATACGTGGAAAATTTCTTTAAGTCGTGCCAGTAGAATGTTCCAAACAGAATCTGTTTAAATTTTGAAAACCCAATTATCTAACATATAGCTATAAACAACTTATTACTTTCCATAAAATTCCAAATTGAATCTGACATACTTGAAGTAGATAAATGGCCTTTATTTCCAAACAAATAATGTAAATTGCAGTTTGTGTATTTATTTTTCTTCGACTCATTTCTTGATGTCATATAATTCTCATACCTCAAATATATATATTTATGCCAATAAGTATTTATTAAGACTATGAATTACTAAATCAGAAATCAATTTAGTTGACGGATTTGAGTGTAAATTTAATTTCATAGAAATCAATATATAATTACAACAAACCGTGTCCACTCTACTTCGGCAAATTCGATGCGATAAAAGTGAAATTATCAATACTTTCATATTTAAAGTTGGGGATGGGATTTTCTAAAAGACGGTTATTAAAACTTCTGTTTAAGAATCATTCTTGGGCTTCATACTCTAAAAATAAAGAAAATAAAAGAACGCGTTGTAGGTTCTTAATAACTGATCATCATTTCAAAATTCGCGGTATCGTTTGAAAAAAGTTGATTTCCATTATTTTTGACTCAACGGAGAATTTTTTCTTTAGTGTGAGAACAGTTTTTGAAATTATTAATTAGTAAATGAAAGACTTTTAAAATTATGAACTCATATTTCCTATTTGGTTTGGAAATAACGAATTCAAATTTTTTCTAAGCATGAAACCAAAGAATGATATTGCGAAGTATGAATCTCCAGATTCATATCAATGTTTTTATTCAGCATCAAAATTTCTTTTCTGTTTATCTTGTCATTCTGAGAAATGCTACAAAGATGTCATGAAATGTCTTTACGATCAGGTAAAAGCTGTTGGAATTGACACGACTTGCTAGGTGTTTCAAATGACCCGAATCCTTTTGGATTCGGGTCATTTGAAATAGATGGATCGGGGAAATTAGGAATAACAAAAGAGGAGATTGACATTCTTCTGTTTAAGATTTTTGAGAACATTCTTAACATAAAGGTTAAATGGGCGAAGGAGCTCTATTCGGAGTAAAAATTGTTAGTGAAAGGCATTGACAGGCTTGCAGATCCGGAACAGTTTTATTCCATAACAATGTTGCATATCGCTGTGCTGAGCATGTGATTGAGCATGTAACTGAAATTCTAATACTTAAAGGATTAGAATGCTAGATTGAAAGGCGGGTTTTCTGGTTTGCGAAAAGACAGCGGTAAGGTCTCGTCTTTGGAACCGGAGGGCTTCAGTTCTGAGACCCGATTTCACCAAAGTACCCTGGTGTAAGCGGATATGGTACAAGTTAAATCCGTCGAGTCAAACGTCCTCCTTCTGGTGTGGCATGAAAGTTCGGAGAGGGGGTGCCAACTCAGGTGTCGTCCTCGTCATCTGACCGCAGTTCAAAATTTCAGGGTCTGTCCCAAAATTGCCCTAGTGTTGCTTTCAAATGAGACGTTAATATAACTAAACCAAACCAAACTGGTTACCAAATTTGGCAGGCATGAGTATTCACCGAACCGTCCAGATGAAAGTACGCTACGTTTGTCTAGAAAATATTTTAAGGCCATTTTGAATGAACCTCAAAGTTACCAGGAAATGGAAGTGGCAACCTATAAGCTTGCAATTATCTGGAAGTAAACTGTAGTGTACTTCTGCAGCTCAATTCTGCATAAGTGGACATTTGTATGGATAAAACTGGGGGGGGGGGGGGTATTCCGCATGATCTTCTGGGCAGTTGAAGGGGGGCATCCCATTCTTCTGCTACATACCGGGCACTAATGCTTGCCTGTTGGACGCTTAGTTCTTATATATATATATATATATACAGTATGATCGGTGAAGTAATATTAAGCTATAACTAAAGTAAAGTGACTATATTGAATTTATTGAAACAAGTTATAACGCCCCTAGTAGGGAAATAAGTAAGACACAAAAATAACTGAAGAAATAAAAGGTAGTGTTCAGAAGACTCCACTTAGAATTGTATGTAGTAAAAAGTAGCTCAAGCTTAAATTGAAAAATGTATTCTCCAGTATTATCACACTGGTTTTCAGAATAATTCAACTGCGAAATAGAATTTAAGCAACGAAAAAAAATAATAAAAAAATCTGAAAAGCATGCTCAGAAAGAGAGTAGAATCTGAGGTTATTGAGAGAATCGTTTATGTACATTTAGAAGAGAAGGTAGCCTAACCTAACCTAACCAAAGCAACCAAACGTACATAACTTTACCTAACCTAATGTACTTCTCTGGATATACGAGACGCCTTTTTGAATGTAAAGATCTTAAACGGTGTTTATTGATCATTTCCTAAAAATATATATGAGCAAGGGATCTGTATATATATATGTGTGTGTGTGTGTGTGTGTGTGTGTGTGTGTGTGTGTGTGTGTGAATGAGAAAGGCATAAATTACGGAAAGGTTGCTTATGAAGAGGGTAATATTCTATTAATGTTCGAAATGATGTTTTTCTGTATAGAATCAACAACTTAAATTATAGACCATTATCCCTTTAAAAGCATGAATCTAAAAAAACACAATACCCTGAGTTCGAAACAAAGCTTTATATTTTTTCTTCTCCTTTTCTGCATTTTCTATTTTCGTAACTTCTGTTATTATTATGTTTTTTTTTATTTATGTGTTAGAGATTTGTGTCAGATAATACTGTCATAGCACTGATTTTGTGCAAAAAAAATTCTTATTTATCTAATATAAAAGGAAGGAAAATAAGGCCCAAATGCTGAGCAACAACATGATTGCATTGATCGGAAAATAGTGATTTGGTGTCATATAAATGGAAAAAAGACTGAATTCCATTCCAATGAATTTTCCAATTTTGTGAAGATCAAGATCCAAGACAAGGTTTATGGGGAGATGTTTGGGAGGATTTATATCAGCAACAAAAAAGAACACAGTATCAACCATAAGTCTTATAGTACACTACACCAAAAAAATGGAGGAAAAAAGGGGGGAGTCCCAGAGAAGGAATGTTGTTAATTCTCTTCGCATATATTGCTATTTTTCTACTTTTTTATCTAAAAAGACATAGCGTAAATATCTTTTATAGTGCTCAAAACTTGTGGAATTTTATCTTTTGAAAACTAGGGCCGCGGTGGCCTGGTGGTAAGGTCTCAGTTTCGGAACCAGAGGGTTTCAGGTTCGTGACTCGATTCCACCGAAGAACCATCGTGTAAGGGCACATTAAATCCGTCATGATCAAACGTCCTCCCGCTGATGTGGTGTGGAGAGGGGGGTGTCAGCTCAGGTGTCGTCCTCGTCATCTGACCGTGGTTCAAAATTACGAAGTCCGTCCCAAAATAGCCCTAGTGTTGCTTCAAACGGGACGTTAATATAACCAAACTAAACCAAAATCTTTTGAAAACTGATTAAGCTTATTTATTTTATTTTATTACTTTCTCGTATATGAAGGACAGAGAAAGTATTGTAATTGACAAAAAAATTCGAACTCGAGATTTTGATGAATCCCCATGTTTTCCATCACCCTGAGTTCGAAAAACAGATTTTTGGAAAATGTTCGTCTATCTGTCTGTCTGTGTCAAAAATAACTCAAAAATATTTCAAGCTACACAATTCAAATTTGGTATATGACTTTTGTACCAAATATGAAGATTTATATCAAATTTCGAATAAAATCGGTTCAGAGGAATTCAGTCTGTCGGTCTGTTCGAATATAAGTTAACATGGCAAATACAAAACGAAGAGAACCAGATGAATAATATTTAGTACACAGATTTGGTATCTATACTGTGAATACCTATCAAATTTTGAACCAAATCTAATAAGGGGTTGGCCGCCTGTTGGTCTGTACCTTCATGTAAAAACGAAACTCAAAAATTCAATGACTTAAATATATCAATTTTGAAACATGATTTTATGATTTCAAGTTTAGTTTTGTGTTTTCGGATACTATTAACCGCATCCCAGGGATTAATCGCCAAAGCATCGCCAAAGATCCCACAATAGAATTTAGAAAAAATGCCGAATTCATGCCAAAGATATTTTGCAACTATTGTACTCCAAAGCCGATACAAGGCATTCTCTGGGATAACACCTTTATCAGTAAATATACAAGAAAGTCTGGGAAAGACCTCTCCCTCTGGTTTTTATATTTTCAACTATTTTATTATTTCTCTTGCGAAAAATTAACAGATATATAATATGTAAGAATATAAAATGTTAAGTAGTTCATTTTAAGTCATCTGCTTTATTTTCAAAGGCGCGTAAATCATTTATAAACGAGACTCAGCAATGCAGATGCTGTAGTATCAGGATAGCATTACCCGAAATTCAGTGATAAACGAGGATGAATTAAGAGCGCAGTCCATTCAAATCTAGGCCATTAATTTTATGTTCCATCAGTAATTTTATGGTCCATCAGTAATAATTAGCATTGATGAGCAAAACGCATTTTAATCAGAAGATTATACCAAAGTAAAAATAAAATTTAGTATATAAAACAGAATGTAACTATAATAATAATTGTTCGTTAATGCCATGCAATTAATATATCAGTACCGATTTTTTTAATACTACTGCTCATATGTGGGACTCTGAAGATAAATATCTGAGCTACGACGACATTTGTGGATTTGCCAAAGGTCCCCGCTTTCATACGGGAAGGAGGGGGCGGGGGAGAGGAGGGACTAATTCTTTTATTGGAGAGTATACCAGAGAGTTTTGGTGAGACCACCCCCTCTGGTTATCATGTTCATACACGCATGAACAAACAAAGTGCAAAAGAATCTATAGATCAACGGATTTGATTTACAATTTGAAATTAATTTGCAGATTTATTGCTTAAAAACCGCATGTTAAATTCCATGCTTCTAGTTTATTTCGCTTTTATTTTCATTGAGATACAGATGAGATACTGATTGACAGATGAACAGACAATCAATCCGTTGATAGATTTTATTCAAAATACAACACATACAATTATAATAATAAAGCTTTGCGCCAGATTTGATTGATTTAGTCACTGTTTAGTTTATTAATTAGTTTTAGTTTATTGACTTAGTGTGATTGATTTAGTTTTGAGTTAATGTAATTTCATAGAAATGAAAATACATTAAATCAAAATCTAAGTAGAAGCAATGAAACATTTATTAAAGAGTAGGCAATAAAGTTTACGAAGGATCATTCCAATGGTTTTAATGTTGGAGAGTTTGTACGGAATGGCAAAATTGAATAACTTGTTTAAATTTCTGTGGCGATTTCTGAAATAAATTTATTTACATTTTCTAGGGAATAATTTTGAATGTAGAAATTATAGCTTTCCGTTAAATGTTTAAAGAAAAGAGTAATCACGCAATGTATTATTAAAAATTAAATAGTCAGTATGTAAGATTATATTATAGTTGATATCAATTTATTTATTAAAACTGAATTCAAGCATCTATTATCGATACTCTGTGTATAGTAAAATTCTAAATATT
This sequence comes from Argiope bruennichi, assembly GCF_947563725.1. Lineage (NCBI taxonomy): Eukaryota > Metazoa > Arthropoda > Arachnida > Araneae > Araneidae > Argiope > Argiope bruennichi. Next base: position 128,567,646 of record NC_079151.1, on the reverse strand, counting down.
TTTAAAATGAAAATTATTTAATTCTTGGAAATTTTTCTATAACCTGAAACATGAATAAAAACTAATAACGACAATCTTTTGTGATTCGAACGCTTATAGCTCCTTATTGATTATCGATTTGGATCGTTGCTGTAATTTGATTTTCTTGGATAATGAACAGCCCCACGGCATTTATGGTAATATCTTGGCTACGGGGTAGGGGAACTCTAAATTCGAATCATAATTCTACTAAGTTTCTCGTTCTAAGTATCTACCCGAAGCGTTTTAAAATCGAGAATCGAAAGTAAAACGTCTTCCCACTGGTGATACTTGAAAATATAAATATGTGGTGTCGGCTCATTTATTGTCCTTGTCATCTGACTAAGACTGATATAACATCCGCCCCAGAATAGCCCTCGTTTTGCTTCAATAAAGACAAAACGAAACTAAAGCTGAATATGAGAGTGTTCATACTAATTGTAACTCAATAGTTAATGTTCAAATCGTTAGAGACAGTTATAACTTCAAATAGAAAAAAAATGCCTAAAATTATGTAACGAGTTATAACATGATTTTTTGAGTCTATAAATATATAGATAAAAATAGATGAGTCTAGATTTTCATTCAGTCTTCCGACCTTATTAATCATCTTTATCTTTATTTAAACTAGCCGCCTTTGGCGACCAGCCGTTTCGCCAATCTTAATGTTCGTTAAAATTTTAATAATTAAATATTTTACGCAATTCCTACTTTAATAGCTTCTTCATCAAAATATTTTTAAACTTCAAATTTTGATAGTCATATAATTCACCCATAAAGGCCTTCAGTCATAACGTAATATGTATCTCTCTCATTTTCTGTTAGCTCCCGTAGAATTTATACTTTAAATTAAAGTGGAAAGAATTAATCTGCAATTAATATAATAATATTTTTTACTGAAACAAAGCATTTTTTTATAATATGATTACTGATAACAGAGTCACTGAGCGTTTAAACTTTATGGGCACTAAAAAATATCTTTCTTAATTTATGTAATATCTCAAGAATTTGTCAACAAAATTTTATCAGATTCATCATGAACACATCGATTAATTAACAATGTTTCATTTTAAATGCATCAAACACTAAGAAAATAAAATGAATCGTTTAAAATAATCGGTCAAAAACAGGTTTAAAAAACTTTTTAAAACACGATGTAGTTAAAACTATAAGCATATACAAAAAAATATATATATAACTAAATATATAACTAACATAAATACAATTTAATCACAAAAGCAGGCAACTAACCTAAAAATAATTTAAATCAAGAATCATTCGTTGATAATATTGTCAACAATCAGAACACAATGCGCATGAGTGAATTTTCCACGCCAATTATGGTAAAGCAAATGCGTGAATTTTTCTACGCCAGTTGGGGTAACGCTATGCAGATTAGAAATTTTTAATTTACTTTATTCTGTGTTATTTTAATTCAAAAGTACTTCAGAATGAATCTGAAAGATCGATTCATTAACAATGTTTAATTTTGAATGCATAAAACATTAAGAAAATAAACAGAATCGTTGGAAATAATCGGCCAAAAATGTTAACCCTAGCCTCATTAGAATGGGGAAAAAACTGAAGAGTTACTCATTTGGCAGTGGGGAAAATGAAAAGATTTTTTTTTGGCGGGAAAGTTAGTTTTTAATTAATAATTAAAATTCTAATTAAAAATTCCAAAAAAGAGACCCCAGGTGCACATTTCCAACCTCCAATGTATACATGTACCAAATGTGGTAGCTGTAGGGCAAACGGTCTGGCCTGTAAAGCGCCAACACATACACACACACACACACACACACACACACACACATTAAGCTTTATATAAGCATAGATGAGGATAAATATGTGTTTGTGTATGTGTATGTGTATTGACACTCGATAAGTTAGACTGGATAATCTACAGCTGCAAAATTCGGAGTATATGTATTTTAGAATGTGGAAATATGCATCTAATAGCGATTTTTTTGAAATTTTAATTAACATATAAAATAGGCGAAATTTGGGTATTTTTTTTCTAGTACAATACAAAAATGATTTTGACTTCATCTTAAAGTTCAAAATATCTTTTCAATGACACCAATGTTTATGCGTATAATTGTTTCTATATTTAATAAGTTTTTTAAAAAGTATTTTAAGTATGTTTGCAAAGAATGCAAAGATATATCGCCTGTGATACATTTAATATTCTGAGAATTATTAAATGTATCACAGATGATAATACAAAATATCAGAATTTTGAAAGAATATCAAAGTTATTGATAAAAGTCACTATTAAAGTTGCAGATATTTTTTCGTTTTTGTTTTACAATCCGAATTATTTTCAATATTAGTATTAAAAATAATGAAATCTGTAAAATAGTGAAATTAAACTTCTCTCTTAAACACAGCTCAATTTTGTGGGAAAACAGATTTTAGGGAAGATGCTATGTATTTACGTAAAAGAAAGATTTAAATTTATATTTAAAACACTTTAAATATACAGTAAAATGCCAAATTTTACAATGTTTTAGGTCAGAAGTTAGGTTAAAGGCTGGAAACAGCCGTGTATATCCATTTTTTAAGGAATTTTAGAGGAATTACAAAAAATAAGGGAAACGCGTATTAAAATAAATAGAAAGACATAAGGCCTTTAAAGTAGTATGAATCTATCAAAATATGAAGCTTAAAAATATTTTGTTAAAGATGCTATTAAGATCAAACGACATTAACTATTTAATTGAAAATTTCAATGACCATAAATCATGGAAAACCAGTTAGTCGCCAAAGAGGTAATATCTAATAATGTATTTCTGGCATAGTAAAATTTTAAACAAAAAAAATCATACTTCTGTAACAAAATTACATAAGTTATGAAGTTTTGAATGCCATTAATTTAGAGAATTTTAATCAGTTTCAATGATCAAATTTAGGAAGATCCGTCAATCAACAGGCAGCACTCGTTTAAGGCAGCCGCTTATTACTTTAAAATAATGAAATTCAAAACTTCATAACTTGGTCGGTTTTCGTCGCAATTGCCTGAAGCGTTCTGTTAAAAAGTTATAATGTGAAAGATATTTTACTAACTAAAACTTATAAAAATGAAAAAATGTGTAAAACTCTAGTCACCGTATTTTTTTCAGTAGCATGTTTACTGAAGAATCAAGCAAAATAAAATTTAATTTTTTACATAATTTTAAGCATTCTTCCAATTGGATGTAAGTTTGTCTTTTTAATGGCAATGAGCTGTTGAACAGCGATTAGAGTCGACATTCTATAAATGAGTATGACAACCATATAAAAGCTTCCACCTTCCGATATTATGCTAATTTAATTTTCTGTTAATTATAATTTATGTTGAAATGATATTTCATTTAGTGCTTAATACATTTTTTTATCCTAAATTGAAAATATTGAGACCATTAAATGACTGTCAAAATTAAATTTCTGATTATGCGAAATGCTGAAATACATCTTCATCATACTACAGAAGTGTCTGCAGTGAAACCTGTATTACAGTTTTGAACAAACCGATTGGTTGCAAGCGTAATAAAGCTCACGAATTTGCCTCTCTTGCACAGTCTTGCCTGAGTTTAGGTATTATCTCCATTATCTAAATGTCATTGGTAGGTTTAGTATAGGTTTAGTATTAGGTTTAGAACATAGGTTTAGTGTTTCTCGCCTTTATGCCTCAGCAGAATTTATCTTTATCTCAGACGATTTTATCTTTGTTTCAGATGAATTAATGATATAGCACGAATAGGACTAATAAACGCTTTTGCAATGTTGATTCTATGCATGATTTATTTTTGGTTGAATTAAAGCATGGAAATACAAGGCAATACAATTTAAGCATGAAAATACATTTTGTCAACACAGAGAGTTTATTTACAACTAGCCGCCTTTAGCGACCAGCATGTTCGCCAATCTTAATAATCGTTAAAATTTTAATAATTAAATATTTTATGTAATTCCTACTTTAATAGCTTCTTCATCAAATATTTTAAAGCTGCAAATTTTGATAGTCATGTAATTCCCTCATAATAATATAAAGTCCTTCAGCCATAACATAATATGTATCTCTCTAATTTTCTGTTAGTTCCGGTAGAATTTATGCTTAAAATTAAAATGGAAAGAATTAATCTGCAATTAATATAATAATATTTTTTACTGAAACAAAGCATTTTTTTAATAATATGATTACTGATAATAGAGTCACTGAGCGTTTAAACTTTATGGGCACTAAAGAATATCTTTCTTAAGTTATGTAATATCTCAAGAATTTGTCAACAATATTTTCTCAGATTCATTATGAACAGATCGATTCATTAACAATGTTTCATTTTAAATGCATCAAACTTTAAGAAAATAAACAGAATCGTTTGAAATAATCCGCCGAAAAATGTTAACCCTAGCCTGATTACTGTTGGGAGAAAAAAAGCAACTGAAGCCTTACTCGTTTGGCGGTGGGGAAAATGGAAGATTTTTTTGGCGGAAAAGTTGGCGGTGGGGAAAATGAAAGATTTTTTTAGCGGAAAAGTTGGCGGTGGGGAAAATGGAAGATTTTTTTGGCGGGAAAGTTAGTTTTTAATTAATAATTAAAATTTCAAAAAAAGAGACCCTAGGTGCACATTCCCGACCTCTACGGTATACATGTACCAAATTTGATAGCTGTATGTCAAATGACCTGGCCTGTAGAGCGCCAACACACACACACACACACACACACACACACACACACACACACACACACACACACACACACACACACACACACGCACACATTGAGCTTTATTATAAGTATATAGATAATAAATTTTTAATTTTTTTCTTCGAATTTTGATAAAATGTTTACAAAACAATTTTTTTCTTCGAATTTTGATAAAATGTTTACAAAACAATTTTTTTCTTCGAATTTTGATAAAATGTTTACAAAACAATTTTTTTCTTCTATTTTCTTTATTAACATTGAAAAATAGTGTAGAAACATATACTAATAATGTTCTTATAATCCAACTTAAGGGAATAGTCTCCTTGAAGCGTTCTAACTTTATACAGATGTTATATCCCCTGTATTTGAATAAGATTGTAGTTCTAGCATAAGACTGTGGCTGCTGAGATTTTTATTTTCAGTCTCAAACATGAGTACTTTGTGCTATGTAGTATAGTGAAGGAAACCAAGTATTCTTTCTGATTACTTTTTTTACAACCGAGTGCAATTAAAATTTGACATAATTCTATAAATTCTGTAACAAGCTCACATACCACAGTTCATTTATCTAAATTGTCGCATTTTTAGTTATCGCGTTTGCATGCATGTACAGACCGACGGAAGATCAACTCTTTGACGGCTTACACTCAAATTTTGATATAAAAAAATCCTAACAACTTGATGTAAAATGGTGTATAAAATTTCATTTATCTAAGTTTGTGCGTTTTGGAGTTAAAGCTTTTACATAAATACGAGAGTACAGAGAAAAGAAGGATATTCCCTTAATATATATAATTCAAAATTCGATACAGATCTATACTTTAAGTGAAAAATCTATCCAAATTTCACTCACCTAGCTCTTTATATTTTGTAGTTATCGTATTCCTTTCTACTCAGACTGCTTTATAGATATATTTCATTCAAATGAGTTTTCTTAAAAATTTATTAGAAATCTGCAAATTTAACGTACAGACTACACATCAAATTTCAGTCATCTAGCTTAAACAGTTTTTCAGTTGTTGTTTTCAGAGACAGACGGACAGACATAATTTTAAAAATGTATTATTCGAATTCAGGGAAGTCTGAAATGTAAAGATTTGTAAAATTTCGAATTCTGTTTTTTGATGTATATCATATTTTGTATGTGTTGCATGCGATAAGCTAAAAATTGAAGAGTGTCATCTCATATGCTGCTAATACCATTACTTTAGATAGCCATTGTCTGGAATTTTCGAAATATGAGCCTTTAAGTTATGGAACCATCGAAAACTCCATATCATGAACTTTCAAATACGTTTTATTTAAATATAATTTATTTAAATTTTAAACATTTTTATTAAAATTTTTTTATTTAAAAATAATTTAAAACATAGTGTCCTTTAAATTCGTATAATTATAAAAAAAATGAAAATCTCAGAAAAAAACTAAAATTACCTATTTTTGGTATTTAATTTTAAACTCCATATCATGAAAATTCAAACACTTTTTGGTATTTTTTATTTGATAATAATTCAAAACGTAATATTTTTTAAGTTCAAATAAATATTTAAAAAAATTAAAATTTTGTTTTGTATTTGTCTTTAGAAGTTTAGATTTTAGGAATTTAAAACTACTTAATAAAACCTATTGATGTTCGTGCTTTCTTTCATGGCATTAAAAATTTATTAAGCACTTTCGTACCCTTCTTCGACTTGTTTCTCTCTTATAATTTATATACTTCCTGCGTGGTTCTTTTTTCTTATACTGTCTTATATTGTCTTTGGAAACCAGTAAATTTTAGCTCAATTGTATATCTCACTTTAATTTCTAATGAAATTGCAATATCAAGTTTTCGAGCAGTTTTTTTTTATAAATATTACCGACCCTCGGGGGGGCACCTCGAAATGAGGAGGAGATGCTTCCGGCATGGTGGTTGGATCTCGCCACCCTGGAGGGTACACTAATAGGTGGGGTATCTGGCTCCTCCCATCGATGACGGGACGTACTTCCTTCGGGAAGGGTTGTACCGTGGCCGGTGCCGGCCCTTAGGACTCAACCACAGTTCCCGCCAATTGCTGTAGCGGCGGTCCGGTCATTCAGTTTTATGGTTTAAATCCGTGTGCCTTAGGGCGGGTCGGAGAGTTAGATGGTTGACTTTATAAATACTACCTGTTACATATAATAGGATGTTATAACCCTTTTAAACGGCATAACTGCCTTTTAGATATCTGGTAAAAGGTTAAATTAACATAAAAGTACTTTAACCTTTATCTGAACAGGATTAATATCTTTCGTGTTTCTTTTCTCAAAGGCAAATGAATTCGTGTGAAAGAATTAATTTCTTCATTTATTCTAAAATATATTTTAGTTTGTGCATTCCAGCTTTAAAATATGGCTTTAATAGTATGGAGAATGAGTGCAAGAAAACCCCGCAATTCTTGCTCATTAAAATTTCAGTACAAAAAAGTGTAGAATAAGTAAGGAGTAAACAGTTCTAAAGTTTATTCGTTTTGCATTTCGAAAAAAAAGAGCGCTCCTGAAAAAACAGTTTCACTAGAGCGCGAATTCGCAATATAATGTTGATCTGGTGCTCTTTAGAATGTAGAGAAAAAAATCTATGGAATACAAAATATAAGATTTAAAAATAATATTATTAATTAAGAATGAAAAAAATCTATAAATTCAGGATGGATATCTAAAAAAAATGGTGACAAATATCGGATGCGCAATTTTTTATATTACTTTGATTAATTTTAAGATTAATTTTTTTTGGCGAATGCACTTTATGTATTCTAATCACGAAAGTAGAAAAAAACAATTGGTGTAATGCGAGAAGATGCATTTATTGATTCAGATATTTTCCGAAGAGGATGAAATAAATTTTCATCAGTACAACTTTTATTATTATTACCAAAAAGAATTATGTTTTAAAACATAATAGAGTAAAAAATGATAATTGCCACCAGAAATATTATTTTGTGTGATTTTTCGATTATTTATCCATATCATCGATTATATCCGATTATGTTAACACATTTTACCATTGTGTTTAGAAATAATTTCTAATTTTAAGTTATAAGAAAAAAAACTGCTTCCTATAAAAACACTTCAAAATATTTCTAAAAATTATTAATTATTAACTTGCAGATTATTATTTTTAATTATTATAATACTATTTACAAAAAAATCAAATAAAAAATGATATATATGTAAGCAATAATAAACTTTAGAATTTTTTTTTTGCAACTTTGCCTGTCTTTAAATCAGTGTAAGCAATACATTGGCGATCAGGGATATCTAAAATAGTGGTAGTTTAGTATAATGTATTTATATTAGCTTTCAAACAACTCAAAAACAATTTTGGGATGTATTTCGCAATATTTTACCACTGTTAGAAACGACATATCCTCTGTAAACAAGTACGCAATACCAAGTAGAGGGTATTTGACCCTCAACAACAAATGCCAGGCCTATATACGCGGTAGATATTTGCTAAAATAAAGAAACTTTCCAGCGAAAAGGCTGAGAATCTACCATCAGGATACCGCTGAACTTAAAAATAATCATAACTTAAATGTTAATGGGACACATTTATTACTATAGTTGAAATTAAGTTTGTCTCGTTTTCAAACTATAGTTAAATGCTATCTTTATTTGGAGATTTAACCATTTCCCTAACATTGAAATCATTGCTATAAGGAAATATTTCAACTGAACTTCAATTTCTACCGCTGAACACTTTAAATCTTCTTGATCTTTAGCATGAAATACAACAATATTTTAAAAGTCTTATGAATTTCTCTGCGGGGAATTTATATATTTATATTAGATCATTGATAGTGAAATGTTTATCTAAATTACTATAATATGTCTGTCTTATATTGTAAGTAAAATTGCGCTTTTTAATCGGTCTGTTGATATTTTTACTTTTTCCTCATTTCTTGTCGCTGAACATGGAAAATTTTACAGGCATTATAAATTCCAATTTCCAACTTCCATACCTTTTGCCTATTCCATAAAAAATAAATAATAGTTGTTCTAATTATGTGCCAGTATTTTAGTCTATGACTTTTGCTTTTTGCTTTCTTGTATAGTAATAAATATCAACATGTGATCTCTACAAAAAAAAAAAAAAAAAAAAAAAAAAAATTGTACATCTTTTGGACTCGGTTAATCAAAATGAACTTAAAGATACACACTCAATTTTCTTTATAAAATTATGGCTAAACATAAAAGACATTTATGTGATACATTTTTGTCTCAATCGAGCAAAAGAAGTTAAAAGATATACATTCGATCCTTCGTGGTATTATGGCTAAATATATAACATTTTTGCGTTAATCAATGAGATTTTAGATTCAACAGAGCTAAAGGAAAAAGTTAAACATATGAAGTCGATTCGTTTTTCAGTATCATGCTAAACATGGAAAGCGCCGTACTCAGGACATATATGAGAAAAAGATGTGGGAAAACACTCCCAAGTTGTTAACAGTAATTAATTAAACCAACAGCTCCCCTGAACTTGATAAATTATCCAGCTTTATTATCAGACCAATTGTGATAGAAATTAACATAAGGATCTCAAAGTTAAGCCATTTTCTTCTCTAACGTGGAAATGTTTAAAACCTGATCCTATTAGCATTAATATCCTATTAGTATGGATATTTCTTATGTACTTAAACACCAGTGACGCCAATGTGGTGACATTGGCTGACCAATTGCTATTTGCCAGTGACAACAATATGGTGCCATTGGAAAGTTAGTCTTATTTGCCGGTGACATCAACGTGGTGCCATTTACAAGCCAGTCGTTATTTTCCGGTGACATCAACGTGGTGCCATTTACAAGCCAGTCGTTATTTTCCGGTGACATCAACGTGGTGCCATTTACAAGCCAGTCGTTATTTGCCGGTGACATCAACGTGGTGCCATTTACAAGCCAGTCGTTATTTGCCGGTGACATCAACGTGGTGCCATTTACAAGCCAGTCGTTATTTGCCGGTGACATCAACGTGGTGCCATTTACAAGCCAGTCGTTATTTGCCGGTGACATCAACGTGGTGCCATTTACAAGCCAGTCGTTATTTGCCGGTGACATCAACGTGGTGCCATTTACAAGCCAGTCGTTATTTGCCGGTGACATCAACGTGGTGCCATTTACAAGCCAGTCGTTATTTGCCGGTGACATCAACGTGGTGCCATTTACAAGCCAGTCGTTATTTGCCGGTGACATCAACGTGGTGCCATTTACAAGCCAGTCGTTATTTGCCGGTGACATCAACGTGGTGCCATTTACAAGCCAGTCGTTATTTGCCGGTGACATCAACGTGGTGCCATTTACAAGCCAGTCGTTATTTGCCGGTGACATCAACGTGGTGCCATTTACAAGCCAGTCGTTATTTGCCGGTGACATCAACGTGGTGCCATTTACAAGCCAGTCGTTATTTGCCGGTGACATCAACGTGGTGCCATTTACAAGCCAGTCGTTATTTGCCGGTGACATCAACGTGGTGCCATTTACAAGCCAGTCGTTATTTGCCGGTGACATCAACGTGGTGCCATTTACAAGCCAGTCGTTATTTGCCGGTGACATCAACGTGGTGCCATTTACAAGCCAGTCGTTATTTTCCGGTGACATCAACGTGGTGCCATTTACAAGCCAGTCGTTATTTGCCGGTGACATCAACGTGGTGCCATTTACAAGCCAGTCGTTATTTGCCGGTGACATCAACGTGGTGCCATTTACAAGCCAGTCGTTATTTGCCGGTGACATCAACGTGGTGCCATTTACAAGCCAGTCGTTATTTTCCGGTGACATCAACGTGGTGCCATTTACAAGCCAGTCGTTATTTGCCGGTGACATCAACGTGGTGCCATTTACAAGCCAGTCGTTATTTGCCGGTGACATCAACGTGGTGCCATTTACAAGCCAGTCGTTATTTGCCGGTGACATCAACGTGGTGCCATTTACAAGCCAGTCGTTATTTGCCGGTGACATCAACGTGGTGCCATTTACAAGCCAGTCGTTATTTGCCGGTGACATCAACGTGGTGCCATTTACAAGCCAGTCGTTATTTGCCGGTGACATCAACGTGGTGCCATTTACAAGCCAGTCGTTATTTGCCGGTGACATCAACGTGGTGCCATTTACAAGCCAGTCGTTATTTGCCGGTGACATCAACGTGGTGCCATTTACAAGCCAGTCGTTATTTGCCGGTGACATCAACGTGGTGCCATTTACAAGCCAGTCGTTATTTGCCGGTGACATCAACGTGGTGCCATTTACAAGCCAGTCGTTATTTGCCGGTGACATCAACGTGGTGCCATTTACAAGCCAGTCGTTATTTGCCGGTGACATCAACGTGGTGCCATTTACAAGCCAGTCGTTATTTGCCGGTGACATCAACGTGGTGCCATTTACAAGCCAGTCGTTATTTGCCGGTGACATCAACGTGGTGCCATTTACAAGCCAGTCGTTATTTGCCGGTGACATCAACGTGGTGCCATTTACAAGCCAGTCGTTATTTGCCGGTGACATCAACGTGGTGCCATTTACAAGCCAGTCGTTATTTGCCGGTGACATCAACGTGGTGCCATTTACAAGCCAGTCGTTATTTGCCGGTGACATCAACGTGGTGCCATTTACAAGCCAGTCGTTATTTGCCGGTGACATCAACGTGGTGCCATTTACAAGCCAGTCGTTATTTGCCGGTGACATCAACGTGGTGCCATTTACAAGCCAGTCGTTATTTGCCGGTGACATCAACGTGGTGCCATTTACAAGCCAGTCGTTATTTGCCGGTGACATCAACGTGGTGCCATTTACAAGCCAGTCGTTATTTTCCGGTGACATCAACGTGGTGCCATTTACAAGCCAGTCGTTATTTGCCGGTGACATCAACGTGGTGCCATTTACAAGCCAGTCGTTATTTGCCGGTGACATCAACGTGGTGCCATTTACAAGCCAGTCGTTATTTGCCGGTGACATCAACGTGGTGCCATTTACAAGCCAGTCGTTATTTGCCGGTGACATCAACGTGGTGCCATTTACAAGCCAGTCGTTATTTGTCGGGGACATCAATGTGATGCTATTGGCCAATTAGTAGTTATTTGCATGTGAGACCATTGATATATTATCACCAGATGTCACTACACTATTCACATCAAATAAGAAAAGTTACAAATTTAATGCGTAAATTTTCTAAGGTTACACCTCATTTAGGGGACTGTTTTACTTACTTTTTATCAAAAAGGGAAATGTTAAATGAATGAAGAATTTTGCGAAAATGAAGTTATTTTATTTTTAACTTAAACATAATGACTATAACTTATAATTAAACTAGAATATATCTTAAAATTTTTATTAACCTTCGATAAATCACACTTAGTTACTTGTATCATTTCATAAAAAGCAGCTAAATTTAGCAGCTAAGTGTTATATAGTAATGAATTTTATGCTTTATATTTATGCATTTCAATGAATAAATTTACAAAAATTCCGGCGAAAGTTATTGTGAACCGTGCGAATGTGAAAGTGTTTAAGTATGAAGAGTTACTTTCTTTGTTTTCCCTACAATTCCATATAAGAGACGATCCCTCGCCCACGTGCCCCAAACTGCCCTTTCCAATCAGCTGAATCGAGATCCATTTCCTTTGAAGACGTACACCCGGGCACTATTAGAACCAAATTACCCGTCCGCCATAAATATTGAATGCTTGCTTTCGGTTCCTTTTGACATTCCGGCGACGAAATCCTGTCAAAGGGGTGCTCCGTTCACTCTTTAAAAATCGATAATAGGCAGGCTGGGTTGGCAATCAATTGCTGAATCAGTAGTGCATGCCTGCATTAGAAGCTGTCTTAGTTCTTAGTCACTCATTAGACCCGTCGTGTTTTCACCCCCCCCCCTCCTCTCGCTTTTTTTAACTACCCTGTCGAGCCATCTGCCCACCCCTACCTAAAGGGATTTGCTGCTGGGATTACATCAAAATGCACCCGTGCACTCATCTAGAAAGAGACACCCATCCCCCCTCTTCTTTTGCGTATGACGCCATGACGGGAGTGTGTGGCGTGCTTTTTTGGATTGATAGAAACAATGGGTTGAGCGTGAATAACAATGTGCGGGAAATAGATGTTCGAATCAAATATGGTGGACTTGGTTTTGAATTAATCAATCAATAGGAATACTTCGTTCTGGAAATATAGATAATTTTTGTTTTGTTAGGGGAAAATAGGATTGGTAGGAATAATATATTAAGATAAATAATAACTAATAGCGATATTGTCCAATATATGAAAGAATTGTTGATTTGATCCTTTTACAAATAATTTTTTCTCATATTTATGAATTAAAATATTTTTGGATTTGAAATGTATTTAAGAAAGGGAAACTCCTTTAGCTTATCAGAAAAAGTTATAACAATTTATTATTTAATAATTGATTAATATATTGGAACACCTAGTTTTTGCTTCATCGAAAAATTTAGCGATAACTCATGCCAACCTTTTCCCCAACATTTGCTGTTGGCACATTAATGTCTCAATAGTCGAAAAATAATAATGAGGATTAACATTTTATTAGTTTTACTATTAAAACCACATTATGTATCCAAATTATTCATCAACATTTTTCTGGTATCTGAAACTGTTATAAACTGTTATTTCTAGTATCTGAAACTGTTATAAAATAACCCCTCTAATTAGAGGCAATTAAATAGCTTATCATGGAAAGTTCAAAATATTTGGTGATAATTATAATTCCATTATTTTAGAAAAGGCGAAAATGGATGTGTTAAGATATTTAATTACTTTAAAAACAGTTCATTTTCTTGGCACATAAAAAAAAAAATTCAAACTGTGCTTGGCCGTATAGAAGGAATGCGTGATTATTAGAAAACCTTTGGTCTGAATCAATATTAATAAATATTAAAATCGAAAATATTTAATAAAGCAGGGAAGAATAAAGAGGCTTTCTGAACAAAGTATTTATTTTTATTTTTCTCAATATTTCTTTCTTAGACTTTTGGCTTTAAAAAAATTTTAAAAACTAAAAATCAGTATTTTTTTTTCTTTATTGTGTGTTTTTTTCACCTTCATGAGTGGCACCATGGGCCATCTATACCCTCTTTACCTCCTTTTCACTACTCCAATGAAAGATCTTTTAGTTGGATTTAAATATATGAATTAAGATAAACATCCGGAATGGTAGTAACCTTTTCCCCATCATAATATAGTATTTGGATTCATGGAAATTGTTCATAAAATAATGATTGGTCATCATTTTGTATATAAAATGTTAGAATAAATTTAAAATTGGATTTAATTCTCCGACTTAAAGTGACTTTCTTTTATATTTTCTGCATAAAAGAGAAAGATATATCAATTCGCTGTTTATACCAAAGCTGTAAAATATTCAAATACTTTTACACCGAAGCAAGTTAAGAATTATAAAGAATTCTGTCAAAAATGGTATGAAATAATTGACAAATGAATTCTACAGCCCTTTGTGAAAGAGAGTTAAATTAAAGAATTAATTACATGAATCTTCTTCAAAGGCTTTAATTTGTGTTTTAGGAGCAAGTAAGTAATAGGAAATTAGAAAAAAAAATTATAAGAATAAACTCATATGTTTGTATTAAAATTTAAATATAATTAAAAAGTTAGGAAAGCGTATAGTATTTTCCCCCTTTGTTTTTTATTGAGTAATAATTTCACGAATACCAATCCATTTTAATACTAAACGATAGATATTATATTTTAATACTAAATGATATAAATATGACATTTGAACGATTATAAATATACCATTTTAATACCAAACGATAAAAAATATTTGGTCTAAAACTGCATGAAAGGATTGAATAAAATTATAATAATTAACTGATATTCTCGACAGAAGATACGTATATTTTATATTTTGGATTGACAAATAAAACATATGAATTTTAAATTGTGTAATAGAATTCGTATGAATTACGAATTCTATTATGCGATTATATAATATTATATAGTATCTATCATACAAGTATTCGAGATGTGTTAATAATACAACGCGTAGTAACACAATGAATGAATAAAATTTTTGGTTTCAATGCTTTAAAATATAAAAAAAAACGAACAGCCAAAATGTATTTATTCAATTCATATTTATAGAAAAATTAAATAAATGAATTGGCAATTTAAAAAATAGAGCGAAACTAAAAACAATTTTTTTTGTAGAAATAAATACAAAAAATTGTGATTTTTTTCTTTTTTTATTACCTTTTTTAAAATAAACTTTTATATTAGATTATCTACATAAGTTGCTTATTCAGTAATATTTTTACTACTACTAATGAATATTTGTATAAAAAGTTGTGCATGTTGTATGCTTTTCAATTAGATAGCGTTTGTTCCATTCTTCAAACAGCTGATTCAATTATTATTTCAGATATCATTTGACAAAAAAGCATAAATGCTCAAGTTGGATTTTTGGTAAAAGGAAAATGAGAAATATTTTTCATTTATTAAAGAAAATCTTAGTAGAGAAAAGAAAAGAGAAGCGGCGATTTCAATATTTTTTTCTAAATAATAAGGACTCATATTCGTCATTGATTTAATCAAGTTTAAATCAGCAATATATTAGAAATATAATTTTCTTCGTCTTTGAACAATATTCAAAACTTTATCTTTGAATGGTTAGATTTAATACTGCGATGATTAATGCAAATGTCAAATATTTAATGTAACAAATAGTATATATAACGCTGTTAAAAAAATTAATCAATATTTTTTTTCAATAGTTTTTAAATTCTCGTTTACATTGCATAGTGAAAATATTGTAAACGAAAAAAATTCGAACTCGAAATTTTGACTATTTAGCTTAGTTTAGTTATATTAACATACGGCTTTAAATCGACACTAGGGATATTTAGAGACGGACTTCGTAATTTTGTACCGTGGTCCGATGATGAGAACGACACCTGAGCTGACACCCCCTTCTCTACACCACGCCACACCAGTGGGAGTATGTTTGGCCCCGACGGATTTAACGTGCATACAGGACGGTTTTTCAGCGGAATCGGGTCACGAACATGAAACCTTCCGGTTCTGCAGCCGAGACCTTACCACCAGGCCACCGCGGCCCTCCCGAGATTTTGACGAATCTCCACGGTTTAGACTTCCCTGAATTCGAGAAATACACTTTTGGAAAATGTCCGTCTATCCGACTATCTGTGACAAGCATAACTTTGAACTAGATGAATAAATTTTGGTATATGGTCTTCACACTAAATTTGTAGATTTAAATCAAATTTTGTGCAAAATCCAATCAGAGGAATTCTGTCTGCTTGGTTGTTCGAATATAAGTTAACATGATAAGAATATAAGTTAAAATGAAGAGAGCTAGATAGATAAAATTTGTTACACTGATTTAATATCTATATTTTAGACATCTTTTGAATTTGCAGCCAAATATAACAAGAGGTTGACCATCTGTCGGTCTGTACTTTCGGAAACATTTTAATGCGATAGTCCAAAATTACAAATACTAAAATATATCAAATTTGGTATTGAGACTTCGTAGGTATAAGTGTAATTTTTTACCAAGGTTTTAGTATAGTTGGTTGGGAAAATCGTCTATAAAACACAAATATGGTTTTTGATACTATTGATTACATGGCAGGTATTTAAAAACTCGTCATCGTTAATAAGATAGATTCAGCAAAAATGCGAAATTCACGTTAAAGATTAATATTTCATAACTATTGTATGTCATTTCTATGCAAGGCGATATGGGATAACATCTTTATTAGAGAGTATGCAAGAAAGTTTGGAGAAGACTATTACTGTTGGTTTTTAAATTTAATTACAGCTGTATAATTAATCAAAATTTTTCCAATGAATCTGAATCCGCAGTTCTGAAATCCGTTAAATCAAACATTTACTGTGCTTAAATCAGATAACAAACAATTTTTCTTTTATATTAATTCTACCTCAAAATAGAATATTCGAAATATTTAATTTACAGATAATTTTCTTTAGTTGAAAACTTAAATCTAGTATACAGATTTCTATTTCAGCAAATGAAATGGACAACAAATGAAACAGATTTTTACTTTGGACTAAAAAGTATAGCCTGTAAAAACAAAGCAAACAAAAATATATGTAATGTATTTTTTCATATTTGTAATTGGTCTATAATAATTTCTTTATATTATTATTAATAAATTTCTTTATATAATAATAATTATATATAACTTACATAATTATTATTATATGAAGAAATTTTTCTTTATATAATATTTTTTTTAAAATTTAGAAGAATTTCAAAATTGCTTTATTTGTACAAATTAAAAATAATATGAGAATTTTTATGCTTTACAATAATGATCTGAAATGGGTATAAAGAGACCATCAGGAATTTTTAAAAAATCATTTTCGTTAGTTATAAACTATATAAAAACTGTTTTAAACATAATTTCTTTTCAAGTGAATATATAACAAAGTCTCAAAATCTTTGAGGCATAATTAAATATATCGCCTCAAATTTTTTGAATCTTTTTTTCACTGTTCAGTTATCAGAATGGAAATCAAAGACAAGAAAAACATGCTAAAATGTTATTTAAAAATAATAAATGTAAAGATATTTGCTAAAAAAAAGCAGTATATAAAATAAGAATAGTTTCGTTATTGTGAAATGAAGCAAGAATTTTGAGCCATAAATATGAGAACAGATCATTGAAAAAATTTTTACTTTTATTTTTTGTTGTAACAAAATAGAATAAAGAGTGCTTTGATGTAGATAAGATAATTCGGATGTAAACAACTGTGGATTTTATTATTAGCAACAAAATTTAAATCTAAGAATAATATTTAAGGTTAACAGAAAACAACTTCGATTTTTTTTTATTATCAGCGATAAAATGTAATTTTAGAATCAAAAATAGATCAAAGAAGAATCTTCAGGGAAAAAAAAATTTCGTATACTTTATTGTCAAAACACTTTAAAGTCAGGTAGTGTCCTATTTTTCATATCTTACATTGTATTAAATGGATATTTCTTTTACAGTTAAACAACACTATCATACGATAGTAGAGTTAAATTTAAATCAGTATAGTATAAAATATAGATAAGATTATTAACGAATATAGTTAATAATATTTTGTTGGAAAATTATTTAAATTTAAACAAAAGTTATTTTCCATTGCTAGTGGATAAATAATAGCAAATACAAAACAAAAATGAAGGTATCTATAGATTTCAATTCTTTGTTATCGATGCTACATTTAATTTTGCGGATTCAATAACTATTTTTTATTAATTGTTAAATTTGTTATCAGTTACATATGCAGAATACCTCACTTTTAATTTGTTTGTATGAAAAATATCTGTGTCCATATAAATAACCGATTAAAAAGTTATTTTTTACAGATAAATTCATTAATAGTTATAAGTTCCTTTAACTATTAATGACACTTCTTAATGAGATTAAATATTAATAATAATGACACTAATATGTCATTATATCAATTTTTCATGAATATATTGTAATTATAATTTTAAATCAAAACTTCGACTTTCTATGTAAAGAGTTAATATTACAAATTTTTCAAATTTAAAATATTTTTGTTAGAAAAATTCTTTCTTCATTAATAAATCTGTTTTATTGACAACTTCGAATCTTAATTTAAATAATTTAGAGCATTATTAGTCAGTCTTTAATTAATTAAAGAACAAATTTGATTTGTCATATTTTTAGATTCAAATTGGTATTCATCTTGCCATTCAAGCTGAAAACGAAAACATTTGGTACGTTGAATGAGTAATTTATTGATTGTTTGAGATTCTCTTCTTACTTTCAACAAAAAGAATGCCATTCCATTCTTTTGATCATATAGCATCATTAAAATTTGTAAACCTTTGTTCAATATTTCGGAATCACAACTCAGTTTCCCATGGCTTCAATCACAAAATCGGAATTCAATAAAAATATTGTAGAATTTCAAAAATATAAGAATATCTAAGATTATTTATTTAACCGGAAATTTTAAACCATTATGTTGTGCAATTTTTTCCCAACATCTATTAGATGTTCCTCAAACCTGGTATCACTTGATTTCTTTTTAAATGCATTATCCCTTTAGTGTGGCTTGAAAGTTTGAAGAAAAAGAGGGCTGTTCAGGTGTCACTCGCATTATCTGATCATAGATCAAACTTACAGAAGTCTTTATGAAAATAACGTTAAAATAAGAGGTTAGAGTAATTAAACTGAAGTTTGTTTTTTCCGCATATGAATGCGAAATGCAAAGGAACTGATTTACAGTATTTAAAGATCGATAAGTTGAGAAATAAATTCTAATGTTCTATCGAATTCTAAAACGTTTTTGATACAGAATATATATATATATATATATATATATATATATATATATATATATATATATATATATATATATATATATATATATATATATATATATATATATATATATATATATCTCGAGGTAATAGCACAACGCTTTTCCTTTCAAACAAATATTTAATAATTCTCAGCTGTTTAATAATACACAATCGAATGTGAAAAATAGTGTACTCAAAAGTATATGTTTAATAATCATCGCATCACTGGAACATAGAAATCTTTGAGCAAATATTTACTTCTGTATGGAAATATTTGTTGAATTGTATTCGGAAAGTATGATTAGAGAATTGTTTAATTATAATTCACCGCTTTATATTTTATATCTATAAGATTTAATTGAAGCTTATCGTTGAGAATTTTGTTAATTTCTTTTCCATATAAATCGGAATGGAATTTATTTCTGTTAAACAACTTCACTGAAGCTGTAACTTTTTCTTTTCTATATTCTAATTGGATTTTTTTGGTACAATCTTTACATGGCGTCTCAGTCATTATATTCGAACGCATGTCACAGAATATTCTACGTGATGTTGTCTTGCGCTATATGTGATGCAACTTCCTTTTCCCCTGTTATGATATTCAGGGGGGTTTTAAAATTAAATAGGTGTAATGCGTTTAGTGTGTATCACAAATCATAATTCTATAACAGAATTAGCATTCATTTTTATGATTTCTTTTCTATAATAGAAAGGATTTTTTTTTTAAACTACAAAGTTCTTTCGTTTTGAAACAATGTTTTTATTTTACCATTCATATTTCCATAATTTATTTTTTGCATTTTCATTTCTTCTAAAATTTTATAGTAATTGATTCAACAACATCTATTTTAAATTTTTGCTTCATTAAAAATGAAACAAGCAAACGATATTTTACAACTCATTACAACTTATTTTCAGACAATTCCTGAAAATGAGTTGTAATTAGTTAATTCAACTCATTTTCTACTTCATTATTTGTTTATACTCTTCTAGATTTTACATGCTTTCTGTTATGATTGCCTTTTATCAAAAAATCATTCTTACAGATAGTTTATTTCTGTCTGTCAAATACTTTCTATAAAATCCTTTCATTGTGTTTACCGTCTAATATTTATTCCAAAACAATGAATAAATAACTGTTTCTGAAGACCGTTAAACGTAATGCGAAAATACTAGCATTTACAAAAACGCATCGTTACGGTTTCCAAATAAAACGATAAATATTATTACTCAGAACTTCCTCGTTACCCGGGCAAAACAAATTCATACTTTATTTTAACATTTTTCCCCGATTGCGATTATCTTTTGAATTAGATTAATCGCAAAACGGCTGAAGAATTTTTCTCGGAAAGTTCGTAGGCTAGTGTCATTCATCTCATTTAAAATGAAAGAGAAAAATTCATATCAATATGTTTTTTTGTGTGGCAACATAGCTTTTCCTCGCCCTTAGATTTTCCATAGTGAGAGAAGCGAATATATATATAAATAAAAAAAAAGAAAAAGAAAAATCAAACCAACTGAAACTCAAAATGCATATTTCCAATTCGATAATGGCAACGCTACGAATTTCTTAGTTCGCATTCCTTCTCCTCTAAAAATCTTTTTGTCTATCATTCATCTATTCAGATTTTTGCCTTTTCTCTGTTCTCCAAAAAGCAATCTTCGATATCTTGACTGTTTGCTATCGCTCCCGACAAACAACTGAAAGAAACAACTCTAAAACAAAACAAAACAAAAACAATTTGAGAAAAAAAAATGGCATCCGTTAATGCGTACGGCGGAAAAGGAATAGCGTATTTTCCCCCTTCTTTCTTAGCTGTTTATATTTTAGATTAAAGAGTCTCTACTCGGCATTATTTTTTACTGGTGCCCCAACATTTGGCAACGACAGGAATCTTAATGAAGTATCGATAACGCCAACGGTTCGGGCTTCTCGTATATCGATTCACGATATCGATTGCTCATAGTATTGATTAGCTAGCGGAGCGGCATAGCACTGTCTTTCCTGTAGTCTGTTTGTGTGTTAGACCCGGGTAGATAGACACTTTTTTTTATTATTTCATAGCAATTTTTTTCGCCGCTATAAGGGTGGAAAGGGAAAAAAGCAGTGACATAAAAGGGTTCGCGGTGTGCAGCTTAATATATTTTTTTTATCTATTCTCTGATCTTCTAGATTCCATCTCCTATATTCTTTTTGCGATTGTTTTTTACCACGATCTCCCCCCCCCCTTTTCCTGCGTTTCCGTGCGATTTGCTGTTGGTTCTAGACTTTTTTTTTTATTGTGTGTATGCATGTATGACTGTGCAATGATTTCATGCATCTCTAACTGAGTAATGGTCGACTATTTCTCGTAATCAATACGTGGATGCGCTATATGAAGGGGAATAAATTGAGCCAGTTCAGACCCGTATATGATTTTATGTATGCATAAATAAATAAGTAATGCCGTGATTCACTGCGGATGATTTCAGAACAGACCAAAATGGCTCCAGGGACGGTATACCTTATTTCTTAAGCATATTTCGAAACAATTCTTTCGGAATTTTTTAAAAGAAAGATTTGTAAGATAATCACATAAATTTCCCTGTGGTTTTGCTGAAGATACTATGTTTATTTTATGGATAGATGATACGACGTCAAACGTACTTTATTGGAATATTATTTTAATGCAGGTTTCATATCTTCACACATTTAGAGAAGAAATGTTTTTGATTTTTTCCAAATTATAAATCAATAAAAAATTTTATTCGTTGCAGAAAAGCATCTCTGAAATCTATGTAATTATTCTTTCGGTTAGGATGTTTATAATGTCTTATTATGAAATCCGTTTGGTCTCTTAAAACCGTTGTTAATTAACTCATTAATTGTTAATATCATTCTGTTCCTCAGATTTGATTTAAGTCTATGGCAACTAAGTAAAAGTGAACTAAGGCTAATTCAATTAGTAGTTGATAATGCCATTGCTTCAAATTTGATCGCAATTCTTCGCAACAACTAAATACATCCGAGTTAAGGTTAATTTACTCAATTACTGATTATATCATTCATTACGTCATAATTTATTTAATCCTTCATGGTTAACTAAGTAAAAATGCTCGAAGGCTATTTCAATCATTAGCTAATAATATCATTCATTACTTCAGATTTGATTATAGCCCTTCATGGCAACTAACTAAAAATGACCTAAGGTTAATTTAATCAATAGTTGTTAATGCCATTGCCTTAAATATAATTGTAAGCCTTCATAGTAACTAAATAAATCTATGCTAAGGTCAATTAACTCAGTAGCTGATAATGTCATTCATTACATCAGATTTGATTATAACTATTCATGAAAAGTAGGAAAAAATAAGTTAAGTTAATTGAATCATTAGCTGATAATGTCGTTCATTACCTCAGATTTTATTTAATCTTTCATGACCTCGGAATAAAAATGAGTATGCTTAATTAATTCGGTAGCTGATAATATCATTCATTACGTAAGATTTTATTGTAACCCTTCAGGACAACTAAGTAAAAATTAGCTAATTCAATCTGTAATTGATAATTCTTTACCTCAGATGTTATCACAGCCCTTCACAGCAACTGAGTAAAAGTGAGATAGGGCCAATTCACATCATTCTATTTAAAACGAAAGAGTGAAAAAGACTAAATTAATTATATACATCATGAATTTTCATCTAGTTTTTAAAAAGAAACCATCGCCAATTGTTTATCTCTGATTTGATACTAACCCTTTGTATCAACTAATTAAAAATGTACTGGAACCAGTTCATCAAAGATGCGAGAATGAAGAAGAGACCAATCGGAGAATTTCCCTTTTATCAAGCTTTTCAATGAATTGCTTAGTGCATCATAGACAAGGCTATCTTTTGGCCTCTGACAAATAACACCTGCCAGTTCACTACATAGTTGATAGCAAATACACAAAAGTAATCAGGAACTTTTACTATTTCTGAACTAAGACCAATTTATATTAATTGACCATCAAGATCACTCATATTAAAACCATTCATATTAATTAATTCATCATTATTGGAGACTCAATGGTCATGAAATGTACGATCAGATGACTTTCCTTTTATTATGCTTTGACAAAGATCTTGCGAGTATGAACTTTCTCTTGTTCTTCAAAATAAAATGCTGCCAAGCTCAATGAATATTATGACTGTAAGTTAACATCATCATTAGAAAAAAAAATTATTAATAGCATGATTCTTATAGTTTCAAAATAGATAAAAAAATTTCATTAATTATTAGCCCTGTTGAATAAACAAGTGTGAAATGTAAAAAGAAGTAACCACAATAAATCATGTCTTAAGGAATATACATTAATTTCTTCTATTAATCCGTTCTGTGGTATTACATTTTCAATTTAGACTACAGGAAATGGCTATGAATGTTAAAATTGGAGGACAATAAGAATTTGACACAAATAGTTTACATTTTTGAGGGATGGTTTTTCTAATTCCATTTGTTGTGACATAGAAAACCCATGAATCAAGGATTCGGGATAAAGAGGAAATATAGCAAATTCGGTTGATCAAGCTGATTTTGAACCGCCAAGAGTAGTATCTGAGGCATAATATTTTATCGTCTGAGTCGATGCAGGAGTGATGGTTGCCTTCTTTGAAGATTTATAGGGAAGATTGCCCTCATTTGTGTGTCCATTGGGGGAAAACCAAGAAAGTCTTCAGAAAAAGAATCATTCATTAGTAATAAACATACCTGTTTATTCAGTTGTTGAATAATATAATTAAGAAGCAACCAAAGGATAGAATTCATAAACTTCTTTTGATTCGTATCTCTTAGCTGTGACATATCTTAATCAACTAAGACATTGATTAAAACCTGATTCTTTTCAAAGTTTTGTTTTCTTTTTCTCTCGATATCCTTCTTCAAACTACTCCATTAATTATATTTCAGAAAAAAAAAACCTCAATAATTAAACCATATTTTCCGTCTAGTTTATATATATGTTATAAATAATTATTATTAGAAGAAAACTGCTTGATTATACATGTAATAAAAATTTATATTTATTTTAAAATTTCATTTAGAATCATTTCATTAAATATAGCTCTACCAAAATTTTCAGGAGGCAACAATCTCTACCTGAAATGACTCACAATTAAACAGCAGACTAATACATATTTAATAACTTCATTATTTTAATTGACTCTGTAAACAAATGAAATGAATTTGCTTTGAAAATTAATGCAATTATTGATATTGAATCAAAATGATTGCAAATATTGGCACTGGGTAATTGAGCTGCTCTGGAATTTAAGGAATAAATTTGACAATCAGAATTTATTTGATTCAAGTCAAAATCACATTTCTATGCCAGTTAATCTACAAAAAGTTTTCCGGTTGTTTGTTTAAAAAAAATTTTCAATGCTAATACAACATGGAAAATGCTTAATAATAATGTTAAAAAGACAAATAAATAATATTTTTTTCGTCCTACCGCAATTTCTAAATAATTTAAAAAAAGATTGATTCTAAATATTTTACAAAAATTTAAATTCTATTCTGCATCAGGCAGACAAACAAAATCAGACAAAAATATAATAAAACTTCAGAAACAACTTAAAATTTTAAGAACATTTCATTTTGTTATGACAGATGAAAATCGAACGAGAACTACTTCAATCTCTTTCACATTCGTTAAAAAGATTACCATTCTAAAAATGACTTATCTACAACTTTTAATTAATAGTTGATTGCCTCCCACTGCATTTTTGAAAACACAACGAAAATGAATCGAAACGTGTAAATAACTTAACTGAAGTTCTTCAACCAAATCGATCAGAAAACTTTTCGCACAATTCTGAAAATCGTACCAAAAATTTTTACTTAACTTCCTGTCAGATTTCCACGTGTCAAGAAGCTTTCATTATTCGGTTTGTTCGTGGCATTCAATGGCGGGAAAAATAAAGAACAAACGAGACTGTTTATCCTCGCCTATCAAGTATTTCGACAGGCGAGCGCGTGACGGTAAACAATTACCGATACAGCAATCCTCAGTTACGGTTAAAGGGAAGAGCATGGGGGGTGGGGGTGGAATAGTAGAAAGGAGGAAGAACAGGAAACAGAAGTCATCAAAATTCCCGCCGTTTTAGACAATGGCATAATGAGGTGGATCGCTTCGAGGTTAACTGTAGGAATGGCAATCGGCGGACGGTGCAAATTTTAATTGCCGAATATCACCGATTCCATTTGCAACCTAACCTATTGGGAGATCCGGATCGGTTAAAAAGACAAACCCAGGATCTGGTAATGATTTTGAAGATTGGGGAGTGGTTGTTGTAATTCAGGCTATCAAAACGGTGACATCAAATCGAATTGCTTCCATATGCAAACTCGTTCTCAAAGTACCCGCAATTAATAGGAGCTGAGTTCGGGTGCCAATCACTTATGTAAATTAGCGTGGAATTTCAGATAACTTGCAGCAATATTTCTGTAATAGATACATGTTTATGAAAAGGATGAATTGAAAACAGCGAAAGGGTGTTTTCGTTGAGAGACATTTCCTGTAAGATAGTTGGTTGGAATCGGAGTTTCATGTCTTAATTGGGTTATGTTGTTACAGATTGAATTTCGAGATTCAATAGAGTTTTCCTTCAATCGGGTTAGGAAGCTACAAGTTAGGATGCTTTTATTTACATTGCAGTATTTATAAATTTACTATTTATTTATATTATAATAAATAGAAATATAATAAAATTTATTTTCATCACATTAAGTAAAAAGAGATAACTAATGTGTTTACATGACAATATAAGCATTATACAGATTTTTTTTTTTTTACATTTTTATTTAATAACAATTTAAAATTTACAAACTTATTTAACTGACAATGACCTCTTGATATTTCAGTAAACTCTTTGCTTTGTAAACGCTTTGAAAATTCTTTTTGATATTGTAAATTTTTGAAATGTATTTTCATAATTGGATTTCTGTTTATATTAAAGAGTTTGATGCCAATCTTGATAAATATTCCCAAAAGTAAAATCAAATATTTTTAATTTTTACATTTTTATTTCATAAATTTTTCTTATGTTAATTTTACTAAAAAAATATAATGGACATTGCGCCTGAAAAATTCTATTCAAAATTATTAGTTTCAAAATTGGAATCACATTTGATTTCTTATTTAATATATTTATTCAGTTAAAAATTTTCTTTACATTTACAATAAAATACTTGTCTTTTATATTATCTTTTTGTTCAAAATCATATTCCAAACACTATTTTTCTTTACAAAAAAAAAAAAAAAAATACGTAAAAACTGTGAACATCTGTTTCTGGAAAATTCTACTCATAAGAATGCAAGATCTCATCCACATAATGTATGCTATTAATGATTTTTCCATGGAAAACGTGCCACATTATGAGAATGATTATTATAATGTCTTACGATATATATATAAGCCACTTCCTGTAAGTAAATCTCAGGAAATATGATTTTTTAATAACGCAACATTCCTTGTTCTGTTTAAATGAATTAAAGAAGGCCACCCCTTAGCTGGTTAGATTTTGACTAAGCTATGAAAGGAAAACAGGCCTATACATCAACACTTCTGTTCTGATGCCAGTTCCTTCAACAAACAACGTGAGCTTCCCTGAGTGAAAATTCATGCTGGTAACCCAGGAAACGAGCAGACTGAATAGTTCGCAAATATAACTACTGTTGTAAGACAGACTATAGAGCAGATTTGCAATTAAATGCAAAACTAAAGATTATGCTTCGGATAATTGGCAGGATTACTGGAACTAACTTCAGACTTGATGGAATGGGTCATGAGTTTTTTTCAGAGTATTTAAAAATTTTGATCATTAATGAAATTATTAAGTACTTCTTAACTTGGTTTGGAATTCATTTTTCATTTGCACCGTTTTCAAGCCTTTAAATCTTCCTTAAGTATTTGTGACGGAACTTTCAAACGCAGTTTACATTTTTTTTTTTTTTTTTTGCGCTTTACACTAACCAGTATCATTTAAAAACGACTTGCATTTAAAAACAAAAATATGGCTCAGTAACTTAATAAAGAATTAACGTTTGGTAATATTTTTATTTCTTTTTTAAAACTTTCTATACCCGGGGCCTTATTTTAGGCCTTTCTTCATTAAGGTTGGCTGTGCTGCTGTGGGGAAAAAAGCAAGTCTTTGCTAAAAGACTACAACAGTAAATCTTTGATACATAATTTAATGCAATATATTTCGTTTAGTGGCTACTTGGACAAAGAATGATCTATAGTTTCTACATGAAGCCGTGGGCCAAATATTTTGCATAACCTTTTTAATTGACAGAATTACCGCCGTAATACTCTCACCATAATACACTCACGTAATACTCTCACTCCTCTAAGAGTGGGCTTAAAGATTTTTTGGCACTTTGGCTCCTGACTGCCCATGTTCTAGGTGAACCCATTGTTCTTCTGATAACAGTATCTGAAATGAAAGTATTTGACGTGAGAAAATCTTTACATAACCAAGACCAGAATCTAACTTCCATTGACAGCAATGCTTTACAGAGAATGATAAGCAGACTTCCCATTGCATTTTCATCATATTGTCTTCATTGCTTAAATATAAATATTCATTGACCATGTATATCGATTTCTTTTGGCTGTATCATTTTCAAAAAAAGTTTACTCATAATATTTCATTACAATACATTTAATTGTTTCCATTCGGCACAAAATAGCGTTGAGAGATCTGATTTTAAACATGCTTCCATTAATTACGATGATACTTGATATTTTTTTCACTGCCGTAGCCATGCGCCTGCTATCAAACACGTTTTAAAGACTCATTGCCACAAAACGCGCTCACGTGAAGAATGTGCCAAATTTTCCCTTTTCCCCAGATCAGTTGGGAAAGAAATGGAGGCTTGGGAAATATGCTACTCCATTATTTAAAAAAAAAATTAGAAACAAATATAAAAGATTTTTTTAAAATTATTTTTCTTAGTTGTTTCGAAGTAAAAAAAATAAAGAAAATTTTACTTACCACATCATTGTTCAATACAATCTTTAATAGACGCAAGCATCAGAGTTTGAGAACCTTTAGAAATATACTGATGGAATTTTGCCATTATCGATGACCAAATATCTTTAAATCAATCCTGTATTGAAAATATCAAAAAATTTGACATGTGAATAGAATTTTTTAAAAAATTCTTACAAATTCGAATTTTAAAAAGAATTATAAAAGCAAATGTCAATTTGTAATTTAATGAAAAAAATTTCAGATTTATTTTAAGTCGGATTTTAATGCATTTTATTTCTTAATATCCGATTATGTATGATATGCATTTTTTAAAAAGTGTAACCTCAAAGTAAATTGTAGACGACTGCTGACATCAGAAATTAAATTGTTTTAATTATTAATTAAATTATTTTTATTACTTAACGAAGATAATTCAACTTATTTAAAAAGGTAGAAAATACTTTAAAAGGTATCTTATTCTGTCTTGGTTATTATTCTACAAAACTTATCTAATGATGCAAAAATAAAGAGTTAATGGTAAATTAAACCAAGAAATAAAAAGTTAATTTTTTTTTCGCGAAAAATTTACCTAAGCCTTAATACGATAAATGTCGTTTGCCTTTTTAAAAAGTCATGAATTAAATTATTAAAGTCACGTATTAAATATATTTGGTAAATCCGGCGAAATTTTCGTTTTAAAACTATTTTTAATCAGAAGATAAATAATTTGTTTATGACCAATCATGACTGGTCTTAAGAGCATTAGGATGATCTATTCGAAGCAAAATAACTCTCAAATTAAACAAAATGAAATTTGATTTCTTGTTCTTGAAAATTAGAAAGATTTCATCAATACTTACTTATCGAGATCTGTAAACTGTTCAACAATTCTCAGGTGTTGCCAACGCTCATGCTCATAAAAAATGCCAGTAAACGTTCTTATTTCAAGCGTGGTTTGAGTGAACTGAAAAAACTGTTTCTTGATAAGTTGAATTTTTTTAAGACAACATTAATATATTTTGTAAAAAAAAATTAAATAAAAAAAACATATTTAAAAAGCTTTAAAGCATTTAAACTGTTAACTTTCCTTTCTAGCAAATTTTCTATCTATGGTAGCTATTTTCAGTTTTTCTGTATATTTTATTATAGTTGCTTAAAAATATATAGGTACTACAGTTTTCAGTGAGTGTTTTTATCTAAAAAATTGTTTTTGCAAAGTTAAATCGAAACTAAAATTGAAAACATTTATTTTAGCTTTTCAGTAGGATTTCAAAATCGTTTGATCTTAAATCGAAATGAACTGCTTTCATCTAAAAGTGAGTGAAAAATAGCAAACGATTTTATTCTTTGGAGGTGAAAAGAATTTAAAGAAAAAATACAGTTTAACAAAAAGTCTCTTTACGAGGGAAATAAAATGACAAAATGAATTTTCTCAACAGAAAATGGTAAAGCTTCTGACCATCAACTATAGTCCATCGTTATTGGCTAAAGTGATTTGTTCTTCCAAATTTATGGTTTTTCCACTGTTTGATCATCAAGAGGATAATTCATTTCTTCTAATAGTTATCATACAGGTCGATTAGATCTCGATTTAGCCATCATACAGGTATCTCGATTAGCATTTATTATTAAATCACATATTGATAGGCCATTTTTGTCACGCTAAATGTAAGAGATATTTTATTTTACTTTCTTTGTTTTGGTTTATGTATGATGTGTATAGATTAAAAAAATATCCAATATGAGTTTTTTATTCCAATGCTTATTTGTTTTCTTTGAATAATTCCTTAAAAGTTTTCTAAATTTTTTTTTTACTTTGTTGTTTTTGATGAAAAGCATTATTTTTCTACTTAAAGTGTACATATATGCCATTAAATATAATGCAAACATGGGATTAAAATGAAGTATAAATTTCATTAAATATTCGAAAGTTACATAACATAGTATCTATTTAGTAACTTTAAATGAATCGTTGGAAATGGAGAATTTTTTACAATATTATTTTTTATTATTTTAATTATTTATTTTCAATAGAATATTATCACAATTTTAATAATCCTATGTTAAGTTATATTATCATAGCTAGTACTAGTTCATTATCATTGGCTGAGAATGATTAAAAATTACTGCGAATGATACTTTAGTGATTTTTAATCTTTATCAAAATGAATGCTACTTTCCCTTATAAAATTAAATACAATCTAACAAGCTCTTTTGCAGGATCGCTTTTATAATTTTTCATCTGTAAATCTTTTAAAATAAATTAAATTAATATATTTTCAAAATAATTCGATTTATAATAAAGCAAAGCTTCTTTTACAATTAATGAAATCATTAAAAACATATTTATATTTTTAACATAATTATTTTTATTGGTGTCAAATTTTGATCATCGCGTTTTTTTTAAATATTTAGAAATAAAAAATATATTACTTTTTGATAATTGAAACTATAAGCCAATTATAGATTTTATTTAATTAGAATTTTCTTTGATTCTCCTAATTATTTTTCAAAGTATATACAAAGTTAAATCTAAATCATCCAAAATAAAAGTATTAATTATATATCATAAAATTAATGGGCTTATAAATTAAATATAAAAAGGGAAAAATTTTGGATAACAACAAAGAATTAAAAATAGAAATATGCTGAAAAAATATGTTGTTACTTCACGCGATTTGGTCAATTGCAATAAATCGCATACCAATAAATAATTTTTTCTCCCAATGCGATCTTAAATTCATTAATAAGTGAACTTATTCAGAATCACACTCCAGAGTCAGCGGACAGTTTGTAAATGAATGAAACATGGATTTTTGTCGAAAAATTAGACAGAATCCGTATCAAGCCGAGTGTTTAATACCTTTTATCGAATTCGATAAACACAAGGCTAACGACTATCCTAATTAGGAAATAGAACTTTTAGCAGACGATGTCAAGAGAGGGAGAGAGCGAGAGAATCCAGTGCCAGATTTTGGCCAATTATAAATCATCAAAGAGCAGGTGACGTCATCGTAGCTTTCGCGTGAGCAATTTGTTATCGATCGCGTGGCAACACGATTTGATTTGCTATTGGTTTGAGGTCCGCGTGGATTTCTAGATGTACAAAGACTTGGACTTTTGCCTGAATAATTAAAGCATTGGGGGCAAAATAATCAATAACACTGCAACCAGAAAAGGCTTTTTTTTGCGATGGGGTCCTATCTTTTCTCCCCCCCTCAAAATATTGATTGCTTCACATTGGAGATTAGTTCTTGATATGTGTACGAAGGGAGAAGAGAGAAAAATTCTGCTTTACGCGGATGAACTGGAAAATGGAATTAAACATTCTCGTAATTGGAAAGTTGGTACGTTGGAATTTTTTTCCCTCCCTTCTCCAAGTCGGTTTTAACAAGGATGGCGGATTCTCTATTTATCGATACCTTCCCCCCTTCTAAAAACAGATCAATACAACAGTTGGTTTTGTACATGCTTGGTGAAAATATGCGAGGTCTTCACAGGAATGTGATTTTCACGTCTGTAGTGTTGTTGCGCGCGAGAGGTGGAGCGATTCTCCTTTATGTGTGGAAGGGAAATCGGGTTAATGATCACAGGTGACATTTGGTTTCGTTTTGATCATTAGAATGGTAATTGAGGACATAGTTTCATTCAGATAGAAAGTTTCTGAATGGAAAACAATATTAAACGTGCCAATTCAGGTAGAAGATTTACTAAATTATGTGGTGCAATTATATTAAATATCTTTCCATTTCAAGCCGGTCTATCGCTTAAAAACTTTTAATGTAGAATATATGGTACAGCGGGATCAAAGTATTGAAAATATGCTGCATAATCCTATTATAAATATGTAATGTTCATAATTAAAAATAGCCTTTTTGTGTATAATATGAAAGTTATTTTTTTTAAATTCCATTGAATCAATTCATGATTAATTTACATAACTAATCGTAAATAATCTCTTCAATCTCGAATAATCAATGAATACTCATTGTAATCTCTGAAATTAAATTTTAGATCGCATTGTGGAACTCATAAGAATTTTAAAAAAATAAGACAGTACGTCTCAACGTAAGATAGTTAGATATTCTGTAAGATGTTAAAAAATCATTAGGCTAAAGTTTATATTTATTACAGTGGCATCTTTAAAATTAACTGTATTGAATTCTATTGTGGTGAAAGCAAATTTTCGTGAATGAAATAAACGCTTTTATTGTGTTTCTGACAATTAGGAGAAGAGTTGGGTGAGTTTATAAATGAGCAATATCAGGTGAGATGAATTTTCTTTCATGGTGCAAAAATCCAATTCCAGCAGGAAAAAAAATCTGCACTTTTCTTTTATTTTTCAGATGCATACATCCCACATTTTCAATAGCTTTATTAGATTAATTTAATTAATGGATATTCTATCTTTAATGGCTTTTATCCAAAACTGTAAAAAATATCCCAACCTTCTTTGAAGGAGATAAGTCTGAAGTACATATCTATCATAAATTTTAGTCTACATTTGGTTAACGAGAGTTTCATTAGAAAAAACGGTTTGAATGAAAATTTAATTGAGTAATATTAGTTCATAATAGTTAAATATTTAATTATGAAGTTTGGAAGTGTAAATATGGACCAAGGGTGTATATTGATGGCGGTGATAGGAGTTTTAACAAATTCAGCAACACACTTCACATAATATCCAATTACTAAATTTCACTTCTTCAGAAGGATATTTATATGGTGACGAGATTCAGGTAACACAGGAATAAAATGCAGGTTCAAAATAATAACATATTTAATGAAACAAAAATTGAGTTAAAAATAGGAATAATGAACACATAACCATACAGAGGATCATAAGCAATAATAAAACGTTTCGATTTGTCATTCGACGGATGGTTCGCGGAATATTTGAGCATGAAGTTCTTCACTTACGGACATAACAAATAGATAGGGTAATAGTATTACTTAGTACGAGGGGTGATCCGAAGAAAAGTTTACAAGCAGCAGTATTTGGAAAGTAGAAATTGTGGATGGGAAATATTGTTACCCAGAGTAGAGACACATGGCGCTAGTTGTCTTAGACCGGTCATTCGAGCAGATAGTGTTAGAACTGAGACCTGAAAAGAGACAGTAATAGCAAGACGTCTAGAGAAGTGGTCTCGCACAGAGGTGTGAGCCGTGAGACGATTTTTATGTGCCAAGAATGTGTCCCCATCGGACATCCACAGACAAATCGTTGAAGTGTACGGGGGCGGAGCAATGAGTAGACAACAGGTGGCGAAACGGTATCATTCTTTTGAAGCGGGCTGAGAGATTGCTGGAAACGTTTAGGTGGAAGATCTGGAGTCACCCCCCAAACAGCCCCGATTTGACTCCCAGCGACTATTTCCTTTTCTCGGCATTGAAGAAACACTTATCTGAAACAAAGTTCATATCAGACGGTAATGTTTAAAAAGGTACAGAGAACTAGTTTAATAGCCAGAGATCTGTTATCACCAAGACGAGTTAAACAAATTGGTCCAGAGGTGTGATAAATGCCTCAACAGGTTTGGTGGTTATGTAGAGAAATGACCGTCACATATGTCTCTTAATTACCATTTGTATCCTGTGTCTATTATTTATAAAGCATTTTTCCTTTGCCTTGTAAACTTTTTTTCGATCACCCCTCGTAATTAAATTAGATAATAATTACTTAGTAATTAAATTAGATAATAATTACTTAGTAATTAAATTAGATAATAATTACTAAGTAATTAAATTAGATAATAATTACTTAGTAATTAGTTGCTCTTTAAGAGGATTTTGTCATTTTAATTGTGCAAGTAATTAAAATGCTTAAGAGATCAGAACTAAAAGTGAGTGAGTACAGATAGTATATCGCCTTTAAATGCTATAATACTTCTTCATAATTGGCAATAAATGACGTCTGCAAAAGGTGGAAAAATAAACAAGCAGATACAAGTGGCAGTAACGCCACAGAAAAAAACACAACTTTCCCCCAATTCCTTCAAATACTAAGTGTTTAGTTTTGATTTCCATTATTTAAAATGGTGAACGTTAAAAAAATGGTGATCCAAACAAAATCGAACATGAAGTTATGCATCTCAAAGTATAAAGAAACAAATCATTGAAAAAAAAACGAATGACAGAGGAAGGTAGACATTGAGTTACTTATATAAACATGATTGCTTCGTCTTCATATATTATTTCAATCAAAACATTGATGCTTATTGATTACAGGTTGTTAGTAGTATGGGATGCAATAGATAATGTTGTTTAACAATGTTTAATTAATATATATAGGATAAAAATACAAATTTGTTCGTCGTAATATTTTGTCTCAATTTGCTGTTTATATCAGTCATTTTTCTTTATATTTCTACGTAAACGACAGAGATTTAACATTCTAATGGATTCTGGTGTCTTTGTTTTTTCCTCTGTAATAGAATTTTACAGGTCCTTCGTATTAGAATTCTAATCAATTTGTATATTGATTCGAAGAATCTTTTCCGAAAATTGATTTTCAGGCCGATCAATCTTTAATTCTTCTTGTAAAATTTGATACTTAGTATGTCGTAGTGAATCAAAGATTTCTGACTTTAAATTTCTTTTTATAAAAATATGGGCGATGTTGTTTTTTTTGTGGAAAAAGTGAAAGTATTTTCGAGTGATCCTTTTTAGTTGGTCCCACAGTGTCTGCAACACTTCCTTGTGTTTTCCTCTAGAGAAATGTTCAGCTGAAATATCATACCAACGAAGCAGAACCGATTCAATCATTTTTGTCCTTTTCTAGAACTGAAGGTAAATTAGTGAACTAAGTTTTTAATAAAATGATACTTCGAACTGCTTTTATGCTCCCAATTGATTTCAAAAGTAGAATTCTACAGAGAAAAATCATAAAAAATAAATCCGTATTAGTACCCTTCATTTTTCAGATAATATAACAATTCGAACTCATTTCAGATATTTAATTTTAGAATTCAAAATGATTGTATCAGTATCTGAATTCGAAAAGAGCTTTAAATTTTTAAAATTTAAAAGGTTTCAATTGATTAAGTGATTTTACTTTTCATGTTCCAATATTATTTAAAATTTGTCATTGCGCATTGTTACCATAATTTGTACTTCAATTCGATCAAAATTTCTTAACAACTACTTTATTTTATGACAATATTTATACCAAATTACAAAGAGTATTTATCACTGTCTTTGATAATAACTCTGTTCAAAAAGTTTATGGAAATGTCAAAAATTTATTTCAAGCTTTAGTTAGAGATATTCTATTTACATAAGGTGAATTTCCCTTCCAAGGAACATAATGGAACTAGAATGGAAGTACATACCGCCATTTTAATATCCGTTGCTCCTGTTTTTGATAATAAAAGAATATGATGTTATTGATATAAGATAAAATGCTCAATTACACTTATCATGTGATTGTAGTACTCCATAATTTTTTCCACCAGATCTTAGGTCGCCACACAGAAGAATATACATTAAAAAACAAATATTGAAAAAAATCATACAGGGTGTTCATTAATTATTGTCGGAGTTTCGGTACCTCATAACTTTCGAATAAAAAATATTACGCAAAAACAGATTACGTATTCGTAAATTACAACTCAAAGAATTTTATTAATGATATTAAAGTGTAAAGCCTGCACAATTTGCACTTTGTAGGCATTCAGCTGAAGGCGATTATGTATTCGTAAATTACAACTCAAAGAATTATGTATTCGTAAAGTACAACTCAAAGAATCGCCTTCAGCTGAATGCCTACAAAGTGCAAATTGTGCAGGCTTTACACTTTAATATCATTAATAAAATTCTTTGAGTTGTAATTTACGAATACGTAATCTGTTTTTGCGTAATATTTTTTATTCGAAAGTTATGAGGTACGGAAACCCCGACAACAATTAATGAACACCCTGTATATTGAAGCTCATCGAACTATCTATGAGACTTAGAACACCAGTTAAAGAACGAGTTTCCAAAATAAACGTTAGGATATCATTTTCTTTCTTTTTAATTAAACAAAAGTAATATTCTAGCAGTTCTAACATCTTATGATTATTTTTGAAATAAAAATCGTACATTTTCGTATTTCGTTTAGCAAATTTAAAAATAAAGGATGAAGATATTCTCTGAAAAAAAATCACTGATCATAAATTCGGGAATAAAATCAAAAACTACTTGGATTGAAGAAACAATGAGTCGTAAGAATGAATGAATGCAAATCAACTTCTTTCCCAATTTAAAAAAATCAATTTCGTGATATTAGAATAAAGTAAGATGATAAGGATCACCCACACATCTAAGAAAATTTTGATTTAGAAGATTAAAAACATGAATATTTTGCTTATTATTTTAGTTTTGTATTTGTAACGGCAATCTCAAGGGAAAATTATAGTTTACAAGTGTGTGTCGTAATTTTTTTTTTAAATATTGGTAAAAAAACATGTTGATTGAGATTTTTGGGGTCCATGCATGCTATATATGTAGGTTAACCATGGTCTCATACCTGTTTTCTAAATCGTTAATTAAAGGCATATAACTTCAATTTAAAAAAAGAGTCGAAATGAACACATGTAATTATATTCCATATTATTTGAGTTAATAAATACATTGGAAAAAAACGAAATATGAATTTTTATACATTTTCTTCTTCTATTAGTCACATTTAAGAATATTTCTTGACATTTAGATATCCGAATATATTTGGAAGTTTTATTTTAACTAATGAAATTTATGCAAAAATTTAATATATAGTGCAAAATAATCAGTTTTTTTAAAAAAAATATTTAAAAATAATTTAACTTCTTTGTCCTAAATTTGATTTTTCCCAAACATTTTCAATCAACAACAAATTACCCTAACGATATATATATACCTTGATACATGTGATCATTGATGTATTGGCTAAGGATTAGAGCAAAAGTTAAGGAACAATTCAATATTCTTTCAATTTGCAAGAATTTTAATATAAAATCATAGATTTTTTTTGGAACAATTTTTTTCAAAGTTTCAATTTTTTCCAAAGTATCAAAGCTTAAAAAGTGCATCATTTTACAATGGTCATCATTAAGCTTATATTTTGAATCATTCCCTAAAATAGTTTTGTAAATTAAGTCTATTCAAAATGACAGATTGATATTTTTAATTGTATTTTTAATAATTGTGTTTGAAAACGGAAAATCGAAAATCTTTGGTAAAATGACATATTGGAAAAAATGAAATAAAAGTTTTTTTCCCCCCTTAACGTGATTTATTTTTTTTAAGTTTTCAAGTTTGCAAATGTTTTCTTGCCTTTTTTTCTACTTAAATGAATATATATTGTGATATGTTATACTTTTGATACCAGTAGATTTCAATATTTCTATAGTTTTCATTAACTTGAAAATATAGATTTATTAATTTGGAAGTAATACTATCAATTAATATTTTTCATAAGTACAATTTAAACGTTTTGCATGCATTTATTGCCAGAACTACAGCATCATTGGAAAATCACGATACTTTGGGATAGTGATTCAAAATTATCTAAATTTGCAATAATTCCATCTAAAACAACGAAAATTATTTTTTCTAATTATAGTAGTGTGATTAGTATAAAATAGAAAGGGTATGAGAAATTAAACGAATAGTTTTTTTTCAGATAAAGCATTGAAAAAAAATTCTGATTGTCGGTCAAAAATGTGTTTTCTATGCCAGTAGTAACATTTTTTATTAAAAAGGTTACACTGTTTTTAGATCAAAATTGCTGTAATTGTAAAGTTCTGAAATTTCATTATTTTAGATCAATTAGCGGCCACCTGGAGAAACATTGTATAGTATAGGTTTAACGAATAGGTTTTTTTTTTCAGATAAAGCATTGAAAAAAATTATGATTTTCGGTCAAAAATGAGTTTTTTATGTCAGTAGTAACATTTTTTATTAAATAGGTTACACTGTTTTTCGATCAAAATTGCGGTAATTGTGAAGTTTTGAAATTTCAATATTTTAGATCAATTAGCGGCCACCTGGGGAAAAGGTATCTAGGCCTAAGATATCTAGGTCTAAAATATCTAAGAGTCTTCCTCGAGCTATTAGAAAGATTTAAAATCCTCTAAGATAGAGATATTCAAAGCTTCATAATTTGGTAAGAGAAGTTAGCCTTTTCTTGCTTAAAATAGTATGTCTAGACTATTTTATTAAATAAAAAATACAAATAGGATCGTATACAATAAAAAGATTTCGATTTCGTAATGTTTTACGAATATATTTATTGATTTCGAAAGCTTAAAATATGTTTTTTTTTTTTGCTCCACTTAAAGTATTTTTTTAATTGATTCTATACCTAACATTTAAGAAAATTCAACTCTTCTCGACCTGGTTGTTTGGTTTTTACTTAATTAATTTCTACAGTTCAATTTATGATGTCAAATTCAAAATAAAAAATAGAAATATTTGTAAAAACTTTTAAAATTTAATTAATTTAATAAATTGTGATGTTTTGACATAAGAAGAAAATAAGTGTTTTTTTTATTAATCACTTTTCTCTTTTATATCTTTTACTTGCAAAAATCAATTTTCATCAATTGTTTATAATTTATTAAATATAGCATTCAGATGTTGTGTTTTTATATTAAATAAAGCGCTTCATGTAGTGTTTGCTTTTTTTTTAGACGGGCATATACAAAAATACTTTTTACTCTTAAAGACACGAAATAATTAAGAGTGAAAAGGCTTCACGTTACTCTTATTGATGTTGATGGACAGATAAATAATTCCTGTGAGGAATTTTTCTTCCAATTTTTTTAAAGTCACTTTTTGATCAAAGTTATTTTGATATCTTAAAGTTTGATATCTCATTTTGTTTGTTATTTTATGAATTTCAGGGACCATCATCCAAACGGACAGCCTGTTCATGGCGAGTGAAAGTATAAACTTTACGTCAAGGCTTTTTCATTTTCATATTTTTATTTACTTTGTGGATTGGTTTATTAAATAAGATCATTAGATATTGCAGACTTAACTATAGGTCTATAGGAAATGCTTAGACGGAACAAAAGAGTTTTTAAAAATTCCCGAGAAAAGATTTATGAATTTATAACTACTTTTCCATTCAATTATTCTTAATACTTTTCACACCTGTAAAAGAGCTCTGCAACATATCAGTTCCGTAGACTGTTAAATTTAGTGAAGAATTTTCACATTTTTGCTCAGAAATAAATATTTTTACTTTAAGAAAAGTCGATTAAAAATGTAGACTCAAAGATAATATTTCGATGCGACACCAATGATTAAAATTTCCAGGAAAGTTATTTAGAGATTTCGAAGCCAAAAAATAAATAAATAAATAAATAACTGAAATGTTTCTCAGAAACATACTCATCTTCTGATCAAAGTAATATGTTTTGCTTTTCAGAGTACTCGATACATTTTATTACACTCTATCAGTGCGAATTCTTTTGAAGTCATTCTTCATTTGGCAAAATAAATAACCTTTTCCTCATAAAATTCGAGAACGAAGTCAATTACTTCTAACCTTTAATCTATAAAATCTGTAAAATTTCGTCAAATTTAAAGAGAATCTGTAAAAAAAAAGTCGCCTCATCAACAGTTCCACGAAGGTGAAAGAAATAACAAAAATAATAATAAAAAAGTTAGGAGACTGGCGATCGTCTACGAATTGTAATTCAGGTAATGAAAAACTAAAAGCAAATAAAATGTAAAAATAAAATATAAAAAAACAAATGAAATGAAGTTATTGGCGGAGTGTTCTTTTGCGTGGCGCTTTTT
This sequence comes from Argiope bruennichi, assembly GCF_947563725.1. NCBI lineage: Eukaryota > Metazoa > Arthropoda > Arachnida > Araneae > Araneidae > Argiope > Argiope bruennichi. The sequence continues at coordinate 128,527,812 of NC_079151.1, read as the reverse complement.
GCGAGAAGAAGAAAACTATTTCCTTTTTCTGGTCGTTATCGGATCGTAAATATGCAAATCTTTCGGCTCTCAACGCCACTTTCTGTAATTTAAATGTAACATACTGATTAACTCTCTCTCCCGTTTGGCTGGCGAATTTTAATTTATTTTCGTGCGGTTTTTCCAGGAAAACACGCAACGGAACATGTTGGAGTTTTGGCTCGCTTGCATTTTTACCGAATCTTCCTCTCTTTCCACCATTCATTGCTTCAACTTTTTTTTTTTTTCGCAGTGAAAATTTACTTTTCCTTCAGAGTTCGAGTAAGACTTTTCCTCAAGTTTTCTCTCTCTCTCTCTGTCTTTATAAAAATTTCCTGTGTACAGATACTTGTCCACAGAGTAACTTGTATGGGAATAGTTGGCTAGGAGACTCAAATTCTTCTGGGCGAGTTCTTTTCGCTAAGTGTTTACGTGCGTGTTGGAAGTTAAACTTCAACAGTGTTAAGCGAAAGTAGAATATGGTGAACATTAGGATTTTGCTGTGTGAGAATTTGTATAAAGTCGTTGATAAAATTAAAAAAAAATTCCCTCATTAATCTATGGTTATGTCATGTAATTTTTATTAAAAAGAGCAATTAAATCGTTTTTATCTGAATTCATTCTAAACAAGCAGCAGTTTTGGATAGAAATTATGAGAAGATCTGGTATATTAAGTAATTACCATAATGGGACTTGTAACACGAGAGAAACTTGGATGCAAAGCAATAAACCCCATGCGTGAATCTTAGAAACTTAAATCTGCAAAAACTCATAGATGATAAAAATTAAAAACTACAGCAAATCTTAATATTTTCATAAACGTATAGTTATTCCTATTCTATATTTTTTGAATTGAATAAATGAAATTTAAGAATATTTTAGGACTTACGTGTTTAAAAACTTTTATTAAAGATTTACAAATATTTCTAGAGTAGCATATCCTTTGCAAAATTCTGACCAATATTTAATTTTTCGTTCTACAAATTAAAATCTTGCATAAGTGAATAGTTGCCTGTTTATGAATTTCTTCGTTAAATCTTTGATTTTGTTGATTGAGTGCAAATGTGGATAAATTTGCTCCCTTTTAACTATCTCGCATCGGAAGTGTAGAGAAAGTATTGTAATCGTCAAAAAACTCGAACCTCAAATTTTTTTAAAATCTGCACATTTTAGACCTCCCGAGTTCAAAAGGTATATTTTTGGCATAGTGTCCGTCTTTCAGTTTGTCTGTCTATCCGTTTGTTTGTCCCTCTGTATAGTATTTCCTTCGAACTACTTCAGTTTTACTCTTTTCCTCATATTCTTACAGAACATATCTTTCGTTATTTTCCCTTATAATATAGGAAACTATTTCTTATACATAAACCCAAAGTCACTTTTTAAAATTTCGCAACTTATTATTTATCATTTTAATTTGTACAAACTCTAACAGATATGAAAAGCCATTGTGAAGAGCATTTTGAAGAAAGGAAATTCGTGGAATCAATTACATCGATTTCAATAAATCGTGCATCGATCATATTTTTATAAAATAAGCATTCATGGATAGACGATTTGGAGTTCACTTTTTTTTCGAGGGGGGGAACTCGCTTTCATACAAGCGAGTCTCCCCTCCAAATTAGGTTTAAATTTGAAAGACTACACTATTAAAAGAATTTAATAATTTATAAAAATTTCTCTTTTATATCACTTTGTTTAGCTATTCACTTTGCTTTAATTTTTTACATAATACACAAGATTAGAAAACTTCCATTATAAAAAATATTTTAAAAAGCGGAAATTCCTGGCCTCATCTGTCTAGATTTCAGCCAGTCTGCCATGGAAAAACATTTCTTTAAAATAAGCAATGAAGAAAGTAATGAAATGCCTTTTATATTAAATCTTTACTTTTATTTTAAGGAATCTCGCCTTCACTGAGTCAGTCACATTAAAAAGTGCAATTATTTTAAAGAAATTGAATGTTTTTAAAAATTCATGAGTTATACCACTTAGCTCGTGTTTTTAATTTTATTTAAAATTCATTCGAATCGAAATTACTCTTTATTTGAGTAATTCTGATACTGATTATATTTCTACAAAATAAACATTCTCAAATTTAATGAAGTACGTTAGACGATTTTGAGCTTACTTTCTTTTTGAAAGGAAGCTCGCCTCCATCGAGTCAATAGCCCGAAAAAGTACAATTTTAAACAAACTGACATTTTTTTTTAAATCATGATTTATACCACTTAGCTTTTGGATTTTTTTGGATGGAAGCTCACCTCCACTGAACATTAACAAAAAAAAGTGAAATTCTTGTAAATAAATGGAATTTTTTAAAATACATTCATCATTTATACCATTTAGATTAAAGATTTAAACTGGTTAGATTTTAATTTTATACAATATACATTTAATTTTATATTTAAAGTGTAATTTCAAGTCATATTTTAGACAAATACGATTCCAAATTACTCTTTATGAAAAGCAATTTGGAAAATGGAAACTCGAAGCTCATCTGACTCGGTTTGAGCAAGTCTGGCACTGACCATATTGTTACAAAATAAACATTCTCAGATCTAATGAGGTACGTTAGACGATCTTGAGCTCACTTTTTTTTTTTTGAGAGAGGGAAGGAAGCTCGCCTTTGCTGGAGCAGTGGCAAAAGGAAGTATAAATAGGTCATCTACGGACGAATAGACCAAGTGCTTCATCATGTGGCTTTGGTCACTTGCCAAAGCCTTCTCTCGGTGGGATGACCCAGCGTGACTCCAAATGCTATCGGATAACGTTGCCTTTCAGACGTCGATACACGTCAAATGGCTCTGCGCTTTTATGCTGTTCCGTTGCTCATTTTATTATTTATTTATTTATTTCTGGATACTAAAAAGAAGAGGGGTAGAGTCATCGGAATGACGTCATGGGGAAAAAAGGCACCTCCTGCCAAAAGAATTTTTTCGGAATCTACTATTCTGAATTCGCAATTGTACTTTGAATACCTAATGCATTAGGTTCTTGACCCCATTGTACTTGAAGACGCAGTTACGAAATATAGTATTCGAGTGAAAATATTTCGGATTGATTCGTCATGGTAGAAAAAAATGTCAAAGAAAGCTCTAGAATGTGTGAGAACGAAATTTTTAAAATAAGGGTTGCGTAAAAAAGTATAAGTTGAAGAAAAGGATTCTTTCACATTTAAAGGCAAAGAAAAGAGAAAAAGATTTTCTTGATTTAATATATGTTTTGATATATGTTTACTTTAATTTTTTTAGGTTAATTAACCTATATATATATATATATATATATATATATATATATATATATATATAGCGTCTGATCAAGAGTTACGAAATTTGGTATAAATATGCTTTAAATGAAAAATGTGCACGCACGTGCAGTGATTTTTTTTTTTTTTTTTTTTTGAAATTTCAATAAAAATTTGAAATAATTAAGAACTAAAAGAGAGTTTGGCGGATTTTTTTTTCGTAATATCTTTTGAAATTTCCAAAGCATGTTACTGATTTTTGTACCATTTTAAAATTCGAAAAAGTTGTTTTTTTAATGATCCCAACTTGGATGTTTATCAATTTTTTTTCTTGAATTTCGGAATAGTTAAAAGTACATTGTTGTAAAATTTTCAATTAAAGATTTCCTGTTAAAATAAAATTAAAATCATTCTCTATATTTCATCAAATATTTAATCGCCATTTTGAAAACTTTGGAAGTAAAATTTACATATTATCTTTGGACATAAGTTTACCTAAGAAATTAGAAAACGGAAATACATAACCGCATAACATGCAATGCAATTTGAAACAGATTGCTTAAATACGTAAGATACTTAATTTACTTAATTTTTACTGCATATTTTTGAAATAAATCCATTGGCACGAGAAAAAAAAAGTTATTTGAAAAACTGCCACTATGCTATAAGTGGACTTAGTTCCAGAAAGGTTCATGTATACAATAAACAGAACGGGTGATAGGCTATTAAAATAAGACGCTTATGAAATTTTTAACAATTTGATGCTTAAAAATACTTTGTTGAGGGAATCACGGGGCATCAAGTTTTGTATTAAAGAATTAATTAAAATTAAACATAACTAATATTCTCGAGGAACCTGCTGGTCTCCAAAGTCGGCTAGTCATTTTACTAAATTTGTTGTTCTGCAATTATGTAAAAAGGAAATAATTTTCATTTGAGGAATCTGAAGTTCATTGCTCCAAATCGCATCTAAATGTGAAAATTTACAAAGGAAAACTGAAAACATTCCAATACACTACTCTATTACACAGCAAATAAATTATGCATTAACTAATTTTGAAGAAAAAATGTGGCATTTGTTTTCAAATGTGCGCATTCCGGCATCGGTACTTCATTGCATATGAAGTACCGATACTCTAATGTTCGAATGCTCCAATGTTCTATTGTTTATTTTGATAATATTGACTCACAAATTTCTGTGTCTGGAATTGGTAGAAAAAAATAATTTAAAAAGTTCTGAATTTGTAGAAAAGATAAATTTTTATGAAATCACAATAACTATGATTAATGTATGTATCCATATTATTTAATGATTAACTTTATGAGCTCTTTTCCATGACTCTTTTCAAAATTAAATTCATGATTTACGTGATTGCCATAATGTTTACGAAGGCACATCGTTTAGGTTAATTTAAAAAGAAAATTTATTGCTCCGAAATTTATACCATACGCCTTTTTTTTTTTTTTGACATTCAGCTATTTGCTGAATAAAACAAATGAAAATTCAAACATATTTCCTGTGCTTTAGTTGTAATTATTAGGCACGACTGATAAATATAGCATTTTGAATAAAATAAAAGTAGAATAGTTTTAAAAATAGAACAAATATTTACTTTAGATTGGAACATTTTCGAAAAACAAAGCTTAAGAATTTAAAAAAAAAACACATATAAAAGGGAAAATGCCTGGAATAAAAGAATGTTTGCATGTTTTTCATCAAAAAAATGGCAAACGATTTCTTTTTAATTTAATTCGAATATTTTTAGTCGCTTCTTTGAGAAATGCAAAATTACAAGATATTCGAATTCTTCAAATAAGAAATATTTCGGAACGATAACTTTAAGACAAGCGCTTTCTTTAAAAGTTAGAAAAATGACACGGAAAAGTGTATTCCTCCTACGCATATTCTTAATTAGAATAGTAAACAAAAGACTCTATCCACAATTATGAAAGTCATGAAATATGTTTTGATATAGCTATTAAGGAATATTTAGTACGATATAAGAAAACTGTCTGAGAAAAAATGTTTCACTGTGATTATTTTCTAACTATTTATTAAAGCAGAAATTTTTTACCATGATAAAATCAATTATTTTGTTTTAATAACATTGAATCGGAAACGCTTAGAATTACTAATTTCTGTTCGAACATTTCTGTTGTTGCGATAATTATCCATTGTTCCTTTTTTCTTTGTTTTTATCTTTAAAAATGTGAGAACTATAACTTTCTAAGCGACACTGTTTAATTTTAATTGATCAGGGTTTTGCTTATATAGTCAAAATAGGAGTGAAATATAAACACTTGTGATAATCTCATATAGAAACTAAATAAACCATGAAAATTTAATGAAAGTTATATATTTAACGCTTTTATGCCTTTTAATGTTGATTCTTTTTTTGTAGATAAAAATTTATGGAATTAATGACATGATTACCTTGAAGTAATTAACATCGAACGCAACGTAATTAATCCTTAATAAAAGTACTCATAAAATTAATTAATTGCTAAATAAAATTGATTTGATATTTGGATAAAAAAAGGAAATGCTTTAAATATATTTCTTTACTTTAAGATGGTTATTATCTTCTTAAAGAGAGATAACAAACATGTCATTTATTAAAAAAATGTCTTCTAATCATTATAGAACTTCAAACATTTTCGAATTATTATCTATTAATTGTTTGAAGGACTTTTGTATCAAATTTTTTATACAAAGTAAAATGCAAAGTCATTTAGATATTTTTGAAAATTTAATGAGTTTCTTTCTGTTAATCGGTAAGATGACATGCGCTATTTATTAACGAATAGTTTACTTAACAAATTAGAAAATGATGCATTAATAAATTTAAAATGTAAGTAAAGTATTCATTAACATTTTTTTTCATTTGCTATCATTATGAAATTAAGTGAGTTTAATATATAATTTAACATCATAAATTAAACAAATTCACATTTTTTCTTACGTTTCTATGGTTATTTATTGATAGTATAAAATTTTAAGAAAGAGAAGAAATAGAAATGTTTTAATTCCAATCATCTATTATTTTTATTATTATATTAGCTCAATTAGTAGGGTATGAATTATTTTGCTATGTCTCAAAAATAATGCTAAAAGTATTTATTTTTTACAACATTTAAGGTTTCGCATTAATTTTAATTATCTTTAAATTATTCTTTAAAGGGGACGGTAAACTTTATTTCACATTTTTGAGAATTGTTCACTTAGAGTTATGAAATTTTTATGTATATGTATTAAAATATAAATAAGTCAAATTTCTTTTAAAAAAACTTTTAAAAACAAAAAATTATTTTTTTAAATATTAAAAGTATATATATATATATATATATATAGATTTCAAAATATTATGGGCAACTCAATTTTTTATTTTTTCTATTATTTTTTTCTTTATTAAGAATCTGTTTATCAAACTGTGTGTGATTTTGCTATTCCAATTAAGTTCTAATTTTTTTAGAAACAATTTTATGCACACTTATTGAATTTTCATAAGAATTTTATGTTTTTCGATACTAAAAGTGGCTTTTAATTATCTAAAAAAACTTTAAATATAAAATGGACACCCTATTTTCTCTTAATGTTTGAAGGAAATCTTTATTATCAATTCTATTTAATTTCTTCAAAAATTATGACGCTGGAACCTTTCGACTATGTTTAAATCTAATTACAATATCATTTTGAGGAAAGTAATTAAAATATGCTTTTTTTTCTCTAGGCATTTAAAATACTCATTTTTTTAGCAATACATCTTATAACACTATTTTGATTGATTATAAACATATATTTTGGTGAGGAAATGGAAAAAAAAAATTCATGTTTCTGTTCATTTTTGCTTATTTCAAAGTCCACTATCCCCTTAAAAAGATCTCCATTAGAATAAAATCATGTGACGTTTGAATTACGTGAGAAACATAGTTGTAAAGGATGTCTAGCGCACGCTGTATTAATTTGTTCTATGATATCATGTGTTTTTCCTCTGGTAAAATTCACAATGGATTTCAAAATTATATTTTCGCAGCTCTTTGATTTACATCACTTGAGCTGGGATTGGCCAATTAAATTAGTTTTATTTAATATTATATTCGAAAAATATTTAAATACTACACAAAAATTGTTCGGCAATAGGCTATTAAACCATTAAATTCCATTAAAACATTTGAAAAGTCAGAAAAGGAAATTTTTGAAAATTATGATTATGTAAAAATACTACCTATTTAGCCATAAATAAAAATTTAATTTTTTTCTAAAAAAAAATTTATTGAAAAAATAATAAATAAATAAATCCAAGCAAGCATTAAGGTTAAATTTTTGTAAAAACTATCAACTGTTGGAATGAAACCGATGTAAGAAATATTTTTTACATCGGTAATTTAAATTTTAATAAGTTCATAGCTTTTAGATTCATCAAGAAGCAAATAAATGTTTTAAATAGCGGTATATTCCGTATTAATAGTTAAAGAGCAAAGAAAACCAATATTACATACAAGTAAATTAGTCTTTAAAGGTGATTAGCAAAAATGATAAAAAATAAACAATGATTTTTTTTGTTTTATTTATAAATAGATAGAAAAATAACAAGTCATTTTTATTACAGGTATGAAAAATTTGACCTACTTTTTATCGACACTTTTTACTTTGGCATTAAATTTCATTCAGTTGATGAAGCTGCTATTTGTCATCTTAATAGTAAAACGACTGTAAATGCAGATTTATTAAACATGTAAATCAATTATTAAGGCCGAATTTTCACTAAGAAACAATTTCTAAGATAATAATATTAGAATGCAGTATCTATGCCACAATATCGTAAAATACTGAATATTTTTCATTAAAATGCTAGAAAAAATATTTAAAAATTCCCATTCCTTACACTCATTATTTTTATGTGCTTTACACTTCTGTGCCATCGAATATTATTTTTTAGATATTTTAGAGATAAAATTAATTAATTTAATTGATTTAGGCTTCAGATTACTTTTATCATATTAATTTGTCGTTATTTTTCCCATAACTCAAACAGTCTCTAAACGATACTATTTCTTAAACGGATCAAAAATAAAATGTATAAATTAGAAATGAAATCTATTTTAGATTAAAAAGATCAGTTGAAATAAAAAAAAAATGTTTTTAAACAAATAATCATAATTGAAACATTGAGGTCCAAAGTGGATGAATTCTAATAATCAAAGTTGGTATCGATTTGAAAAGAAAAACGTGTTTTCATTCAGTTCTCAACTGGATCAAAAGGGCTTTATTTCTCTTAAATTAGATAACAAAATTTTCCAAATGGTCCACTTGCAATGCTGAAAAACGTAGGCTGTTTATATTAGTTCATTTTTACAAACATTTTGAGTTGATCCCTTTAAATTGCAACGTCTCAATTTTCAATATGATTGCCGAATAATGCCTTTTATTAATCTGGAAACAAATTTAATGATGCAGTTAAAAGAATGTTTTGAAAATGACGACAAAAAAAAATCTTTTGTTCACTTGAAATTGAATTTTTTTTCACCATTGAAAAATATATTCGAGGTTAATATATCCCCAAAAAAATATATTTAAAGTTTAAAAAAAAAAAAGAGTTACAAAATTATAACATTGAAATTCTGAAATAAAAAGAAAAGTAGCGTTTGACCATTTTATAAGTATTAAGTTTCGTCTATTATTCGAAGATTCGATATATCTTTTTTTTCTGTAACTTTATTTTTCAAATCTAAAAAATAAGCACTAAGGATTCAGTTACCAATTATTTTCGACATTGGTTATAATTTATCGTATATGAAAGACTCGAACTTTGATGAACTTCATGTATCGAATTCCTCGAGTCCGAAAAACTCATTTTTGGAATGTCCGATTGTTGCCCTATTTTTTCGTCTGTTTCTGAAGCTGATAACCTTAAACATTTTGTACTAAAATGAAACTTGATATTAATCTTTCCACCATATTTGTAACTTTTTATCAAATTTTTCTTATTAAATTTTGAAGCATACCTACTTATTTTTTCAAACAAATATTTAGGCATGCTTCAAAATTTATCAAGCATGCCTATTTATTTGTTTCAGTTTCGTAGATTCAGTTAAGTAGATTCATTTCAAAATTTTGTTTCAATCGAAAGAAAAAAAAAGACATTTAATATGCATAACCATTTTCTTTCATTATTTTACAAAATAATGAAAGAAAAGCACGTTATATTTGGCGATATACACTAAAATCAGTATGATGGAGTGAGGCAAGCCTTCGTGCGGACTTTGTTGTGACTTTTGAGAATCTGCTGCCTCTTCACTCTTTCCCTCTGCTATACGATCAGAGGATGCATATTTTTATAAGTACTAAAAAGTATAATAAATACTTTTATAAGCACATATAACACTTTTATAAGTACTGTAAATATCTTATAAGTGCTGACGAAAGCCTTAAGTGCTGTATTATTTAAGTGTGCGAGTTTGAGGAGGAAACATTTCCGTTGTTATAGAGTAAAATCTGAGTATTAACAGTATATACTAACTCTGCACATTTCAAATATAGTTGTTCATACCGATGGATGCGCAGTAAAATGTCAGCAATTTTTAACGGTATTTATTCCATAAGAAAGCACGAAAATACAGATAGTAGAAGACAATCGAAGCGCACATAACAATAGTACTTGCAGAAATCAACTTAACACAAGCAGCAAATCATAACTAAACAAGAGCATAAAATAACCAGATAAAACCTGCTGGATATCAACACCCCACAGAGAAAAATTCACTCGACTACTAATCTTGTGCTTCCACCGCTGTTTTTATACTTCCCATATTAGGGTATCTAATGTTCGAGAAGAAACTACGAATCTCGAACCCTATTAGAGATACCACCATGATTCCCGCACATTCTAGAATCCACATTTTCGTCTCCAAAATAGCCTAATGGTAACCAAGTTTTTCGCTAAGTCCGGAAATCATTGACTCGGTATTCTTTAGAGCTATCTGTAAATATCGTTTTCTTACTATTAAACAAACTAGGTAGGGAATCCCTATTACAGATTCATAAAAATATTTGTGGATATTGGGGGAACTGATGCATCTGTTAAATCTGAGATATTGAAACTATAATTTGGATACGCGTGATAAGGACCAATAAAATTATCATATAAGTGTGAAACTTTTCATTAAATTAATAAATCTAAACAATCACTCACTAGTATTTGTATTTCTGGGGGATTTCAAGAGTTTTAACATATTAGAAAATTAATTTTATTTTCTTATGATTTAATGGCATAATTTTACAGAGTAACTGTTTATTTTCAATGTGTCAGAGTTTATTTATTTGAATAAAATGTATGCAGTTTAAATTAAGGACATACGACCCTCTAGTCAGAGACAAATGTAGCATAAAACTATTTTACTCTCGGTTCGTATATATATTTTTTAATTTTGTTAATTATACAGCAGTAACAACGTATATACAAAACAATGTACTTAATACCGTCGCCACGCGAATATGTACAAACTCAATTATTAAACTAGTAAAAAGTATTTTTGTGAAGTAGGTTTAAAAAATTTAAAAAATATATTAATATAAATGGAAAAAAAATTAATCTGAAAAAGTTGGCATCACTGAATTTTTTTTTTCGAAGGTAGAATTAAAATGATTTTGTGTGTGTGTGCAATGGTATGCTCCTTAATTAATGAAGAAAAATTTAAATTTTCGATTATTTTTTAATTAAACACTTAAATAAAATTTCGAAAACTCCTAACTAAATGGGCACTTATCAGCAAAGTGAATAAACACGTGCCAAATTTGATTGCTTCAATGGCCAATAGTCTTCCTTAAAGAGAATTTGGAACGACTTTTTCATCATACAGGTTACATAACGCATCATGCAATTTGTAAATATGTATACAGAAAGATCCCAAATTCTTGATATTATCTTGAAAGGGAGGTAGAGAACAAGGATACAACTAATATACACTCAAGAATCCCATTACTATTCATTTCATTTTTAATAAATACAGGAAATCTCAATTCAACTGAGACACTATGTTTTGTTTCCAACTTCTGCATTAGTAAATATTTTTCAATAAAATTTTAAACAATGACATATTTATTTAAAACAATTCTTTATTGTACAAGAATGTGTGCGAGCAAGTGACGCAGATAAGAGATGGGAAGAAAGACAAAGAAAAAGACAGCGTCGTTGACAAATGCAGTGTTTATAAGAACTGTTCAAAATTGCATCAGCATCGGTGGAGTGATTGATTTAAACTACCAAAGATACACGTGCAGCATCTATTGATATTTGAGCAGCAAGACCCTCAGCTGACTCAACAGGGATTTCATAAACAAGACTCTTCTGGTATCTCCAGAAAAAGCAACCGAAGCTCAATAAATAGGAAGATCGAAGTGGTCCAGGGACTGGTCTACCACTCCGCAGTTGAAAGTATTAAAATATCTTCATTAGTGTAGAAGTTAGAAACTAAGAATCTTGTTTCAGTTGAATTCAGTATAGGGTGTTCAGTTGAATACCCTACAATTATGACCCAAGAAATGGATTGCAATATGGGTTTCCTATGTGAATATTATTCGTATATTTGATCCCTATCTTCCCTCCAAGTTTGTACCATGAATTTGGAATCATCCTATATTTTTAAGCTTATAAACACGTTAAAATATGATCGAATAAAACCATAATTATGACCAAAGAAATGGATTGTGATATGGGTTTCCTATGTGAATATTAATCGTATACTTGTTGCCTATCTCTCCTACAAATTTGTATCATGAATTTGGAATCATCCTATATTATTAAGCTTATAAACATGAACATGTTAAAACATGACCGAATATAACCATAATTATGACCCAAGAAATGGATTGCGATATGGGTTTCCTATATGAATATTGCTCGTAAGCTTGTTCCCTATTTCCCCTGCAAGTTTGTATCATGAATTTGTAATCATCGTACATTATTAAGTTTATAAATATAAACACGTTAAAATATGATGAATATAACCATAATTATGATCCAAGAAATGGATTGCGGTATGGGTTTCCTATGTGAATATTGCTCGTAAGCTTGTTCCCTATCTCCAGTCCAAGTTTGTATCATGAATTTGGAATCATCCTATATTATAAAGCTTATAAACATACATTAAAACATGATTCCGATATTGAAAGAGATTTATATCGATTATATTTAAGAAATATACTTGATTAATTAAATTTTTTTAACAGTGACACTGCCCAAAAACGTACCAAGTAAGTTTAAGCAATTTATAAGGCTAAACTTATAAAATCAATAAACTGCTTGTAAATAATTAGAAATTTAATGTTCAAGAACCGAGTGTTTTATTCGTTTAATTATCGAAAATACCGCCAGACGCTGTATTTCCCCCCCCCCTCATCATTTATTTTCAGCCTTTTCTGTTTATCACTCTAATGGAAGTAAGAAAAACTATCTAGTCTAGATTGAAACAGAAAAACGATGAACAGACTAAAAAAAAAAAAAAAGCCGTGTAGCTGAGCGTTGCAGGAACTCTCCAGTATCCAAATGCATACGGGAAAAGCAGTCGTAATTTATTCAAATGACTTCTTCTACCACACCCTGGGTATTGATCAGAATATAAAATTGTCATCGGTTAGATTAGAAAAAGGCCCAGTGCGATCCCAAGGGTTTTCCTACAAGCCAATAGGATTCTTCCGTCAACTCGCTAAAACGCCAACTTTTTCCTCCCCTCCCCCCTTTGCTTGATGGAATGAATTGAGCCAAAGGGTGGTCTAACTCAATAAGAGGAAAGTTTTTTTTTCTCTGTGCATTTTCGAAAAGAACACAGATTCCATTTACTTCTATTTATATCTTTCGGTGTTTTTCAGCGAGGGCCTTCTTTTCCACAGGTTATTTTATCACATCAAATTCAGTTATTTAATACTCGGGAGGTAAAATAAAAATGAAAAAAAAAAATCAGAATTTGATTACTCTGTTTCCACTTACCGTTAGGTCTGCGGTCATCTCCCCAAAACCCTGCGATAGTTTTCGCGATGACTCACAAAAATAATACTTGATCAAGAGTTAGAAAAAAAAAATGCAACTTCGCTCTCTTTTTTTAAATAATATTTTTCGCCTTTTGTTGCAGTAAGACTTACATTTTGAATTGTTAATTATATTTATTTTTGAGAAATATGTTTAAGTAAACCAATGCTGTACAATTTTATTGAACTTGATTTGGTTTATTAGAATTAGAATTAGAATTTAGAATATTGTGATCGATATTTTATTGATATTCCATAGTTTTTAAATTTTGTACAACTGTACACTGCCAATGGCAATGCAATATTTTAACTTTTTGGGGAATTAGTTAATCAGCTTATCAGTTAATTTGATTTAATTTTAATTCTATATATATATATATATCATGATTTCATAATATCTATAACAATTAATTATAAATTAGATACTAAAAAGTAGACAATAATTATAATAAAAAATGTTTTTAGTGCAATAAAAGTGGTTTTTAAAAACTTGTTTATTTATTTGCAAATTAGAAGTTAGGAGAATTCTACGCAAAATGTGAAATAATGAAATGTTTATCAAATTTATTTATTTATTATTTTCAATTTATTTATTTAATATTATTTGATCTAGAATCGTCCTCGTGATAAGTTTTTGTTGTTTTGTATGGTATGGGGGCAAAATTAATAATCTTGTATATGTATAATGAGAATTATTTTTAAATTAGAAGTGGGAAATTAAATTACGGATTAATTAAAATAATGTATTAATACTAATCAAACAGCAGTATTTTAATGGATTCAATTTTTTTCATTTGTCATCGGTTAATGCTTCATTTTTGTTATTTTATTTTCACATCGTAATGTACATTTGATTAAATTTTAGCTAAACAAAAGATTACAAAAATATCACAATTGAAAGGTGCTGGACACAAAGGGTTTCCCCTAGTGCGTACTCCTTATCATAATAAATTTTTCTTGGCTTTCTATTATTTTTATTACTTAACTTTTCGAATTTTTTTTTTAAATTTTAGTAAATAGATTTTGAATTTTACGCGTAGATTCATTTATAATGTCCCCAGGAGGCATATGTTATATTTGAATTAGCGATCTCAAACGAAAAAAAATTCATTTATGTAAGATTTATTCATTTTATTGGTTAATTTAATGCAATAAACAAAACAAAAAAAGAAAAGAAAAAATAGGATTTCAATGATTTCATTTCATTTGACATAATTTATTAATTTAGACTTAAAAATGTATTTACTTATTACAAAAAAAGGGAATTGTTTTCTTTTACGTGCATATTTCCTGTCCATTATTCAATTTTTTGAAATATTAACAAGTAAAAAAAAAGGTCCATCTTAAGAGGAAAAAATTACTTTTTACTGAATTCAGCCAACTGCCATAATTTTTATTTGGAATTAAAAACGGAAATTAACGCAAAGAATTTACTATTTATAACACTTAAGGCTTCAAAGAATTGATACATCATAAAACTGTCCGGAAAGATTTAAATTTCTGGACCATTTTTTTTTTTTTGTATAAACTTAATTTTATTTTTAAAATATTCATCAACAAAAATTTCCAGTTACTAGAATTCACAGAGCATATCGAACTTTAAAAAACTTTTCAAGACGAGAGGACATTAGGAATATACTTAGAGGATGGCCCTAGTATAATGAAGTCCTCGATAACCTTTCAAGTAAAAACTTTCTCTCGAATTCTGTTTGGCTTCTAGTACAGAATCTCGAATTCATTTCGATCAGCTGCGTCCTGCTATTCTCCAGTCTAATTATTCGGTCGCATAAAACAAGTTTCTTCGTCAAAGAAAATCGTTGCATCGATTCTCTTCTAGGACTTAAATCGAAAGATTTTTTTTTTCGCATCCTTCGCCCCCTCCCTTGACCGAAATTAGGCAGGTTTATTTTATCCCTGAGCATTTGCAAAGTCTCTTTTTTTTTTCCTTTCTATTTTTTTCAATTCCTTTCACTCCCTTTCTCCCAGTGTCTTCCAGTCAATGATCTTCCTTCCCACCTAATGCGAAGCACGCGAAAAAGAAATAATCGTTACTTTGGAAACTTTTCAATGCCCTTTTTCCCAGACCTCACTCCCTAAATCCAGTGTCAATACCTCCGACGGGTCTTTGGGTCATCTGGTATGCATTTATGCACATAAGAAAACTTACCGACGCACAAATACAAATCGACCCATCCCCCACCCCCTCCCTTAACAACTGTAAAAATTCCACTTTTGCCTTCAACTCGAACGTCTCTTTGCACAGACCAAAAGGAACTTCTAACCCTTTAACCTCTCTCTCACTCTCTTCAGAAAAAGAACGTTAAGTTCCGAAACCGTTGTCTCCTCTCCCTCGCGTAACGGCAGGGGGAGGGGGGATCTGACTCTCCACCATCCCACCTCCCCTGGTAGTAATGTTCTTGTGCAAATACAGTACACTGAATTTACTCGAGTAGGTTGGCATCGGGTAAAAATCGATACTTTTTAATATGCATAGCATGCTCAAAGAAACACAAAGGCATTGGGAAGGGGGTACGGGGGGTAGTTTCAGCAATCAATACAAGAACCGTTTGCGAGAGTTTCAGTGGGGGTAGTTTCGAATGAGAGACAGGGGTGCACCCACGTGAGGGGGACGGGAGGGGGAGGTCTATCTAGCGGTGCCATATTTCGTTCCATGCAAATTCGGAACTGGATGCCAGCGCACGTGTTTTGAGTCCAAATGGACCGACATTCATGTGAGGGGGGTTGGTGGCTAAGAAGCGCCCTCTACCTACACATCCCATTGGGGATGGTGTAATACGTAAGTGGGGATACGTGTATAGAACATGCATGTTTTGATGGATCTGCAGAGAACTGGAAGTGAAAAAAATTGTTCGAAATCGAAAGTAAATAAATGGCGAGCTAATTGCTTAATATTTCATGCATTTCTTCCGAAAGTGCAGCTTAAATTAATTAGAGCACTCACAGAAATTAGAGAAATCTTTTTGTGTTAATGATTTATTCCGAAAGTCAACTGAATAAATATTTCATTTAAAAATGATTGAATGAATGATTCATTCATTCGTTTTTGTTCTTGGAATGCTCAAAAACTCATCAACAATTTCCAGACTCAGTATTTCTTTTTAAAACTGTTTTATAATTTAAAAACATTTGTGATGAAATTATTTCTGAAAATATTGATTTTTTATAACTCTTAATTAATAAGTTTCAAATATTTTCATTTTCTGTGCTCTTTAAAAATTTACGGGCTAAAATATTTGATAGCTTTCTAAGATTACTCGAATCAGAATTTCTTGAATTTCTTTTTCTTTTCCTACAATCTCTTACCAATTTTTTTGAAAATTAAGCAACATAATTAAGATAATTTTTTGTTTTTTGAATATACATTATCATTTTAGTCTCAAAAATAAGGACTAGGATTTCATTCGTACCTGTTTTCATTATCATTGTTTGGTAAATTAAAATTACATTAAATCAAATTCCGGAATATTTAAAATGAAATAAATTTAATGCTTCTTAACTTTTTGGCGTTTAAAACGGTCTTTGTATCTTGCGCTTCGGAGATAATGAATCTTAGAGTATTATAGAGTGTATTATAAGTGAGTTCTATTAATCTTCCGTCACGTTTATGTTTTTCGCCATTTTTCTTCTTCTCTTGAATAATTTCAATTGGGAGTTTTATTTATTTAAAAGAGTACATTTTTAAAACATTTTTATTTATTTAAAAGAGTATAAAAGTGTCAGAACTTTAAGATAGAAATCATGCCATTTTCTTTAGAATGGTACGAACAAATAATATTTAGTTTTTTTCTTCTTATTTAATTGATGTTGGATAATGCTATAAATATAAACTTTATAAGAAAATTGAATTTAACTTGAAATCACAGGTACGTTTAGAAAACGTTCTTCATGCAAAGAGGTTTATATTTAAAATAATAATTTTAAAAATTCCATCTTGACAAGCAGGAAAGCAAAGCAGATTCCATATAATCTAAGTTAATATTTTCGAAGTCCTTCCAATACGTATACAAAAACAATAAACTATTTCATAATGAGGCATATATCTTAGGCGACTTTAGATAATGATTTTATTGGTGTCGCATCATTCAAAATTTATTAAATATAATTTTGAATGAAATAATGAACTTTTATTTTATTTATATTTATTTCATAAAAATAATGTTTTATTTTATTTATATTTATTTCATAATGATTATGAAATAAATATTTAACAAAATCTGCATTGCCACATTCAAATAAATAAATAATTATATTCAAATACATTCAAAACAACTAAAGAACGCATAGCTTCTGAAATTTTCTGAAGATGACCATTTTTGAAAAATTTTACCAATATTTATTTCTGCTTCTTTATTTTTATTTAATCAGTTTCTTGAAGCTGTAAAAATTTAAGTCACATACGTTTAAACAAATTCAAATTGAGTAAAGAATATAGGTGTAGATTTTTTTTATTTATTTATTTAAATCCGAATCGGCATTACAGATCCTGTTAAAAATAATCATAGGTTCAAAACAGGTACTTTTAACCTTCTAATTTTAAATCAATTATAGCTTTAGAAAAACTTTTAGTACAAAAGTTTGTTTTAATTTAGCTTTTTTTCAGTTATTAAGAAGTTGTTGGGACATGAAAAATTCAATCACTCTGTCATTTCCAACCTCTTAGATCTAGATGGCCCATGTTCGAACTCAATCAAGATTTTTACTCTCTTCATAAAAATCCAATAAAATTACGCTAATTATCTTGTTAATAAGATAACATGGGTAAAGTTATATATATATATATATATATATATATATATATATATATATATATATATATATATATATATATATATATATATATATATATATATATATATATATATATATATATATATATATATATATATATATATTGTTATGGAATTCGGGGTTCTTTAAATTTATTGGCCGATGAAGAAACACAATGAACAGGGCTCAGTTACAAACAACGACAACTTTTATTAAACACGAAGAAACGAATACACAGAGAACAAATATACAGCCGAGACGAACAAACGTAATACACAGCAGCACATTACAACAAAGATTAGCCCACAAGTACTAATCGATAGTAATAACAACCACAACACACGAAGCGGCAAAACAGAATTCAACAGGAGGAAGGAATCTTCGTAGCTACACCCTACGGTCTCTCCAAATACTGCAATTCTCCACCGTCATCTTGCTTGAGCTTTATTCAACTGCCGACTCATTACTACACTACTAGCTACTCCTCACACGACTCGATGCTACTTCTTCAATAAACACCACGAGTTGGAACACACCTCAATTCAGCAATCACTTGAGCTCCACATAACGCTTGCTCTTCGCTGGACTGATCCCACTATTCGCCGATGATTCTTTCTACGATTAGATACACGACCGTCTTCGGCTTGCAACTGCCTTTTATAGTTTCCGGAGCAGTGCAAAGAAGGTTCTGGAACAATCAGGTATATCTTGGTTCCTATTGACTCTATTTCCAAAATTCTGAAAGATACCAATATTATCTATGATATTTTTAATATATATGCAATGATATTTTTAAATCTAATTTATTACCAATTAATTTCCTAATTTGTATCTGAAATTAAGCTTCATTCTAAAATGTTCTCTTATTTCCTGATCCAATTCCTACTTTATTATTTAATTCAAACCCGTCTCTAGAGAACTAATGACTTCTTCATTTACTACATAAAGCGAAAGGATAAAAAATCTCTGATGCTTGCGACATTCTTTTAAAAATACTTAAGATTCCATTTCCTAAGATTACACCTGCCAAAAAAAAATCCCTATCATAATCTCATAGTAAAATCACAGAAGGGAAAAATTTTCAAAATCGGAAGATTTGTCTCATTGCCCGTACACAGTTATGCTATAATAAATTTTCTGAAAAGACGGATTTCAGGTTAGGATGTATATTGGTGTCTCAAGGTTTACCAAAAAGAAAAATAAGTCTATCTACTCGAATCTAAATATGAAAGCAGTGCGTGATATGAGCAAACTTTTAAAACAGAAAACTCTATCTTCCAATCAATCTAATATCCCACCAAACGTTCTTCGCAAAAAGCAGGATTTGATACAAATGCTCTTATGGCACATTTCTGTTAAAACCAACTTGTCTTCAAACGAAAACCAATCTTCAAACGCTTAGAGCTAGACGAATGAAAAGGCCATTGCACCAAATTTGTACATTTCTCTCACATTTTGAGCAAAATTAATTCAGAAGAAGTCTGTCAGTCCAGCTGGTCGAATATAAGTTAACAAGAATAACTACAAAAGGTAAAGAGCTATAGGGATAAAATTCGGTAAGGAGATTTGACAACCATAGAGTTTAACATCCAGCAAATATTTTGAACGAAATCCAACAAGGAGTTGAACACATGCTGGTCTGTACTTTCAGAAACATGAAAACGCGATAGTTCAAAAACGCAGTGACATAAATGTATTAAATTTGGTATGTGATATTGTGGTAAGTGAAGTTTTGTGTCACACTTTTGTTTCAATCAATTTGGAAAAACCTGTAAAATAGGACAAATTTGATTTTTGCATTCTTTTAACCATACCCCAGGGATTAATCGCCAAATAACTCGCCAAGGATGACACGATCGATTCTGTAAAATTGCGAAATTCAAACAAAAGGTTAATAATTCGTTACTATTGTTCGCCAATGTCATGCAAGGCATTCTCTGGATTAGTTTAGTTTAGTTTAATTATATTAACGTCCCGTTGTAAAGCAACACTAGGGCTATTTTGGGACGGACCTCGTAATTTTGAACCACGGTCAGATGACGAGGACGACACCTGAGCTGGCACCCCCCTCTCCACACCACACCACACCAGCGGGAGGACATTTGGCATGACGGATTTAACGTGCAACAGACCCCCTTACACGACGGTTCTTCGGTGGAATCGGGTCTCGCACGACATTCTCTGGAATAACACATTTGTTAGAGAGTAAGCGAGAAAATTTTGGGGACACTACTTCTCTCTATATGATACAAGTCTAATAAAAGTCCATAAAAAGGCAAAGGAAATACATTACAATTTTCAGTTAGAAACATCTAATTTTGAATTAATTACATGTGCAAATAACAAAGATACGTTTTTAGTTAATTAACAAAATTAATTAATTCAGGTAGAGAAAAATCTAATTTTCTATCATTTTAAAAATCTTTTGTGTTTTCATGCTACAAAACTGTATTCATAGAGTTCTATTCTCGCAAAATTATTAAATCTGCTGGCAATGACAAACGGCCATCAGCATTCAATTACAAATATTGCATCATAAATGCAGTAGATCAAATATCACGCAAATGATACATATTTATGATTTCGAGCATGTTATGAAACATCAATAATCAAAAGAGTCTGTTTCATCGCGATTTAATATCACCCAACACGCGCGATTCACTAGGCGCTGCAGACAAAATCAATTTATAATACCAAATTAATCGAATTAAATGCGTTTTCTCTCTCTGTACGAACGAACAATTTGTTCCGCGGAAGGGTGTTAAATTTCAACATTAATCCATTTTAATAAATGCATTCTTAACTTATTAAAGACTTTAAATCTTCCATGATGTAAAAGTTTCCGTGTAACTAATATTTCCAGAGTTTTAAAACTATTAAAGTTTATGCCAAAATTGTTGAAAATATTCTATTACTTACAGTCGAATCGACATTCAATGGAAAAGTTTATTTTCGGAATTTATTTTGTTTCATTTTATTATTATTACGATGATGATGACGGTTTTAAGTTTCATTAATTCTTGGAAATCTGAAAGTATTATAATTATCAAAATCTTTTTACATCATTATGTTACAAACAGATATCCATTTAAGAATTATTCATATTGAAAGTTAATGAATTCAGCTTTTATCCAAATAAATTTTGTAATTTTTACTTTCTAGTATGTATAGAACAGAGAAAATATAGTAATTGTCAAAAAATTCGACTTTGTGATTTTGACGAATCTCCACATTTTTGAATTCCCTGAGATCGAAAAACGCATTTTTGGAAAATGTCCACCTGTCTGTCTGTGACAAAGGTAACTCAAAAACGTTTCGATCTAGACAGATGAAATTTGGTATATGGTCTTTATATCAAATTTGTAGATTTCTATCAGATTTTGAACAAAATCCACTCAGAAGTAGCCTGTCCATCCGGCTGGTCGAATAAAAGTTACCACTATAACTACAAAAGAAAAGTGCTAGATGAACAAAATTCGATACAACGAATTGACACCTAGAGTGTAGACATCTGTCATATTATGAATTAATCCAACAACGAGTTGACTGTCTGTCTGTCTGCACTTTTAGAATTATGCAAATGCGATAATTCTAAAATGCAATGATTTAAATGTATAAAATTTGATGTTGGGTTTTTGTGACTACATGTACAGTTTTTTGTGAGATTTTGATTTCAATCGGATGAGAAAAAGGTGTCTAAAACAAAAATTTGATTTTTGGATACTTTGACGCATGTCAAGGATTAATCGCCAAGGATGACAAGAAAGATTCAGTAGAAATACTTAATGCACACTTAAAGTTAATATTTCATGACTATTGTACGCCAATGCCATATAAGGCGCTATCAAGGACGCCACTTTTATAAAAGACTATGCAAAAAGCAGCATATGAGAGAGTGCAGCATTGTGTCATATTTTTGTTTCAATCATTTGGGAAAAACGCATCTAAAACACAAAGTTGATTTTCGAATGCTATTGATTGCTTGTCAGGGATTAATCGCAAAATAATTCACCAAGGATTAAACGATTAATTGAGTAAAAATGCTATATTCACGCCAAAGGTTCATATTTCGTAACTCTTGCACAAAGTTGATTTTCGAATGCTATTAACTGCATGTCAAGGATTAATCGCAAAATAATTCGCCAAGGATTAAACGATAAATTCAGTAAAAATGCTATATTCACGCCAACGGTCCATATTTCGTAACTGTTGTATTCCAATGTTATACAAGGCGTTCTCTTAGATAATGCCTTTATTAGTGTATATGCGAGAAAGTTTTGGAGAGACCACACTCGCTTTTTCTAAATTGAATTTTATGTCACTGAAATTATTTCATTTCGAATGTTTGCATGTCAGGGATTAATCGTCAAAACACTCGCCAAGGTTGGCGATGAATTCAATAAAAATGCTAAATTCCCGCCATAGGTTAAATTACATAACTATTGTACGCCTGTGTTATGCAAGGCGCTCTCTGGGATAACACCTTTATTAGAGTGTATGCGAGAAAGTTTTGAAGAGACCATTATTGCTGGTTCCAAATTGAATTTCGTTTCGTCGAAATTATTGGAACAGTAGCCGGCGTCCTGGCATAGGGGTAGCGCGTCTTCCTCGTGATATTGGCGTCCTGGGTTCGAGTCCCGGTTCGGGCATGGTTGTTCTGTGTTCTGTTTGTGAGGTGTATGAATGCGCCTCCCTGTAAAACGGGGTTGTGCAAGCGAATGTGTGTGAGTTTCATCTTCATATGAGGTAGAAGTCAGATTTCTGCCCTTGGGTGCTCAGGGGTCTTTACCCTCAGAAACTACTGCACCCCCCCCCCCTTTTCGAGGTAACGCTGACCCGGCATCATCACTGGAACAGTAAATCTGTGCAAAACTCTTATTTCAAGACATTGGAAAATGCAAGGCAAGATTTATTGTTTCTAAACATTTTTAAGCACAAAGGTTATTTGTTGGACATTCCGAAAAGATTCAGGAAAATGAATGAAGGATTAAGGAAAGAAAAAAAAAACTGATACAATTCACTGATTCTGTGGCCTCTAAAATTAATTTCAAAACAATAAAATACGCTCACTTTATATAAGTGCGATAAATCTTAATATATATAAATTACGTGTCACGTTGTTTGTCCGCGATGGACTCCTAAACTACTTAACCGATTTTAATCAAATTTGCACACCGTGTGCAGTTTGATCTAACTTAAAAGATAGGATAGCCCTTTTTTGAATTTTTAATTAGAATTTTAATTATTAATTAAAAACTAACTTTCCCGCCAAAAAAATCTTTTCATTTTTCCCCACCGCCAAATGAGTACGGCTTCAGTTTTTTTTCCCCCAACAGTCATGAAGCTAGGCTTAAGATTTTTCGGCTGATTACTTGAAACGATTCTATTTATTTTCTTAATGTTTGATGTATTTAAAATTAAACATTGTTAATGAATCGCTCTTTCCGATTCATTCTTAAGTACTTTTGAATTAAAATAAAACAGAATAAAGGAAATTAAAAATTTCTAATCTGCTTAGTGTTACCCCAACTGGCGTAGAAAAACTCGCGCATTTGCGTTACCGTAACTGGCGTTGAAAATTCACGCATGCGCATTGTGTTCTGATTGTTGACATGACACCCATTATCAACGGATGATTTAAATTATTTTTAGGTTAGTTGCATGTTTTTGTAAGTAAATTGTATTTATGTTAGTTATACATTTTTTGTATACGCTTATAGTTTTAAGTACATCGTTTTTTTAGTTTTTTTTTTTTTTTAACCTGTTTTCAACCGATTATTTTAAACGATTCGTTTTATTTTCTTAGTGTTTGATGCATTTAAAATTAAACATTGTTAATTAATAGACTTGGTCATAATGAATCTGAGAATATTTTGTTGACAAATTCTTGAAATATTGCATAAATTAGGAAAGATATTCTTTAGTGCCCATAAAGTTTAAACGCTCAGTGACTGTTTTCAGTAATCATATTACAAAAAAATACTTTGTTTCAGAAAAAAATATTATTATATTAATTGCAGATTAATCCTTTCCACTTTAATTTATAGTATAAATTATACGGGAACTAACAGAAAAGGAGAGATATACATATTACGTTATGACTGAAGGCGTTTATAATATTATGAGAGAATTATATCTCTCATAATATTATAATTTGAAGTTTTAAAATATTTTGATGAAGAAGCTATTAAAGTAGGAATTGCATAAAATATTTCATTATTAAAATTTTAACGAACATTAAGATTGGCGAACCGGCTGGTAGCCAAAGGCGGCTAGTTGATTATATAATTGAGGTGAGGATGTTTGTGTCCAATTTCAGGTATTGATAGTTAACCTCTGTGAAGCTTTTCCACATTTTCTATTCCCCATCAGCCCATCAAAAAGTATTTTCCTTTTCTTGGCATGAATCCAGATTCTGAACATGCTTAAAGCTAGAAATAATATATGGTCTATCTTTTCTAATTATGAACCAACAGTTAATTTTTAAACCATAAGAAACAGGCACATAGTTCCCGTTAGAAAAATGCTTTAAATGAATTAAAGAGCTATATTCCGAATTGCTTGAATAAATAAATAGTATTTTGAATTTTTTATTTTTTATTTTCATAAAATCCTCCATTCCTATCAGTAATACTTTGTTAAATATTCTTCATGCCCTATTATCTTAACCGAAACAAAAAAAAATATATATATATTCACTCTCATACGATTAAAACTGACCAAATTATAAAGTTTGGATAGCATTATTTTAGATGATTTTAGAAAATTTCCTAATTTCATCTAGAAGAATAGAAGCCACTTAATACTATGTCCTTTATGATTAGTCTAATTTACAATTTCGTAACTCGACTAGGTTTAGTAGCAAAAAATTCTCGAGAATACTTTACTAATACTTTACTGATTAATAAATTAGTGAATTGCAAAAAATGTGTGATTAAAATGTAATGATTTTCCTAGAAATATATTTAATGACGAAACAACATAAAATGTAATTCTTTGTTTTTTTAAGCCTTTTTTAAGTGGAAATAAATTCTAGAAATTGCACTTACACCACAGTTAAGGGCGCTCTATGTATGTTAATAAAAATTTATCTATCCTCGAAATATGATGAACAAATATTCCTTTCCATCTTGTTTCATTTCGATGAAATTTATGGAAATGAGGCTAATTTATATGATGATTGACTTTAGCTTTGTAAAACTGAAAAAAAAAACCTGTATGGGTAAAGGCGCATTTATGATGTCGCAGTGTCTATGTTTTGATTTTTAATATAAACTTTAAAAAGCAATAACTTTGTATGCAAACTGATTATATGCTATGTCGAAGTCGGTAAAAAAATATGATTAGATTCCTTCTCCATCATTGTATAATTTGAGAGAATCGATGTTCATCAATGGAAATAATTTGAAGGATTATCTAACTTTTTATTATGATTAACGAATACAAGATTGGAACTTTAAATTATTTTTTATTCCTTAATAGTTCCGTCTTTGGCAACCAGCTGGTTCGCATGTTGCTGGTTATATTTAATTTCAGTTACATCATTTATATATATCTTCATGATTCCATGAAACTGTCAGACCGTCAGATAAAAACTGTGATATTTTAACCCTTTAGAGGGCCATTTTTTTTTCTAGTCATATTATGTTAAAATATTTTTAGGCTTGAAATTAGAATAAGAAAAGGGATTCATTTAGCTTATTAGATAAATTTAATTTTATTAATTAATTAATTTGATTAATTAATAATTAAGTAACAAATCAAGACACATCATTTTGTGTGAGATAAAGAACTGAAGCATCTAAGTTTCTGTCTTACTAAAAAAATGTGTCAGAACTTATGCCAACCTACATAATTTCATATAAAGATTGATAAATTTGGTGGGAGGCATACTTCCCACGACCCTAGAAAGGGTTAATTACTTTACATATATTTGCATATAGTGTACGTAAACCATTATAATGAAGACCGGTCCTATGATATCATGATACATTACCAATGTAAATATAGATTACCTGCTTCCTGAATTTCGCGATATTATAATTTTAATTTTTTATTAATCTTCAAACGACTCAGACATTAAACAGAAATTTTCTTCTATCATTTTCAGAATGGAAGAAAATTATGAGATGAAATACTTGCTGCAGAAATGAAAATCATTTGAATATCATGACAACAATGTAATCTATTACTGGAAATTAACCCTTTCTAGGGCCGTGGGAAGTATGCTTCCCACCAAATTTATCGATCTTTGTATGTAATTATGTAGGTTGGTATAAGTTCTAACAAATTTTTTTAGTAAGACAGAAACTTAGATGCTTCAGTTCTTTATCTCAAACAAAATGATGTGTCTTGATTTGTTACTTAATTATTAATTAACCAAATTAATTAATTAATCAAATTAAATTTATCTAATAAGCTAAATGAATCCCTTTTCTTATTCTAATTTCAAGCCTAAAAATATTTTAACATAATATGACTAGAAAAAAAATGGCCCTTTAAAGGGTTAAAAAAATAAAAAGACCTTGTTAAAATTTAAGAAAAAAAAATTAAAATTTCTAATCTATGAAAAATTTATATTTGCGCTATAATATTTTCGGTAGTTACCTCGGAAATACGCCAATATTCAGCATAGTTTTTATTTAATTAAAATTAAATTGCAAAAACCATTCCGAGGAGGAAAGTCTTGCCCTCCTAAGTATGTATGTGCCGAATTTGGTAACCATAGTTTAAACGGTTTGGGTTATAGAGCGGAAATTCACACCAAAACACAGGACGCTATATTTATCTATAAAAACACGCATATATTTATCTTTATTATTAGTATTGATAAGTATACAGAGTTATTACAAAATTCAACTGTTAAGTTCATTAGTAATTCGTTGTTTTAAATTTAAGCCATGGAATCATTTCGATTGTCTAATTTTTTGGAGTCAGTAAAATGTTATCCAATTTATCATTAATCAATAATTCATAATGAATATTTTTTTAACTGCTAAACATTGAAAAACAAACCTGGGATTACTGTTTCAACGTATAAATCAAAAGGAAGAAGAAAAAAAAAATGGTGTAATGATTTTTAGATGATGCTCAAATATGTCAAACGATAATTAATTGCGAGAATAAAAATTCAAGACGCCAAACGATAATAATAATAATAAAATAAGGCGAATAAAAAAACAAAACACGGTCCACAAATCTTTTCGCTGTATGACTTCATTTGTTATCATAACTTCATAGGTCCTAAGTGGTAACATGGTTTTTTTCATAGATAGGAGGAAGGCAGGGGGAGGGGAAGACGAACAACTCTTTGGGCGCAAAGAGCGTGACCACTGAAACGTGCCAAAACGTTCGATGCCATATTTCAGATCTGACAGGCAAACGATCTAACTTATTGGCTATTGTGTCTTGCTTATTGGGCTAGTGGCCACTTTGTTCAGTCTTACTTTTTGAAGCTGTTATGATTTTCCTCGTAAATGTTAATGTTTTTAGGTTATTTGGAAGATGATTACAGTGAAAGAATAATTGATTAATTTTATTACTTTAGTAGCAATTTAAATTGAGTTGATTTCTTGCAGGGAAAAAAAAGTTTTTTGCTGTTATTAACATCGTTCATTTTCAAGCAAAATTATTTTATATCTAAAAGTCAATAATTTCAATACAATTTTCAGGTTCAGTGATTTAAAATGCGAACTATATATTGTTTTTGAAAATAATAGTATTTATAAAATAAATAAATAAACTTCTTGTTTATCGATAAATTAAATTTACTATCAATCACGATAAAAAAAAGTTTTTGAATTCAAAATTTCAATTATGTAGGGTTTTTTAAAAAAAAAATGAATACTTTTTATAATGTTATCAGAGTTTGAAAACGATTTCATTTAGGCTGATTTTGCTGTTATTTTCTTCATTCATTTTAATGTATGGACAGAAAGAGATTCGAAAATTTTCCATGTTTTTTTGTTTTTTTTCGTTTTTTAAATTTTGAGGTTTTTATACTTTTTTTTTCTTTTCATATTATACATTTGTACATCATTTTTTTAATTCTCATTCTAATGGAATATTAATTTAAACAAATACATTGTTATAATAATTAAATGATAATTTCTTATATATTAATTTGTTATATTTCGCTGTTTTAAAGATGCATGATTATTAGCTGTTATAAATGCCTTGTCTTGCCTTTTTATCTTGTTAAAGCATTAGAAAACAAAATCTTTTACTTTTGAAATTTTCATATATTGTCTTAAAAATATATCTTTTTTATATGTTTCCATTTAAACAAAATCTTTTACTTTTGAAATGTTCATATGTTGTCTTAAAAAGATATCTTTTTTATATGTTTCCATTTGCAATATATTGTTTTCACACGCGGTCTTTACTATATGAGGAACATTTGAAACTAACTTCCTGGCCGATTTTACTTGAGTGTGCTTCGATCAACATGATGTTCAAGGAATCACATGTTCGTGACTCGATTGCATTGCCGATTCGCTGCACATTGTCTGGATCGCATGGAATCAATCAGAATTAAGCATCTTCTTGCTAACATTGTGTGAAAGCTTGAAGAGTGAACATTTAGGTAGCAACACATATATAAAAATTTTCATTACCGCTGAAAAGAATTACTGCTGACTAAGTTGCCGAACTTATAAAAAAAAAAAAAAAAAAACTCAAAATTATCATGTTTATTTCAAATTGATGAAAGTGGTCTCCTCGAAACCTTCTTTCATATTTTCTAAGAAATATACGTGTATACGTGTACATTATACGTGTGTATTATATACGTGTATTTTCTAATAAATATACGTGTGTATAAATATACGTGTACATTATATGTGTGTATTATATATGTGTATTTTCTAATAAATATACGTGTATATAAATATACGTGTATATAAATATACATGTATGCGTGTACATTATACGTGTACATTATACGTGTGTATTATATATGTGTATTTTCTAATAAATATACGAGTATACGCATAATAAATATACGTATATATTATGACAAAGAATATTTATGGAAAAGTGTATTAGGTTACAATATTTGGCGGTTAATCGCTTGGAAGCGGTTAATCGGTCGAAACAAAATTTGATATAGTATTACAATTGTAATCACATTCATTTATTTAAATCATTACATTTCTGTGCTCTTAAGTTTCGATGCATAATAAGTATAAATAGAAAGACGAATAACTCTTAGGCCGATTTGGTTCAAAATTTGACATAGATCTATACTTTAGTGGTTAAGTCTGTGAACCAAATTTCATTTATCTAACTCTTTTAATTTGGTAGTTATCGAGTTACCTTGTGTTTGGACATCACGCTGACAAACTTATTACAATACGAAAATCGTTCTTTGAGGAAAAAGGGCGATGGGGGGGGGGAACCAGTGAGAGTAAGAGTTCTAAGGCAGTCAGTTGGATGGTTTGGTTATATTAACGTCCCGTTTGAAGCAACACTAGGGCTATTTTGGGTGGACCTCGTCATTTTGAACCACGGTCAAATGACGAAGACGACACCTTAGCTGGCACCCTCCCCCATCTCCACACCAGCGAGAGGACGTTTGGTCATGACGGATTTAACGTGCAACAGACCCCCTCACACGACGGTTCGGGTCACGAACCTGAAACCCTCCGGTTCCGAAGCCGAGACCTTACCACCAGGCCACCGCGCCCCGGGAGTCAGTTGGAGGGTAAATAGATAGAAATTCTTTCAGTAATTATCTGATATAAAATTTGTTATCCAACGAATGGAATGGCTAAGGCAATCAAATCAGATGAAGAAAAAACAATTACCTTGTATTCGAACGGCTGCCAGATATGCTTAATCTAAATGGATTTCGTTCAGAATTTAATAGAAATCTATCTGCAAATCTGGTGTAAAAACTATAGCATAAAATTTAATCCTTCTAACTCAAAGCAAAATCGTACTTCATCGAATATAAATTTATATTAAAACAAAACTCATTTGATCTCATAATTTTGAATTACATGAAATAATAGTATTGTATTCAGAAATGTATAAATCTATTTTAAATTTGTGTGAAAAATTTCCATTAAAAAGGTTTCGTAGAATTTTAATGTAGAAATATCTAAAGAATATTCAATAATATTCGAAATTTTTTAAGATTCAGTCATTTTTTAACACTTTTATTCAAATTCACTAACATCATGTTTGCTAAAATATAATTTCGTAATCGCGTTTTCTCTCAATTCCCTGTGCACTAGTGATTAGAAAATTTATATGCTTGCTTATTCTTGAAGAAGTTCGAAACTATTTTAATATTTCGAAAAATTTATTGACAGCTAACCATTAATATAATTAGATTTTGATTTTCATATTAAGGTTCCACCTGGAATGAGTTTGAGAAATAACATATCGTGTAAAACAAACAATATCAATACAAACATATTAAATATAATATCAATGCAAACAATATTTAATACAATATCAATACAAATATATTATTTTATTTAGATTCCATTATGTATTAATGAGCTTATTATTAAATTTGTAAACATTTTCCAGCATTGAATTTTATTTTTTTGGGTCAATCAAAATAGATTCATCACATTTATTCTTTGAAGAAATGAATGTTTTTCCAAGAAAATTCGACGGAAGCGAATGTAAACACCTTTATTTTTGCAATCAGTCTAAACCTGAGATCAATTCAGAATGCTTGAAATGCATCATCTTCTTGTTCTTTCGTCTCACTAATTGAGCTCTTTCACATCTAAGAAAGAGACAAAAACATGTTTTCGTTCAGAAGAGTCAATTTCTTGAAATGCCAATAAGAAGTTGCGAAATATCTTTTATCCAAAAGAAAAAAAAATCTATGTTAAGATAATTTCCAAGTTCAAAACGCATGATTGATCACAAACATTGCAAGTGACCTGGAATGAATCGAATAAAGGAATTAAAAAAACTGAAGAATTTCAGAAATCGATCCATTTAAAATTTCTGGGTAATTAATAAAAAACATAGTTCTTTCTCAATTCTGATGGATGTAATTTTTGCTAATGGAAATAAAAATAGAAAAATTGGAATTCTATTTTCATGATATTGATTTTTTAACCCATTAATCAAATGATAATGTATGAGTAACTAAAAGAATATATATTTTTAGAGATTCGTTATTTTATATAATGAAATTAAATTAACATAGCTATGATTTCTCAAACTATTCACCTTAATTTTAATATTTCAACTCATAAGATTTGTTTTTATTTTCTGATGGCAATTTCTTAAAATCCTAACTAGGCATCTCTAATTGGACAAAGGAATTCACGTGAATAATCTGAAGAGAGAGAATTCTTGCAATCCGTGATTGCTTTTGAAAGTGAAATAAAAGAAAAAGAAATATCATGTTTTGAGGAAGAAACAACTTCATATCAAAAGAAACTACTTCATATCAAAATGAGATCAATGTTTGCCTAGAATGTATGGCTAGCTTTAACCCCTTAACCGCCGTGTTCGTACGCCATACGATAGCGAATTACAGCTTCTTAAACTTATAAAATAAGTTTCAATCACTGAATGACGCAATCATTTGCGGCAAAAATTATGTATAATTAATTATTATAATAAAAAAAAATTAGGAAAAAACTTTACTGCAATTTAACTGGTTTCCTTAAAAAGTGATTTTTTTTTTAATTTTAAGATGATTTAACAAATTTATTGGGAGAGAATAAATAAATAAACTTATGAATTTTAAATAATAAAAATATAAATTTCAAGAAAAGAATAAAATGAATCATTAATTATTTAAAAATTAATGATTAAGTTAAAAATGCGTTGACATGCGACACCGAATTGACCAGAGATTAAAAGTTGTGTCTCTTAATAAGTACCGCCTCGGAACGCAATATTCCTAAATTTGGAACTGGACCTAATAAATTCTGGAGATGCATAACAGCGAACATGAATGAGGAAAAGACTAATCAATCTTTCCTCTGGATGTGGCAAAAATCAAAAAATGATACTCCAACGTATGCTTCCGTAAAAAATTATTTGCTGCAATCGTGCTCATCTCAAAGGTTTCTTCAAGTTTTCTTTCTCCTACCAGAACACAAATATGAACCAGTTTCCCTTAAAAGTTCCATACATTCCATATAAGTTAAGTCGTATCTTTAACATAGAATATACCTAAGTGCTTGCCATACTTCTCCTTTATGAAGAGTCCTTGATTGGATGTTTTTGACCAAACGCAGAAACGCCGCCGTTATTCACAGCTGAAACAATTCACGCAGAGTAAGAATTGAATAGACATTATATAAGCCAAGTACTACAGAAATTGAATACTTGGTTCTTTTAATCGAAATCTAATCTCGAAAACTTTATGTTAGATATCTACCTTTTTTTCCAATAATTACTTAATGGCAGTGTATTGCCTTTAATAGCAGCTTTTTAAATTTATTATTATTGTAAAATCTTTCGATAATTCTTAACCGCCAAGCAGCTGTTTCTTCGTAAAACAAATTGAGAGAGAAAAATGTTTCAAGAAATTTTTACTTACCAAGATGTGCGAGCATTTAAGTTTTGTTATTATTATTATTATTATTATTTTCGCCCTTTTCATTATTATATCAAAAATAAAACAAAAAAAAACCAATATATAAGAAAACGTATCAATTCATATAAAAGCTACTAAAAATATTTAGTCTTTTTTTTGTTGTTGTTGTCCCTCTTCTCTTTAACTCTCCGATTCAACGTGGTCGTCGAATCGAAACCTCAATGGTGGGAATTACGCCGATCGATACATATTATAGCTTTTAAATATAATGGCCACTTTTATGAACACGCATTAAAATAAATTCGTAATCGATCCACGGGAAACGTTAAAATAAAATAAAAAAAATAATAAAGAAATAAAGGATAAAGAAGAAGGGGGGGGGGTCATGGGAAAAATTGGTACTGCGTGATTAATTTCACCTGCAACCATAGCGAAAATCCGTTCGAAAAAGAATTTAAGCGGTTGCCGCGTT
The DNA here is from genome assembly GCF_947563725.1 of Argiope bruennichi. Classification (NCBI taxonomy): domain Eukaryota; kingdom Metazoa; phylum Arthropoda; class Arachnida; order Araneae; family Araneidae; genus Argiope; species Argiope bruennichi. The sequence goes on along the minus strand of NC_079151.1, from coordinate 128,494,742 downwards.
TAAAAGTCTTTTTCTCATCTTATTCGTTCTGCCTAGTTAGTGTGCCAAGGAGCAGGGGGGAGGATGTAAGTATATCGATAGAAAGACTTGGAATCGATTGAAGCGAAAAGTGGTCAACTCGAAGCGTTCTTTTGGCAGACGATGGCTCGGAATGAAGGAAAAAATTAAGGATTCTTTTTCTTTCCGGCGGGTTTTCAAGGAACAGACTTTTCTGTGAAAGATTTAAAGAATGAAGTGTATCGTTTGATAGGGTTTAGGTAGTTGTCAATCATTTGTCAAACGATGGATTTCATTTTTTGATGGTTGGGATTGAATCTAATTTCTTCAAGAATAACGGATTTAGAAAGTTCTTTTTTTTATTCGCATTTAGAAATCCTTTTTAAGAAAAAGGTTGCGTTAGTCAGTGGGGTCCCCCCCCCACACCTACTCATTTTATTTTCTTGCTTCACTTTTTACTGGAAAGAAAGGTTCTCGTGTTATTAAAGGTAGAATATTTTTATTTATTGAATTAAAGTAATTATTTTTTGGGATTATTATTTGTGTATACAAAATATAATACAAAATTCATTGTAATTCTAAAACACTTCGGGCCGGCGTCCTGGCATAGGGGTAGCGCATCTTCCCCGTTTTCTGGGCGTCCTGGGTTCGAGTCCCGGTACGGGCATGGTTGTTCTTCCTCCCTTCTATCTGCGAGATGTGTGAATGTGCCCCCCTGTGAAAAGGGGTTGTGCTAGCGAATGAGATGTGTGAGTAGCTAAGACGTACTTTTGGCCCTAGTTGGCGCTACTAAAACAAGAGACGCTCCCTTGGCTTAAAATCGCTGACTTCGTCAGTGAGCTTGTGCATGGCAAGTGCCATTATAAACAACAACAACAAAACACTTCGGTAAGAGAGTTGGAGGAATCTGCACATTATAAATCTCTCTGCATCTTATTTACTCGCATATAAAACATTCAAAGCAAAAAGATTGTCATCGCCAAAAAGGAATGCAAAATTATTTAACCTCAAGATGATTCGCCATATTTAGATTTCTCTGAATTAAAAAAAAATACATGTTGGAATTCTATTTGTCAATATATGAATATACAAAAAATACACAAAATACCTTAAAATACAAAGGCTAATAGCCATAAAAGTGAACGTGACTTTTTCACTAAAATCGTGGATTTCCATCAAATTTACGATTAAATACGTCAGCGAAAAATCTGTCGGTTCATCCGTGCATGTCTGTATAATTTAGATTTCTCGTGCGATTTCCAAACAGGTTTTTGAAATATAACAATTAAATTTCATATATTGCTTCTATCGATAGCATCTTTTTTCCAACTGTTACATAATTCATTGCAATGAATAAAGAAGTCAATAAATAGGATTTTGTATGAGATTTCAACACAGCATGTTCAATTTATGTTGGAACATATTATTTGGAAAGAGGGAGAAAAATTGATCATGCGAAAGTTCCGGATTTACTGGCCGACTCCGGATCCGGAATTGAAGCTGTAATATATGCTAGTAGATATAGTATGCTTAAGTAGATATATACTGTTCGTTTCAATATTCCACGACTACCACTTTTCGACAATTCTACCTCGCTGAGGGGTGAGAGTTGAAAGTAGAACCAGAGCCAGCAGAGTTTTCAGACCCTTGACCTTGATATCCGCCCCCTCAATAACTCTTTAATTCAGTTTTTTTTCCTCCACTTGTATGTAAGTGTCGTGCCATTTTGGCCGTGCTATTTTATTTTAATTCAAACTTGCTTATATGGCTAGTTCAAGCGAAAAAAACCACTTTGAAAATTTGCAAAAAGAATATTTTATATAATATCAGAACAAGTGATCGAGATTATCTACTATTATTAATCTCAAAATGTTATCAAAAAATTCGATAACAGATAAAAAAGAAGTGCTTTAACATAAAAAAATCATCATTGCAAAAAAACGAATGAGTAAATTTGAAGAACATAAATCTTCCATTTATTCATTATAATTTGGTTTGTAGGAATTTTATAGTGAATAAAAATTGCTCTAAGACATTTTATTGTGAATTACTACCTTTTTCCGACAATATTACGAGTTTTTCCGCAGATATTAAGCCTCCTAAATTCACGCATCATTCGAGTTAAATGTAAACATCTGTTTCATTCATATCTCCTCTTATCCCTATTTTGACTCAATAAACATATCCTGATGCATGCGCAAACGCGCGGATGGCTTTTAAATCCGAGAACAAATACTAGTTTGTAATCAGCTGCTGATGAACCCTTAATACGATGCAGATAAATCTCGTAAAAAAAATACACTAAATTTATTTCAGTTGAGAATGTAAAAATAGAGTTGTCAACGCCATCATTTTTTTCCATATTCATAATTAAGATATTTATTTGTACCTTTTCATTACTTCTTGTTCGCAATTTTTCCTGTCTTTAAATGAACTTAACTGGTTTGTTTTCCTAAGAATTACTTGAAAATTCTTAAATTTGGATTTAAAAAGGTTTTGTAATTTTATAACAGCAGTTCTCAACCATTATTTTTTTCCTGTCACCCATAATTAGTTTTCTCATATTTAAAAATTCTTTTTTTACTTTCATAGCTCTCCGAATCTCATTCCCGAACCATCAACTGACAAAGAAGTTTTTATTAACCATGTTAAAGATTTTGGTTATCTTAAATCAAATGTTTCTAATTAATTTATGGTATTTTTCAAATATCTTTCCGAATTTTACATTTCATTCAAGTTTTTATATACCATTAATACATGGTCAAAACAAATGAAAATAGCAATGAGCAATAATTTATAATTAATTTACGATGAAAGCTATTGTAATAAACATCATATTCAATCAAGCATTAATTTCAATTTTGTCCTTTTATTGTTTTATGGAGTTTCAGGTTTTATTAAATTAGATTTAAATGAAAACAAATACTATTATTTCATATTTCAAAGTATTTAGTTTATTCGCAGTATAAACTTAAGATGAAAATTCTTTTTCCACAAATCGTTTGCTCGTGAAAAATATTAAATATTTTATTACGTTAGTATTTTTTGAAAGAATTTGGCTAAAAAATTTCATTTTTTTTTGTTTTAATTCTTCTGTGTTTTTTTCTCTATTGCAAATATTACATCAGCGTACTTCAACTGATTCATACCGTAACCCTATTCGAACCACATATTCCGAATATCTGATCCAAAAGTATATGATTTTCAATTGTTAGACTGAATTTAACTAATTCACAAAAGTTATGATATCTGTGATTTTTTTTTAATTTTTTGAACGATTCCAACTCATATTTTTTCTTTTTCATGCATTCAAAACGGACCAATTAAAAATTAATATGAAATGAAAATTAAAACGAATAGCATATTATTACAAAAATTTTATATAGCTTTCCAGGGTAATAAATCTCTTGGTATATAAATATAAATCTCCAGGATATATATCTCTCAGATATTTATTATACTGGATAGTTTTACAGATAGCTCTGGTGCATACTGCATGATTGCTAAGTCAATTATCTTCGGCCTTGGTGACAAACTTCGCGATCATCTGGCGGCTTTGGTAATAAAACTGATTTCAAAAACTGCTGGAATTTTTTCGATTTATTTATTAGGAGAGAAAATACGACAATTTTCCAGAACATTCGTTGCCCTGTCATAGAAATTATAAAAAGTCGAGATACAACGCTGGAAGTCAGTGAGTATTGAGTCGGTGATGAGTCAGCATTTGAGTTGAGCTCAAGCGAACAGCTAAACAAGTTCTCTTTATGCGCTTCGTGTTCTTACAGATATTAATTACTTATTTGCTATCAGTGGGCTGCTGTATTTTGTGTATGCTTTATCTATGCTTTGTTACTGTTAATTCGTGCTTCCATGTAGAATAAAGCGTCATTGTTTCTTACTTAATCTGTTAGATTCTTTTCACGGGACGCCCACAGCAATCAACCTTGATTTTCGGATTAATTTTCAGTCGCAATTACAGCTTTCTAGTTATGGATATGCAGAAATTAGGAGCATGAAATTTCTATGAAGTAATGCCGTACAGCACTTTAATTTTTGTACAGCCTGTAGTACTTTCTGTAATCATGTAATGTCATAAGTTTTATGTACTTAAAGTTATGCTTTTAATCGTCCTTTGACATGTTCCTTTTCTGCAAATATTAAGTACATCACTATGAATTGAATTGAGGTAACTAAACGTTTTTCGCTAGTATTTTGTGAAATAAATTTTCCACTTTAGTCTGTCGCCTTTTTAAAAGAATGTGAAATTACTCCGTCACTTTTTTTTTACCACCATTTAAATTAGCACTTGATGGTTTGTTTTCTATTAATTCATCGACTGTGTATAATTTCGATTTCATAATATAGCTATTAAAGTTCACCGAAATGGAAGATGGATAGGAAATGACACTTAACTGAGAGTCGTATAAATGAAACACCGCACCATTATCGTTGCTACAAATAGATAAAGTCTGTACTAAAATTATCATAAATTATAAGCATATTAACGTTGCTTTATTCTAATTTGGAGTCATTTTACGATGCAATCGATTTCTGCAGCCAGACGAACCTTTTCATGCATTGTGGAATAGAAAGTTTCTCCTTGACTATGTCGTATTGTCGCACTTTTTTCCGCTTTCAAACTTTACAGTAAATTTCAAAGTCAAGCTATCATAGTACTTTTGATCTGCATAAAGTGATCACGATTAAATTTATCTTTTCGCGTTTTCACACTATATCAGATAAAAGTTTTTAACATTCTAACAGATGCAATTTCAAATGTCTTATATAATTAGAAAATAATGCAGTTTAACCTACAGAAATGATAGATTCCATTAGATTATAACGTGGTAGTATAAATTCCATCTAAAAGGTTTTTAAAAATGAAATCTCTATTATACTTTTAAGAAATAAATAATGATGTCAAATGACCAAATCTCATTTTTAAAATTTTATTGAAAGGATAAACACTGCACAAAAGACAAAAATAATCTTGACAACATATACCGAAAAAAAAAAGATATTTTAGTGACGAGAAAATTGATCAAACGGTCCTTTTTTGTGAGGAACTCTCGCCACTTAATATCAAAGTGCCATCCTCAATATTAGGATGAAATATTTCGGCTAAATTTCCAAAAATCCCCATTTTTCTCGTCATTAAAGTCCTTATGAGCCTCAATATTGACTTCAGATGAAATGAACGAGGTAGAGAACCCAGTCACTCTCTTTGGCGTTCTGCCAGAATGTTCTGTCTTCACGTCTAGTGTCTTCTTTTTTTTGTTTCATTATTATATTTTTGCTTACATTTTTGTCTGTTTGAAGGGAAAGAAGATAACGAATTTAAATTCCAGTTTCTTTTCGTAATGTTCCGCTGAAAGATAACTAACCATTTCCTATCAGAAAATGCAAATTTCATGATTAAAATTCAGATATACCGAACATGTAAAAATCATCAAATGCATCTATTTCATATTAAAGTCGAATCAAAAAGTTAATGCGATCAAGTTCTTATACTAGGAAATAAATAATGTGCGGATTTTAAAATTATGTCTGCGTATCAATCACGGCTTTGAAGTTTCCCTCTGAATTGCCTGGTATGAAAATTTAATTTCGTTTTGTGAATTTTTATTCGAAATATTTTACATATTTCCATCACTCACTTTATTGATTTTATTCTATGTTCATTACAAAAAAAAAAGTATTCTTTTTTTCCTTACGGTCATAGGGATTTGAACCTGCATTAACAGTATTGGATATTATTGTAGCTATAATAATATTTTTGGTGTCATTGTAAATATCTAAAAATATTAACTTTTAGTTTTTAATTTCATATGAAACATTCAATGGAAAATAAAAGATATTTTACCATCGATCCTTGTTTAAAGAACAAATAACTTTTATAGATGGTTTAATGAAATGAAATCTTTTCAAGCTTTCTTTGAAAACTTTTATAGTGATTTGATAAATTCATTCAAATATGACTAAAGCATGCTAACAATAAAAATGCTCAAATTAAATGTGCGCCTCCAATTTTATTTTGAAATCCATTGGTAATTTGTTGGAAAAAGAAAAATATATCATACTAACTTAATCCCTTAATTTATTTTACAGCAAAGCAATTAAAATGCTAGAAATAATCACAATGCCGAATTAAAATGAATAATGTTAAAATAATTTAGTTAAGGAACCTATACTGATAATAGCTCACAGTTTTTTAAAATAAATTCTGTAAAACCTGTTTAATACATCGTTAAAACGGCTTTTTCGTTATTCGTCGTATTCTTTTGGCCCCAAATTAATCTTATTCACTTTAATGCTAAAGATATCTTTATAGCTTCTTAGATATTTAAAAGTGCATCGAGCACTCTTTGAATTTTTCATGTATCGATTTCTCCTTTTTGAACTCATAATAATGGTTATATTTTTTCTCCCAATAAAGTTATTTAAAGGATAGATTCTTATATCAGATGTCTCGAGGTCTTTCCAGTTTCTTATGGAATAGTTAATAGTTGATGGATGGATGGAGCGGAAAGATATAGGAGTATGATGTATAGAGATATCGACGTTCATTTGTACAGAGTGATTACATTAAAAAAAAACCCTAGCTCGTTATATGAGACCATAGCTATCACACCGTTCACAGGAACGGAATAAAATTTTGGTCCAAGGTATTTTGAAGTATGCGCTCAAGATTCATGTGAAAAACAGCGGGTCATCTCCAACAGTTACGGTTACAGTGAGAGTATTTCAAAATTTTCAAATGGTAAAACCAACTTTTTTTTTTATTGGAATGCGATCTCCATAGCAAAAAGCAATAAACAGCGCTGGACCGGTATCTGTAGCACAAAAATCACCAGCGCTAGGCATACTAAGAAGAAAAGTAAAAATAACCAATAACAGTAGAGGAACAACAACAGCATAAATTTTTTTACTTTAAACATTTAATCCACGATGAGACTTTGCATGCTGCAGATGGTGACTAGAACCAAAGCACGAGCCAGAGTCTGCTTACTTCAAATCTCTGTTAGGCACATCTCAATTATCTTCTCGTTTCTTCTTAATCTGTCTAGTGCTGGTGAGTTTTGTGTAACTGATACCGGTCCAGCGCTATTTATTGTTTTTTGATATGGAGAACACATTCCAATAAAGTAAAGTTAATGTGATGTTGCCATTCGAAAAGATTGAAATTTTGTCACTGTAAGATCTTAGCCGCTGTTTTTCACATGATTCTTGAGCGCATACCTCAAAATACCTTGAATTAAAATTTTATTCAGTTTTCGTGAACGGTATGATAGTACGGTTTCATATATCGGGATAGTTTTTTTCATAATCATCCTATATATTTTTGGAGGAACGTCTATCGCACTCTCTTGTCGGTAATGTCTGTAATGGGTTATTGCCCATTTTGGAAACAACTTATTAGCAGAATTAGGTTTCTATGTCGCAGATTCTTATTCCTGTTTTCTCAAGAATTTCTCAGTTTCGTGTGTAGTAGTTAACAACTGATTGACGGATGGATGACAGAGTGGTGCATAAAGATGTCGATATCCCATTGTATATTTTATAAGTCGTCTGTGAATGCCCTGTCGAGCTCTATTATCAACATTTTGTGATAATTTATTGCCTTTTTGAAATCTATTATTAAAACAACCAGTGAGTTATTCTTGTCTAGCTATAGCATCCTATATCATTTAAAGGATAGTTTTCCATAGCATTAACAAAGAAATTGAGCATAGAGTCCTAAAAGCTATTACCGACTCTGGCCCAACATGTCCAGCAGGTCATAGATTCCTTCATCGGAATAATCGCAACTCGATTCCAAATCAATACCAAATTGGCAAGAAAAACAAGAATATGTTTAGTTTTCATCTACATACTAGTAATATCCCTGGGAATAAAAAGATACTTGATACAATCAAGGGTAAGAAATATGCAATGATCATTAAGAAATATATAATTTTCGGTAACCAAATCACTTCGAATTGAGTGAGTGAATGAGTTATAGTATTCGAATAATAATAGGCATTCAAAAAAAAAATGGATTCAGTGAATTCTAAGGCGGAAATTCATCAAATTTTGAAGTCTTTTTTTTATAATAATAATAAAATAATAACAAGAGTAATAAATCTCTACATAATGAAAAACTTAGCCTTAATCGGAAATAAAAAAAAAATCTGAAATCTCATAATATATTTTACTCTAATCAAATTTCGTAGAATTTGACTGATAAAGAGAGAGAGAGATGATTGCGAGAAAAATAAAAATAAGCCTGTTAATAATCTTAAAATATCGCATTGTTGACTGAAGTATTTTTAACTTTTTAAGCAGAAATCGTAACTAAGCTTTCCTTATTAATCCAATCTTTCCGTTGAACAAGTCTTTTCCAATACATTTCACCGAGGTTTTGGAAATTCATCATTAAGAATTAATTCGCAAACTATTGCTTCGAAACTTTATTATTGTTCGGTTTCAACTTCAAGAAAGTTTAATCTTTCTAAAATAATACTTCAGCAATTGTTCGAATTGTATTGTTATTTGCACTGCATCATTTTGTATTCAAAACTTAAATTCAAATAAATGGGATTATTAAGAAATCACAAAAAGATTGTTTTAGCGTCTAATAATGAATCTCATGATTGAATTATGCTTTTTTCTAAAGGAAGTAGAAGGAAAATTTTAAAAAAGTAACAAATGGCGAAAATAATTTTTTTTTGTTATTGTTGAATCTATTCTTTCAAAAGCAAACATTTTTATACATTAATTGGTTAATTCGATTTCTTTATTCCCTTTAAAAAAGTAAGCAAAGTTTAAAATTTCATTGTATTAAAAAAATAATTGTGAGGCATGACCTTCTAGAATGTGAGTGATTATTTTTTCTTACTTGTTTGTAATAAACGAAATAAAATTTGTCGAAACCAACATCAAGTTTCTTGTGTAGAGAAATAAATTAAAGCGATACTTTTTTCTACAGCATTGATTATTTTTTATCGGGATGTTTTCAGTTCTAAATTGAAAATTCTTTTGATTTAGTTCTATGTGAGTTAATTGAATAAACAATAAATAAAGAATAACAATAAAAGAATAAAAAATTTCCTTTTTGAAATTTTTAAAAGGATGTAAAAAAAAATAACATCGACGAAAGGAATAGCATGAAAATGATAGATAAACAGCTTGTTTGTTATATATATTCCAGTTAAAAAATAAAAAATTCAAAATCAAAAGTATAACTGTATTTCTTTCCTATATAAAAGTTATTTCTTTTTTAGAGAGGGGACGGGGTGCGGCTCTTTGTTGATGAGGGGAATGGAAACAATCACGAGTACGAAGATAGGAAGTCAATATTTAAGAGCATTCTCGGTACAATGTGATATAGTAAGAGAGAGTACGGATTGACAGCTTAATAATGGGTCAAACTTTTGGAGATACCTTTGTTCATTGCTTCACATTTTGATGCAATATACTGGCTATCATATATATCATAAGAGGAACTCCGTAATTTTGAATTTCTGCATCACACTATCGAAAGGACGTTCGACTCCAATTGCTTTAAAATGTACGAAATCCATTAACATAGTTCTTTTGGTGGGATCGGGTTTCGAACATACAGCTCTTCGGACCTGAAGCTGGGACCTTACCGACAGGACACCGCGGTAAGGTCCCAGTTTCTATGCCTATCTTTACCATTCATGATAATTGGATTTTCAAATTCTAACAATGAGCTAGCGCTGAGTCAAAGATAGTTTAAATAATTATTCTAAATAGCTAAATTCATTTAAAGCAGGAAAATGCAGTTTTGTCCTTTCTTATTAAATTCCCATTTGTATCCTTCAATGGGGCTGCGTTGACCTGATGGTAAGTCAACCATCTAACTCTCCGACCCACCCGAAGGCACACGGATTTAAACCATAAAACTGAATGACCGGGCCGCCGCAACAGCAATATTGGCGGGAACTGTGGTTGAGTCCTAAGGGCCGTCACCGGCCACGGTACAACCCTCCCCGAAGGAAGTAAGTCCCGTCATCGATGGGAGGAGCCAGATCCCCCATCTATTAGTGTACCCTCCAGGGTGGCGAGATCCAACCACCATGCCGGAAGCATCTCATCCTCATTTCGAGGTGCCCCCCGGGGGGATTGACCTGATGGTATAGCTGATCATTCCCGATCACTCCACACCACGTTTATGGAGTAACGGCAATTCATGCTTGTCCATTTATTTATGCCCGTCAATTGCAATTATTTCATAATTTTCACTTTAACCCTAGAAAGGGTTAAGTAACTATTTCAGAGGCATTACGTGGTAATTTTGTGCTTCTGGCGGAAATGCAAAAGATTCACCCAATTCCCACAGTTGCGACATTTTTTAAAAAATTTCCTCTCTATGATTCATTGAAGGAAAAAATCCGACAGCTTTCCTTTTTTCAGATTTAACATATTTCTTAATTATTTTAAATATGTTTCAAAATTAATATATTTTTGAAAATAATACTTCAATGCATTATATAAGTACAAATATTGTATTTATCATTTATTATAGTGACATAAATTAGCTGTATCATTGCAATAAATAAAGGACATATTGTATAGTTTTTCTAAAAGATAATTGATTTACTCGTAATTTTTAATAAATCATAGAAAATATTTTATTAACTGATTTTCTGCTTAAAAAACAGAGCATGCCAATTTTAAATCTTTATATCAATTATTTAAATAAACCATCATCAAATTGTTTTGTAATTTCTTAGCACCATCAATGCGGTCCTAGTATTTTAGATAACCTAATGATGGCACATATACATAAGCAAAGGTATGATTATATGAACTTAAATGGCATCCAAGTTTTGTTTCTACCATTTGTTTGAATGAATAAAATACATAATATGTATTTAGTTCCTTGAAGATCAGATTTCTTTTTATTATATTAACCAACATCCTACTGAATTAACAGATCTGTTAAAGCCTTGCCTTCAATTCACTCCAAAATATCACTGAATAATTTCCAGCCGCACCAATTTCACAATATCTCATCATTCCGATGGCAATTAAAGCCTGAACCTCTGCAATTAAAACTCCCCGACTGGAGCGCGTATTCCCAACAAAACAGTTTCGCGCCGAATCCTCACTGGATGTTAATCTCTGTAATAGCCCTTCCTTCATACTCTTTATACACAGACACAAGCCGGGTGGAGGCAATGCTTAAAGGTCCCTTCCGAACACTAAGACTCTCGTATGATTTTCATTCGAATCGTGTAGCCGAAGCCGAAAGTGACGTAAATCCCCATTTTGCGGCTATTAAGCGTTGCCTGATAGTTTTTTTTTTCATTTTTTATCTTTTTTTCTTGCCCCTTCCTTTTTCCCGCCCTACGCTTGCCCAATCACCACTCAGACCCTTTCGAGGTTAAATGGATCAAAACGGCTTCTAGATAAGAAGGAGTAGGGGGTGTCAGGGGGGGAGAGGAAAGAGCTCTGTAACCGTAACTGGAGATCCGGGAATGGGTCCTTGGGTATCTGGAGAAATAAATAAAGGCATAAAAATGCCGAAGGAGAGGAGGGTAGGGAGTGGGTGGGGTGACGGGAAAAGGGTCTGAAGCCTTGCCAGCAATGGAGGCTTATGGCGTTCGATCGGTATATATATTCTCGTTTGATTTCGTCGAGTGTCGGAGATTGGAACCATTGAAAGCGCTATAGGGGATGCCCCAGCAGGGTTTTCTCGTTTTTGTTACTTTTTTTGTCCCTTCTGCAGAATCGGATTGGTCAAGGAGCAATAAGTTTTTGTTGCATTTTCTTTCCGTCCATTTTTTTTTCTTCGAGCGATTAAATTTTATTTGGAGCCGATACCGAATCGGAGAAAAGGGGTAAGGAAAATGCTTCGCTATGATGTCATTTAGTTTATTCATTGTGGTCGTTTTTATGCGATCTTTCTCAATCGCTTAGAAGTATCTTAGCTATATTTTTTATTCATGGTTCCATAATTAATTATTGTTTTTTCATGCTTACGTCTTTGCCCATTCATATCAATGACGTTATATCTATTAAGTTATTCCTTAAATAATTGATTTGTTTTCCTGCCCATCTCGCTGCTTTCAAAGGAAAAGATTTGAACAAGGCAAAAAGAATTTTAACATCTTGGGGCCCAAATAACTTTAGGGAGCTCGAATCTCCGAGATTTTTTTTATTTGCGTTAATTTGAAAGTTATTTTATTTAGTGCTTTCACTGAACTATAAAGTCGGGGATTATACTATATTATTAAACCAGAAAAGTAGCCAATTGCCTAGAGACCCCAAACTTTAAGGGCCCTAAGTCTCTGAGATTTTTTTATTTGCGTTAATATGAAACTTATTTCATTTAGTGCTTTCATAAAATTATTAATGTCGTGCAATCGGGATGTTTTATTAAATCTGTAATGTAGGTAATTGCCTAGAGACCCCAAAACTTTAAAGGACCTCAGGTCTCCGAGATTTTTTTATTTGCGTTAATTTGAAAGTTATTTCATTTAAAGCTTTCATTGAACTATAAAGTTGTCCTTTTAAGAATGTATTAAATGTAATGTAATTTAAATCGGTAAAGTAAGCAATTGCCTAAAGGCCTCAATAACTTTATTGGACCCTCAAGTCTCTGAGATTTGTTAATATAAAACTTATTTCATTTAGCGCTTTCACTGAACTATAAAGTCGTGCACTCGGAGCTATATTATTAAACCGTAAAATAGGCAATTGCCTAGAGGCCCAATAACTTTAGGGGACCCCAAGTCTGCAAAATGTTTTTACTTGTGTTTATTCGAAAGTTATTTCATTTAGTGCTTTCATTGAACTATAAATTCGTGCAATCGGGGCTGTATTATTAAATCGGTAAAGTAGGCAATTGCCTAGAGACCTCAATAACTTTAGGGGCCTCAAGTCTCCGAGGTTTTTTTACTTGCGCTAATTTGAAAGTTATTTCATTTAGCACTTTCATTGAACTATAAAGCCGAGTAATCGGCGATGTATTACTAAATCAGTAAAGTAGCAATTGCCTGGAGGCCTCCATAACTTTAGGGACTCCAAGTCACCGATATTTGTTTTACTTGCGCAAGTATGAAACTTATTTCATTTAGCACTTCCATTGAATTATAAAGTCGTGAAATCGGGGATGTATAATCAAATCGATAAAATAGGCAATTGTCTGGAGGTCCCTATAACTTCAGGTCCTATAACTTTTATTCTGAGTTAAATTTAATGAATAATTTCTTAAATATTGTTTGAATATTTTTTTTCTGAAAACCATGACAAAAAGAAGTCATTTATTTATTTTTTTAAATATTTGAAAAATTTGAACATGTATAGCTTTTGTTCATTTGGTTAAAACATTAATTAATGCTTCTTCTAAATGAAACAATGCTTGAATTTGAAAATGAAACATGAATATATGAAAAATAAATGAACCAATATCGGCGGACAGATTTTACGTAGATGGATTTCTGAATTTTCAATAAACGAATCGTGGGAGGCCTTGAGAGGACGGGGATCTAACTGGAAATAATTGAGACAAAAATTTAATTTTTAAATATATAATGATTTTAAAAAAGTGAAAAGGGTTACTGCCCCTCTACTTTCGTGTAGATTAAACTATTAACGTGAGTTTTATGTTTCGTAGTACAGAGAGGAAATATATAGAATATGTATTTTGGAAGTCTTTCTTCTTTTCTGATTTGAATCCACTTCATATACAATTATAATTTTGGTGATAAACCCAAATATTAAACTTCATTCCCTTAACTTTTACTGTTTTTCATTTATAGTATGTTATTTGGTTCAGATCTGCAATTCTAATGGCAAACCATGGGCTAAATTTAATCCATTCCATTCTTTGCGTTTTTAAGTAATTATGTCCACATGGATATGTAAGGAAAGACTATTTAATCTAGAAACCAAATTTCATTTTTTTAGCTCATTATGCCGTTCAGTTAAAAGGTTCACAGATAGACCCAATACTCGTAGTTAACATTTTCTAATCTGGGAACCCACTGGGCGCCATTTAATTCGTAAGAGTTTATCAAATCATCTTTTGAATTAACTGTTACGAACGATGGATAAAAAATGAAACAAGGGGACGAAATGGTAGGAGAAATGGAACAACACCATTGCTATAATTCAAATGGATAGAAAATAGTATAAAATAAATTTATTCATATGTAATTATATTAAATTTTTCAAACTAGTTTTTACTTTAATTAATTGGTAGGATATGCGATAAAATAGCTTCAAGATGCGATCAAGATACTTCAAGATAGCTTCAAGATTAAAATATGCCTATCTAGTAAAACCTTAAGAAAAACATTCTAATTCTTCATTTATTTTTGTATTATAATTTTAACATGTTTTACATATCAAAATTATTGCTGCTTTGCTCAGGATACAACTATGTATCAGAAATCCATAAATTATTGATGGTTTCCTTATTGTTTTATTAAGATGATTTAAAAAAAAAGACGAGTTTACCCGTCTCTGATTCATTAAATATTATCTTACATTTAATTTAAAAAAGTAATTAATCCATAAACAAAATTTATGAAAAATCAGTCAAGACTTTTAAGAATGAGAATAAATTCGACATCATTTGGAAAAAGAAAAACAAGGTTTTAATTTTTAAAAAATAACCCCGCCCTTCCTTTAAAAGGGAAGATTCAAAAGCTTAAATCATTTCTTAACCAAAGACTGAAAAACAATCGGCAGAAACTTAGAATCCTCCACCCTAAAAACCTCCCAGGGAACCTTTCACTAGCTATCGATTTCGCTCACGATATTTATTCGCGAAATTTATTTGAAAAAGGCAGAAAAAACGGCATCCACGAGACCGGCGTGCTCGTCCCTGGAGCTGCACAAACACGGCATTTCTATCGTTGAAAATAGAAATACTGTTCTGCCTCTGTGACAGCAAACTCTCTCGCCGAAGAAGATCTTTTTCTTCCTCCCGGTATAAATATTTATTGGATGTCAGGGACTGGGGTTGCCCTGTAGCTAGGCAGCAGCCTCACTCTACGTGCCTTTTAATAGCGGCGACATATCACTTGTTGCTCGCCTTTCGGTTCTCTCCCCACCCTTCCAGCCCCGTGCCATTAATACTTACTCTCTGCCTACCTCCTCGTGCCCGCGGCGGTTACAGCTTATGAAATTGTTTTATCATAGGAAAATATATATTTGCGCTTCTGCAACGGTGTGGCTGTGGTCGGGATTATTGAAATTCGCTTCCTCTCTGTGTGGTGAAAGAAGAGAGAGTGGGGTTGGGGAAGTTCTGGCAAAAGAAATGGGTCCGCGTAATTATAAGACAGTAAAAAATGTAGGTAGTTTGTGGTTTTTAGTTCAGTTTAGTAGGTTTTCTTTGGAGTTATATAACGTCTTTCGGAATATAACTTTATTTATTAAATCATGATGAATGTATGGGGACATACCTTGCTGGAACCTAATTTTATTCTTCAGGAATTGTTCTCAGTTTTAAAGAGTCAGTGATGGGCAAGAGGCACAGGAGTCCTTTTATAGGCGTTGTGATCTTAGATATGGTAACAGGGCGAAAAGTCAATATCAAGTCTTGATCATCTTAGATTACTGATTATCATCTTAGACGATTGAGTCGAAATAATCAAGTTATGCCACAAACAGCAATTACTACTCTCGCTAAGCCATTGACTAGAGTGGTAAAGTTTGTAACGGCACTCGGTCTCGTATATCTAATCAAATCCTTTAGTCCGTGATATATGAGAGAAGGAAGAAGCATGGACATCATTTTTAAAGGACACTATGCAAATAAAACGTTACTTCTATGACCTTATTTAAAGTCAAATTTCATAACAGTTCGAGAAGTCAATATCGAGACCTGTCATCATAGTTTTAATGATGACTGATTAAAAATAATCACGTTATGTTACATACACGTTATGTTATAGTTATGCTATTGACTAGCGTGGTGAAGTTTCTAATTCCGATCGATTAAAACTGAATCTTTGATTCATGAGAAAAGGAAGAGACGTAGGCGTCATTCTTAAAGGACACTATGCAAATCTTAATTCTATGTCTCTATTTAAAGTCAAATGGGATAACAATGTCAATGGGATTAGGGCGAAAATTTAATATCTTGGCCTGTCACCATAGTTTACTAATGACGACTGGGGCGGAATAATCATGATATGCTACGAAAACCACTTGCCTTCGCTATGTCATTGATTAGACTGGTGAGATTTCTAACCTCACTCGCTCTTCCATATTTAGTCAAATCCTTGAGTCCTTGATTCATGAGAAAAGGAAGAGACAAAAAAGAATGTCTTAAAGGGCACTATGCAAATAAAACATTACTTTTATGCCCCTAATTTAAAGTCAAATATGATAACCAGACAGAAAGTCAACAACAAGGACTGTCGACATAGACTACTTATAATGACCGAAGAAAAATAATCATGTTATGCCACAGATGGCTCTTACCATTCTCGTTATGCCATTGACTAGAGTGGTGAAGTTTGTAATCCCGCTCGACCTTGTATAACTAGCCAAATTCATGTGTCATTGATTCATGAGAAAATGAAGTGTGATACATGCCGAACAAATTTATCCAAAATACTATGGTATCAATTGAGAGAGAAGTTTGATTTAGTTTCATATATATGTGAACATATTGCCTTCGTGGAGGATTTCCAAGGATAACCAGTCCACTTCTATATTGGAAGAATATTCATGAATATCTCCAGCTATCTTCTCTAATTGATATAGGCTTCAGCCATTTGTGGCTAAAGCCTATATCCATCCACTATTTTAATAATGCCAATTATCATTATTTCAATAATGCTAATTAAATTCAACTGAATGATTATCGTTGAAAAAGAATCAGTTTAAAATGACATAAATACTTCCTGTTGAAAATCTTTCATTTATACCAGGTGAATGATAAATTGCTTCGTAGAGGATTTCCAAAGATAACCAGTCCACTTCTATGCTTGTGTTGGAAAGAATATTCAGGAATATCTACAGCTATCTTATCTAATTGATATAGTATTCAGCCATTTGTGGATAAAGCCAATATCAATCCATCATTTTAATAATGCCAATTATCATTATTTCAATAATGCTAATTAAATTCAACTGAATGATTATCGTTGAAAAAGAATCAGTTTAAAATGACATAAATACTTCCTGTTGAAAATCTTTCATTTATACCAGGTGAATGATAAATTGCTTCGTAGAGGATTTCCAAAGATAACCAGTCCACTTCTATGCTTGTGTTGGAAAGAATATTCAGGAATATCTACAGCTATCTTATCTAATTGATATAGTATTCAGCCATTTGTGGATAAAGCCAATATCAATCCATCATTTTAATAATGCCAATTATCATTATTTCAATAATGCTAATTAAATTCAACTGAATGATTATCGTTGAAAAAGAATCAGTTTAAAATGACATAAATACTTCCTGTTGAAAATCTTTCATTTATACCAGGTGAATGATAAATTGCTTCGTAGAGGATTTCCAAAGATAACCAGTCCACTTCTATGCTTGTGTTGGAAAGAATATTCAGAAATATCTACAGCTATCTTATCTAATTGATATAGTATTCAGCCATTTGTGGCTAAAGCCAATATCAATCCATCATTTTAATAATGCCAATTATCATTATTTCAATAATGCTAATTAAATTCAACTGAATGATTATCGTTGAAAAAGAATCAGTTTAAAATGACATAAATACTTCCTGTTGAAAATCTTTCATTTATACCAGGTGAATGATAAATTGCTTCGTAGAGGATTTCCAAAGATAACCAGTCCACTTCTATGCTTGTGTTGGAAAGAATATTCAGGAATATCTACAGCTATCTTATCTAATTGATATAGTATTCAGCCATTTGTGGATAAAGCCAATATCAATCCATCATTTTAATAATGCCAATTATCATTATTTCAATAATGCTAATTAAATTCAACTGAATGATTATCGTTGAAAAAGAATCAGTTTAAAATGACATAAATACTTCCTGTTGAAAATCTTTCATTTATACCAGGTGAATGATAAATTGCTTCGTAGAGGATTTCCAAAGATAATCAGTCCACTTCTATGCTTGTGTTGGAAAGAATATTCAGGAATATCTACAGCTATCTTATCTAATTGATATAGTATTCAGCCATTTGTGGCTAAAGCCAATATCAATACATCATTTTAATAATGCTAATTAAATTCAACCGAATGATTATCGTTGAAAAAGAATCAGTTTAAAATGACATAAATACTTCCTGTTGAAAATCTTTCATTTATACCAGGTGAATGATAAATTGCTTCGTAGAGGATTTCCAAAGATAACCAGTCCACTTCTATGCTTGTGTTGGAAAGAATATTCAGAAATATCTACAGCTATCTTATCTAATTGATATAGTATTCAGCCATTTGTGGCTAAAGCCAATATCAATCCATCATTTTAATAATGCCAATTATCATTATTTCAATAATGCTAATTAAATTCAACTGAATGATTATCGTTGAAAAAGAATCAGTTTAAAAGGACATAAATACTTCCTGTTGAAAATCTTTCATTTATACCAGGTGAATGATAAATTGCTTCGTAGAGGATTTCCAAAGATAACCAGTCCACTTCTATGCTTGTGTTGGAAAGAATATTCAGGAATATCTACAGCTATCTTATCTAATTGATATAGTATTCAGCCATTTGTGGATAAAGCCAATATCAATCCATCATTTTAATAATGCCAATTATCATTATTTCAATAATGCTAATTAAATTCAACTGAATGATTATCGTTGAAAAAGAATCAGTTTAAAATGACATAAATACTTCCTGTTGAAAATCTTTCATTTATACCAGGTGAATGATAAATTGCTTCGTAGAGGATTTCCAAAGATAACCAGTCCACTTCTATGCTTGTGTTGGAAAGAATATTCAGGAATATCTACAGCTATCTTATCTAATTGATATAGTATTCAGCCATTTGTGGCTAAAGCCAATATCAATCCATCATTTTAATAATGCCAATTATCATTATTTCAATAATGCTAATTAAATTCAACTGAATGATTATCGTTGAAAAAGAATCAGTTTAAAATGACATAAATACTTCCTGTTGAAAATCTTTCATTTATACCTGGTGAATGATAAATTGCTTCGTAGAGGATTTCCAAAGATAACCAGTCCACTTCTATGCTTGTGTTGGAAAGAATATTCAGGAATATCTACAGCTATCTTATCTAATTGATATAGTATTCAGCCATTTGTGGCTAAAGCCAATATCAATACATCATTTTAATAATGCTAATTAAATTCAACCGAATGATTATCGTTGAAAAAGAATCAGTTTAAAATGACATAAATACTTCCTGTTGAAAATCTTTCATTTATACCAGGTGAATGATAAATTGCTTCGTAGAGGATTTCCAAAGATAACCAGTCCACTTCTATGCTTGTGTTGGAAAGAATATTCAGAAATATCTACAGCTATCTTATCTAATTGATATAGTATTCAGCCATTTGTGGCTAAAGCCAATATCAATCCATCATTTTAATAATGCCAATTATCATTATTTCAATAATGCTAATTAAATTCAACTGAATGATTATCGTTGAAAAAGAATCAGTTTAAAAGGACATAAATACTTCCTGTTGAAAATCTTTCATTTATACCAGGTGAATGATAAATTGCTTCGTAGAGGATTTCCAAAGATAACCAGTCCACTTCTATGCTTGTGTTGGAAAGAATATTCAGGAATATCTACAGCTATCTTATCTAATTGATATAGTATTCAGCCATTTGTGGATAAAGCCAATATCAATCCATCATTTTAATAATGCCAATTATCATTATTTCAATAATGCTAATTAAATTCAACTGAATGATTATCGTTGAAAAAGAATCAGTTTAAAATGACATAAATACTTCCTGTTGAAAATCTTTCATTTATACCAGGTGAATGATAAATTGCTTCGTAGAGGATTTCCAAAGATAACCAGTCCACTTCTATGCTTGTGTTGGAAAGAATATTCAGGAATATCTACAGCTATCTTATCTAATTGATATAGTATTCAGCCATTTGTGGATAAAGCCAATATCAATCCATCATTTTAATAATGCCAATTATCATTATTTCAATAATGCTAATTAAATTCAACTGAATGATTATCGTTGAAAAAGAATCAGTTTAAAAGGACATAAATACTTCCTGTTGAAAATCTTTCATTTATACCAGGTGAATGATAAATTGCTTCGTAGAGGATTTCCAAAGATAACCAGTCCATTTCTATGCTTGTGTTGGAAAGAATATTCAGGAATATCTACAGCTATCTTATCTAATTGATATAGTATTCAGCCATTTGTGGATAAAGCCAATATCAATCCATCATTTTAATAATGCCAATTATCATTATTTCAATAATGCTAATTAAATTCAACCGAATGATTATCGTTGAAAAAGAATCAGTTTAAAATGACATAAATACTTCCTGTTGAAAATCTTTCATTTATACCAGGTGAATGATAAACTGCTTCGTAGAGGATATCCAAAGATAACCAGTCCACTTCTATGCTTGTGTTGGAAAGAATATTCAAGAATATCTCCAGCAATCTTCTCTAATTGATATAGGCTTCAGCCATTTGGGGATAAAGCCACTATCAATCCATCATTTTAATAATGCCAATTATCATTATTTCAATAATGCTAATTAAATTCAACTGAATGATTATCGTTGAAAAAGAATCAGTTTAAAATGACATAAGTACTTCCTGTTGAAAATCTTTCATTTATACCAGGTGAATGATAAACTGGTTCGTAGAGGATATCCAAAGATAACCAGTCCACTTCTATGCTTGTGTTGGAAAGAATATTCAAGAATATCTCCAGCAATCTTCTCTAATTGATAAAGGCTTCAGCCATTTGGGGCTAAAGCCACTATCAATCCATCATTTTAATAATGCCAATTATCATTATTTCAATAATGCTAATTAAATTCAACTGAATGATTATCGTTGAAAAAGAATCAGTTTAAAATGACATAAGTACTTCCTGTTGAAAATCTTTCATTTATACCAGGTGAATGATAAACTGGTTCGTAGAGGATATCCAAAGATAACCAGTCCACTTCTATGCTTGTGTTGGAAAGAATATTCAAGAATATCTCCAGCAATCTTCTCTAATTGATAAAGGCTTCAGCCATTTGGGGCTAAAGCCACTATCAATCCATCATTTTAATAATGCCAATTATCATTATTTCAATAATGCTAATTAAATTCAACTGAATAATTATCGTTGAAAAAGAATCAGTTTAAAATGACATAAGTACTTCCTGTTGAAAATCTTTCATTTATACCAGGTGAATGATAAATTGCTTTGTGGAGGATTTCCAAGGATAACCAGTCCACTTCTATGCTTGTGTTGGAAAGAATATTCATGAATATCTCCAGCAATCTTCTCTAATTGATATAGGCTTCAGCCATTTGTGGCTAAAGCCTATATCCATCCACTATTTTAATAATGCCAATTATCATTATTTCAATAATGCAAATTAAATTCAACGGAATGATTATCATTGAAAAAATACTTCCTGTTTAAAATCTTTCATTTATACCAGGCGAATGATAAATTGCATCCCGATCAGCTAGTTAAAATTATTTATTTATTATTTATCTATATCCAAATTATATCATCGTCGATTTCCATCAAACTTTCTGCAGCCCCAAATGAAAGCAGATCATTCTGATGATATCACTGATCCGTATAAAATTAGAAGCATAGACAAAGAAGAAAAAAACTTTCATGTTCCTTATCCACGACATGTTTTAACCCACTGATGGATTATTTTTATAGAATTATTACTTTTATTTAGTATATTAGTTTGATTTGATTTTAATTTAAAATTTAAACCATCTTTTACAAGCTACGAGAGTTGCTAGAAAAAGAAATACTGGCGAGGCAGTGGAGGAAGACAAATGGAGAATATAGATGTGTCGGATACCAGTTTTAAGGGGCGCCGACACTCAAATTGTTAGTCCACTTGAGTCACTTTTTTAAAGCCAAATATTATAAAGGAGTAACAAAATGATGCCATGCTCTCTGGACCCTTTATTGAAAAGCCACTGATTTCAAACGAAGAGGAGTAAATAATTCATTGCCCCGCCGCTATTTAAATAGCTCTTTCGTAATTATTAGCGTTTTCTCATAAAAGACTTCTTAATTTTTAACCATCGTCAACTACAAACGATGGTTAAAAGTTACGATACCTGATTCCGTACCCTCCACCTCCAAACTTGCTCCTCATCAATGTGAGGATGTGTCCCGCATAGCATCAGACTGATTGCGTCTTAAGAATCCATAAGAGCAGAATCCTCTAATATTGAATCCTTAATTTTCTAACATCAAAACTGGGATTCTGTTTCTAAGTTTAAAAATATCATCTAAAAGGATCACAAAATTCCATTTTTCTTATCTTTATATGAATTACCAATAGTAGTTATGAAACCAGACAGTAATTTAGAGTTAAAATAAAAATCATAAAATGAAATATTCTGATAGAAATTTTAAATATTCATTTTCTATTCCGACACTCAGAGTACGAGAAAGAGCTGTGTTTTTAAAATTTTTTAATATCTTAATACCTTTTAGTAACTTTATTTTTTTAAATAAATAATATTATAAAATATTTGTTAAAAGATAAATTTTAAAACATATAAAAAAATATATATTTTTTAATTTACTTTAAAACTTTTTTATATAAACTTTCATATATTAACTTGAAGTGAGTCATACAACCATTGATCTATATGAAAGGCATCATTAATGCAACTGAGCAATTAATTTGTGTTTTTATTCCAAAATGCATGCATGAATCTAAATTGAAGGCTGAGATTTCTTAAGAACAAATGCTTCACACTAATTGTGTAAACAAGCTCCCAACGCTATTTTCAAAAGAAAACGAAATTGTGTAACTCAACTCATTAGAGCGAAAGACTTTAACTCCATACCTTAATTTAACTAAACTAATACAAATATTTAACTCTTTGTAAATAATTTCCATTAGCCTCATTACATTTTAATCGTATTTTTCGCCTTCTAAATTTGAATGGCAAATGAAATAAATTAGAAACCAGACTGTTACAAGCTGACTTTCAGAAGTAACAATTTTCGCGGCGCACTAATGACAATGGTGAAGGCATTTTATTTACAGGATAAAATTATATCCAAATTTAATCGATTAAACAACGATTATAC
This sequence comes from Argiope bruennichi, assembly GCF_947563725.1. Lineage (NCBI taxonomy): Eukaryota > Metazoa > Arthropoda > Arachnida > Araneae > Araneidae > Argiope > Argiope bruennichi. The sequence goes on along the minus strand of NC_079151.1, from coordinate 128,471,520 downwards.
TACAGATTGTTATGTTTATTTTTTGAGAATTTGACACTTATATAATAGCTTGGTTTTTTTTTACTTATCACAGCATATGAAATTATACTCGATTTAATGATGTCTTTTATGAAAAGTGAAGGAATTACCTCACAATATTTGATTTTATTACACTAATGATAAAATAGCGTGATAAAAGGTGACATTTAACAAATAATAAAAATGAATTAACCCTTTTTTAAGTTTATTCGAAAATTCTATATCGTAATGAATTCAGCATCACGTTATCAAACAGATATTTTCCAGCCATGCTTTTCTAATTTTTGTATTCTTTTATTTAACTTTGCTTGTTTTATGCTTGCAAAAATAAAATTTTGTAATCTTTTTTTTATTCACTTTTTGGTGTGCTAGAATTTTGAAATCTTGTATATTTGTATATTTTGGAACTATTATACTTTTATAATATTTTCAAACTTAATTATGTTTATTAATTAATATTAACAAATTATTATTTAATGAAAGTGGTGCCCTCTGGTGATGAATTTTGGTAAGAGTTAATTTCAAGAGTCCATAATAGTTAAAATAATTAATGATAAATTAAAAATTAAAGAGTAAAATTTATTGAAATTGAAAATAGTTTTCATTTTTATTGCATTTAATAAAGCTATGTTTTAATTATTATTTCTTAAAGCTTTTAAAAAGCAATACATGTAATTAAGTGTTAATTGAATAAGCTGCATTAGATGATTTTATGTAATGATATACTTAAATTAGTATTTCATTCTATGTGAAGAGAACAAAGTAATATACAGTTGTTGTAGTTTTGATTCATATAAAACCTAATACTTTTTCCCCTTTCAATGTGACAATATAGAGATATCAACAATATTGCGTTAAATTCAGGATGCCATTCATTTATTCGTATATTTAAGAGAATAAGTGAAATATGATTCAGTTCATTAATCCGTGCTTCTAAATTTCAAATTTAAATCACATAATAAATTGAATTTTAAGGGGAAAAGAAATTCAAAACAGTTAATTGCAACTTTTTTATTTTTGTTATTCTTAAAGTATTAAAATGAAAATTGAGTGTTGATTTTTGTATACTGATTTATAAGAATCGTCTTCGTGTTTTACTTTTAATATTTGAGCCATTTATAAAATATGCTATGCATAAAAACATCTTAAAGTTGGTGATCTCAAAACAAATGTGCATGAATTTCAGTTCATAAAAACTTTTACGAATCGCCTTAGGCTACCAGCTTGCTTGTGTATTTTTTTGGCTTTTCAAGTTGGTAAACTATTAATATAGAATGCGTTTTTTTTTTTCGTAATTTTATTTTGTTATTGATAAGACTAAGAAATATGAACTTAACTGAATCAGTCTACTACAATTTATTTCGCTTGGGAATTAATAAGTGTATATACAACGAAATAAAAATAGAAACATAAATCCTTCTTGCATTGAATTAATATTCAAAGAAAGCAACACTGGCAAAAGCACGCAATTGAATGTTTTGATAGATGAGTATTAAGTTTCATCACAACACTAAAAACATTCTTACAGATTGTGTATCAAATTAAATTTTAAAAAAACTTGAAAACAGAGAACTTTCACGGAAATCTAACTGATATCTTTAAAAAGATAATTTTGGGAGTTTTAAGATAAGATCAAAATAATTTTTGTCAGATAATAGTTTTGAAATATTATCAGGCATGACATGCTCACGGTCACGAGTCATGCCTCATATTCGGACCATCTGTCTTCTAATTAGATCCTTTGATATCTTCTAACTAAAATAAAAGATGTGTCATCTAATTAGATAGCAGATATGAATTTCATAACTTTTTTTCTTCTGGACTGATTGCAGGTTGCGACGAGCTTTCTTCCGAACATTTCTAATATTATTTTGTTGCTCCATAGTTAGTTAAACGAATCTCGGAATGAACGCAGCTAACTGCAAACAAATTGAATGGAACGATCTGAAGCCCGTACAGAATTAGTTTACTTTTAACTGTTTTTATTCGACAATAATTAATTAGTAACATTCAATTTGTTCTTTGTTTTTGTCACTAATTAATCTCTCCTTTTCTAATTTTATTCTATCACGGGAATTTGTTTATGAGATTACTAAGTAATTTTTTTTAAAGTAATAAGTATTCTTATCAAATTAAATTAATTAAATTTTTTTAATCAAAAGAGTGAAAGTTTAGAAAATTATGTAATATTTTAATGTTGTAGATTTTCATCATTGAAGATAAAATTAATATCTTCATCGATTATTATGCACAAAAACTGTAATAAATGCTTTGATTTACCCAATTTTTCATCACAAGATAATCTTGGGAATAATCTTTCTTGTCAATTTATGTGTTTCATTTTTGTGTCCTTATTTCCAACCTTTTAAGCGATCTATCTAACACTCTGTATTAGAATTTAAATTTTCGCGACCTCAAAGTTAATTTTTTAAAAATTTCACCAAAAAAAGTACAATTATAATAAAAATAATTTTTCAGATTTAATGAATCTGGTTGTTAAATCAGGATGAATTTTAGAATTATTTTTGCTTAAAATACTGATTTATTCTGAATCAAAGAATAACGTCCTATGAGAGTTTCTGCAACGTCAACTTTTTTCTTCGAGACCCCATCTATTTCTGTACTCCCACAGTTTCATAATTCTTGCACTCAGTCACTTCACTGACGGAGGATGGGGTTGGGGGAAGAAGGAGAAGGGTTTAGATGTCCCAGCTGCCAATCTTCAGTGCAGCCGATAACAAAATGTTGATCTATTTGGTTCACTTATCAAAGCCAAATATGACAGGAAGACGTGTGAATAAACACTTTTGTCCCTGGTGCTATTTATTCTTGCTACGTCACTGAAAAGTCACAGTTTTTGGTATTTCGAAGAATTGTACTTGCATCTAAAACCTTATGAAAGACTAAAATAAAGTTTCTTAAGTAAATAACAATAAATTAAAACAATGTTTATAATTTTTTTGCATCACTTTATATTTGATTGTCAGTAAACAACTGTGTAAACGTGTAAGGACAGGCAATATTGATACCCCTAGTGTTAGTATTTGAAACACCGCAAAGATAGAACAGCAGTACAATAGAACTCTAGTTATTTGAATTGACCAGTTACGGATAATCAAATATCCAGATGACTGGATAATAGATGAAAAACAAAAGGTTATTTCTAAAAAAAGAAAGAAAAAAAACCTGAAGGAGAATTTCCCTTATTATTTATTTGTATAATAACTATAAAAACAATGTTACATTTTTTTCAATAATTTAATAATTTTTTTCAATAATTTCAATAATTTAAACGAACAGCTATTCGCATTCAGCAATTTGTTGTATTACTGTAATTTTGTTGATTATACTTGGTTAATTTTTCATAATTAAACAATGCCAAAATACTTTGATAAGCTACATCATATTAAATCAAATGAGAGTACTATTTTAAATTATACTTTTTCACTGTAAACACGAAGAATTCAGACTGGCTAACTATGCAATGCAAAGTAACAAAATTAACTGATGAATAAAATTGGCGAAATTGGTCTAGTAATTGAATTGAAGTTTCCACCGAAGTATATTTTAAGATATGACTCGAAATGACCAGTAACCGACTATTGTTACACTACCTACGGAACCATTGATGACCATTTAATTTTCATGTGAAGTAAAAAGAAATTGGCGAAATCATTACGGTAGTATTCTGTTTTGTTTTTCCCTTATAGAGAATGTAATGTAATGTTTTTGAGATTCCTTTTGAAGATAGGAGGCGGATGTGTATAAGCAGCCATAGGGGACATATTTGGGGAGTCATGAACTTTCGTATGAAATAAAAATTGACGAAATTCGTCAAGTGGTTGGGACTGGAGGATTAGTTTTAAGAGATTCTTAATTATTATTCACGTGAAATTAAATAAAAAAAATTAGTGAAATCGGTATGTAAAAAATTAGTGATCGGCTCTATTTCGTTTTTTCCTCATAGAGAATGTAATGTAGTGTTTTTGAAATTTCTTTTGAAAATGAGAGGGAGGATGTATATAGGCAACTCATGAGGATATATTTAGGGGGACATAAACATTCATGTGAAATAAAAATTGGCAAAATCGGTCTAATAGTTGGAGTTGGAGGTTTGATTAGAGTTGTAGAGGATTTTTAGAGTTTTTTTTTTTTTAATCTAAGGATTCTTTACGATTTTAATTATTTAAAATATGTTGTATTAAAATATACCTGCCAGTCAATGTCAGTTGTATTTATACTTTCTCTTATTTATTCGGAAATATTTTGTTTTTAGGCTTTTTTTTTCTTTCTTTCTCTTTCTTCCTTTTTCCCTCAAAACGATTCGAATAAGTGGAGTTCACAGAATTGGAGCTCTTTTTCACTATAATATGTGCTGCTCTGCTTATATAATTTGTTCATTCGGTTAGTATATATGGTCATTTTGTTTGCTACAAAATCTGAGAGTGCTATAGAATATTAAAAAAACAATACAGAAGAAGGCTCATTCCTTGCTCGAAGCACCCCTCATCTTTTCATTAATCACTCACCTGCGCTTGAAATCTGAAGTCTCTGCAACCGAGTATTGTTTAGAAACAAAAGCTGAGAAGCGCTCACTTGTGTTGTTTCTTTTGCTTCATAAGAGAAAAAAAAAGGAGTAAAAAAAAAGCCTTTCGTCCCTGTGTAGAGCCAGGGCGCAGCAGTGCAATTTTTGCTGTGTGACGCCCCATAAGACAACTTTGGATACGTGCCAGTGGTAATGATAAATCGATACATTACGCCCAATCAGATCTAAAGGGAAGGCTGCGATTGGGTGAAGGTGTACTATTTGTTCCAAAATCGAAGCGGAAATTTATTTCTACATACCACCAGTGAAGTGCCGCTCTTTCCTCCATGTCTAATGATGTATTATTCAGCCACTTGGATTCGGCATCGAGAGAAAAAAAAAGGAGAAATAAAATGAAATAAAAGAGAGAAAAAAATTCTGATGTACGTACTACAATGAATAGGGTTGTTCGTAGAGGCGATGAGATTTGTTTTTGGATTCATTGATGATAATACGAATAGAGAAAAAATGGCAGTTACATATCGCGCCGATGTTACTGTTTGTTGTTGCGTGTTTCTGAATCAGCACTGCGAAGAAAATGATTTTTAGATACACTGGAAGCTAAAATTGGCTTTTATGCATTCAGGGTAAAAATATATTTACAAATATTTAGAAATGCAAAGATATATTGCATAGAAAAACATACCCACTAACAGAGATACTAGCATTTAAAAAAAATGAAAACAAAAATGTTATGAATATATTTTAAGCTGTTTTATAATACTTTCTTGGATAAGGATTACAATTTTAATGCATCAGTTTAATAAGTGAACATCTCTAAATCTGTTTGCTACTATATATCTTATTTGAAATACAGAAATCTTATGCAAATCACGACTCTTTCTAATATATATAAATAAAGAAAGATAAAGTGTTGAAATAAGATTTGACTTGGGGACTTGATACCTAGATTTAAATTTGTATAAAATATTTACTTCAGATCGTGAGAAACATGCAAGTTAGAAACGAAAGGTGGGTTCTTTACAATTTTGAAAGAAAAAAAAATCCGCAGTTAAGAGGGGAGAGGTGAACAAAGCTGAGAAATGATACTACAGTGGGTTATTTTCAGTTTTTGAGGCAACATTATGCACACAGATGTAATTATTATGTGTGAATTACATCATTGAAATTCTGATAAAACATTATCATTAAGGTAAAAATTCATGGGATTACAGAATTGGGAATGCGACGACTTAAAAATCGTCGCATGTTATTGTTTTAAGCTTAACTTGTCCTTTTTGTACTATTTTTTTAAAAAAAATAATTTAAAGTACAACAGTGATAATGTAATAAATGTAACCAGCTGGAGCGGTCCCCCCCCAAAAAAAAAACTCTCTCATATTCTTCAATAAAGATTTTATCTTCCTCCCCCCACACAGAATTGTGGATCTTGGATAAGACAATGAAATGCTTAAATAGCAATGGTGAACAATAGTTACGAAATATGTATTTTTTTATCATTATCCTAGGAAGCTAGTATCTGTATTGAATGAATCTATCGGGCGGATATGTATTTTGGAAGCCGTTTTCTGAGTCACCGGAACCAAAATTTGGCATGAAACTGTAATTGCAGTTACAAGATCGCATACTAAATTTCACATATTTAATTCATTAGGTTTACATACATATGAAAATATAGTGCGAGGGACGGCCAACCCTTAGATGGATTTGTTTCTAAATTTGGTAAGAATCGACATCTTAGACGTTAAACTAGTATACCAAATTTTATCAATATAACTCTTTACTTTTTGTAATTATTATGTTTATTTACTCGAAAAGACTGCCAGCCAGGCTTTCTATGAATTAGTTTCTTTCGAAATTTGATAGAAATATGTAATTTACGTCCGTATACAAATTCCAGTTGTCTAGCTTAGAGCAATCACAACAGAAAGTCAGACATAATGCCCAAAACATGTTTATCCAATTCATTTATCTTTTTACTTTGGCGGTTTGCCACTTTCTTATTTGTTATATCAATATCTAGTTAATAAACAGATTCTTTTTTCCTTAGATTTCTAAAATGGAAGAAAATCAAGCGATTAAATATTTGACGAAACAATGAAAACGGTTTGAATTTCAGAACAATAATAAATTCAGCACTATTGTTGAAAATTAGTATTTATCGACGACTAAAATGCGTCAAGAAAATTTTTTGCCAATTTGGCGATTACAATCATCAAATTATATAGCATGTGAATTCGAAAGTTCAAAATTTTTTATAATAAATAATAATACACTTGGTTATATTTTTATAATTTGGCCACCGTTGAAACTGATTCTACCGGAAAATTAAACAAAAAACTTATATATTTAAAAAAAATTAAAGCAAAATTACACAGCAATTAAACTGGAATCGGGAAAAAGACATTCTTTTAAATTTCAAATAGTATAAAAATTGGTTTTGCGTGATAATATTTTTAATAATTATCGCGCAAATACGCTAAAATCTTACTTAATTTCTAATTTTTTAATATTCTTATTAAAATTTCTAAGCAAAAAAATCGCTTAAAGATGCACATTCTCACCTTTCAAAGTATATTTATACCAAATTTAGTAGGTCTAAGTCAAAAGGTCTATCCAGTAGATCGTCAAGAGTGGCATATACATAACACTCTCCTTTATTATTAGTACAGATATGACAAATATTGGTTTACACAATAGCCTTTATCCATCATAGTCAAATTCCAATGTACCTCTGTTAGAAAATTAGTCCACTTTTATGACTAAGGATAGCCATGACTTAAGATAACATGCATTACAATGTCGGATAGCCTTAATTCTCATATTTCATGTTTTTATTTGCAATAATAATATAAGAAAATTTCAACAGAAGTATAACGAATCGATTTTTCTTGACTGAATCAAATATTTGAATTCCGATTCCAACAAAGCTATAGATGATGCAACATTATATGATGTGACTTGGAAACAATGATACTATGGATTCATATATGCTCATTTTGTTTACTGGGAAAATACACTCGCATCTCACAGTTCCGGGAGTTAGATTTCCAGCTCACATTTGCTCTTTGTTATCCAACAATCATTCAAAATTATGGTTACAGTGATTCGTGATGTTAATTTGTATCGGAACATTCAATTAAACTGATAGTGTCCAAACCCGGTTGCCAAACTATGATCTCGCGAATAGCGATTATAATAACCTCAATTTCATGATACTCTTAGCACATATTTCAAAATAAATAAAACAAAAATAGAGAAAAAAAAACTGAACCCTTTGTTCGAAACATCGAAGCATATTAATAATTTGAGTGTCTTTAATTTACTGTCAGAAATTCACTCTTAACTATATGGCACCGAAAACGTATCATTAAAATTGTATTTAAAATTTTCGCGACCCATATCAGTATAAATATATATATATATATATATATATATATATATATATATATATATATATATATATATATATATATATATATATATATATATATATATATATATATATATATATATATATATATATATAAGAAAAAAAATTATGATGTTATTTGGAAAATTTATGATTAAAATTATAAATTTTCCGTTCCTTGAAAAAGGGTTCGTCCTAAAAAGAAAAAATTTATCCCCCACCCCCCACCCCGAGGGAGTTTTTCAGATTCTTTCATTATTGTTTTTGTTTTCTTTCTACGTTGCTTAAGTTTCACTTCGCCTTGTTTAACTCGTAAAAACTGTGTAATATATATATATATATATATATATATATATATATATATATATATATAACAGGAATAAGACTATAAAGTTTATTTTTTGAATTTTAATGTGTTTTAAAATTGGTTTTCTTTTATTCGCTCTGGAGAGTTATTGAAGTAAAACGTACTAATTTCAATTGATTTTCCAGTAAAAATTTAGCTAAGATATTGAAATAACTCCTTCTGATCAGCACTTATCCAAGAAATAACTACCTGCCAAATTTAGTAACTCGTACAAAAGTCTGTTATGCAAACCATTTGGAAGATTCTGTAGCACGAATTTCTCAATTTACATAAATTACCCAATTATAGACATTACCACGTGGAAATAAGTTTTAAAAGTATTAGTAATTTTAAAATATTTTATTTTTCCTTCTTTATTGTCCGTACTATTTAATTCCTTATTCTGTCATTCACTCCCTGTCATTTCTCGTGATTATGATGTCACACATGAAATGATGTTATTTTATTCCTTAAGTTTTTTTAATTCTATTTAATTATTTATTGAGTTTTGAACAATATTCTACACACCTTCAGTTAGAGTCCATAGCACAATATATCTTAGAACAATCCACGGTGCAATTGCAGACGATTTGCACCATGCCATTTCTCGCGATTGTGATGCCACACATGACATGATGTTATTTTTTAAAAATCGAATGAAAAGAAAATTTTTACCAAAATACTATGATCCATAAAGCTCCAGGTTTATTCAAAGTCCTTCGAACAAAGATATAATTTATGAAGTAACGTGTCTGGTGTCCGGTAAAAAGTTGTAGCAAATTAGTGCGTGCTTTTGCAACTAAACAAAGAGTCTTCATTTTTATAAACCGTAGAAATTTAGAAAGCTAACTTTCCAACTCCAAGTTTGATTTTCGTTATCCAACTATCGTTCATAGCGGTTCAATAACTTGCGATGCTATTTTTTACTTCCCTTTACCAAACTGTGGTTTCAGTTACCAAACCTAACTCGGTCATAAACTATGGTCCAAGTTACCAAATCTGACCTGATTACCAAACTGTGGTCTCAGTTACTAGACCTAACCTGATTACCAAACTGTGGTTTCAGTTTCCAGACCTAACCTGATTATCAAATTGTGATCTCATTAATAGAAATTATAATGCCTTCAGTTGAATATGGCAGTATTTGTAGTATACTTTGTTAAAAAATGTTCTATGGCTTTTCCATAAACATTCAACTGCTTGATATTTCGTACTTGAAGAGAAAATGCTTTTCGCAAGAGTCGAACAAAAAGTAAATACTTAATTTCAAACATTTTATTGTGTGCCATAAAACATGAAATACAGTGTATTTCTTAATGGGAATCCTTTAAACTATGACCTCTTTTTCATATTGCGCTCAAAGGAAAATATATTGTTGAATGTATATTCCCAACCATATCCACCAATAAATCCGTGGACGAAGAAGAAGAAGCAACCGGGAAGAAGACACCTCCTCCTCTCCCGCTCGATGTTCTCTTTTCTTTATTTACGAAATCAAAGACCCACCAATGACCCTTAACTAATACAGGATGCCAGATGTGGCCAACGATTTGGCATATTGTGGTTGGTGGTAAAGATGGGAGAAAAAACTTACACTCACACAACAATAAAATCCGAAACAAAGCAATAGCACGAACCGGGGGGAGAAGGGAAAAGACACAGAAACAACAAAAAACAAAAAAGAAGAGAAGAATAAAATACCGTTTTAGATAGCTGGAGGGGTGTGCAGGGAGGGAGTTGGTGGGAAAGGTCCCCGAGAAGTGCGCTATTTTTCTTCATCTGTGCCAGAGATTCGCAGCAAGAAAAAAACAGGAGAGAGCAGGGGATGTAGTGGGCGAGCGAAGAAGAATAAATGGGGACAAACGAAAATTTATGACCCTGTCTTGTCGCCTAGAATGCTAGGCGACGCGACTGATAGGATGTTGGGGTTCCTCTTCTACCCCTTGATCCCCTTATGTGGAAAGCCCTGTGTCTTTTTCCTCCCAGACAATGGGTTCCGTGGAAACAGTTCCGAAACCCCCTCGCACTACTAAAGAACAAAAAAAAAAAAAAAAAAAAGTTCCGTTTTCATTCCGGTGGGTGGGAATGAGATGTTGCGGGTAAAAAAAAAAATAGGGGGAGGACCGTGAAGAAAAAAATTATAGAGGATCGAATGATTTTGACGGAATGAAAAGCCAACGTTTAAAGAAAAGGGTGTAGAAAAAAAAAGTTTTGTTCTTTTTCTTCACCCTCCCCTCTCATCCGCATGGTAAACAAGGAAGACAGCGAGGAGGTGACGGGTTCCAGCCGTCTTTTCCGCATGTCTATAGTGATTGATTCTTCGGAAGAATTTGCTTACGAAAATTTTATCAGGCTTTAATGCTTTTTCAACGCCTTTTCTTTTCACTTCCGCGCCAGTGGATCGGAAAACACAATATTCCCCGCGGTGAGTTTTATTTGTTTGTTACCCTCCTCGATGGATTCGTGACAGAGACAGGAAAGCAAATTGGAATCTTGAAACCTTTTGAGAGGATTTTGCAAATTGAATTTTATTGATGGCTTATTGGATAAAATTTAACCATTTATTTACTTTCTCGTATAAAAGTGGGCCGATTATCAAAAAGGCAATGTAAGCAATTTCTTCGGCACTCGCAACTTAGGAGGATTATGTCGTCGAATACTTTTTTAAAAGGGTGACGGGTTCCAGCAGTTTAACTTATTCCAAATAAAATAAATTGTTGCTTCAAAATAATTTTACTATAATTTTTTTCATGTTTTCTAATTTGCTTGAAAATCAGCGTTGTTGAATACACGTCTCTATCATGGCAAACTTTCTATTAAATTGGAACTATCTGCTTCATTTCATGCCAATGGAATGGTGGTATTCCAAGATTTATCGTGTCTGTGGAAAATCGTTCGGAATTGGTATACTATGGATAGTAAAGTCAGAATTCAATCCTCGCTTATTTTCTCTCAGTTCAAATGGACTTAGAGACAATTAGGTGCAATGGAAATCTAATGTGCCAAATTGTTTGGAAAATCACTGAATGTGTTTGAACAAGAGGAAGTCTGAAATGCGTAACCAAGGATGCGGTATATTTTAACATGGAGTTCGTGAAGTCGGAGTGGAATGATCATGATTGATAAGTCTAAATGGATAACTGAAGAAATATGAAATGCCATGGAGTCACATTTTCCAAACTCATGGTGTAAAGTGATCGCAAATGACCAGCCCAAATGTGTAACTGAAGAAAAATGCAATGCCGTGATTCGCCAAAACCATGGCGTAAAGTGATCGTGAATGACCAGTCAAAAGGTGTTGCGAAATGAGCCACTAGAGCGCACCACTTTGCACGCTAGAGGGCGCTACTGTTCGTAGAAATATAAATATAAATGCAGTGGTTGCGAGAGAGGCTTGTTTCGGCTTGTCCTCCACATCTATGGTTAGTTGATTAGAGTTTGATGTGTTGTGTAAGTGGTTTATTTTAATGTTTTATGTATTTTATTAAAGGAGTTTAATTATATTTTGAGTGTAATGAGTTAGTTTTTTATCAAAAGGATAGACAGAAAAACAGTAGAATGGCGTGGAGTGACATTATTATTGACTTGAATTGTAAGGATTCATCTTGAATGACCAACGTAAATGTATGGGCAAAAAATGGAATGATGTGGAGTGAAACCACTCCAGTGGCATGGGGCTGATTATTTGTAAAAGACATCTTATATGAATGAACTAAAAAATAAAATTGTATTGTTTAATACCACTCCATTAGAATAATGCAGATTGTTTGTGAACGATCAATTTTAAACTGTGTTAAAATGCTTCTTAATTAATTAATTTATTTTTTGCCTTTTCTTACAAAATTGCTTTTACACTAATTTTCTATAAATCACTGAATTACTGAAATCTACTCACTTGAACGTAACAGGCAATCATCAAATATTAATAATGCCTATGACATAAAAATTAATTATATAGATATTAAATTAGTCAATAAAAATAATATGGTTTTGGAATTTGAAAAAGAAGTGGGAAGTATGTTCCTGAATTTTATTGCTAAATGCTCCAACAATATTTAATCCTACCTTCCTAAGAAATATACAATGATAAAATACATGTCTAAAAACTTGACCTTGAGATTTTGATGAATCTCCTCAATTTTTATCTCCTTGAATCTGAACATCAGTTTCGGAATTGTGCCTGCCTGTAAAGACACTAACAAAAAGCATTTGAAACTGCGCCAAAGGAATTTGGTATCTGATCTTTAATCAAAACTGTATTTTTGAGATCCTGAACTAATGATCTATTCTCTTTTGCCTCTTTGGAAGGGGAAAAAAATGGAATAGAAAGTCGAATTGGTGTATTAATTGGTGGTATGGTGTATTAGCTCAAGAATTCAATTCATTTTAATAAAATTATTCTACAACTTAAAAAATGCGCTATAGTGTTATATATTTATAGTAGTTGCTTCCCTGCGCAGTTAGTTTCCTGGCATAGAAGAGTGTTTTACAGTAGCGGTAACATGCTGAACGGAGGCTGGGTTAATGACCACAAGGTCATAGCTACCATTTGCCAACTTAATAATGAATGTACCAAATATGATGAAGAACTCAGCATGTTCGAGAATCGTGACTACATCTTGGCTATATCTACATCTTAGGACTCGAATTTTGACGGTTACCACAGAAAGTTCGATACCTTGTTACAGAAACTATAAAAAGCGTATCACGTAGACAAGAGTGAGTGAGTCAGTAGCAAACAATAGACTGAGAGACGTGAGTGGTTGAGCGAATTCTCTTAGATTTTAACTTTCTTCTGGTTCCTTTGAGCAATTTTTGTTGGTAAGGTTGTTTATTACTAATTTTCTTCTTGTGGGCTGCTGTTTACTGCAAGTGCTTTTTTGTGTACGCTCCATCTGTGTTTTGTTACCTACAGACCATGTTTTCATGTAGAATAAAGCATCGTTATTTTATGTTGAACTTGTTTTCATCATACATCCAGCTGACAGATTAGGATTTTTCAAAAGAATATGTATTCTATTTTATGCTCTGTAGATTTAAAAAAGAACTACCTTGAAATTACACTTTATTTTGACAATAGAGTTTCTTTCTTCTGTGTGGCCATTATTACGAGTGGTCTTAAATAGCATATGTCGTAAGTCGATGAAAAAATGTACTTTTCTCAAATTTTGAACAAAATCCTTCTATAAAAAGATTTTATGTCTGCCTATCAGTGTACATGTGTAGACGAAAACTCGAAACGCATAAAATAAATAATATTTGACAAGATAACTGGCAATAATATTTTCAATAATATTGGGAAAAATTTTAGTGAATCAAGATAAATTTTGAGAAATTTTCATTTTACTACTACTACTTTAATCCTACAGCTCTTTTTTTAGGGGGGGGGAGCAAATTTTCATGTTTACTTTCTGGATAAAATGTTTCTTGAAACTGAATAAAGATTCAACATAAATCATTCTTTTATAAAAAGTAATTGGTCTCTTCTGCTTTCTATCCTGAGGTTTTAACTCATTGTCGAGTTTTGAGAATTACATTAAAAAAATATTTATAAATGTAATTCAAGATCGCCTATACAATTCCGAGTTTACTATTTATTAGCTGGTGGACATCTAATCTATATCAAATGATCAAAGGAATCATGGAATCTAAAACTGGCAAATTATCAAAGTTCCTGCAATCATAATTTTTTTTACAAAAATTATTTTGTATAAAAGAATTTAGTAAAATAAATTAGTCTTATAATTTAGACTACTAATTAGAATTTAGTGAAATAAATGTCAAAGTTAGGACAAGTCATTCAATACTATTTTTAAACTCTTCGACCAATCTGTTGAATCATTCATTTTGTCTTGAATATAAAGAATATAAAGGTATTTTTATAATACATTAAAAATTTTATTTATCTGGAAATATAATCATCTTTCATTTTTAATAATAGCTTTGTATCGGAAAAAAGTCTGATTTAAAAAATGTCAATAAAAAAAATTATAGCCGAAGTTGAATGATAATTTTTCGAACGTTCAATATGGAATTTTTACGGAGTATGCAGAGAAAAAAAATTAAAAAAAAAAACAACTTTAGATTTTAACGGATCTCCATATATTTCGGATATCTCTGAGTCCGCAAAGTAAATTTGTTTTTAAAATTGTGTCCGCCTGTCAGTAAGCAAGATAACTGAAAAATGCTTTGATCTGGAAGGATGAAATTTGGTATATCATCTAGACACTTAGATTTCCATCAAATTTTGAACGAAGTTCATTCACAGCAGATCTGTCTGTCCGGTTGTAAGAACACAAGTGAACATCATCTCTACAAAACGGAAGTAGCTAGGGATAGATAAAATTTAGTGCACAGGTTTAAAATATAAATTGTTGACCTGCATCAAGCTTGGAACCAAATCAGTCAAGAAATTGACCGTCTGTCTGTCTGTACTTTTACAAGCATATAAACGTCATAATTCAAAAATGAAATGACTTAAAAAAAAGGAAATTTGGTTTATAACCATGTGATTACTAATGTAGTTATATATTAAATGTTGGTTTCTATCGATTGAAGAAGAGGCTTTTAAAATATATATTCGATTTTCTGAATTATTTTATTTTTATTCGATTTATTGGTGATTCACTAAATGGCAGCGATGAATCACCAAGCAAAAGTCGCACTTCAGATTTAGTAGAGTCAGCCGCCCCGACGGCACACGGATTTAAACCATAAAACTGAATGACCGCACCGCCGCAACAGCAACACTGGCGGAAACTGTGGTTGAGTCCTTAGGGCCATCACCGGCCACGGTACAACCCTCCCCGAAGAAAGTGCGTCCCGTCATCGATGGGAGGAGTCAGATCCCCCACCTATTTGTGCACCCTCTAGGGTGGCGAGATCCAACCACCATGCCGAAAGCATCTCATCCTCATTTCGAGGTGCCCTCCGGGGGTTTCAGATTTAGTAGAAACGCAAGATTCACATCAAGATCCATACTTTATAACTTTTGTTCACTAATGTCATTTAAGGAATTCGCGACTTTGCTCGAAGTCCTCAATCTAAGGGGATGGGGTAGAGGCAAACACTTTTATTACAGAATACGTGAGAAATTTTTGGGAAAGTCATTCCTGCTGGTTTTCGATTGTAAAAAGTAAAACGCATGGGACGAGACGAAGAAATGATAATGAAATGTGTAAGAAACATTTATAACTTGGACTAATCCAGGTAATGTACCAGTTCTGGATTTGAGAGCAGAGGAATTCAGACTCAAAACACGATTCCATCAGATATATCGTATATCTGAATTATGTGCACCTTAAAATTTTCACAGAGAGTGAAAATCTGCCTGCAGGTGTGGTATGGAAATTAGAAAGGGGAGAGATAGGAACGTGTGTCAGGTAACTTAAGAATCTACTGGATAATGATTTTTTTGTAAATATTTATTTGCTTGAAGCACAAGTTTATTATTTACAGTTCCCACGAATGTGCTTATTATATTCAAGGATCTCGGAGCTGGATGCCTATTATGCATATGTATGGTTAGAGTCTCTGGCATGATCAAATCCGAAGTCTCGATACCCAACCTTATTTATCATAGTTAGCAAAATCTACTACTTTTTAGAACTGCTCCTCCAGTGTGTCACAAAAAACCTGTGTTAATTGGTAACCGCTAACTACATGCAGCGATTATTAATTTTATATGAGATATCCTAATTCCCGAAAATATATTTATATATGTTAAATTTACATTTGTAACTTTCGTAGTTAATATCAGTTTCCGAATTGCTTCATCTATCAATAATTAAATCTCAAAATGTTGCTGCATGAAGGTAATCACGACTTTCGTCTATTTTGAAATCATCAATGTAAATAATATTGAGAATAGAAATAAAATCTTAAAATTGACTATTTTGAATTTTGGAAACTGGCTATTTTGAAATCATCCACGTAAATAATATTGAGAATAGAAATTAAAATCTTGGAAATTGATTATTTTGAAATCATCAATGTAAATAATATTGCCAATGGAATTAAATTCTTGAAAATTGACTATTTTGAAATCATCTATGTAAATAATATTGCCAATGGAATTAAATTCTTGAAAATTGACTATTTTGAAATCATCAATGTAAATAATATTGCCAATGGAATTAAATTCTTGAAAATTGACTATTTTGAAATCATCTATGTAAATAATATTGCCAATGGAATTAAATTCTTGAAAATTGACTATTTTGAAATCATCAATGTAAATAATATTGCCAATGGAATTAAATTCTTGAAAATTGACTATTTTGAAATCATCTATGTAAATAATATTGCCAATGGAATTAAATTCTTGAAAATTGACTATTTTGAAATCATGAATGTAAATAATATTGCGAATAGAAATAAAAATCTTGGAAAGTGATTATTTTGAAATCATCAATGTAAATAATATTGCCAATTGAATTAAAATCTTAAAAATTGACTATTTTGAGTTTTGAAAATTGAATATTTTGAAATCATCCATGTAAATAATATTGAGAATAGAAATAAAAATCTTGGAAATTGATTATTTTGAAATAATCAATGTAAATAATATTGCCAATGGAATTAAATTCTTGAAAATTGACTATTTTGAAATCATCTATGTAAATAATATTGCCAATGGAATTAAATTCTTGAAAATTGACTATTTTGAAATCATCAATGTAAATAATATTGCCAATGGAATTAAATTCTTGAAAATTGACTATTTTGAAATCATCTATGTAAATAATATTGAGAATAGAAATAAAAATCTTGGAAATTGATTATTTTGAAATAATCAATGTAAATAATATTGCCAATGGAATTAAATTCTTGAAAATTGACTATTTTGAAATCATGAATGTAAATAATATTGCCAATAGAATAAAAATCTTGAAAATTGACTGTTCCAAATCTTGGAAATTGGCTATTTTGAAATTAGAAATGTAAACAATATTACCAATAGAATTAATATCTTGAATATTGACTATTTCGAATTTTGGAAATTGACTATTTTGAAATTGTCAATGTAAACAATATTACCAATAGATTTAAATGTAAACAATATTACAAATAGAACTAAAATCTTTGACCATTAAATAAATTTTTAAATAGTATGATAAGGTTTTTCTTGAATCTGTATGTTAATGAATGAAATGACTATCATTGGTCTTAAAGTTAAGGAGATGCTTTAGAACATCTCATTCAAATTTTTCAACTTTTCCAATTTTTCTAGATACACTACTTAAGACTGCTTTTTTGCTATCAGTTTCCTCTATTATTTCTTAAGTATTAAAATATTTAAGTAGAAAGTATCTTATTTCTTTACTTATTCTCAAAATAAGTATGCTCTTTGAAATCGCAAGCATTCGCGGTGTCAATCCGCATGCTTTCTAAAAAATCATTTTTCTCGCCGGATATCTTATTATCAGATACATTTTGTCACAATCATAAGTTTAACTTAAATTTAGACTCTTCAAATCAAAATTAACTGCGAAAATAAAATGCACTACTCCATTTCTTTTCCTCAATTTTTTTCATTTAATAAATCTTCTTTGACTTTTCTTCCCCGATAAATACCGAAAAAAAGAGTAATAAATATCAACAGATAATCTGAAAACGTCTAGAAGTCGCGGTGAAAAAGTAATCAATAACAATATTGTGTCATACCTTCTCGAATATTTCTGTCACACGGTAATTGAAGTTTGGCTAAAAGGAAAAGAAGTTTTTAAATTGAAACAAAGTAAGCTATCGATCTGAATGAATTTTTTTCCCTTCCAACCTACGCTCATTTGTAGCTTTACTTAATTAGCAGTAAAATTATATTCTTGAATGAATAGATTCGATAAATAATTCAGCATTTTTGTAATCAACTTTTGTCGAATAAATTGCTTTATAAGTCAATAATTATCTTCTTGTCTAAAGATTTTTAATTAAACTTGATAAATTGAATTAAGAAAAAGGAAGCCTTTTTTTGTTTTTAAATAGAAGCAACTTTTATTTAAAAGTTATCGAGTTGGAATATAAATCTCTGGGAAACGAGTGTAGTTCTGTGGAAAAAATTAATTTATTTGTGTTCTAAAGTTTAAGAAGTAAATTGTTGAACTTTTCCAAAATTATCTTAAATTCATGCAAACGCAAGTTAAAGAAAAACTTTTAGTACATTTATGTAAAATTTTATTTAGTAAAAGGATTTCAAATGGAATGGTAAATAATATATTTTTTTCTTACTTTTGAGGCCTTATTTCATCACAAATGAGGCCTATAATATTAATATTAAAATGAATGTGGATCAAATAATTTCAAATTAGTATGGTGTGGAAATTTGGAGAACGGTATGCTTTCCTAAAAGAGTTTGAACAAAGTATAACTTTGCAGAGCTACAGCAGTATAATTCGTATACCTTTTACGGAATGTTAATTTTAAAAAAATATATATATTCAGGTCAGTTTCAATGTGATACGAGAGAATTTTAAAAATAGATTTATGATCAAAAATGGATCAGAATGTGATGAGATATTATTAGTATTTTCTTACGATATAGTGCATTTTTTATAACGTTTCATACTATTATGAAGCGAATCCATTACGCATTTTGGTTAAAAATTCGAAATAAATGTAAAATTTTAGTATGAAGATTATATACTTAATTTCATGCAACTTGCTTTTTATCCTTGTGAGTTATCCACGTTTAAATACATAAAGACTGATAAGAACAGAACAAAAGAATATAAGGACAAAATATTCTACTTGCTTGAAATCACTTTTAATCTGAAAGTGGCTACAGAGTTACAATTTGGATATATAGGGGGAAAAAATCGGCAAGATTATATAATAAAATTCAGCCATTGCTCCTAGCATTTTTGAGTTATCACTTTCATATGCTATAAAATGTCAGCATTTCAAGGAATTTTAACCAAAATTCGACACATAACTACAATTCTAAAAATAAAGCCACATATTAAATTTTATCCTTCTAGCTTATTGAATCTTTCAGTAATCGAATTTTTAGACAGAGAGACAGAATCCTGCAGATGATTTTTTTATATAGAAATATCTCAATCGACTCAAATCTCAGTAGAATTTCACACATAACTACAGTTTTAATAATAAAACCACACACCAAACTTCATCTACTCTAGGTTGTTATGTTTTTTTTAGTTATATTGTTCACATACTGTCATTATTCCAAAGAGGATATTTTCAGGCTAAGGATACACCCTTCAGACCCTCCCCCTTCCCTCTTTAGAATATCATCGAAACTTAGAGATTCAATTTTTGACGATTATAATGCTTTCTATTTGAATGCAAGACAGTAAAAATAGGTAGTCATAGAATGGGTACTTTCAGAATTTAAGTGTCCTCCCGCTGGTGTGGCGTGGTGTGGAGAGGGGGGTGCCAGCTCAGGTGTCATCCTCGTCATCTGACCAAGGTTCAATATGACGAGGTCCGTCCCAAAATAGTCCTAGTGTTGCTTTAAAACGGGACGTTAATATAACTAAACTAAACTTCAGAATTTAAGCAAAAATATCTAAAAATGAGATTTTTTTTTAGTATCATTGACTGTTTTGATTTTATAATAAATGTTGGCTTACTTTTATGTGACTGTTTTTTTTAATTAAATAAACTTCAAATGATATGCTTGCTTTCCCTCAAAATTGCTGATTCCATCTCAATAATTTTTAAGAAAAATTTTGTTAATAAGATATGGAAAATATTCATCGGTTTTTGTTTTGATAAAATGTTTATTGAACTTAAAAGTTTGAATAGATTCAAATGGAATTTTAATTCCTTAATTAGAAGTCGTAATATTTTATTCCAAAAATATCAATCCATCCAAAATTTAGACTCTTAGTCTTTGCTTGTTAATTAATAAATTGGAAGTATAATTTACTTTATGTTTTGTATAATTTATCAATAAAAAATTATTAAAAGAATGAAGACCCATCATTTTGAGATGTCTGAACACTATTTTACTGAATATTGAGAATAGTATTATGTGAGATATGTGTAGACACGTATTTTATTGTGGTAAGATACTGAGATACATGTTGAGTTGAGATAAAATATTGAAACATGTTTCTATTGAGATAAATGAAAACTATATTTTGATGAATATTGAGATTTATTATATGAGATAAGTGTAGACGCTTATTTTATTGATAAACGTATGATATAGACATAAAATTTAAGAAAATTTTGTATTAAAATAAACGAAGACAAGTATTTTAACGAGATAAAATGTTAAAACAAACATAATATTTATTGAGATAAACAAACACTAACAATTTTTTAGGATATAAAATAATACAAATTTTTGGATTTTAAATCCTAACTGATTATTTGACAAAAGTGGTGATAATTTTATTTATTTCTTTATTTCTAATTTATCAATTGCAAATCATTTAAGTAATTAGAGATATAATACTTTGAGATAAACGAAGACATATATCGATCCCCAAATTAGAATAAATTGTCACCTCCATTTGTAAAATATTCGAAATTAAACGCACCTTCATTCGAATATCCATTTTTGTTTCGATTTCTCGAAACAAACCCTAATGCATGCCTTAAAGCCCTCCCCATTTCTATCTAGACGTATCGAAGATATTCTTCGACCGGTTTCAGTTAAAGAACCCTCAACCCCCTCTTTTCTTAAAACGATTCCGTTAATTTCCCCCTCCGAGCGCCGCTCAAGTTAAGTAAAAGCGTGAATATTAACTCATTACGTTTAAATGGGCGAAAAGTTGATTTATCGGTGCAAGTGGAACTCAAGGAATTAGTGGCAAAAGCATTCTTCGATGGGAAGAGGGGAAAAATGCGAGGCACGTCATTGACACAAATATAAATGTATTGTGAGAGCGAGAGTCAAACGAATTTATTACGGGAGAAACAATCCGGCTAAATTAAGTATTCATTATGTATTTAAAAGCGGCTCTGCTTCTGCGAAAACGAATTAAAAGCGGCTAGCAGTCGCTTTTGCTATTGGAATCGTTTGTGCATTTTAAACAAGTGGGGCGAGCGTTAATGCGGCTGTCGTGGCGAGCCACAGACGTGAGAAGAATCTTGCACGTGGGAACGCTATTAGGGAGAGGTGCTGTGGCAACAGTTAAGGAACCACACACAATTTTGGAACCTGTGCTGCCACGAAAATGGAATTCGTCTTTCGTTTTGAAAGTAGTGAAATTTGAATTTTAAATTGAGGGAAACTTGGATGATTTTTCTATTTCAGAATATTGTCCTGAATCCCGTTTGATATGACAGAAAGTGGCGAACTAAATATTCAAAATCGCGCTTACAAATAAAAGAGTGAGATCATGTTGAATATTTTATAATTAAGGTTAGCTTCTGTGAAAAGAAGCAACTGTTACGTTTAATCTTGTTGTCTGAGTTTTATGATTGTAAATGTTTTAATCTGTAGTTATTATAATTCCCTCTGTGTTTGAAAGTATATAATTGTTACTGCAGACTTTGGTTACTCTTATAAGGGTTACTGTAGAAAGCAATTATAAGGGTTACTGCAGACTTTGGTTACTGTTATAAGGGTTACTGTAGAAAGCAATTATAAGGGTTACTGCAGACTTTGGTTACTCTTATAAGGGTTACTGTAGAAAGCAATTATAAGGGTTACTGCAGACTTTGGTTACTCTTATAAGGGTTACTGTAGAAAGCAATTATAAGGGTTACTGCAGACTTTGGTTACTCTTATAAGGGTTACTGTAGAAAGCAATTATAAGGGTTACTGCAGACTTTGGTTACTCTTATAAGGGTTACTGTAGAAAGCAATTATAAGGGTTACTGCAGACTTTGGTTACTCTTATAAGGGTTACTGTAGAAAGCAATTATAAGGGTTACTACAAAAAATAATTATAAGGGTTACTGCAGAAAGCAATTATAAGGGTTGCTATAAAGTGCAATTATAAGGATTACTGCAGAATTTTATATGAGGGTTATTGAAAAAATACAAATGCAATTTTGATTATACTCTTGTATACCATCCCGGGGGGAGGAGGTACCTTAGATTTGAGGATAAGAAGCTTCCGGCATGAAGGTTTGCTATCGCCACTCGGATGGGAACAGAAAAGGTGTGGGGTCGACGATCCCCTACCGATGACGGGTCATGCTTCCCAAGGGAAGGATTGTACCTTATCTAGTGATAACTTTTAGTACTCAACCTTAGTTCCCACCAATGCTGTGGCAGTGGTCTGGCCATTCAGATTTATCTGTGTGCCACAGGGCGTCTTTGTGTTATATACAGCCACAGAAAATATTCATTATCAAAATCTTTATTTGGTGTTTGAGCTCTGTTGGTTTTGTTCACAATGGGGTAATAACTAACTATAACAGCAGAACAAAATGACAATTTAACATCAGAAACATGCAGGCAGGAATTTTTGAATAATTGACAATTGAAATGTGGATTAGACAACGAATCATTTTAATAATTGAGCTAGTAAGTGTCCTTGATGTCGTATTACCAACTAATAAGATTATGCAGTCCTATTACTGCCTGCATTTACCCAAGAGTCATCGGAGTTTGAAAATGAAACACATCCTCACAAGTCTCTGATAGAGGCACTATTATTTATTATTTGACTTGTTTTGGTCTTTCTGCCATTCGCGATTGTTGCTCGACCCGATGCTCTATTTCTAGAGTACTGGACTTAGTGAACAGTTCTCATTTACTGTCATCCAGGTACTAACATTTAATGTATTCGGAAATTAACATGAAACTTTTCCTCATAATTTCTCAATTTTCATGTGCTTATACATCACTCCTTGGATGTTCTATTAATTATTATTAACATACCCACCGATAAACGGGACTTTTATTATTTTCCATATGGATATAATTTTCTGATAACCTACATGGTGATGGGGAGGTAAATGATAATAATTATCTATAATGATAAACCTCATAATTTTAAACTGCATTCCAATGGGAATAATAAGACTCGAGCTAACTTTCGAATTTGTTCACCATTTTTAATATTTGACACAGGATATCAGATTTATTGTATGTCAGATATCTATACGTGATGAAACCAAGGCGGAATTGAGTATTGGCAGCAGGCAGTTACGATGGCTTATCACAATACAAAAGAACAAGAAAATTCAGCAAATATATGGAATGAAACACGTAGGAGGCAACTAAAATTTTCATTCTGGAAAGATAGATATAGAATCCATTGTACCTCTGGAAAAATATTCTCATTCTATTTGTTCAAGTCATAATCACATGATTTTGAACTAGAAGAAAGAGAAAAGATTATGTAAATATCCACACTACTTTTTTTCATCTCACTCTTCACTAAATTGAAAAGTTTTGACCCTCGATATTGAATTTAACCACAGAAGACGCCGAGTTTTCACCTATTCGAGGGTCTAAACCACGATAATTTGACATATTTAGTTTTTGCCTTGGTAAAATGACTTTTATGATTATATAAAAGAGTTCGAGATTTAGTAAGCATTTCATTTAATTAATAAAGCATCTGGTATCAGGATTTTTGTCTGGTATACCATTCTAATGCAAAATAAATTTATAAAAATAGATAAATCAATAAAGAAAAATCAAATCTCTAGTCCGAAGTATTGTAGCATAATTATAGTTTAAGTTTGATTCGTTTTTATAAGCTTACTTTTAATTACAGCGGTGATAATTAATGGGGAACTGCGGCTAAACTTATTAAATTTATTAAAATTGCAATGAAAATTTAGTGGAAACAAAAGAATTATCACTGAAAGTTTAAAGTCTAATTATTTGAATTTTAAACTGCTATAAAAATATTTTTGCGCAACAATGTGCTTTATTAAAAAAGTTAGCATTTTAATTAGTTAAAATTTTGTAAATTCTTAAATAATTACCAGCCAATATTAATCTTTGGTGTGAATTCAGAATTTTTACTGCATATATCATATAACCATAACGAATTTTTTGGCGATTAATGTTTGTAATTTGGCAATAGTTAACTGAAAATCAAATTTTCATTTTAGATGAAAATTGATTCATTCAACCCATTGATACCAGAATTTTTCAAAGGCCGCGGTGGTAAGGTCTCGGCTTCGGGACTGGAGGGTTCCAGGTTCGAGACCCGATTCCACCGAAGAACCGTCGTGTAAGGGGGTCTGTTGCACGTTAAATCCGTCCTGACCAAACGTCCTCCCGCTGGTGTGGAGGGGGGGGGCAGCTTAGGTGTCGTCCTCGCCATCTGACCGCGGTTCAAAATGACGAGGTCCGTCCCAAAATAGCCCTAGTGTTGCTTCAAACGGGACGTTAATATAACTAAACCAAACCAAAATTTATCAGGAAACTACAATTGTAGTCCCAAAATTACATATCAGATTCCATATATTTCAGTCATTGGATTTTTGGACTTACAAGCATGCAAAAGTACAGAACGACAGACAGTCGATCCCTAGACGGATTTCCAACAGATTTAAACAAAAATTTGAACACAGAGCTACATTTGAAAGTACAGACAGAGAGACAATCAATTCCACTTATCAAATTTTAGAGATGTTTATATTATAGATGTTAAATCTGTATAGCGAATTTTATGTCTCTAACTATCTTTGTTTTGTAGTTTTCGTGATAATTTATATTTATAATCTTATAAAAAATTTGGTGATGATGATGATGATGTCGTGTCCGTGTTACCACGGAAAGGGGGTGCAGTAGCTTCCGAGGGTAAAGACCCCTGAGCACCCGAGGGCAGAAGTGTGACTTCTAGCTCATATGAAGATGAAACACACACGCATTCGCTTGCACAACACTTTTTTACAAGGGGGGGTATATTCACACACCTCACAGATAGAGTACAGATGGAGAACAACCATGCCCGAACCGGGATTCGAACCCGGGACGCCCAGATCACGGGGAAGAAACAAATTTGGTGAAAATATCATATACCAAATTTCATTCGTGTAGCTCAAAGCGTTTCTGAGTTATCTTTGTCATAGATAGACGTAATGCCAAAAAGGTGTTTTTCTACCTCAGCAGAGAAATTCGTAAAAAACTCGAATTGATTTTTTTTTTTTTTTTTTTTTTTTTTTTGCGATTACAATAATTTTTCTGGACTTTGTAAATGAGAAAGTACAAATGAGCAATTGAGGATATTTAAAATATATCTGATTTCCTACTTTTTAACGATGGTACGACATAAAGAAAACTTTCTTGAAACTTCAAATCATTACTTCTAGAGAAAAATTGTACGCAAAACAGATTATCATTTGTAAAATTTAAGAATACTCAAATAAAGTGCATCGAGAGCGAGAGGTGAATGCAGAATCCGATCAACGGCACACAATGCTCAAATATAACTCCTCTATAAATTAAACTGATAGTTGGAATTGCAGCTAACAAAATTCCAATACAACCACTCACAACTCCCACCGAACAGCAATATCGACGAATCCTCGGTTTCGTGCCGAGTTTCATTCAATTTAATAAACTACAGGCTGCGGTCATCGTGCAAAATAACTGTAACTGTGTCAAAGCGACGTTTTGTTAGAATGATTGAACGCGCGTTCGCCTTCTCCAGCGCGCGAGAGAAGCTGTTTTCTTTCTTTCTTTTTTATATTTCGCTATTTAATCTTTTTTAAGTCATTTTCCATTTATCGTTTTTCGTTCTTCTTGTAAGAAAAGAAAAAAAAAAAAAATTGAAAACGTTTCGATTCGCATTTGTTCTTTTTTTTATCCCCCCCCCCGCCCCTTCCTTTCCTTTCCGTATTCTTTTCCAATCGTGGATATTTTTTTTATTGTTCGATTTATTTCTTGTTCTTAAAACTGTCATCATTTTGATAGCTTCGAACATAATGTATCTAAGCTACTTATTCTCACTCGCGCAATTCTACGCCACCCCCCTGCCTCTTCGTAGCGTTCCTTTTAGCAATGCTCAGCGAAGCGTTCAGATTCCATCACTAATGCATTGTTCTAGAAGTGATGACACATACATACCAAAAAAAAAATCACGATAAAAAAAATTCCTCGCCCATGTAAGAAACACAGATGGGTATAGATATATAAGTTACATTTTTATCCTTGAAATGCAGGAAATGTTATCTTGTTGACAAATAGCGAAAAATTGGGGTGTAGTTTTTTTTTTCTTCCTCCCCGTGTACTTCGGCTTTTCAGCAAGCTCCAGTGGCGATTGTTCACTTACGAACGGCCCCTTTGATTTGATCCAAACAAACATTTTTAGAGCGCACTCGAAAATTCATTTTCTGTTTTTCTGAATCGAATCAATTTTTGTTGCCCTTTTGCTTTACGATAAGATCTCGAAGAGAAAGAACGCTTTTAATACGAAGTTGATAAAATCCGGTATAAATAAATATCGTTCGCTCTTTTGTGTGTTGGATGTCTTATGATACTTACTTTTAACCTTTGAATATTTGATTTGTCTGTTTTATTTTTCCTTGTTACTTCATGTACAAATCCATACGGAGAATTTTTATAGAAACTGAGCATTAATTTTCGAAAAATTATACAAGATTATCTCAAAGTCTTTCCCTAATTTTAATAATTTCTTTAAATATTTTGGATACATTTTACAGCAATATTTTGTTTTTATTTTAGCTATTGCAATGATAAAGATGTAAGTTGTTGCAACGATTTTAAATACTTTTGTGTGCGCGTGTGCACATTATCGCTGCTATGATGAAGAGCAAATTTTTAAAAAATAACATAAGGATTGACAAAAAAAAAAAGAAAAATTGTTATCGTATTACAGTATTTTGGACTAGAGATTCGAATCTCTCTGCATGCATGACTTTTTTCTACAAAACATATGTGTGTTTTTAATAGCTACATATTATTTAGGAAATTATTAAATAAATTTTTAAATTATTTTTTTCATGAAATTTTAAAAATTGAAAATGTGCCAAATGGTTACATTACGCATACATAAAATATTTTGATAGTATTTTCAATGGAGAACTATTCATACAACAGCCATCTTAATATTTACCGAAGTTTCCAGTTTAAATCTAATTCTAGAACCGCTGATCCCATTTATTAGGCTTTTATACAAATTTTTATCAAAAATCATTTAAAAACGGATTTCTAAACACTTATGGCTGCCCTTCAGAACAACCATGTAAAGCTTGTAATTGGAAATAAAAATGTGTTACCAAATGGCTAACAATGCACTATAGGGTTAAACTTTTTTCCCATAAAGGTATTTTGCATTATAATAGCTATGACATGCAAATGTCTTTGTCACAGATGTTCTAATAATTAATGGAATTCCACACTAAATTACGACTACATACACACCGCAATTAACACCTGTTAAAATATTCTTGTATTAACCCTTTGAAATCGAAAAAATAATTCGATGTATATTACCCATTTGGAATAAGGCCTTGTTTATTGCCCCGAAAAATAAATATGTATAATTATTTCAAGTTAAATTTCCCCGAAAGTCGACTTTATCTTCTTACCACTATGTAACAATTAAAATTAAAAATAAATAACCAAATAAAACAATGATTCACTTCACTCAAAATGATGCACTTTCTTGAATGGTGCCTGAGAGGAGACATTCCAGTGCAATGGATTAATACCTGTTAGAACGCATTCATCAACTTAAATTGTTTGACAACTTACATGATTGGGAATCTTGGCACACAGTTTTAGGATAGACGAAATGAACATGGGGTCAGAGTAGCTGTGTGATTGTTTTGTGGTGAACTTTGGCGACTGATCCAAGTTTGGAGGGGTTTTTTATTGGGGATATTTTGATATGTCTTTTCAATGACCTCATTAGAGACCTGTTGTTCATTATATTTTCTCAAAACTCGGATGTCAAGGCTGGACGGAGATTTACCTTTTTAGATACTGTCATAAATTGGACACGATTTCCATGGTAGAATAACTGTGGGATCGAAACATGATTTTGCTGAAGATCTTCAATGTTTATGGTAAAATTCAATATCTATTATCTAATATTTGCAATCTAATGAAGATTGAAATAAAGAGAGCAGTGGGTCCTTTACTTATATTCACAAATTCAAAGTGAGGCGAATTTAAATCTGGACAAGCCGAATGAAGATATTTTATCAGAATTACAGCAGTTAAATGAACACTTCATCTTTAATCTAAGTTTTGAACGATTAAATGACAGCAAAAAGTCATTAAAAAGTTATGAAAAATTGTCTCAATTAATATCAAATTCTTAAAAATATTATAATAACAAACAAAGTAAGACTAAAACATTATTATGCTACGATATTACGGAATTGAGGCTCAAATATTCTTTTAGTCTTATTGCAAATATTATGTAATATATCTTAGCCATTGTCAACGAGATGGTTCGCCGGAGATATTAATTATATTTAATTTTATATAAATTATTTAAATATAACTTTGTCTGTTATTCTATGAAACTGTCAGATATTAAAGCCATGTTATTTTAATAATATTTCATATGTCTGATTCAGTGCATATATATATATATATATATATATATATATATTACAAATATTATATATATATGAACTTTTCTTCTGGAAATCAGTTCCATGATGGCACATATGGCACTATCTTCTAAATTTCGCGGTATTGTAATTTCCCCTTTTTACTTTCTCTTATACAAAATACATAGAAAGTCTTGTAATCGTCAAAAGATTCGACAAATATCCACGTTTTAGAGTTCCCTGAATTCGAAAAACACATTTTTGGAAAATGGCTGTCTGTCTCTTTGTGACAAAGGTATCTTAAAAGATACCTCACGGTTTGAGTTAGATAGATAAAATTTGTTACGTGATCTTTATACCAAATTTATAGATTTGAATCAAATTTTGAACAAACTCCATTCGGTCGATCTGATCGGCAATTTGAATATAAGTTAACATGGTGATTACGAAATGAAGAGAAATAGATAGATAAAATTCGGAACATAGGTTTAACTTCTGAAATATTTCCAAAACACTCTCGAAGGATCCTATGACAGATTGAATAAAAATGCCAATTTCACGCCGAAGATCAATATTTGATAACTATTGTTTGCCAATCGCATATAAGACACTCGCGGTTTCACCAAATGTCCATCATTATAAGCGTGTGTGTGTGTGGAGGGGGGGGGGAGGTGATAACATCCTTATTGGAAAATATGCAAGAAAGTTTCCAGAACACTTCCTCTGGTTTACGCCTTGTAACCTGCACAGATATTAAACAGAATCGTTCTTTCGCTTTCCGCAGTGAAAGAAAATCACATTATCAAATATTTAATGAAAGAATTATAATGATTTCTATTTCATTCATAACAATGAAAATATTATTGTAAAATATACTTAAAATATGTTAAAGCTCATTAAATCTAGACTAAAGAATTCTGCAACAAGTAAATTGTCATCATTAAAAAGGTATTTTTAGGAGTTTACAAATAGGGTAAAAATCATTTTTTTGCGAGAATATTTTTCTCAGTTATCAAAAAAAAAAAAAGTCAAAATTTAGCTTATATTTCAATAATTTTAAATTTTAATTATAATTTAAAAAATTAAAAAAAAAACGGAAAACGGCTTTTTGGCTGCAAAATATATCTGGGGTAAATTTCGTATGTCTAGCACACACACACACACACACACACAAGTTACTCTATCAGGCTCTAATATCTGTATACCGCATTTAAAAATTATTAGAAAGTAAATCATTTAAATTTATATAAATGCATGCGCATTTATTAAAAGCAGACGCTTTATCTATTTTATGAGGGCCACAGGCATGAATCATAATCCAATTTCACCAGGCAATGCCACCGTTTTCACTGAAAAACGCCGCTCCGGACTTTTCAGAGAATATGAAATTTATTCTAAATAGGATAAATACTAAACCTGCGTCACTACTTTGATCAAAAAATAATTATTTTGATAAAAAAATAAATCAGGAAGGAAAGAAATAAAAATGCTCATAATTATACCTCATTTGCGGGGAAAAGTTCAGAAGTCTCATGCATTAAGAGGCCGCCGGAAGGAGACGAAATGAAATAATAATGATGAAAAGAAACAAAGAAGGAGATGAAGAAGAAGAGAGAAAGAGAAAAGAAAGAAAGAGGGGAAAAAAATAACCTGCCAAAAGGGCTCGGGGGCTGTAAAAACCATTTCTGTTCTTTTGAATATTGATGAACATTTTTACCACTTGTTCCTTAGTTAAAAACTTTTTTTTTGCTGCCCCCAACATACTTTACCCTTCCCCTCTCTCTATCCTCAACCAAACAACAATTCCTTGTTAATAGCATTATCCCGCCGATGAAGATGAAGAGGAAAAAGAAGTTGTAAGAAGTAGAAGAAGACGAAGAGAGAAAAAAAATTATTGCAGAATTATTACAGCTCAAAGCTAGCATTCGAACTTCAAAAGTAAATTCGCTACCAGCAAAAACGTCCGTTGCTATATCGTTATTGGCCAATACTCCAGGATGTAAAAGGGGAAGAAAAAAAAAAAAAAAAAAAAGAGTAAAAGAATAAAAAAATTTTTTTTTTCTGAGTAGGAAGTAACGCAAAAAGCGGCGGTACTTGGTCGAGAAATATTAGATTATCAGAATTAACGGCCTTTTATTGCAACGTTAATGAAGTCAAAGAAAATGGCCCCCCTCACAGTGCAGTGTTTTAATTATCGAGTTCTAGTGGTTTTATAAGTTGAGGAAGGGGAGGTCAGGGGGGTTGCCTGACGGAGGGGAAATACCTTTTTGGTGGAATCGATGAGGCCTTCGCCGACAAAGGAAATAAGGAGCCAAAAAAGTGCTTCGCTGCCATTGCTAATTGCCAATTAGATCTCAAAAATTTTCTCTGAGAGTTACATTATTATTATTTTTTTTTCCTATTACCTCCATCTCCAAATCACACGGGCGGGGTTAAAGTTTAAAGACGAAGGGGCAGAAATGGTGTTTTATTGTGAGCGACTTGAAATGAATCTCATCCTTGAGAATACTTTTTTCAGTGCCTGCGTTTATTTAAGTGGAGCAATCTCAACAAAAACGCGCAGATATTTTAAAAGGTATCCGTTAGCAGTGATGGTTAAATGTCGATGGCTTTGTTTTTCTTCTAGATTGTGGGGTGAAACCTTTCATGTACTGATACTTGATCCTTTCTTTTTTTCAAGCTTTTTTTTTGAGGCTTTAGATGTAAAAAAAAATGTGAATGTGTGGTTTGTGGGATGTTGTTTGCTATGGATTATCAAGTATGGAATATAAAATTTAAATGTCAAATAAGCGAAATGTATTGTGCAGTGAGTGGTTATGAAAAGTCTTTTGGTTTCTGATTTTTTTTTCTTTCAGTTTTGGTTTGCCCATTCGATCGTATGCGCATCAAGTTCGTTTCAATGTATTATTTCCAAGACAGATGACAAATACATTGAGTAACGACTTCAAAATTTTAGAGATATATGTTCTACTCTTTCTGGAGAAATATATCTACTGAGAATGGAAACGAACAATTCTCATTCTAGAAATCGTGTAAAATCCTTCATCTATAAAAGGAATATTTTTCCCATTTAGCTTGAATCATATAGTACTTTCTGAACAACAAGTTATAAGAGTTACAGGTTCTGAACAACAGGTTACTAGGTAAGATCGCGTATATGAAGTCTCAAATTTTTGAAATGTGGACAGTTCAAGACTTTTAAAAAACCATCTTTAGCAAAAACAAAACAGCGAGAATGATCTAACTGAAAATGTCTCACATAATCTTTAATAAAGGTAATATTCAATCCCCCCCTCTCACATACACACATAGGACTGTGAACCTCGAGCAAGGCTGTGAGCACCACGAGTGCACATATTTTTATTTTCAAAGTCTACATTTGAAAATTGTGTACTTTGTAGTAAAATAAAGAAAATCGAATATGTATTTTGAATTCTTTTTTTTTACGACCAACTGAGATCTAATTTGATATAGACTACAAAGTATAAAATTGTAAATTCAAAAACACATACCAAATTTCATTTGAGTCATTTCGTTTTTTAATTATCGTGTTTACATACTTGCGAAGGTGTAGGTCGGAAACACATCTTAACGTAACTGGTTCGAAATATAATAGGAATCTACTTTTTAGACGTAAAATTTGTGTAACAAATTTTATATATCTAGTTCCTTACATTTTGTAATAAACATTTTAATTCTGAAATTGTCAAACCGTCAGAATTCTGAATGGAGTTCGTTCCAAATTTGTTAGAAATCTATAAATTTGTTGTAAAAAAGAAACGCATGCCATATTTCATCGATTTAGAACATCGGATATCTTGACCGCAGACAGACATGATTTCAAAAGTGAGTTTTTCTGACTGAGGTCTGAAATGTGGAAATTCATTTCGAGTTTCAATTTTTAAAAAGATTTCAATAATTTCTCTTCGTAGACTTTATACATGAGAAAGTAAAAAGAGAGGGAAGGGAAGAATCTATTAAAAGATTCTAAGGATTGTTTTTTTTTATTTTATAATAAATAATTTCAATATTATATTTTTTTTCTAAAAAAATTTTTTTACAATATTTTTTTTCTGTTGTTCTGTTTCAACCAAATACTGTTCTCATCTATAAATATATTTTAATTATTCTTTAAACATTTGAACATAATAAATATTTTAATTATAATTCAAAATTCAGAATTTGTAGATTACACGAATTACTATTTCCTTATAATAATTTAGTGCATATTTATATGCATGATTACTACAATGGCCTCTTTTTTTCTATTTTGTGTTGAATGTATTTGGATCTTTTCTTGTGTTGTCGTCATATCATGAGTAAAAGTACCTTGCAAGTTATGTATTCTCTTGACTTCCATCTTTTCGGAGGTCATCTTTTTAATATCCTGTAGTTAGAAAACAAAAACGTTGAATAATTTCGATTTGCGGAGAAAAGAGTTTATAGGTAATAATAGCAGAGGGATAAAAACAAAAAAATTACGGTAAAATTCCAATGCACATTTAAAGAGAAAATATTTTATTATTTAATATTTTGAAATCGCAGACTTTCAAATTGAAAATAAGAAATTCTGAATGAATTGCACTTTTTTAATTCCGAAGATTATTGCTTTAGTTTTAAGTACCGCCACAGACAAAGAAAGTTTTTCAGAGATGGAAATTAATGAAATATTCACCAGTTCAATTAATAAATAATGTTGCATAATTTTTACAAGACAAATGATTTTTAGTGTTTTCTGCGAATGAAATAGTTATTTTAAAAACATATTACCTGTTTCATTGAAAATACATTTATTTCTTTATAGAGTAATTTGGGATTGAATTACTTTCAACTTCTTTTTTAAAATGTCATTGTTTTTTAAAAGATTACAAAATTGCTTAGCACTTTGACTGCCGTGGGGGGGGGGGACCAGTGACCTGCATACCTATATAAATTACATTGTAAGAAATTCAGCACGATAGTCAATGCGTTAATGTTGCTATGTTCAGCATTGTAGCTCAGTTATTTGACATAGAAATCAAAAGAAAAGAGCTATGTATGTTATTTTGGTACATTTCTTGAAACTATCAAAATATGCGAAATTATCTCGCATGAGTATCTTTGCATCAGAGTTGAGCATGAAATAGCTTAAGATATATAAATAAAACTATTACAGAGCAATCAGGATCCTTTATTATGTTTTTACCTCTTTGATTTCAGTTATTTTTAATGTTTTGTTCATTCTACGCAATGTATATTCGTTTTAACCTTTCTGCTGTGACTTGCGTCAGCTTTCTGTTTTCCTGAAGCCTTCAAATTGCAAAAAGGCCAAGAAGCAAAGAGTTATCGTATTCAAATTTCAAAATCTCTTGACCCAACCCGATCCTTTCTTTAACCCCCCCCCCCCTTCCAATAGACAAAACCCATTCACTTACCGCAGCCATTTGTCAAGGGTCCGCGGTTTCCCGGAACCCGTCTAGGAAACCTCCCGACGAATTTATGTCTGGCCGACCCGTTGAGCAGAGAATGTGCCCGTTTTTCAGGTCCGACTGACAGTAACTAAGGGTTTATGTCCGACCAGTCTGCCATATATCTCCCAAAGACAAAGACCAAAAACCAAAAAACACTGGATCACACCATTTCCTGACCAAAAATAAACTACTCTTGGAGTTAAGTGTTTTCCCCCTGCCACTGTCAGCCGAGATAGCAATCGCTGTGTGGATATATATGTATGTATAGCTTTCCTTTCGGAGAATTGTATTGGGCTTTTTCGTTGAAATGTGGCGGAGGATTGGTTGCCGGGAGCTGATCTACCTGTTGATGGAGGCTCTGTCGTCGGTCCTTCGAGGGGCTGTGCGAAAAAGTTTGGCGCTAAATCGGAGAGATGTGGTAACAGGTGGGCGTTTGCTGGAGAATCTGATTAGGGGGCGGATACAAATAACGAAGTGAAATAATGAATTTTCTTCTATCGGATGGTTTGATATAGAAACTGGATAATTATTTAACCCTTTGCACTAGGCAAGTAATTCGATGCCAAATTATTCACCTAATACAAGAGCTTGTTTATTGTTCTGAAATATAAATATATATAATTGTTTCAAGTCGGATTTCCCCGAAAAATTAATTTACACCTTTTTACAATTCTGTAGATATTTTTAACAATCAAAATAGGAAAATAAATAAATGAAACGTCAAAATGATGCGCCATCTTGAATGAGAGGTGTAAAGGGTTAAAATATTTGCTAAATGTATTTTGCAAAAAAATGGAAAATCCTTGTAAAATGTGGCATTGTCATTAAACTAGATTATTCAGTTTAATGGTTTTGTATAGGTAACATTTATTTTATTATTTTATAAAAAATATTTATATATTTTCATATAAAGATTGCATAGTTTGTTATTGACTAATAAGGTTCTTCAAGTAAGATATAATTTTGTACAAAAATTAGACAAATTAAACTGGACTGGATTAAAAATATTTTCTTGGTAATCTGCAAATGGATTGAAAATGTTTGTGAAATATAACACTGTAATTAAACAAGATTATTTCACTTAATGAATTTGCGTAGGTAACATTTATTTTTATTATTTTATGGAATATTTTATAGTTTGTTATTGACTAATAAGGTACATCAAGCAAGATATGATTTGACACAGAAACTAGATGGGATTAAAAAATATTTGCTTAATTAAATCTGCAAATGGATGGAAAATGATTGTAAAATAATGTATTTTTATTAAACAAGGTTATTTCATTTAATGAATTTACATATATGTTGTTGGTTTATGCAAACCGGACGCATATTTCACAAGCGTATATTTATTTTGCAACCGGGGGTGGTATTTTTAATTTCAACCAATCACGCTATAGAGAAGTACGCTGAAGGGCGCAGCTTTTAATATCGAAAGAGCGACTGTAAATAAAACTATCAAGTTACTACCGTTGGTGTTCCAGTTGTTTTTTGGATATTTTTTGCGATTGTTTAAATATCGATCCTAATATAATTACAATTTGATCATCAGTGATAGAGTTTCATTTGAGATATTATGTTTCATCGTATCGTTGATTCCAGTTGCGCAGTATTAACGCTTTTATGCTAGATTAAATCAACACTACCTTCTAACATACATTGTCGCAGCAAGACAATCATTTTAAATCATGATAATATATTTCTATAATTATAATACTTTCATATGAGATTTTAACTTTGGTTGGTAATTTAAATACAATTAATATTTTATTTAATACTAGCTTTTACCCGCGACTTCATACGCGTGAAAATAGATTGGAATTTATAGCATCAATGGCTTTATCTTTTGTTACTCCTGCGCATGCGCGAATTTTCAACGCCAATTGGGGCAACACAAATGTATGAATTTTCTACGCCAGTTGGGGTAACGCAATATAGATTATCAATTTTTAATTTTCTTTATGCTGTTTTATTTTAATTCAAAAGTACTTCAGAATGAATCCGAAAGATCGATTCATTAACAATGTTTAGTTTTAAATGTATCGAACACTAAGAAAATAAACAGAATCGTTTGAAATAATAGTCAAAATCATGTTAAGCCTAAACTCATTGGCGTAAGGGAAAAAAAACAACCCCTGAAGCTTTACTCATTTGGCGATTTTTGGCAGGAAAGTTAGTTTTTAATTAATAAACAATTAACCACGCAATTAAACGGAATAAATTGTAGCCTATGACCTATTCCAGACTATAATCTGTCTTATAGCTAAATTTCATCCAATTCTGTTCAGCCGTTCTGGCGTGATTGATTAACAAAAATCCATCCACCCATCCAAACTTTCACATTTATAATAGTAGTATAGATGGAATAGGAAAATTGTGTAACAAATATATATCTACTATAGTAAGACATTGTTTTAAGGCTGATTAAGATTTAAGATCATTATTAACAAATCGATGGGAGATGGATTTATCTTCTACAGCAAGTTAAAGAAATAAAGCAGACAAACAGGGGTTAATTCTCCAGACTCTATTTGTAAGTAACTTTTTTAAATGCCTTTTCAACAGAAATAAGATCTTATATTTTTATGTATTCTGATGAAGACAAACATTTTAATTCGTTATTCAAGCCGTCCATTATACATTTATTATTTCAGCCAAGTTTCAGAACTTCCGATCGTGTTAATATTAGTTCCAATGACATATACGTATGAAATCAGAGATCGATGTTAATTCGTTTTCTAAAATTTCATAAATAAAATGGCGCTCCTTTAACTCTTGAACAAATATTGCAAGAACATCTTCAAATGCATCTTTGTTTACATTTTAACCTTTGCGTCGTAGTAAAACTGTGATTGGATGAAATTTAGGATACCACCCCTGGTTGTAAAATAAATATACGCTTTTGAAATCGGCAGAGAAACAATTGTCTAGGGGCCCCCTGAATTTTAAGGATCCCTTGTGTTTTGGGACATTTCAAGAGTATTTTCAAAATAATTTTCATGTTTTCTTTTGATTTAGTATTTGCATTTAAATTGATGCAAATAAAAATCAAGAATCGTTTGAATTTCGGAGCATTCACTTAGGATTTATTTTTTAATTTTTAAAATCGCTAGAAGAGCAAGGTTGTCCTTTTTCATTTCAATGAATAAGCTCATAATTTAATAAACACGGCAAACCTAATACCAGAAATATTGGGAATGCATTAAAAATTTAACATTTCCCATTTTGTTTAAACTTTATTCTTTATTTAAATTTTAAATTCCTTTTATTATTATTACTGAAACCAACTCTCTTGAAAGTAGTTTGCAATTATATATTTTGTTCCTTTTGTTTGTCCTAGTATTTGTTACTCAAAAATTGATATTGCTTTGATATAAAATTAAAAGGAAATATTGTATTTTTATATAAATATTATATTATATTAATATAATATAAAATTATATTAAATTAATATTATATATTATAAATATTTTTTAAATATTTATTTAATATATATATATATATATATATATAATATAG
This sequence comes from Argiope bruennichi, assembly GCF_947563725.1. Classification (NCBI taxonomy): domain Eukaryota; kingdom Metazoa; phylum Arthropoda; class Arachnida; order Araneae; family Araneidae; genus Argiope; species Argiope bruennichi. The sequence goes on along the minus strand of NC_079151.1, from coordinate 128,433,814 downwards.
AAATGTTATATTAATATAAAATATTTTTTTTAATATTGGAAAGGAGAAAGAGAAATCCCGAAATTGGTGAGAGTCCTTAAAACGAAGAGCCCTTAAAAAATTTATTGAAAATTTGTAGAGTTTCTGTTATTAACAGTTTCTGTTGACCAAATAAATTATTTCAGTCAAAATATTTCTTTCTTTCTTTCGATTCCCACTATTAGCTCACACACTCTCTCTATATATATATCTTGTTCAAATTTTCAATCGTTAATAAAATACTTTTTATTCATCCATTCAAGTTCAAATACATTTTTTTAAACTTGTAGTGGATGACACTTGATGTTAATACAGTTTTTTTTTCAAATATTAATTCATTAATTAAATTTGTCCAGTGATTTCTATTTGGTATCCAAAGTCACCAGATATGTCGCCAAATGGCGCCAGGTTTGTCACCAATTTTGTAATTATTTAATAAAAAGTAACTAAAAAAATGTGGACCTAAGTAGGAATTACCTTAAAAATTTTTTTTTTATATATTGTTTGTTTGTGTTATGAATGAGTTTTCTACAAAGTGCAATATAGTTCATTTTTGTTAACGTGGATTATTAAATATTTGGACAGTGTGCAATAAAGCAGTAAAGAATGAGACTGACAGTTTATATCTGATTTATTTATTTCTTTTTAATAAATTGTAATCGCGATACTGAATTCGATATAATTGTATTTTTATATAAATTAAAAATGCTGTCCAATCTTTAGTTACAATGTTTTAAAATAATCTCGCTTTAAACAGATTTATAATATTCTTACAAATTAGCTTTGATTATGATTAAAATGATGTCTTAAATAATCATCTAATGGGAGTTAATTAAAATTATTTTTATTGACAAGAGTTCATTTAAGAATGGACTTCCTGATTTTGAATTGGAATCAGCTGGTACTTGAACTGGCCTCCCTTTTTCAGTATTCTGCACCATACCAACTGGAAGACGCCTGATTTTCGGAGTCAGATTTAATAGGCACAAGATCCACATTATAGTAAATGTTTAACAGAATTGAGTTTGGAATCTGAAATGTCATCACCAGGCCACCGAAGTCAATTATATTGAAGTAATATCAGCAAATATAAGTGAAATTAACAGCTGTTTCGTTGATGAAATTTATATTAATCTTCGCAATTATCTAAGAAAATTAAATCAATTTAAAAATTAATTTCATAAATGAATGCTGCAAAGGGAATATAATTATTTTCATATATTGTTGATTTGATTTCGTTAATTAATATTCCGTAGCATGAAAAATGAAGACAGACCTTTTAATTTTGAACTTAGCTAGATTGTGAGACGGCTCTAAAGAGATGCTTTTCCACTCCAGATTCCTACGAGATCTCATTTTCGTAGATGATGATATCTTACTATAGATACACATTACATATTCATGTTGTATCTATTTGATGACATTAACCCATGACATCAGATTCAAATTTAGTAGGGTTGCTCGCACTATGTTTTTTCATTGTCATTAGGATCCAAATACACAATTCTTGGAATAAAAACTCACGTTTCTGTTTCAAATCAATGCAAATATTAAACTTCTAATTATTATTATTTAAAAGAATGACAATAAAAGTCTACGTTGTTTATGTTTCTGGTAAACAACAACAACATCTAGCAACAACAGTTCCATAGTAGTTTCTAGTATATCTTCGTCGGAATCGGTGTCAGTGTAGCCTGTATTTAATCACTTGGTTCGATTGAAGAGATAAAAGTGGAGATAGAAAGGGTTTGGAAGCTTGATTTAAAGATTCTAAAAAAAAGATATAACTGTGAAATCACTCTAGATTCATGTTTATGCTGTCAAATACATTCCGCGTTTTAACTGTCTAACATCCATTCAATTCATTAAACAGTTATTTTTCTTTTGTGTGATACATTATGTGACCCATTTTCCTCCTAATGTAATAATTATTATGTTGTATATTCTATTATTTCATAAGTAATAATTTGTAAAAAACTAAAAAGTTAGCTATGCTCCATTCTTTTGAATATATTAAAATTTAACAACTACATGTTTTTTTTTCACTTACAATTAGAACAAATACTTATGAGATACTAATTTATCATCTTCAAGATCACACATTAATTATTATGTAATAACAAAAAGATGTCCTTATCAATATTTTTCAGTCTTGTATATATATAAAAAAAACTATTGAGATATCCCTTTGAAGTTTCTTCAGTTATTTATATTGAACCCTGCATTTTGCTGTCAATTAATTATTACTAAATTTGAAAAGTTATTTATTTTTTCGTTGTTTATGAAATTATTATTTAGTCGATTAATATTGTCCTGAGTTTATCATCAATTTTGTTGCGCTTTGTTTATGATTTGTTTCCTATGCCTTGTTGTACTATAAAAAGAAACTTTAATAACAAAGAAATGCTGGGAAGGTTGTATTATTTGCAACAAAACCATCCCCCCGAACTTCCAATAAGCAACGAACCCTGCACCTATCGTGCATTTTGTACGGCCACTCTTCCTTACCGAAAAAAAAAAGTTCCCTTGCGATTTCCAAGTATTGACAATCGATAAGTTTTTTCCGAATAGGTCGTACTCAGCGGACTCTGAGCCTAATCGATAAATATCGATAGATATCGATTGTCGATAGTAGCTGCGCCATAAGCGTTGTTTACGGCAGCTAAGGGAAATGCATCGATCGATAACCGAATCGATTAATCGATCAGATGTTGATTACAGGGAGCTTCTGTTTGGAGGGAGGCTAGGGGGGAGGAGCAGCAGTCGCATCGCATTCCATAGCAAAATATTGCTTCGGAAATCCGATGCGATCTGCACGTGTAACGGTGCACCCCCATACGATCGGTTGCCAGATTCAGTCGTTTATTAAGCATTCCCAGCCCCCCCCCCTTCTTTCCATACCTTCTTCAACCCCCCCTTCCCATGCCTACCAATAGCATTCGGAATCAGACAGAATCGTAGTCGGAAAACGATGAATGTTGAAAGATCCCTCAGCCAATGGATTGGGTTTCGGCCGATTTGACGAAATGTGTAACGATTTCCTCCATCGCTAATGAAATTCGATCGGGCAGGTAACGCCCGGCAATTCGTCTGAAAAGGGACGATCGGTTGCAAGAGAAGGCAGACCAACAGGTGCGCAACTAATAGATAACGAACACGAGGATTTGGGAATGATTTTTAGGCCCATGGGCTGTAACATTTTCCGATCGAAATCGGAAACGCTGAAGTTCAAAGCACAAATGTAAAACTGGCATTTATATTTTCTGATTTATCACATGGATGCCTGAAGATCTCTGACTGTTTATTTCATAAGAAAGAAAGATTTTAAATTTAATACTAAAAAGTAAATCAAGAATTTTTAATGCAATTTAAAGACACTACCAGCAAAGTTTTTTGTGACCTTGTAAATCATAAAAGTCATCTGTTATGATCCTTACTATTATTATTAAATTTGCATCTTAGAATCCAATACCAATTGGCTCAATTAAATTTTCATTCCTTTATCACAAGAGTAAAACACTCCTACTTATCCTAAGATCAGATACTGTGCCTGCTTTCTACTACATGAGTTAATATGATAAGCTGATTTCGCGACCACTTTGTCTTGTCATTCACCATTCGGACATCATCAAATCTTTTTTTATGTTGTGGAATGACTCGAATATTAAAAAAACATCGAGGAATCGAAGCCTGCCTTCATGAAGATATACAAGACACAAACTGAAACCATCCATGCATAGAATTCGACTATTGTTCTCGAACTGTTTTGTTACCTTAAAATTATGCTCATTTCCCATTTAGCAGAGACTTATTCTAAGATCAGATACTGTGTCTTCTCTCTTCAAAATGAACTGACAAATTCTCGTTAACGGGAAAACTTTGTCTTGCAATTCCTCATTCGACAACCATGAAACCCCTTTCGTGGCGTGGAATGACTCGAATAATAATAATAATAAACATCGAGAAATTAAAGCCCGCCTTTTTGAAGATATACAAAGCACAAACTGAAAACCATCAACGCATATAATCCGACTGTTGTTCTCGAATTCTTTTAAGTTTCCATAAATTTATGACCATTTTCCGTTTGGCAGAGACTCTTCCTAAGATCAAATACTCTGCCTGTTCTCAGCTAAATGACTTAATATGACAAACTCTGATTAACGGAACAACTTTGCCTTGCAGTCTATCATTCGAGGATCATTAGACCCCCATTTATGCCATAATATGACTAGAATATTAAAAAAATAACGTGGAATTAAAGCGCGCCTTCATGAGGAACAGTGCACTTACTGATGACCTTCATTGCATATAATCCGACTATTGCTATCGAATTCTTTTAAGTTTACATCAATCGATACTCATTTTCCATTTGGCAGAGGTATCAGTCATTGAAGCTGGTTAAATGAAAAATATAATTCATATATTACAGTTTTAATCTCGAGCATATCAAATATAAAAATTTCAAGAAAAATTTAGAGCAATACAATTATAAACGGTAAAGTTAAGTCATAAGTTAGACTAGAGTTAAAGATAATTAACAATAATGCCCAGATATATAATATAAAAATTGAAATACAACTTCAAGGAACTATTTCAATTCAAAATATTAATGATCATAATGATCTGAAAATACTACTTTTAAAAAAATGGTTTTGTTCTGACTGAACACTCTGTATGTCTTGTCTCTGTATATCAATGTAAAGGTACATTTTTGGCCATTTGGAGGACTGGCTATTTCTTTGATGCTCATATTGTGGTCATTTTGAGGAATCTTATTTCTTGATAAAATTCAGAGCGAGTAGTGTAGATGGAGTGGCCAGTGGCATATCGAAAATAAATGGGGCATGATATGAGTTTTTTAGCTTCCACCCCCTAGATTTCATCAGTAAGTTCACTGGAGTAAATGACATCCAAGACTTCATAATATTTGACCATCTCTTCATCCCATTTTAGATTATGATATAAATGCTATGACGTTTTGCTCCAAGTGCTCTTAAAGATTGTCGCCCCAGGCATCTCTAGCCATTGCCCATTCTCCATTGCTTCACAACCTGACTGCCTCTAAGATGTGCTTTTATTGGGGCAAGATTTATTTTTGCTGAGTAATTTTTACTGTAAAATCGATAAGAAATTGTGAATTTTATAATTCAGCTCACACAGAAATTGCCCGCTGACCTTTTAATCTTAATATAGCGAACTAACCCACACAGAATTTTGTTGTAACAGAAATATTCAACTAATGTTAATGTTAGAATTATGATAATGTCATCCATGCTATTTATTGCATATAATGAACGAATTTTAATGAAATTTCACAAGAATTTTGACAATTTCTGATGTCCATTATTGATTTCGAAGATAATTTGATAATTTTTATTAAAACGGGAAAGAAGACGTGAATTGCTTCCAATTCCTGGTCAATGTTGTCATTTCTAGAGTCTGAGAGGTTCATTTAGGTCTCTATTAATAAAAAGAGGGAATGCAAATTTAGATTGAATTTACGTTTGTTTTCCTGATATTGCTGTTTGATTATAGCCAAGCTTTTCAACATTTTCTTGATTTCATATACCGGAAATAAACCCGCTGGAGTATTCCCTCCTCTTCCATTCTCTCGTATACTTAGACAATACAGTCTTTTTTCTGTTTTCAGTAATAGTCTATATATCGTGAACATACATAAAAGGTGGGAAGACAGGAGGCAAAACCTAAAAAGTTACAGCAATGCCCGCAATTGTCAGTTTCCTCTCATCATCGATTTTAGCGCATACAGACGCAATATGGCACGTTGTTTGTGACGTGGTTTAGTGAAGAAACTATAAGAAGCAATATGAAGGCTTCGTATATTTGATTAATTGAAATAAAAGTCAGTTTGATCAGATGAACGCATTCCAGGTTTTATTTTTATAAACTATTAAGGTTTTAAATTATCGCGCTCATAATTGGCTTTGTCTCAACTAATAATAATATAAATGTTAATAAGGCTAATTTATTGTCTGACTTCCTTCGAAATTTGATGCAGATCTATAAGTTTGATGATAATATCGCATACCAGATTTTCTCCTTTCTTAATTGTTGCTTTACCATGTACGTTCCAAACGAACATGTATTCAAATTTCTTCAAATAAGGAGAGCAAATATCATTTACATTAAATATGGAAATTAACATCAAATTTCCATATTTGAAGTAAATTTCATATACCAAATTTCTTTTATAGAACTCTGTATAAATTTTTTTCTTTCTTATATACGAAGTCCAGAGTTTAGTTTAGTTTAATTATATTAACGTCCCGTTGTAAAGCAGCACTAATGTTATTTTGGGACGGACCTCGTCATTTTGAAGCGCGGTCAGATGACGAGAACGACACCTGGGCTTCTACACCCTCTCCACACCAGCGGGAGGACGTTTAGCCCTGACGGATTTAACGTGCAACGAACCCCCTTACACGACGGTCTTCGGTGGAATCGTGTCTCTTACCTGAAACCCTACGCCTCACGAGCCGAGACCTTACCATCAAGCCACCGCTGCCCCCCCCCTCGAAGTAGGGAGGAAGAATTGTAAACATCTAAGAATTCCAACTCGAAATTTTGACGAAACTCCCTGTTTCAGACCTCCCTCAGTCCAAAAAACACTTTTTGACATTTCGTCTATCTATTTATGAACTTAATGATTTAAAAACGCTTTGAGCTAAATGGCTGAAATTTAGAATACAGAATTACAATCAAATTTGAAGATTTCTGTCTAATTTTGAGCGAAATCCATTCAGAGGAAGATTGTCTGGCTTTTCGAGTACAAATGAACTCGATAATTACAAAAACGCAATGAGTTAAGTACATAAAATTTGTTGCACAGATTTATCCTCTAAAACATCTAATTATCTAAAATAACATCTAAAACATCAGATTTTGAACCAAATTTTTCAGATTGTTGATTATCTATCGATTTGTACTTTCGCATGCACGTAAATTCAGTAATTCATAAACCGAATCGATTTAAATCTATAAAATTCGGTATTTTATCATTGAATACAATTTCTATTTTACGACAAATTTGGTGTTAATGCCCGACAAAAAGGTATTAAAAATGCATTTTCTCGCGATAGATTCAGTAAAAATGCTAGATTCATACCAAAGATTTATATTTCGTATCTATGGTTTACCAATACGCAAGGTCTAAAATTTTCTGCGAATGAAGGGAGAATAAGACATTTATAGGAGTGTACACACGAATTTCGAGAAGACTCATGTTTGAATTATCCTGTTCTCTTGCAGATAGACATGTGTGTGTGTGTGTGTGTGTGTGTGTGTGTGTGTGTGTGTGTGTGTGTGTGTGTGTGTGTGTGTGTGTGTGTGTTTGAAAGTATATATGCATGTATGTCTGTGTGTGTGTGTAAACATAATATTTTAAGCAGAAGCCGAAGAGAGCAAGACTTCTCTGAATTTTAAACTTCGCTTTTATTCCATCCCGGGAGGCATAATTTATGTACAAGAGGCGTGGGCGAACTTTCATCCGCTCACAGCACGATGCAAGAGCGAAAAAGCGTAAAAAAAGGGCAAGAGAGAGAAAATATTTTTTCAGTGTTCATATACTATGAGATTTTGACAGGGATTTCATATCGATTTAGGTAAGGGAATTATAGGGATCTTTTAAAAGAATGTCTTGGATCAATAAACTTTTATCCCTTCACTCGAAGTGTGGGAACTTACCGACTTCAGCAATTTTAGAACTCGTGTTGAATTAATTAAATAAAAAAGGTGGAATGGGATCAGGAAATAAGATAACGTTTTAGAATCAAGTTAATATGGGCTAAATTAGAATGAAGTTAATATGGACTTCTAAAAGTTAAGAAATTAATTATAATTGAAATTAGCTTTTAAAATATATATATATATATATATATATATATATATATATATATATATATATATATATATATATATATATATATATATATATATATATATATATATATATATAATGATCTTTAATAAAACATTTTAATGCATAAGAGTAATGTTAATTTAAGTTTTTGCATCGATGTTTCAGCCTTAACCATGAGTAAATTCCCTTTATGAGCAAATTTCTTTTCTATGAGTAAATTATGAGTAATGAGTAAATTTCTCATAATGAGTATAAGTAAATTTCCTTTCTAGTGCGGCACATTAGGAAACTATGATTCCTAGATTATTCTTCGATATTGTCAAAATGTTTTAAAGAATCTTTAATAATTTTGATTGATTTTTTTTTTTGGAATTTAATGGAATTTAATGGAAAAAGTTTAATTTTATATTCATAATTCGCTTTTCTACCTCTAACTTTATGTTTATGTAATTTATAATTTTATCTTTATTCGTCTGAAATTCAAGCTCTGCGCATGAAAATGTAAGAAATGAGTCATCTAGAACTTAATTTTAAACTTTATTCAATATAATCACGATTCATTGCATTTTAGAATATAAGCAAATAGAAGGCCAGACGGATGGTTATTGATCATATAAGATTGTATATTGTATTCATCATATTTTGTAGCATATGATGCAAGTGCACGCTATATTATCATTGACAAGCTGTTTTGCTAAAAAAAATGATGCAAAGGAAAATATTTCCAAACACATTACATAATTTAGTCTTTAAAGTAGTTTCAGAAATCGCAGCCGAATTTGCAGGAATCGTTTTAACGAGTGCTGCAGAATACAGAAACCAAACATCGGCCAATAATCAATGAATGTGATGACAAACAGTGGAAAATTGCATTTTTTGGTGTGGCACAATTGATAGTATTAATAGATTATTCATACACTTCAAGTATTTTGTTAAATCTATAAGTATGTCCAGAAAAAAGCCAATGCAAATTTTTAATGAAAAATGCATGCGTTTTTATGGGTTTTGTTGAAATATCCATCCATTCTTCGAGAAAAACAGCTATATTTAGCTGCAAATCAATATTGTTTTGTCTATTAATGTGAACGGTACACGGTGGCTCTGTTTTTGAAAGGCAATAATCGATTTCTGGCTATTGAAATCATTTGCATGGAAAATAGTGCCAACACAAAGCATTACAATTACGAACAACTGAAAAGAAACCTTTCAATATTCTAAACAGGCAATGATAAGAAAATGGCAATGCAAAGAGAAACTCAAAAGGTTGAATAAAAAAGAAATTTCTAAATTTAATTATTCTAATGTACCATACTTAAAATAATCTTTAACGCTTACAGTAAAACAATTGGCCGATAGAAATATACATTCGCACAACAAGGCTGAACACCCATTAATTACAATTCTTTCTAAACGATTTAATTAAACTTTTTTTTTTTCCAATTCTCTTATACCAAGAATGGAGAGCTGATGTTCTTTAATCTGTATTAAAGACTTTCGTTATAAAATCTTTAATCATTTCAATCTCTTAATGAAAATCTACGTTTCTGACCACTTTGATTTCCAAAATGGCATTTTTGGAATAATATACATTTGTCTGTTAATGTGTCTCTGAACATGGTAACTGAAATCCGCAGTAAGCTTGATGGACGAAATTTAATATATAATTTTATGACCAGAATCGTAGAAATGTATTAAGCCTTTTTCATCAAATACGCCGTTGTTGTGATTTATGGCACTTTACAAGTCCACCGACAGTTATCTGTCAGCGATTTAAGCCGAGTGAGCATCTCTTGTTTTTTTTCAGTAGCGCCAACTAGGGCCAAGAGTATGACTTAGCTACTTCATGCATCACATTCGCTTGTACAACCCCTTTTTACAGGGGGACACATTCACACATTTCACAAATAGAACACGGAAAAAGAACAACCATGCTTGAACCGGGATTCGAACCCGGGACGCCCAGACCACGGGGAAGACGCGCTACCCCTATGCGAGGACGCCGACATCAAACATGTATTTGAATTAATTTTCTTTCTTTATATTTATTCCAGCATATATGAAAGGGATAAAAAAATAAAACCGCCGGCGGTTCAGGTATGGTTGTTCTTTATCTGTGTTCTATCAGTGAGGTGTGTGAATGTGGCCCCTGTGAAAAGGGGTTGTGCAAGCGAATGTGTGAATTTCATCTTCATAGGAACTAGAAGTCAGACTTCTGCCCTCGGGTGCTCAGGGGTCTTTACCTTGGCATACAACAGTTACTAAATATTATTTGGCGCGAATTTACCATTGTTACCGAATCTATCGTGTCATCCTTGGCGAGTTCTTTGGCGTGAAAAGGGGTTGTGCAAGCGAATGTGTGAGTTTCATCTTCATAGGAACTAGAAGTCAGACTTCTGCCCTCGGGTGCTCAGGGGTCTTTACCTTGGCATACAACAGTTACTAAATATTATTTGGCGTGAATTTAGCATTGTTACCGAATCTATCGTGTCATCCTTGGTGAGTTATTTGGCGTGAAAAGGGGTTGTGCAAGCGAATGTGTGAGTTTCATCTTCATAGGAACTAGAAGTCAGACTTCTGCTCTCGGGTGCTCAGGGGTCTTTACCTTGGCATACAACAGTTACTAAATATTATTTGGCGTGAATTTAGCATTGTTACCGAATCTATCGTGTCATCCTTGGTGAGTTATTTGGCGTGAAAAGGGGTTGTGCAAGCGAATGTGTGAGTTTCATCTTCATAGGAACTAGAAGTCAGACTTCTGCCCTCGGGTGCTCAGGGGTCTTGGCATACAACAGTTACTAAATATTATTTGGCGTGAATTTAGCATTGTTACCGAATCTATCGTGTCATCCTTGGCGAGTTATTTGGATATTAATCCCGCATTAAGAGTATACATAAACCGTATTCTGTTTTGGAAACATTTTTCTCAACTGACTGAAGCAAAAATGTGACATAAAACCGCACTTGTAGTAGCAAAAGCTCATACCAAATTTGATATATTTAAGCCATTAAATTTTGCTTTATCGCTTTTACTTGTTTCTGAAAGTACAGATCGACAGACAGTCAATCCGTGGTTGGTTTAAAATTTCACAGGTGTCTACACTATAGACTTTAAACCTGTGTACCGAAACTTATCTATCTAGCTCTCTTCGTTTTGTAATTATCATATTAACTTATATTCGAACAGCCAGAGAGATGGACTTCCCCTGAACGGATTTTACATAACATTTGATAGAAATCTGAAAATTTGGTGTAAAGACCGTATACCAAATTTCAACCGTCTAGCATTTTTGAATTAACACTGTCACAGACAGTCAGACGAACATTTTCCAAAAAATTGTTTTCGAACACAAGGAAGTCTAAAACGTGGAGGTTCGACAAAATCTCGAGTTTGGATTTTTTGACGATTACTATACTTTCTCTATATTACATATTCGAGAAAGTAAAAATCATTCGCCGCAACTGCAGGAGTAATAATTTATAATGCAAGAAATCTGTTATCCAATCATTAATAATAATCAGCTGGAAAGGTCTCTCTCTCAAATAAATGTGCTATCCCACCCCTCTTTTTATACAAAATTATGGATTTTGGACAAGATATTGAGCGCCACGGGGGCTCAAATTTTTGTTTTCTGAATCACGTATATGAGAGTTTTGTGCCTCGTATTATAGCAAAGAAAACTGAAAATGCATATTTGAGGCTTTTTAATCTATAATTATCTACCGACCGAAATTGACACAAAACTAAAACTTTTTAACAATGTCACATACCAATTTTTTTTCATTTTTAGGTCATTGCTTTTATAAAGATATTGTGTTTACATAAAGCAGAAATATAGACTAGTAGACGGTTAAACTTTTCATAGATTGGATTAAAAAAATCTAATAACTATCTACAGTTTAGATGCTAAAACTCTGACAAGATTTCTTTATTCAGATTCCTTGAGTTTTTGAGTTATCGCGTTACATACATGCAATAGTAGAGATGATCAGCTTCTTGACAGATTTGGTTTAAAATTCGGTTCTACATTTGGATACTATAGCTTTGAAGAAAAAATGGTATTTATGCAGCTCTTTAAGGTTTGTAGCTATCGTATTCACTTGTACTCGGACAGACAGACTTTCTGTGACTAGATTTTGCTCAAAATTTGAAGAATATCGTTAAATTTAAAGTGAAAGTACATGCTAAATTTCATCCACCTAGTTCAAAGAGTTTTTACATCATCATTTTCACAAAGCGAAAAACAGATATTTTTTAACTCAAAAAATCTGAAACCTAAAGATTCTTCAAAATTTTGAATTTGAATGATTTGATGATTATAATATTTTTTCTTCTTATAATGTTTTTTTTCTTCGTATACCAGAAGGGAAGAAAATGAAATAGGCACATTTGAATTTGGTAATCAATAAGATAATTCTATCGCTTGAAGCCATCAGTGATAGTTCATCCTTTTTATTCTCTTTCGTTTGCTTTGAAGAAGGCGAAAGAAAGAAGGAATTTATCAACGAGATTCGACTTAATTTGGTTGAGATTGGGGTCTTTTTTTTTATTCGCTTAAGAGAAGAAGCACACTACCAAAGCACAATTCTTTTTCGTTTCTTTCTTGGATTCCATTCTCAAATGAGGTTGAAAAGCACTAAAGTAATTGTTTTCTTCCCTATTAATTAAAGATTTTTACTTTTTCATATAAAATTGTAATATTATATTATAATCGCCAAAGAATGTGATCTCAATATTTTGATGAATTTTTACAGATAAGACTTTTTCAGTTAAAAAAAAAGCATTTCTAAATTCATGTTGTATTGATCAAGTGCATACAGATATCTCGATACGTATCTATGTGTACAATAATTCGAAAATACAATAAACTATATGGACATAATTTACACATGGAAAACTTTTGCACTAAACAATGAAGCAGTTTCAAAATGCCGGGGTAGCCTGGTGGTAAGGTCTCAGCTTCGGAACCGGAGGGTTTTTTGTTTCGAGACCCGCTCCCAACGAAGAACCGTCATATAAGCGGGTCCAGTGCACGTTAAATCCGTCCGGGCCAAACGTCCCGACCGCCGGTGTGGTATGGTGTGGAGAGGAGGTTGCCAGCTCAGGTGTCGTCCTCGTCATCTGACCGCTGTTCAAAATTACGAGGTCCTTCCCAAAATAGCTTTAGTGTTGCTTTACAACGGGACGTTAATATAACTAAACAAAACAATATCAAAATATTTTTCATTTATCTTCATGAGAAGAAATAATTACTGAGTTTTCTTCACAAATATGCCAGGAAAAAGGTTCAGCATATTCAAAGAAATTCTTAGAATTCACGTAGTCATTCACAATAAATGGGAAATTATATAGACTACTTTATTTTCTATATGCAAAGTATACAAAGAGAAAGTGTTTTAAACTCCCAAATTTCGTACTGGAGATTTTCACGGATCTTAATTTTTCAGAACTCCCTCCATTCGAAATCATATTAACGAGGTGTCGTTCGATAATTGCAGTCAATCAAAATGTTGCCAAGTTATTAATTAATTTTCGAATGAAATATTTAAGCAAACAAACGAGGAAGAAACAAAAATGCAAAATTTTTGACAATATCATACAGCAACTGTTATAAAAGCTAGAAGTTTTCATAGGGGTTTTGTTTTTAATGCACTCGCTTTTGCTAGTCAAAATGTCGTTACATTTACCAAATCGAGATTTGTTGGTTCAATTGTTTTACCAAAACGATAATGCAGCATTAGTTGCTCTACGGATGTATCAAACTTCATAAATGGGTACATAAGTGATTTTTTTTAAATGCCTCCAATTTTGTGTTGTTCTTTTTCATGGTATAAATAAATGTACAAAGATATATAGATAGTAAAACAATGAAATGCATAACACAATAACCAGAAAGAGGTAAAACTTCTAAAATAATATATTAAGTGCAAAAAAATTTGAAGCTTTAAAATATTTTGCTGAGAAAACCATTAAGAGCAAGTTGATAATAAATAACATTTGCAGCCACCTACTGTAGCGAACCAACTGGTTGCTAAAGTGGGCTAGTAATAAAGATTAATACATGTACGCGTGTATTAGCACTCTGCAAGACAGACCGTTTAACAAATAACAATCAAATTTGGAATATATATGTATATGTTCAAAGTTTTTATAACCTTTTTTGATTAGTTAAAAAATGAGCGAATTTTTGAGGCTTTTTTTCCATAATAAATTCCGAAAATATTACAGCAGAAAAATTATTTTTACATTATCTTAAAACTGTATGGGGAAAACCCTATTTTCAATTATATTATTTCAATATTCGTGGAAATATTTTCTGAATGTTGGCAATTTTTAAATAAATATTTGCTGATTGCTGTATTTTCAACAATGGATTACGTTGTTGGAAATAGATTCCTGTCACCTGATTTTCTTTCATTTTTAAAAGCTTGAAATAAAAGATTCTTTTTCCTATCTGTGTAAGTTACAAGATAAATAAAAAAAAAAAAAAAAGTGAAATCACAATACTACGAAATTCGGAAGATTAATGAACCAGAAATTTACATTTTTAATAGAACTATGATATTATAGGACTGATCTCTATTAGAGAGGTTCATGTATGCAATAAACAGAACATAGGCAAGGCAAGTCATATCACTGACACTGCGATCCGCCCGAAGGCACACGGATAAATAATAATGAATGACCAGACCGCCGCAACAGCTACACTGGCGGGAACTGTGGTTGAGTTCTAAGGACCATCACCGGCCACGGTACAACCCTTCCCGAAGGAAGTACGTCCCGTCATCGATGGGAGGAGCCAGATTCCCCACCTTTCTGTGTATCCTCCATTGTGGCGAGATCCAATCACCATACCAGAAGCATCTCATCCTCATTTTGAGGTGCCCCCGGGGGTTACATATGCAAGGCAATTAAGATAACGCGGTTAATGTCTAAAATTTGGAGAAATCATGAACATAAAGCTATATATAAATGATTTAAATGAAATTAAATACAATCAATATTTTCAACAAACCAGCTGGTTTCCATAAACAGCCGATTTGAATAAATCAACTGCCTTTGACAACGCTCCCGAACATCCGGTTCGTGACAATCTGGCCCATTTTTCTTTTATTGTAACTAAATGAGGAAAACAAGGCATTGCATTGGAAATATTGCTAAGACATTTGGAAGTTAATGTCTACTATGATCCTCATGCATGTTGTGCGCAAAATACAAGTTGTAACAGGAAAAGAGCAACGTTCTGCTCGTTGTTCATTGTTTCATCAGTGTGTAATGAAACTCAGTTGTTGCCGCTGTGCCTGACTATAACTGCACAGTACATGCAGTATTCATAAATTGTTCCCCGGGTATGCTTAATGTTTTTTAAGTGTACCACAATGAAAATTTCAAAATGGGTGATAAACGAAAAAAAGTTGTAGTGACTATGGAGGAGAAATTACGCGCTATATAGCGACTAAACTTTGGTATAACAGTAAAAAAATATAACTTCAGAGTTAGGAGTTGGGAAAGTACAGTGGTGGACTGGAAAAAAAATCGAGCAGAAATTAAAAAAGTGGCGTGTTGCATATAAAAACTGTGTCTTCTGGTGTTGGTGGGCAAAGAAATGAGTACATAGAACTCCGACCTATCCAGCTTTTTTGTTATCCGGCCAGCCCTTCCGCCACATTAGGCCGGATACTCGGGAGTGTACTGTTCAAAAATCGAATTTCCTTCACCTTTATCTTAGATAATCTTAGTGATCATTATGTTACATAAAAACGGTTCGACTGAAATCTTCTACCTTTGACCATATATGTTCCAACATTCTGTAAATATGTTCAATTTGGGAATTAAAACTCTATGCCAAATTTCATCAATCCAGCTCCATGCGTTTTTGGATTATCAATTTATTTGTATACGGTCGAGCAGACTGATGTATTTCTCATTAAAGATTCCGTTCAAAATTTGACATATTATTCTCTCTTTGAATGTCCTCTAAGCATCACACTTTGTTCATAAGTTATCGTGTTCGCAGACAGACAGACAGACGCAAGTTCAATTTTTAAAAGGGAAGGGAAAGGGATTTATAGAGATCTATTAAACACACGAACATTGCTGATGATATATCAAATACGTATTTTTTTTTCTCTATGCTGGTATCGCTGCTAGATAATTGAGAGTAAATTTTTAAAATAAAATAAAGAAAAACGAATTAAGCTTTATCATGTTATGATGTATTTAATGCTATGGATAGAAAGTTCGAATGTCTTTAAATTTATGTTGTTTGAAATAAAAGTCAGTATGTTCAGCTTAAGCTGACTTTTTTTTTTGGGGGGGGGGGAGGTAAAGACCGCAATTTCAAAACTCCTCGTTTGAAATTATTTTGAAGGAAAATTTTCATGGCGAGATTATGAGCCAGAAAATACTGCGGTGAAAATCAAAATATTCATAAAGGATTTCTTATGTCCTGCTTGGTATTAAGTAACAAGGCGCTATAATAATAATAAAATTTGATAATAAAATTTGGTGAAAAAATAAAGATTACCGATCGATGTCGACTCCTCCCGTAATAGGTACGTCTCGTTATGGAAATGTCGTCAACTCAACTTTGCCCTCATTATTTATCAGAAGGAAGTAAGAACCTGCTTACTTATTATGTAACTTCTGATTCTCATTTCTTATGATGTTTCAATAGGAATAAGAGACTAAAATAAAATATACAGTAAAAATAAACATATGAGCGTAACATATTTTATAATGCAGAAGTTATTTCAAAACACGTATGGTTTATGCGTACAAAAGAATATTTATTCATCTGTGTGGTAAGGTAGTAGCAGAGTTGTTTCACGTCAATAAACTTATTATTTCTATTTTTTTCTTTTCTACGGGGTTATTAAATTATATGAAACCTATAATAAAAAAAATGTGATGTAAATGAAAATATCGAAACTCTGAACTTTAAATAAAATTAAGAATAAATTGCATATAAAAAATAAAATTTAAAATTAAGTAAAATGTTTCATAGATTACAACTTTTAAAGCTTTTATAGATTTCAACTGTTTCATAGATTACAACTTTTAAAGCTTTCATAGATTCGAACTGTTAAAGGTTTCATAAATTACATCTGTTACAGTTTTCATAGATTACAACTGTTAAAGCTTTTATAGATTACAACTATTTCATAGATTACAACTGTTAAAGCTTTTATAGATTACGACTATTTCATAGATTACAACTGTTACAGTTTTCATAGATTACAACTGTTAAAGCTTTTATAGATTACAACTGTTAAAGCTTTCATAGATTACAACTGTTAAAACTTTTATAGATTACAATTGAACAAAAATTGTTAACATTTTACTTTAATAGTGCTTTTATACTAATCACGTTGCTTTGTTTTTTTCCACTGTAATAAATTTTTTATTTAACGGCTATTATTCCACCAAGAGAATTTCGAACTTTAGAATAGTTATAATCAACCCACATTTTCTTGTACTTAGCCAAATCAGCACTTAATCACGAAAAGTAAACAAAATTCGGGCACTTTGATGCCTCATTCGAAAACCAAGCCCCCCATTCTGGAAGATTCTTCCAACCAAATAAGAACAAAAACACCTCCTTACTGCTATCGATTTAAGAATGAAGGGGGGTGTTGAGGGGTTGGAAGAAAAGACGTTTCGGATTGAAGCTGATCGTCTGCCGTAATGGAAGACTGCCCTAAGGCCCCATCCTATACATCAAGAGAGGCATTCTTAACACCGCCAAGACTTCAAATCACAAGGCCGATATTTATTGGCATATTTCTGTTATCGCCCCTGCATCCCAAGCATGAGTGTTATAAATCGGCGCGTTACTCCCCCACCAATCGTTCGTCTAACAATCATCCTCTTCGCAATATTGTGCTCTGGCAGGCGGCAAAGGTAAAAAGATGTTGGCGCAAGGGAAGAAGAGAGATAGTATTCATTTTAAAAATTTAACGCCAAGATAGTGGCCACCTCAATGCGGCGTCATTTTTTACCCCTTTTCGCCAGCGCTTTTTTCGCAGATGAAACGGATATTTTTCTCGCCCGAATCGCATTTTTCATATCTTTGGCTGGCTGCTTTTCTTCGTTTCGCTGGGAGTGGAGTTGTTGCCAGGAATGAAATGGTGATCTCTTTTGGCATCGTTTTTTTGTTGCTGTAGTTGTAGTCTTGAGATAGAGCAAGGAGATTGAGGAGCGAGGTGGGTGTCAGTTAAATTATAAAACAAATGGAAATTATCTAAAAATACTGTAGATGGAATAAGAAGACCAAAATCAAATGAATTTATTGCTCGAGTAGTTTTTAGAGAGCGTGTTATTTTTCAAAGCTTATGGTTTTAGGCTTTTACTATTTGAAACCCGAATTTCCGTTATAGTTTCTATTACAAGTCTTCCACTTTTAAACATTTTTATTTTCTCTTGTTTCCCTACCATAGAATTTTGAATTTAATAAATATTTCTTATATTTCTACTTATAATAAAGATGAATGCTTGAATTCGCGTTTTTCAAGTCAACTATTTCTTTTAGCTCCCAATGTTAGCCCAGATGTACTTTGGAAATTGGGAATGTATATAAGATCGCTTTTTTGAAATTTTAATTAATTACAAAAAAAAAGCTAGATTTGAGGTGTTTTCTCTGTAACTTCCAAAAATATTCCAGCACAAAATATAACTTTTACACCTTTTTAGGGTTCTAAGACTTATCTTTTACAATGCTGCCAATATAGTTTTTGTACGATTCTTTAGTTTATATTTAAACATATTTTTAAGCATACTTCACAACATTCTTGCGAATGAAATTGAAATCATTTTCATTGTTTTATCAAATATTTTATTGAATTATTTTATTCCATTGTTGAAAGATAAATAAGGCTTCTTTTTAATATCTATAAAGTTTTCACAACGAATAAAAAAAAAGTGAAATTACAATAACGCTAAATTTAGAAAATAGATGAGTTTAAAAGCTCTATGATGTCATATATCTGGTCTCCATTTGAACAGTTCTTTATACAATGAACAGAACATACGCAAAACTATGAAACTAATGCAGCTTTAAAGTCTGATAA